>NC_052525.2:19625000-20250000 GCF_016746395.2 Drosophila simulans | reverse complement strand
GAAAAGCTGGGAAAATGTCTATAAAAGTGCTGCTTAGATTATGGAAAATCTACGCTATGACAAAAAAGAAAAAAATGGAAGAGCAGGATAATGAGATTAGGGAAGTTGTTAGCACTTTAGCATGGAATAAAATGGCATATTACAAAAAATAACAGCAAAGCTATAGTCGAGTTCCGCGACTATTACAACGTTTATGCTATGAGGTATCGTGATCTCTTGAAAGTGTGAAAGAAAATTATCCCCTGTTTATGAGGCAGTCCAAAAATTCGTTAATTTATTGACCATAGCTGAAAGGAAAAGGTAACAACTTTGTAGAAAATAATAATAATAATATAAAAAACTTAAGCATCTTTTAAAAGTGTGGGCGTGGCAGGTTGAATCGGTTTGTAACCGTTAGAGTGAGCGTAGCAACATTTAAAAACAAACTCGCGCTCCATCATGCCTATGGAATCTTCCTGTCTAATCTGAACTCTCTAGTTTATACTGATGAACTCGGCTATTGATCGTGATCTGGAAAATATACTTTATATGGTCGGAAGCGCGTCCTGCTTTTTAACGAATGTTGTATACCCTTTTACCCTACTAACGAGTTAAAAATGCTAAATATGATGAACATAACTTCACCAATTATTTTGAATTAGTTAACATAAAGTTGTTAGTATAACTCTGAATGCATCAATTTGAGTTTAGTCTTTTGAACTATGTATTGTGTAATTTGACTTAAAGAAAGCATTTAAGCCAAGTCAAAGAATCCAAGTCACAAGCTAGAAAATCCTTTTGCCATTAGATGAAATTAAAAGGCATCAGTCGGGAAATAATGCAAACAATCAAGCGGAATAATGACAATGGAAAAACATTCACCCCACTTCCCCGCATTTGCATAATTTTGGGCAATTATTTCCATAAGTTGTTCATCCCCCCGAAAGCCAGGGAAAATTATAATTTCCTTGGGATTTTTGTTCGCTTTTTTGTATCCCCGTCTCGAAGTCTGTATGCGGCTGTTTCGAGCCAAGTTAATTAAAAAGTGTTGCCATTTGACCCTCGAAACTCGGAACTTGGAGCTAGCAGCTCGCAACTCAAATCCCTTTGACACTCGATGGGGAAAGCTCGCCCGCACTTTCCCATAATTGGTTTATGCCATTTTCCCGGCTTGTTTACGCGCCGTCAACATTTGCATAATGGAACTGGAATCAAATACAAGAAATGTGATTTATAATTTTTCTGTTGTTCAACGGCGGGCATTTTAATTAGTCCCGGAAGAGGACCCATCGTCTAATTAGGCGGGGTTGGGGCCAGGGTCTCCCCCGCCATCAAATCATTATTTAATATAAGCCGACTCGCCTGCCTTCCATGTTTTGATAAATTATAGCCGCCTGATGGACGCTACGTGACGAAAGTTGTCAGAAAAGCCAGAAATGGGGTAGAAATCTGAGTCCTATGTATTTTTGATTTGCGGCCGCATCGAGCAGTTTGCCAATCATCCATCCTTGAGGCCTCGTTTATTTGCGGCAATTAATCAAGTTGGCCAGTAGCGGAGCGACTTATCCCCGAATAAGTGATAAAGATTTATCACTCAGCCGCCCCGTTGCCGCGGACCTTAAAGCGATTTAAAGTGCCGGACTCTCAGCGTTCATTGAACCAAACATTTTGACTTTTGCGTCTGAACGCACATGAAAAGCGTTTGGAAAATGCGAAATGGAAAATGCGGGGGCAGGCGCTTATTTTGACTAAGAACCGACAAAACTGCAGGCGTAATAAGTAGCGCACAGCAACCTAGTCGCACAAAATATGCTCTTGCTTCCACTTAACTATTTCATTTTTTAAATCATAATTTTAATAGTGATATTTGATGATGCTCTAAATAGTTTAAATTACCCGAATATTGTTCCCAAGTTAGTAAGGGCAAGTCTGAAGCGAGGGCAATGCTTAGAGAATCCAGAGCTACAAACGATGGAAATGCTGAACATAAATCTTTAAAAGTGAAGAGCACGGATATATACTGCTCTGTCAGACCCCCAATTTCCCGACCACCCAGCCAGTTTTCCGTCCCACCATCATTTAGCCGGCTGCAGTTTTCGACTTTTTTTAAGCGGCTCCGTGTGGGAGAGAAACGGGGGTCAATGCACCCGGAAAATGAGGGAAAATGGGAGGTGCTGTGGGAAAAGAGAAGGGGAAACCCAGTCAGACGACGTCGACGACGAGTCGTTCACGATGTTTACGTTTTGAGCCACGCTTTTCGGGGCTTGTCAACACCATCCTCCCAACTTATTACTGGAAATTCCGGCCAGGAGAATTTCTTAGGTGCAAAAAGTTGCACTTCACCTGCAGCTTTAGGTGGTGCAAATTGTGGGTGGTGGGTTGGTTGGTGGTTGGTGGTTGGTGGTTGGGTGGTTGGTGGGTTGGGGGTTGGGCACTGTGTGCCGGTTCGGCGGCGTCGTGCTAAGTGAAGTGTAGGCGCAAAGGCGAAACACGCGAAACTTGTCGGTGCAATGTAATAAATTTCGAAAACGTCCAAACGCTCGACCCATAACGAATGGCTTGCCCAATGCACATGGACAGAAGCCACCGAACCACCCACTCTGCACCGCCCACCTAGCACCACCCAGTCTAGCACCACCCGCTGCACCGCCTTGTTAGGCCGCTGCAATAAGTCTTTTATGGCTTAGAGAGCCGCCGAAAGAGAGCTGCGAACTTTTATCATTAAAGTTGAAAGGTAAAATTCGGCCATAAAAAGTGCGCGAGAAGAAAATGGAAAATGGGCGAAAGCCGGTAAGAAAGTGTGGCAAAACTCGCGAAACGTGACTCACAAAATCCGCTCACGTGACCGAGTCAATAAAGTGTGCAGAAGATTTGCGAGTAAATGAATTTCCCCCTCTTAATGTTTGCGTCGATGCTATTTGACTTGCTCAAGCTTTTGCCGCTTATCCAACACTGGCATAAATTACTTAATAATAGAACGAATTCAATGAATGAAATACACATTTCGTAAATTCTACAAAAATGATTGTATTGCATAGCAGAATTTGAAAGATTTGCCCTTAAGCATGTTTACTAGAAATATTCTTTGAAATACTTAAAATATTCATGATAGGGCCAAAAATCTATCGCACTTAATATCGTAGTGCCCAAAGTCCTGTCCAATTTTCGCCCACATGTGCAACCCTAAGCCCCAAATCGATCAACCTGACCCCGGTTATCCGCAGGGTTTCGCTGAATTTCCCAGCATTTCCCAGTCCGTTCAGGTAACTGAACTCGCACGTACTGCCGCCCCACATGGAGTTTTCGCTTCCCCGTGCGCCGCCCCACTTTATTTCATTTCATTTCCTGCCATTTGCAATTTTCCATTTCGGGTGAGCTGCCAGTGCACATTTTATTGATTTCGAATGCAATATTTTCGGCTTGAGGGATGAGGATGACGGTGGCGGGAGGCTAGGGGCTTAGAAGGCAAATATTCGTTTATGGGTCTTTTCGCCCTGCTCTTCTCGGGATCCGTTCCGACAATTTGTTAATTGTATTTCATATGCAAGCGTCGCATGCATTGCAAATTTTATTAGCTGGACTGCCAGTGCAAATAGATGTGGGCGGCATTTTGGTGCAGGGTGCCCCCAAACGCAATAAATTGAAACATAAATGGAAATCAACTTAAATATGCATGACATGTAAATAAAGCGTGTAGGATCGATGCCTTCTAGGGTTAGTCGTGTGTCCTTCGTCCTTTCTGTTTAATTCTGTTAAATATTTGTGCATAGTCTTTGCGTTTTTCGGCCTGTCTGACAGCCCTGGGCCAAGTTTCCTTGGCATTTGCACTTGGGTTTCGCCAAATGGGTCCTTACACAGGGAAACACGCCCGAAGAAAGTTTAAAGCTGCACAAAATTGCTTAAACAATGGCGGCTTTTGTAATCTTTTCTTCGGAGCTCAAAAAATGATGATTGCAAACTATTGTTATACTTTTATAGCAATAACAAATATTGGATCTATCCAAACAAAATTTTAGAAAAATGGTTAATTATTTGACTTATTTCAAGTCTTTCAAGCTTCTTCACTGCCTCAATTAGCTTGACGATTTCTGGTCAGCGGCTTGAAGTTGGCTTTTTTTACATTCCCCAAATTCGGGTGGCCCTGATATGCAAATTTTAAATATTACTTGCACTGTAAGCCAGTGTTGGGAAGGGGAGACGGGCGAGTGAAAAGAAAACCAAACAAAAGTACACACAAAAGTTTAGCTTGGCGAAAAAAGGAACACACATATAACTGCAAATATTTTCTTACGCTCGTATGAAATGTAAGCATGTAAATACCAGCACTCGCACACACTCACACTGATACTTTGGAAAATACCCACAGACATGCATAACTTTGCTGCAGTCGCTGGAAAAGTGGGAAAGTGCGGAAACGGGGAAGTGGGAAAAGCGGGGCTTTCCCCAAAGACAGCTGCGTGACGACGAGGGCCGCTTGAATAGTAATCTCAAATAAAGGAAATGCCTGCCCTAAATCAAATTTGTGTTTTTTAAAGCATACTTTTTGGGGCCGTCCCTCGCAGATGTGAAAACTTTCCTAACTCGCTGGCTTTCTTCCTCCTTCACGCGTGTATTTTTTGTGTAAAATATTAATAACAAAAGAAGAATTTAAACTTTCAATGAAGAGGGACCCCATCCCAGTACTTTTTTGTGTGTGTGCCTCGTGTACATTGTATTTGTAAACAAATATGGAAATTGCTGCCGCTGTTTGTGCTGTTTTGAGGAGCTGAATGACAAGCAGTCGCCCAGGAGGGGCGCAAGGGGGGCGTGGCCCAACATCAGCATAAACGCCAAGTTGTAGTGGGCGGCAGAAGTCGTCCTTGCACTTTACATTTTGGTTTTTAAAGTGACTCGGTAAAGGATTCTTCAGTATTTCCGACTAGTTTTCCATGGGAGGCTAAAGAAACCGGGTAAAAATAAAAGCAGATTTCGGTGGTCAAAGAAAATTGCAACTTAAAGGGGCTCTGAATTATTAATATTTAAATTGAACAGAAATGACACAAGCTCAAGCTTTAATAATTGATTCGAAGTACCTATAAGCTAGAGAGCAAACAGACATGACTTACAATCATATTTTCTTGTATGTAATGAAATACGTATGCTTCCGTTTGCTATTCCAATCCCTTTGTTGTCCATGACATAAATTGTCACTGTCTGTTTCACATTACAGCTGCAGTTTAGAGCTTAAATGCTATGGAATGCAATATTTAGCTGCCAAAACGTTAGGCAATTTAAAGTGAAAATCGCCTAAGAATACAAAAAACAATGCAGTGCATCTTCACACATGCAAATTGGGCAACTATTAAGAAATTAATCTACGGGCAGTCCAGCAGTTAAGCCCAGATGGATGCGACAACACTGCGGTCCCTTTGACAGTCCCATGCGTCCGACACTTAAGCGGTTTATGCGGGGGTGGCAACTCTGGCCGCATCGATCGATCCCCTTGCTGCACAATTCGCAATATCCTGCTGGTCATTTTAATATCGCAAAGGCTTTCACTTGTTTGCCGTTTTATGCTAATTTCATTGTGAGTTTACGGAGTTCACTGACTATCCTAGGATTGGAGTTCTACCTATATATGCATGCATGCGTTTAAGTATTTCTGTACGCAAGGTGGGAGCTGCATATGCACGCTTCTCTCTGAAGGAGTAGGGCAGTCACTTACGTCCATGGGCAATAAAATAAACATTGGAGGAGCATTAAAATATTAAAACTTTTCAAGTGGGCGGCATAAATCAATAAGAAATATGTTAGGCAGATCTCCGGCATATCAATTGCCAGTTCAATTTGCAAATTTCTGCATCACAGACAATGAGCAAGTGGAACACTGAGAGAAAAGTTTGCAGATCACTATTAGTAGTGTGATTACAGAATAACTATTGGTTTAAGGTTTATATTTGCACATCGTTTTGCGAAGAGACCACAAAAAGTGTACAGTATTTGCTTAATTTAAAGTAAAATTGATTTCGTTTTTGTTATTGCATTTTATGTGCCTGCCGAACATTGCAACTTTGTGCGACTGCTCGTTCCATTTGCTCATTACGCATACGCACTGTTGCCCGTCGGGGTTCAATGGGAATTAATTATTCGCCTAAGTGAATATTGAATAAATTCATTATTTGCGGGCAGAGGTCAGGCCAAGGGCTGAAGGCACAATTAAGAAAATTATTCACCAAATGGTAATGCATAGTTAAGTCCAGCTCCAGGGCTCTAAAGGGGGCGGGCTTGCCAAAAGCTGCTTAAAGCAAGTAATTCGATTGGCATCTGGTTTATTAACATGTGTGCCGAACTACTTCCTTTACTCATTTCAAATGGGAATTTCTCAATTGAACTTACGACATTAAATTTCGATATTCCAAGCGTTATTAGATTGGGTAGAAGGTGAACTAATTTAATGAATACATTGTCTGCATAATTTGTTCATGTATATAATTTATTATATTTATGCCTCATTAACTAGTTGCCTTAAACTAGTGTTGAAAAGGAGCTGAGAGTACCTTTTGATTGAAACGATCAACGCAGAGTTTTGAATATGCCAAAACGGAAAAACTCATTGACAATTATTCGGGTTTCTTGGACAACTGATGCCCAGCGATATTCCTTCCACTATCCAACTGTAATAATTGTAATGCATTTTTGTGTTCTTTATATTACTTTTATTGAAATAGAGATTCAGTATGATATCAGTAAAATTGTAACTTCTGTTAAGACTCATTAATATTCAATTAGGACATGTTGAAGGCTCTTTGACGACTCTTTTACGACTGCCTTGTACTTGGTCTTGAAGAGTCCAAGCTAGCCAAATGCAATCCGTCTGCGCCGGCAGAGAGGCCGTCGGCAGAGACGTTGCTTTGCTCTTATGTACTTAACTTTGGCAGCGAGAGCGCCGCTGTCTAAGAGAGTCATGTGCACATAAAGATCGAGCAGTCGCGCATGCTAATTATGCCGACTCTGCACTTCTGGTCTGAATAGCATTCTTGTGTGGTCAGATTGCTGAGCACTCAAGATATGCCTGGGAACTGAAAAGTCTTACATAAACATTGTTGCAAAAGTGCTACAATGTGATTGTTCCCAATGTTCTGATTTGATACAGTGCTTATTCGATATGTGTGCACATTACATCTCCCTCCTTTTGGAAAATAACGTAATTTTATGAAGTTATTTTATAATTAAAAATTTTATATATATATATATATTTTTTTTTTTTTTTTTTTTTTTTTAAGGAAGTAATTTTAATGTTAAGGAAATTTAAGGAACATTCTGTACAAACATACGTGTTCTTGGGGTTTTTTTTTTTTTTTGTTTTTTTTTTTTTCAAATTTTTAGTTTATAATCGTTCAACCATCAAAGATGATAAAAGAAAAATGTTTTCTTACATTCAATGCACTTATGTGGGGTTAACTCTTTTCTCTATATATATATTTTTTTTTTTTTTGCTGGTGGCCACCATATTATTTATTTTTTTTTTTTTTTTTTTTTTTTTTTTTTTTTTTTTTTTTTTTTTTTTAAGAACTAAACAATTTTAACCTATCCTTATGTACCGTTTGTGGTTTTTTCTTATCATTTGATATTACTATATTATCCCTTTCTTCAATCTTTACTACCGTATATGGTCCAGTATATTTGAAATCTAATTTATGTCCGGTTTCGTTTTTTAATAACACCTTATCTCCTATTGATATACTTATATCGTTTAATTTTAAGTCATATAATTCTTTATTCTTTTTCTTCTGTTCTTCGAGCATAATTCTTGCTCTGTTATATGCTTCTTCTAACCTATATTTACTTTCTTTAGCATAGTCTTCTATATTATAAATGGGTTCTATTCTATCCGTGCTATTAAAATGCTTTGGTAAATTGCATGTTTTACCAAAAATCAACTCATATGGACAATAATTATGTGCCATAGAGGGTGTAGTATTAAAACAAAATTCGAAATATTTTATCCATACGTCCCAGTCAGTTTTATCAACCGATATGTATGACCGGATGTATTCGTTAAAAGTTCTATGACTTCTTTCCACTGTTCCTACCGTCTGATGATGGTGTGCTGAAGAAGTTATATTTTCTACTTTCAGGTATTTGCATAAGTCTTTGATAATTGAATTTCTGTATTCAGTTCCCATGTCCGAAATGAACGTCTTCATTGGACCGAACTTTAGTACAAAAGATTCAAATATTGCTTTCGCTACTGTATTTGCGCTTTTATTTGCGATTGGAATGGTTACCAAATATTTTGTCAGGTCGCATATAAGTGTAACAGCATATTCATTACCGTTTTCTGACTTTGGTAGTGGACCTATCGTATCCACTATGACTCTGTCAAATGCGCTTATTGGTGTCTCTGTAATTGATAAAGGAGTTTTTGTGTGTTTCATAATTTTAGCTTTTTGGCATTTTGGACATTTCCGTATGTACTCTGTTATTTCCCGAGTCATACCTTTCCAAAAGTAATGTCTTTTAATCCTGGCCAGGGTTTTTGTAATGCCTGCGTGTCCTCCTTGTGTTGGATCGTCGTGGTGTGTAGACAGGATTGCTTCTTTTTCTTTCTTTGTATTCACTAAGGTCACCGGGTTGAGTAGCGCTACTCTTAATAGTTTTAATGTTTTATTGCCCATTTTCTTAAATGTATCTATTGAAATGTTATCAAAGATATTTTCCCACGGTGCCATTTTAAGTTGATTGATATTATGCATACCGGCCTGCTTTTCAAGCCTGTGGAAAAATTGACCTAAGTCGAGAGTTCCATTAATATACAAATCTTCAACGTTGTATCTTGCAGTAATTTTTTTTCCATGTTTAAAAAAACATATCATATTATTTACATGCAATGTCACTACTTTGCGTACTTCGTCATTATTAATGACTCCGTATACTTTGGGCTTAGAAGCTTCTTGAGTAGTTTGCTTAGGCAATTCTACTTTATCATTTTTATTTCCTTTTCCTGCGCAGGATTCCTGTCTACTTTGATTTCTTGTAGTGACTTTAAGTACTTGTTTGGATATATTTTTTAGTTGGTCGATGGTTATTCTGGATAACGCATCTGCTACGTAATTGTCTTTTCCCTTAAGATATTCCACAGTAAATTCATATTCTTCTAAATCAAGCCTCATTCTGGTCAGTTTTGAGCTTGGATTAACCATCGAGAACAAGTATGTTAACGGTCTGTGATCTGTTTTGACGGTGAAGTGTCTACCATATATATATGGTTTGAAATGATTTATCGCCCAATGTATTGCTGACAACTCTTGCTCTGTTGTTGACTTGTTGCTCTCACCCTTAGTGAAGCTACGGGATGCATAAGCTACTGGCAAATGGATACCATTATAGTTCTGGGTCAATACCGCTCCGCATGCCTCTTTGCTTGCATCAGTTATAATACAGAACTCTTTGCTAAAGTCGGGGTATTTCAGCAAAGTTGGATTCATTAGTTGTTTTTTCAGGTGTTCGAAGGCATGCTGGCAATCAGCTGTCCATTCGAACTTTACATTTTTCTTACATAATCTTGTTATGTGACGGGAATAATCTGCAAAATTTTGTATAAAACGTCTATAATAGTTACAAAATGCTACGAATCTTCTGGCACTGTCTGCGTCAGTAGGAACTGGATATCTCTGTATAGCATCATATTTAGTATCGTCAGGCAATATGCCTTTATCAGTACATTTGTGTCCAAGAAAAGTGACTTCACTCATGAAAAATGAGCACTTATCTGGATGCAGTTTGAGGTTGTTTTTCCTGCATAGTTCAAAAACATTTGTAAGATTCTTGGTCATGTGTTTTTCAGAACAGCCTATGACAATTAAGTCATCCATGTACAGAAATGCTTGAGATGGTTCCAGACCTGTAAATGCCATTGTCATCATTCGTTGAAAGGAATTTGGAGCTATTTTTAATCCGTATGGTAGTCGCGTGAAGCGATAAGAGCCACTGCTCGTAGAAAAGGATGTTATATTTCGAGAATCTTCTTCTAACTCTATTTGATGGAATCCCGACATAAGATCCAGGCACGAGAAATATTTTGCTCGGCCTAATTGATCAAGTATGTCATCTATTCTTGGCAAGGGGAACTTGTCAGCTAACAACTTTTTATTTATTTGGCGATAGTCTATCACTAAACGCCATTTTTTTTCTTTTGAATCCGGTAAGGATTTCTTTGGAACTAGCAATAATGGGCTATTGTATTCAGATACAGCTGGTTCTACTATCTTGTCTTCTATTAATTTAGTTACCTGTCTCGATATTTCGGCTTGTTGTGAATGGGGTGTTCTATAGTTCTTAATATAGCTTGGTTCATCATCTCTCAATCTTATCTTTTGTTTGTAAAATTTATTTGTAGTGATTGGCTCTGTCTCCAATCCAAAAATATCAGTATATTGTGAACACAGTTCAGTCAACATTTTCTTATGTGCAGATGGAAAGTTTTTCTTTAATCTGCTTAAAATTGATTCGGCTCTTATGGAGTCGTTTAGGTCTGCTATTTTGTAGTTAGTTAATGGTTCAAAATTGATTTTGTTTACATTTAAAATTTTATTGCTGTTAGTTGTGTTTAGTATTCGGATGTACGTGTTTTTTGAATCTGATATCGAATTTCCGACAAATACACCATCTTCTATTTCCTGATTGGGTATTAGAATTTGGTTATCCACCGAACTTACGGTAATTTGCCTGATAACCTCACAACGAGATGGTATGGTTATCTCAGTGTTATCGATATTATGAAAAATTGGTATTTGTATCGCTTGTTTAATATTGTTTGGTCTTAGAATGAAAAAATCACTTTCTGTAGTAAAATCTAATTGGCAATTGAATGTTTTTATGAAGTCGATTCCAACTATTCCGTCACCAGGGATCGGAAAATTGTCGTCCACAACATGAAAATTGTGCGGTACTATATAGTTACCGGTTCTCATCTCGAGAAGTGTTAAACCTATTGAATTTATTGAACCCTTTCCAATTCCTGTAATTTGTGTTATATTATTATGATCAAAATTCAAAAGTTCATCTGAGTTTTCTTTAATGACTGATATATCGGCGCCTGTGTCTACTAGAAATGTAAGTATCTTATTTGTGTGTTCATTTTTTACTTTAATGAAAATATTTAGATTAAGATTGATGGTATGAACCTTTTGTTTTACTGTTCTTGATGCCCTAAGGGAGCCTGCTGGTTTTCCGACGTGCCTTGTGCATGTCTGACATTACCATTTTGGCTATAACTTGAGAAATTGCGGTTTTGGTTGTTATAGTTACCACCGCCTCTGTTCTGGTAGTTATATTCTCTATATCCTCCTCGTCCTCTGCCATTGCTATTGTTATAATTATTAAAGTTGTTGTATTGGCCGGTGTTCTGGTTATAATTATTTCTATTATTACCACCTCGACCATTTCCTCGTCCTCGGTAGTTACCTCTGGTGTAACTTCCTTGTCCTCTCTTGTAAAACAAAACGGAACTTGCACTTCCTGTCATCTCAGTGCTGCAATGGATGTATTTACTTATTGCTTCGTCCATTGTCTTAAATGTTCCTGCCTCTAGGATTGTTTTCAGTTTTCCATGATCGCAATTCTTTGTCATTGTATTGATTGCTTCCTTTGTGCTAAATTTGATAGCATGTTCTGGTTGCAATCCTTCATCTATATATGAAGATTCAAGAGACTTGCGTAGGTTTTCAATTTCATTTGTAAATTGTGTGGCTGTTTTACCTTTTTGGTAAACATTTGCCATTTTTGCTCTTACTACGTCCGTTGTTTCTCCTACGACCACTTCTTCTAATTTCCTGATTATGGCATCAATTGTAACTTCATTCTGTACTCTATAGAGTGTTGTTCCGATTATTTTTGATTTAATCACTTCAATGGCAATAGCTTCATGTGGTCCCTTAGTCAGGTTAACCAACTTGATTGCCGTGATAAATCTACGCAAATTGATCTTTTTACCGTCAAATTCCGGAATCGCCGTTGAAATGTCTTTTATGTATGCCCTCTGGACAGCTGCTTCGTCCACCATGATGACAGATTTTGTTTCTGTTTCTTCTATGTCTGACTCAGCCAATTCTTCCTCCGTCAATTCAGCTAGTGTTAGTATAGCTGGAATTGTTAAGTTGTTTAAATCTTCGTCTTCTATTTCTGTTTCTGTTTGTTCGTCCGATTCTATTTTTATTGGCGAATTTAAAATGGTTGGTATTGATATATCCAAACCAAGTTTCAATTTTACAGATAACAAGTTCGATCTAAGTTTTATGAGAACTTTCGATACCTGAGACCAATGATCTGGATTTAGTCTTTCCTTGTTATCATACACTAGTATTCGTGCTTCGTTGAAGGAATTTACCAGAATATTTGCATGTTTCTTTATTGTCGGTCCTAAAATAGGTCTATTTTGTGACAAACATTTATGAGATTTTTCAAATTCGTTTCTTATTCTTGTTATGTTTTTACATAACTCGTTCCATTCCATACTATTTTATATATTCCTACTTGTTAGTATATATTTATATACTCATTCTTTAAAATATATTTTTTTTCTTTTTTTTTTTGATAATATATATATTGTTTTTTTTTTTTTTTTTTGTAAAGCTAAAATTTTTTTTTTTTTTTTTTTTTTTAAACCCTGTCTAGATTATTCGCCCTACTCATATATCTTCTTTTTAATATTTTGTTGTGTTTTATGTACAACGTCAGAAGGAACTGGGCCACACTTGTAATTGTCAAAATTAGGAGTAAAACCCACAGTGCTTGAATATCTTCTGTGTGATCTACAATTTTGACGTTGTTCACGACATTAGCCGTGTTGTCTTTGGTCTGACTATCGTCAGATCCGAACCAACCCATAGTTGTTAATTGAACGATTATTATTATTTATTTTTATTTATTAAATTTTGATTAAAAATTGTATATTGCTATAATTTCTTCCTACACGTATGTCTGTCCAAGAAAAAGTTAGTTAGAGGGCATGTGTACGGTTTACAATGTTTTGCTCTATATAATTCAATACCGTACACATGTTTTTAGTAAAAGCCTAACAGAGATTAGTATTTTTCAAGCAGCGTTTTCACGCATCGGCTTGAGGTATGTATTTTTAATATTAAGGCAGATTGGGGCATTGGTATTAAATACAGCCTCAACTGCGTTATTGCGCACCACTGCACAATTTGGCTTCAATCGCTTCCAGATTTTTGGCTTGGTTAGTTTTCTCTTCCTCCGTAGTTGCCGTCTTTATTAGGTCCTTTATTAATCTCCGTTGTTGAAGAAGCTTGATCCTTTTGCCGCTTCTTTTCTTCTTTATTTTTGGTTTCGGCTGTCTTCTTGCCCTATACTCAGCTATTGTGAGTGGGCGTGGTCCATCCTTTGGACACACCTCTAGTGCCTCTTGTAGAGTAGGTGCGTCCCTTTGCTCGATAGGAGCAGAGTCCTCCAGTTTGCGGCTTCTGTTGTCGTCTGGGTTTGATCAATTGTCACAATTTTATTTTTTAATGGTCACTGTTCGCATTTTAACTTTTATATATTTCTTTTTATTATTGTTTTACAGGCTTAAGTGACCATGTCACGGTCGCCATGTAATAATTGTAATGCATTTTTGTGTTCTTTATATTACTTTTATTGAAATAGAGATTCAGTATGATATCAGTAAAATTGTAACTTCTGTTAAGACTCATTAATATTCAATTAGGACATGTTGAAGGCTCTTTGACGACTCTTTTACGACTGCCTTGTACTTGGTCTTGAAGAGTCCAAGCTAGCCAAATGCAATCCGTCTGCGCCGGCAGAGAGGCCGTCGGCAGAGACGTTGCTTTGCTCTTATGTACTTAACTTTGGCAGCGAGAGCGCCGCTGTCTAAGAGAGTCATGTGCACATAAAGATCGAGCAGTCGCGCATGCTAATTATGCCGACTCTGCACTTCTGGTCTGAATAGCATTCTTGTGTGGTCAGATTGCTGAGCACTCAAGATATGCCTGGGAACTGAAAAGTCTTACATAAACATTGTTGCAAAAGTGCTACAATGTGATTGTTCCCAATGTTCTGATTTGATACAGTGCTTATTCGATATGTGTGCACATTACACAACATCGCTCCCCGTTAGCCAGCACTTAGGGCCAAAGACCATTTGGTCATCACAAATTGGCCCATTCAGTTGGCCGCCCACCACTCAAGAGCTCCCCAGGTTAGACTCCACCTTGGGTTAGAAGTATATATTTATATGGGCTTACATAGGGCCCTACCTATGCCTATAGGGGATCCCCCACACGCCGCCTGATCCTTGGGCAAAGTGTAATTAAATATCCATTTAGTGTACATTACGTTTCCTTTCGGCCCGCCTGAGACGGGTAGACACATTACCAACTTTGCAAGAGCAAAAAATGAAAAGAGATGGACGCACACACTCACTCTGATACGGAAACCCTCAAGAAATAGACAGAGGCAAGGAAAAGCTGGGGAACTCAAGGAAAGCAGGGGAGACAGGAAAAACACGAACCGCTTAGCTGGTTCTAAGGCAGAAGTTTAAAGAGCTGCTTATGTCTAAATTAATTTAAAAAGTTCGTTCACTTGAAAAATCGCACTGCCCCGCCCACTGGCGCATCTTTTCCTTTGGCATCCTCTTGTCCATTTGCGGCCGCTTGAGAGTTTTCCCGCGGCTTTTCCACCATCCCCACTGTCCCAACTTCTGTTGGTTCCCTGGTGTTCACTCGTTTATTAAAGATTATGCTTATAATGACGATGACAATGACGACGACAAGCACGGGATGCTGGAGGTGGGGAAGCGAGGGGAAATGGTGGAATACCCCCTTGGGCTGACGATGATGCTGCTATTTTCCAACATTTTCTTTCGCCGAGTCTGGCTGCGCTTCATTTCATTTTATTTTATTTCATTTTATTTAATACTTCTCTTTTCCTCCTACCTTTTCCATTTCTTCTTGCTCTTTAATCTTCTTGGTTTTCCCGCTTCTCAGAACTTTTCGGGGTGTTTGCAACATTCTAAGAAATCTCCCTTTATACTATGATTTACTATTAGGCTAATATTTAAACAGAGGTTAGACGATATTTTAAAAAAATATGTTAATTTGTGTTGCAGAATTGAAAGAATTCATAATATTGCCTTTTTTTAATTTTTTAAGCTATCATTTCCACAACGGAGGTATCGTAATGTACTATTCATATATAAGAAATACATTAATCGGGTGCGTTTCATTTCCCTGAACTCTTCAGTTTCGGTGTTCCCCAAAATCGCCCCCAGATCCGCGCTGGCCTGAATCCTTGCCCTGTTTTTGTGGGTTTCTCGCTTTCCCGAGGGCTTTCTTCCCCCCACTTTTCCGCCTCGCTTCGCAGCAACAGAGCATTCCGTGACCCATATAGATTTCATATATGGGTTAGACTCCAACTTTCGCCTGCGACACAGGATTTGTGCCACTGTCGTCATCGTCATTGTCATCACATCGGGGCTTTATCCTTATTCTCGGAGCCAAGTCATTTGCCCATTGTGTGTTGGCCCGAAACCTTTGCGGTGAGAGGTGAGAGATGGCTTTCATTGTGTTGGCTCTGCCCCTGCCCAGGGCCCCGCCCCCTCCTCCACAACCAGCCCTTTTGGCGCCCCCGTATACTGGGCATTGTTTCTGCTTTCTGTTTCATTTCTATGTCATTTCCGCTGCCCTTCTGCTACTCTCTCTCCTTCTTCTTGGGCACACTGGTCAAAACCTACAGTTTCAAGCGAATTCAAATCAGGACAGGACCATACTTACATAATGCTACTTATCGATTCCAGTATGGGAGTGATGGTTTTTATGGCGGAAGTGATCAGATGAGTGGTCAGGTCACATGCTAGTTTAAACATACAAATTACTAGTCCGTCACGAAACATCACTTATTTATTACGGATATTGACTATTTATACTGCAAATAATTTATCGAAATTATCGGTTTGGCAATTTATATTGATTTTGAACTTATCGATATTAAAATAAAATTAAGCATATATACCAAAACAGGAGTGTGTTCCCTATAGAGAATTAAATTATCAAAATTTATCGATGACAACGTATCGAACGTGATATTCCCGATTGTTTATCACCATGCTTTGAGCACTGTACCCATGCCTGTCGGCATTTCACAGCTAATTTCAACGAGCGTTTTTTGGATCGTGAGATTAGTGGACAACGGGGCTTGTGCTGGTTTCTGTGGAGGGGGTGGAGGGTGGCTTTCCAAGAGGCTTTTCCGGAGGGTGGCGTGGGGGGCTGCTCCAAAAAGAGGGCCTGGTGTTTCGGGCAGGACAACCATAAGTCATCCGACCGCTTGCCAGAGTGCGCTTATGCAAATTTGTGCCAGCTGACAAATGGGACAGCATTTGCACAATGCCAAAAAGAGGGGGATCGCAAAGGTGGCTGGTTGTCGGGGGCGCTGGGGCGTGTCTATATAAATGTCATTTGTGTTGTTGTTTTCTTTTCTTTTCTTTTTTATTTTTTTTTTTTTTTTCTTGCGGGGGTGGAATGGGAGTTCTACTCGCTTAGCCTGACATGATGATGATAAAGTGCACATTAAAAAATATTTTCCCATTGCCTTTTTGGTTGTTTCTCGGTTGTTGTTTGTTCTTGATTCCGTTGTTATGTTGTGTGTGCTGTTTTAGTTTCTGTTGTTATTTTTCCCGTTGCGGCTGACTGCTTAACTCTAGTTGGGAATTATTTATGGCCAGAGAGCGCGTTTTGAATTTTAAAACTATAGGAAAAATCCAATTTTTGGCATAAAATGGGATCAAAGCGTTGATGTTTGGGAGCACGGGAAGTGCTAAGCAGATATAACCCTGAAATACAGCGAGGAGGAAGATCCGGGTTCTAAAGTAAATGCTGCTAGTATAAAAACATCGCATATTCAAGATTTATTTGTTATATTTAACAATACAATTTTGCAAAAAGATGTGATTTTTCCAGCAATTTAATGCAATTTAATCATCAGCTTGATTTGCTAAAACAAAACTTTTATTTTCAATATCGTTTTATTTGCGGCCAAGAAATTTAACTTACCCAACTGGTGTGCGAAAGTTTGTCTTTAAGCTCCCAGATTTCCCACACATTTGAGTGTGTGGAGTATATAATCATTATTACACATTATTATATAATGCTTGCGCAAATAATTCACACTTGCCACGCCCCTTCCCTCGGTGGACGCCTCTTATCACCGTTCTGCAAGCCGCAGGAATGAAGTCTTCTCTTTTAATTTTCCGTCTGTACCTCTCGCTCGCACAGTCGCACATAAAATTATTTCTTCATATAATAAGTGTAATAACTTTCATGTGTCGCCCGGTTGAAGCGGGAAAGTCGAGCAGGCGGAAAGCACTGCGCCAAAATTGAAGAACACCGAATATAGAAAAACGTTGAAGGAAAATCTCTCCATAACGGTCAAAAAGAAGGAGCAAGTTGGGTTGAGGATTTTCTGAGAACTGGTAGAAATGATAAGAGTTAAGTTGGTTTTTCATAGAAACTCTACGTTAGAGTAAGAAAGCTGTAGTGCCAAAGAGAGTACGCAATGATCTGTACAGCCTTTTTGTTAGTGTGACCAAATGAGCGTAAATAGTTGCAAATTAGGCAATCTCCAATGTATAGCTTGACACTTCAATTATATTTTCGGTTTTGAAATCAATAAGAGCGATAGCGCTCACAAGGCCATTATTACCCTTTAATCTACTTATTGTCCTTCCATGTACATAATATCCGAATATACGTGTGTGTACAGCACTTAAAACAGATTGAGTGCGGAGTAAGTTGTACTCATCTGAAGCAGGGCTTACAAATCGCTCATATGACAATTAAGAAATCTCCCAGCGATGGTGGTTTCAAATTAGTGCAGGGGAGAAAAGTGGCCAAAAAGAAAGGACGAAGGCAAAGCGTGTTCCATGCAATGCGACCACAGGCTATTTAACCACAAGTAGGGCAAGGTATGCATGCTAAGCTGTACCAATTTAGGGGTCATCAGGTGGTTCTGTGGCCCGCTGGAACATTGACAGGTTGTGTGGTCTAATTAACGGCAAACAAAAGCTTGAAAATAACAAAAAAGGTCACAATAAAAATTTATGGTCAGTAAAAGAGACAGCATTGGAATGGAATGCGAGGTTTGAATGCTCTTCAAGATTTGTATTAAAATGGAGCTGGTTTAGATAAACGCGCTGAAAAATCTGTTGCTGTGCCATATATTTAATAATTTATAATATTTTTCATCATAGGAATTCAATTTCAAAAATTTAACAGAATTAAGTAGGTTTTCTGACCTGCGAGCTTTGAAATGCTTGGATATGAACTGAATCCTCATTTTGGCCTTGCGGTTTGTTAAATGTTCGCTGATTTAGTATGCTAATGATGGTGTCCATGCAATATGACCCTATTTAAATTTAATATATTTACCTTAACTTGGCCAACTAGATACGTGGCCAAGCCAACGTACGTACATGGCGACTGTTGGATATAGAATGCAAAACGGAATTAGGCACAATTATTTTGGCATTGACTTTTGCTGCCCCCTCTCTTCCTGCAATTTAATTGACGGTGGCTACTAGGAGCAATTATAGAGCAACATGGAGGTAACCTTGAAGTCCTCACAACAATGGACATATAAGACAAATAGCTTGCAGTGTTAGAAGACGGCAGGGTTGTAAAAGTCACCTGATAGGGGTTGCCAAGTTAACACGAGAGGCAGAAAATATTTTTATTATTTAAGAAGTGAGAACTCTCTATTTAAATAACTTCTAAGGACTGGAACTATACACCTTTACTGGCTTAGAATTGATTTATGTGAAATCAAAAAACAAAGACTTTTAACGCGTATTTAACATGCAAGTTCCTTGCGGTGCACACTTAATTATGCGCTGACTATATTATCTAAAAGTCTGGTTTTCCCCTTTTGAATTATATTCCCTTACCCACTAGACTTGCACTTGGCTTTTAATTCGCTGTCCTATTGCATGCTCAAGTGGCTTTTCTTGTACGATTTCCCTGCACAATTTTCCGCATACTGTCCCCTTGCTAATTGCGCTTATTACGCTGACAAGATAATGGCAAGCGGATAAAATAAAAATGCACAAAATAATGGGAGAACAAAAAATAAATTCTGAAATAAGCAATGCCATAACGTTGTGGTCATATACATACAGTATCTTTCCATCTCTGCCTTTTTGTTGCTGTCGCTGAAACAAGCACGAGAATATTTAATTGTTAGGAATCCTCTGCTTTTCCTTCACTTTTGCACAGATTTTTCCATTTCCCCTTCTTCTTAACAATCGCAACTGCGCTGCTTGCACCTTTAGGTTGGCGGAAAATATCTGCAAGTGCACCATTATCGGTTAGTAGTCGCGGCATCGCCTCAGAATCTAGATACAAAATACCCGCCCTGCTCCAAAAGATTTGAAATCGATGATTAAGCTAACCACTTAATCTGTATTGACTAAAAACAAACCTACAAACCGGATCCGGTAATAAGCAATTATCTTGAAGGCCAATGTGATAATGTGATTGTGAATGAGTGCAATTTTCTTTTCATTGCAACTATTTATTCGTTGTGTGATTGAACCAATCAGAATAAATTGAAATTAAGTTGGTTTAAATTTGAATGCAGGATATTTTCTTAAATTCTCTTGCGATTCGCAATTAGTTAAAAGTTCGTGATTTTGATAGTTCAATTTTAACATATGACTGACACAACGTCAGCATAGCAGGTTGCATAAAAAAAAGACACGATTTTCCTTTTTGTATCTTGGAAGGGAAATTTGCAATTCCATTGCTTCGGCTGTCAGATGGCAAAAGTGAATTGAGTGCGGCTGTAAAATAACCAGACAATCTCTAGTTATTCCGTTTTACTAAGTATATACCATATATTGGCGCCACCCGATGCACCAAATTTGATTGCGACTGTATGCCAGTCGTGATTCATATTCCCATTCAGATTTAGATTCCGTAAAGGGTGCTGTTTTACTTGGTGCATTATGCAGTGCCTGCAGTTTGTGCTGTTCTTGAGTGGCGTGGCATGCGATGTTCTGGAAAATTATGGAAAACTATGTATTAATTTGATGAAATTGAACAAAAAAATTGGCTGCGTGTGTTCTGATATATAGTATATAATTTGAAAAACAAATATGCAAAACCAATATGCTTTTCATGTCGTCCCTGTAAGTGACAATTTTTGACAACAACCTTTAATTTTGTCCAAAATTTAGCCAATACCTTATTAAGTACCCAGAATGATTGCAACGAAATGAAGATTTTTGTATGTTGATTTTTCAGAGGCTTCACTTATTTTTCGCAATTTCATCTCGTTTTTTGCAATTTGTTTTGCTAGCGTGCATTTTTATATACGGCAAGTAAAGAAAAACGAGAAATATTGGCTGGAAAATTATGCACTTCATTTTTACGTTGCCGAATATTTATTTTAATAAATTAAAACAACATTTTCTGCAAGCAGGAAGCACTTACCACAGTATATTTGTCAACCCTTCACCGGGTAGGGTATTTGCTTTATCATTGAACTCCAGGAAAAGGCGTTTACCAGATAATTTCGCCACTCTGCTTTCATATTTATAAATTGAGCAACTCGGATCACAAGCGTTTTTCCTCTTCGTAGCCCCAACTGATGGCAATCTTTAAATACAATTTCTTCACCTTTTCCTTTTTTGGGTTTCCTCCTTTTTTTATTTCAAATTAAATAATCTGTTCTTTTAACCGCCAACAAGCGATAGGCAGTAGAGTGGGAAAGAACATTTATCTCGATTTTCACGCTGTCAGAAGCAACTCAAAAAGGCGACAGTTTGTGAAAAAAAAACACTAAATAAATAAAACAAAAGCGAAAATATATATGTATAAAAGGCGACCAAAGCAATGCGAGCCCTGCACAAAGTCAATTTCAAGATTTATTTTTCGCAATTTAACATTTCTGTTACGCCTGTCAGCCGGGAAAACAAAAAGGCAAAGAAAAACAAGTCGAAAAGCGCCAAAAAACCAAGAGAAAAGTCTGCGGAAAAGGTGTGGGTCGCACAGGCAGAAGGTGAACGCGGTTAAGAAAATAATAATAAATTAAAAGCCTCTGCCTCACCAGCCGAAAGGTCAAATAATTTCAATAACACAAGAAAGGGACAAATCTGTGTCCTTACCCGATTTGGAATTGTAACGAAACGCCGAAGGCAAGGCCAAAAAGTTAAAGAGGAAAACCGCAGACAGTCGACATTAATGTATAAAAAAAAGAAAAAATGTTTTAAGATGTATTGACAAATTTTGTATAAAAATTTTATTGTTAAGGAGTCTGAACATGAATAGTGCTAAGGAACCCATATTTGTATTGATTTGATTACGTAATCGAAATATAGCATCTGTCTTTTTGGAATTTGTGGTGGTTTTTTAATATTATTTCCAAGCGAAAGCATTAAAACCTACACACCCTTCTGGTCAAGACAATAAGGTCAAAGGACAAGTTGAAAGTCCTGTTCCGATGCTTTTTAAGTATTTTCAATTTCACGGCACTTGCCACGCCCCCGAATCCTGTTTTTGTGCTCAAATTTATTTGACCCCGAGGGTCAATATGCAGAGGGGTCGCGCCCAAGAGTCGAAAAGCAAACGAAATGTGTGTGTTTCCCGCGAAAGTAATCAGCAAGCAAATGGGCACCGCCTTCGTTTCCCTGCCCACTTTTTGTATTAATACAAAATTAGGAGCACACCGGAAACGGAAATGCGCGTTGGCAGCCCGCCCAGTGCTACTTTATTAGTTTCTTGTTCGCCGCTTTTTGCCCCGGGAATAGGATGAATTCATTTTTGAATTTTTCAAGAATTAAATTCCACAGATTCCGCCCTTGGTGTTTGCAGTGCAAGTATTTAAGTATACTCTGATTTTTTGGTGCCCTTCTGTCTTTGTACTCACATGGAAATCCAATTAAATGCTCTGCTAATCCACAGAAATGTGGGGAAAATCACAGAAAATCTGTACTCACTTCTGCAGCCGGCTGCTTAAGTCAATAGAGTAGTAAATGAAGCCTCAGTCTTATCAGCTAACTGAATGATTACACTGTCGAAAAAGAATCATAGTTCCCAAGTAAAGTAACTGTTCCAAATGAGTTGGTAAAAATGTAAATATAAAAAGTATTTTAGAAGGAGAACACATTAATATTAGGAATTTTATTTTCAGTTGCGCGATAAAATATATTGTTTATTTGGAGCGGAGTTTAGAGCAGTATGTCTTTTTTAAATGCATCAATACCAGGTCCCATTTTTAGTCCTGTGTAGATCGCAATCTCCGTTTCTCTGGTTAGTCACAGCTTAAAAGCTTGGCTAATAAAAACTGGAATTATGCGTGAGTGTGTGCCAGAAGAGCTGGAAGCAGCTTCATACATAGATGTAGATGGGAACTCTGGTGAAAATTGAAGATGAAAACCACCCCACAGCGATGGAAATGAAAGTGGAAATGGGTAACCTCCCTGTTGCTGGGAGCAATTAAACGATAAGCTTAATCTGCGTTGTCAATTCACACAAAATGCGTAAAGTCGTCAGTCGAGGAGGATTTCAATTAGCCTGCACAAAAATTCCAACCGCCCTGGCAGCACTATCCTGTGCACATATACATTTCGTGGCCCGCACCCACATGCCGTGTACATACATAAATATAGTATATAGTGCAGAGTCGGAAAAGCGGAAAAGTGGGTGGCCCACTATGTGCGGCCAATTAGCACAAAGGCTGGGGAAAGTGTTTCCGTTTAGCAGATGAGAAAGGCGAGCACCTCTCAAGTGACAATTTGCTTAGCGCTTCAATTTGGATGCGAGCCGAGGGCCAAGTGGTGAGCTGGAAAAGTGTGGAAAAGTGGGGGATGGAAGGTGGAAAAGCGGTTGGTGGTGACCTCGACCAAGAATAACCCACATGCATTCACACTACCTAAGTAACGGGTATATGATAGTCGTGGAACTCGACTATAGCATTCTCTCTGGTTTAAGCCTAGTTTGTTTGCCTGTGATAGTGTAAGTAATAGCGGTTAAGCATGTTGATGGAGCTCAATTAACCCATCTGCTCCCAAAACTCAAAGACAAACTTAATTCACAGCCGGTTGATCGTTTTCTTGCAGGGTTCTATCACGCAAACTAAAGCCACATCTTGTTGCGGACACCGTAAAGCAGTATATAAGTCGGGCCCAACGCACAACCAAAAAGGGTTCTCAAGAGCAGCAAAATATGGAGTTTTTACGAGGCGTCTATGCGTTTATGCAAGTGAGTAGATCATCGGTGAGTGTCCACTTCCTTTTTAACAACCGTACTAATCCATGTGAACTTGCTCTACTTTTATACCGCCTTTGGTTGATTGATTGATTATACCATACCATACTGTACTACTACAACTCAACTCGAACTCAAACTCTAACTTAAACTCGAAATCAAATCAATTATATCTCTAATGCCAAATCGATTTGAGTCACAAAAACGCAAAGCAAAAGCGAAACGTATATGTTACCAATACCTTATACTACCTATTTATTTATAATACTACTCTACTACTATCACTCTTATAAGCGTAACTAATGGGTCAACCAAATACAAAGTACAAAAGACAAATAAGCCGAGAGTATCAAATGTACCTTACACTATGTTCTGACCCCCAAGAAATACATTAAAATACCAATTTATCCCATGTGTAAACTTCGGAACCAGACAGATGCCTGTAGATCGCCGTAATTTGGGGGCCTAACCCCAAATAACCATCGTCGAGTAACAATGTAAAAATATCTGTATTCCATGCCCAGACCATTCCATTCCAGTCAAAAGTAATACCCTTCCCACCACTTAACTTTTTCTTTCTCAAGCCCTCAACATTCATTTTGTTTGTGTTTTAAGTTTGAAGGCCATGACTTTTGAACCATCGCCATTCCATATAACCCGGCCCTTAGATTATAACAATGATGCGAAATGCAAATGAAAGTATAAATAACAAAAATAACAATTCTCGTAATAATGTACTTAACGCGAGCCAATTCCTTTAAAAGATCACAACAAAAGACAAAAAAAAAAACAATAAAGACGAAAAACAAAAAAAAAACAAATGAACATTTACAAGAAAAGGTCATCAAGAGTCAGAAAAAGAACACAGAAAAATGAAATTAAAATGCGAAACATTCATCAAGTAGGAATTTAAACATGACAAACCAGCGGCGGGACAAAAGAATATGACGTCTCTTTCTCGCCCTTCTAGAGTCGTCTCTTTCAAACGTTGCCAATTCTTCATCGAGACCCATTTCTGAACCCATTGTCCATTAATAACCATTGTCCATCCAACATATCCATTGCTATATATCTCTCTCGGACTATCTCTCTCTTTCCAACACACACACGAAATATACAAGTCTCTGTCTCTCTTTTTCTATTTGATGTCTCTACCTCTTTCTCTGCGTCTCTTTCTGTGTTGAATTTGATTTTTGTTTGTAATCGGCTGCGTAATTGATTAGCTTATATGTTTGAAGTCAATGAATATGTAAATGTAACCGTTATTATATCTATGTCTGTCTCCCTCTTGCTGTTTGTGTGTTTGTTTGTTTTTTATAAAACAAAATTATTAAGCGACTTTTCTGTTAAGCTCTATTTATAGAACTTCCAAATTGTGTGCGTGCTTAACCCAAAAAACTACAGCAAATCAACATCGACACTCTCACAAAACTATAAACCCCTAAAAGCCCCTCGCTCCGAATACGTTTTTTTAGGGCTTAGGGACGATCTACATATGTACATATTTAAAAACCCAACCAAATGCTTTATATATTTTATACCGAATGAATCCCGAAAACCGAAACAAAATGAAAATCGATTGTGGCGCCGTGAAGGTTGACTACAGCGGAAATGGATACGGAAGCGGCGAATATGAGGCAACCTTGACTACCCTGCCCAGCGACAACCCAGAGCCAACAGCGATAATCGGAAGCGGAATCAACATTCGATCGATAACTGATAACGACAAGGAGGCCGAGGCAGCAGCAGCAAAAACAAGAGCTGGGGAAGCCGAAGTCCTTTGGCCAAACTCGTTAGACAGCTGTAATAACACTAGCTGTACCAGTACCAGTTCTAGTTCCAAATCAGATCCTGCCCAAAAAATAATAATACCTGGTACAAAAATATCAACGAACAAACCCGAAGACAGTTGAGAGTGCGGCAGAAATAATGGGCATCGGTGCCAGATGCGGTGAATTACGAGCAAGAACTATGAACTACGATCGAATAATGCTAACTAATGTGATAACTCGTATGTACATATAGCCACGTATATATCCAAGTATATAACAAAACATATTTACAAGCGAACTGCAAAACCAAATCAAAGCAAATCAAAAATCATAACGAAACGAAACAAAGCGTGAAACAAAAACCTAAAATCAAAAAATCTCTAATCGTAAAACCAAATAAAAACAGGGCAACTCGTGAAAAGGTGGCCTTAGCTTGTGCGACTGAAAAACCAAACCAAATCAATTCATCGATAAATGATAACCGATAAGCAATAAGCTGATTAACGAATCAGCGACTAATCGATTTAAAGCGATACCCCTAAGTCGAAATCACGAACGATCTCAACGCAAGAGGCGGCAGCGGCGATAACATATATCGATAGCCGATAGACTGGCTCTGAACCACTGCTGGCGGTGTGTGTGTGTGTGCGCGTGTGTGTGCGGTGCCGCCCACGCCCATCCATCCCCACCCCCGCCAAAAGCAAAGTGATAGAAAATGGTAATTACAAATCAAGCAATTCTAGTTCTCATTTAAACAAATCACCAACCACTCCACCCGTTTCCCCAAAACTATCGAAAGTTTAGAACTTCAGCTCTGTTTCTCCCTTAAACTACAAGATTAGGGATCTATCGCTTTATCCCCTCTCTCTCTCTCTCACAATCTCAACAGTCGTAGTAGTCTCTTTACCTTCTCTATTTTTCTATCTCTTTCTTTTAAACCACACTTGATCTGCGCCTTATTTTTGCTTATTAACATTGCAATTATATAAGTAAATGACTATACCGTAGATAATTAGAAAAAAGTGTTATATTTAATTTATCTATTTTTTGTTATCCATTAAATGGTTAATGATTTTTCATTTTTTGACCCAAAATCAAACGTTAGCTAACCTTTTTTTTCACCGTTAATGTTGTATTCTTTGTTTAAGCTTTGTCAACTTTCCGTCTCCTTTTGCGTCTTCATTTATCTTTATCCTAATTTTGTAGCGACGTTTTAAAAACCTGAAGAGCGCGCTTACAGGATTTGAAGTTAACGAACAGGTTTACTCTGAACAGAAACAGAACAAATCAGGGGATGCAAATTCCATAAAACGATAATCGATATTTTATCAATAACGCAGCCGCACCGTTCCAAGAAAAGTAACAAACGTAAAACGATAAGCAGAACCTTAACCCGACGATAACAGATTGCTCGCCTGCCACCACAGATTATGCTGTCGACGCCTTCGTAAACATTAATATAACAAAAACAAAAACTTGTAATATAACGAACGAAAACGTATGAAAAGCTAAAGCTGAATACTAAATCAAATTTAATACAAAATGAATTTTGTATCGACTTGTGTCTCCTTCTCTCTGTTCCTATCTTGATATCTGTCTGTCTCTCTTCAGTAACTCTGACATACCTACACAGTTACAGACACATATACACACGCAGACTTTGTAAAAGTATAGTAAAGTGTTGCGAGTGCCTAGCGATAACCGATAAACAAGTACGATAAACATTATGACAACAATAAGCTGGCAAGAAAGCAATCAGCCAAGTTTAACTTTTTCATTTGATTTTAACTATGATTTTCCACATCTATCAATAACGATGACTATTTATGCGTATGTAACTAGTTAAGTAGGTCAACCAAATACAATCGATAACTGTACCAAAATGCTATCGCAGGGCAGCAGGATGTGCAGAATCCTTTAAATACTGAATTCAGAAAAACTATCGATAGCCCTTTAAATAGCTCTATTGCCGCGTATATGGTGTTCTGTGTAAATATATATATTTTGCCAAAAAACGAACGCGTCCTAAACCCGAAAAAACGAATTTAAAAAGAAAACACATAAAAGCAAACTTGAAATTGAGCAAACTTGAAACAATCCTTCTCATGTGGAACAATTATCGCCAAGAACCTAAAACAAACCCCTTTTGGATCTCTTTCTCTCTTAGCCGCTCTCTCCGTCTCTTTCTTTCTCTACTTAACTATTTCTCTGTGAATCCAGATAGCACCTGTCCTTTAAGTCTAGATAAAAACCCTAACCTTACTTAAAATTCGAAGAAAAATACAGAAGTAAAACATTCCCATTATTCCGAAACCAAAATTGTTTGCCCTTTCCACACCGCGCACACTCCAAAAAGCTTATAATTTGAGATTATCTTTGCTCCAATAACGCCCCAGTCCCCTCACGAACCCCCTTCTATTTATTACCCCGGCCCTTCAATCAAGTAGACGAAGTCCCAAAATAACATCCCCACAATACCGAAAACCAAATCAAAAATCCAAAAAAAAATTAAATATCCAAAAAGAACTAATTGCACGTGTCCCGAGCCGAAAACTGTACGCAACAACTCAATCAATTGCAGTATTTTGTGTTCTATAATATGCATACTCGTATCTATATCCATAATGCTACTCGTACTATACCATCTGTATCATTTGTTGTATTGTTTGCCGGATAACCCCGTAGTAACTTGAGCGTACCGTACACGGAAATGTTTCGATCGGCAGATCTCAGCAAGCAAGAAAGCAGTGATAATACCCAACCATATGCGTAACGTATCGTAATCAATCAATATCCAATAAATATCTCGTATTGCGGCATTTGTGGTATTGTATCCGTATTCGTAATCTCAAGTGCAAGCTACTTTAACTACCAACTAAGACAGATATATATCAACGCACATATATGCTCGGAGCTCGCATCAAGAGTAAAATTAATTTCATTGGTTTTTTCGTTTGGTTTTCTTCGGTTTAACTATTTTTGCTTTCTGCTGTTCTACTTTTTAGCTCCCAGACACATATTTTTTTAAATTTGTTCAGCAACAATTGTATGTTTATCAAGTTCACAAATCTATTCAATTGGAATAGTTAAAGATCCAAGCTTACCTAACGATGATTGAATAGAGACGAGCTCGCATTTATTCATAAAGTTTTCGTGCAAGAGCGTATATGAGTGTTGACAAATAATCCAATTATAAGTACATATGTCGCATTGTGTATGTGTATGCTTGTCTGTATGTGTAATAAATTGTACGTATTTATCGGTGTAGACATATATTGAATTAACCTATTTATTTAAATTCGAACCGTTTTTTACGATCAATATATCACCGAGTAATACCGAGCAAGCGAAGTTTTTTTATTTTATTTTTTAGTAATCGTAAGCGTCTTGATTTTCGATTGTGCTATCATTTGGTTTGTAATCGTTTGTAATTGTGATTTTTATTTGAATTGCCGATAAGCGGTCGATGAAATTGTGCCGAGCAGAACAACAACTATCGTATTCTACACCATCTATATATCTATATCCATCTACTCGTACTCAAACTAAATATATCTATAATATACAATACTCAATATCCATACATATATACATATATATATCTATATGCATATCTTTACATACATATACCTTCATATATATATATATTTATATATATATATATATATTTATATATATATATATATATTTATATATATATATATATATTTATATATATATATATATTTATCTAAAGATACAAACAAAAAATATCAATAAATATTACTCGTAATACCAAAAAGTAGTTGTCGTTGTTGATGTTGTTGAAAATGTGCAATTTTAATTGATTGAAAACGCAAAAAAAGAGAAGACAAATGTTAACATACGATTTTTTTGTGTCGAATGCCAAAAAAAATGAAGCTGAAAACCGAATAACCATAATCAAGTATAAACAAATATCACAACAAAATAGAACAAGAACAGGTTCAAAAGCCAAAAAGTATCCAACAGTATTCTTTTTGGGTGACAATTTTGCGAACTCTTTGTTTTTGGAACCGTAAAGGAGTACCACCCACTAAAGACAAAGAAGCAGAAGAGATGAAAACCCAGACTAGAACTGAACCACCCCCACTTACCAAAAAACCCACCCACCACACCACCCCGAAAAAATAACAAAAAAAAAAATACTAGAAAACCGAAAAAGCATATACTTTTCTCCACTTCTATATTTCTCTCTTTCTCTATCTCACTCAAAAATGCTAATTTCAATGTTTTTGTGTGTGTACGTGTGCTGCGTGCGCTTGTGTATGTACAATTCAAATGTATTAAATTTGGTTTAACAAAAAACGATCTTTCTACAATATATATATTAACAAAAACCGATAATCTTCGCCATGAAGAAAATACCAACTGCTAAAAGGACAGGCAGCATATATGTTGGCAATCGAGCAATTTCTGTGTAGAAAACAGCCTAGTGTCTTTCTCCCTTCCTATATATGTTCATATACAAATATCTATATATACATATATATAAAGATATATATGCATATTAATATACAAATATATATTCTAAAACCACACTCTCTCTTTCACGCCTACCCACCGAGCGTCCGCCGCTGTTTGTATTGTCGAATCTCACTACCTCAGTTCAGAAGTATCGAAATTTGTTTTTGTTATCATTTTTGAAATTTCGATAAAAGAGAATACAAAATATGATCAACTAAAAGAAAATGTGCGAAATATTCCCAAAACGAAGTACCAAAAGCGCAAACCCTAAACCGATGAAAACCCCACAGTTGACATGAACATATCTATACCTTATACTACCAATATACCGCATATATACTAACCAAATTGAAAAACTATTTACTCCAAGCTAAACTTATACTATACTCAAAAATATACCAAACTATACATATACTTGTGCACCCTGAGCCGCAGAGACAAAAACTAAAAATTACACAGACACAACGTAGCAAACAACCAGATTTGACAAATTTTTTAGTATTTGATACCACTGTATAACTGTATGATACTGCAAACACCTATGATATACACATACATATATGAGCTAACCATGTAATATAAACTATAAATAAGCAACGATCTACATAAAGAGTTTCACTTATTTTGCTGTCAATTGTCCACGCTTGACCTTGTTGTTTGCATTTTGTTGACCAGCCAACCCTGGCTACCCTGGCTGTGAAAAACTCCCGTGAAGCATGCACCTCTATATCATTGTCCTGTCTCTCTATCTCTGTCTCCCTCTCCATGTCTATTTCGCTCACTCTGGAATCAATTTTTGTACAAAAAGATAAGCACGTAGAGGTTTAATGAAGTTTTCCTTAAGTTTTTTTTCGCTTATTTTGTGGCACGTTGAATATGTTTGATTTGTAAATCAGTAAATTGAGTAACTAGCCTTAAAATGAGACCGCAACCAACCCAAGCATCCGAAGACTGGACTCGTGTAAATAAAAGCCTAACCGCAGGAATATTAATTGAGTTTAACCAATCCATTCCAATAAATGCCTTGACCCACACACCAAAGAACACCTCTTATTCAACACAAACTTGAATAAAATAAAACCGTAAACACTTTATATACATCTACATATTTATGAATATATTACTATAATCCCTTGTATTTGTATCTTGCATATGTAAAAGCATCCAGTCTGCCTGCTGACTGAAAGAAGCATAAAAACTAAAATCCCGATAACTGATACCCCAAAATACACAAAACAAACAATACACTACCACCCCTGAAAAAAGCCTGTTGTTAGTTTTCACATTTCTATCAATTTTATTCTTTCAGTTCTCTGTTGATTTCTCAGCTCAATTTTCCCAGGGCCAATTGTTCGTTTAAGTCGCCAATTTAAAGTCAACTCCAATGATGTGTAACCGGGGGGCGGTTTAGGCGGTGGTTTGGAAAGGGCGTGGCCACTGATGTGTATCTGTCCTTGTTGTTTGCTTGTTTATTGCCACCAGGCACTTGGCACTTGGAGCTCAGTCCTCTGGAGCTCCAAACTTCGAGCTCCAGCTTCTGAGGAATAAGGGAGCCGGCATCAATTTATTATTGACTGGCTGCAAGAGTTCTTAGACGCATCCTAATGAAGCGTAAGTGGCAAGCACTGCGCCAGGACCCATAACAATAACAAATACGAGGCAGCAAGTACAAAAACAAATACAAAGACGCAGCCAGTGCCAGTGCCTTCTTGGTGTAGAAAAGCTTATTTTTATTGCCCCAAATATATTGCCAATGTTGTTCTAATAGCAGAAACGAGCCGAAGCCAGTGAGCTTCGCATTCTCTGTCCACACTGAGAAAAGTTCAAGCCCTGTATTCACATGTATATATTTCCACGCTTACAGGTTTTTATCGTTTTATCGTTCTAGTGGTTGTTCCAGTGGTTCCTGGTCCACCAAATAATTTTTTCTTTTTGTAATAAATAATTGATTATAATGATGAAGGCGTCTGAGCACCAAGAATTGTTCTCTCTGTGCACCAGCAGTGGCACTAACAGTCGACAGTCAGTGGCAGTTACCAGAAAGGCGGGTTGGGGTCCTTCCGAAAGGGGGCATAAAATTCATTGTTATGGTTCCTGGGCATAAGTCAGTCAGTCGGGGGAAGCTGGAGTCGCAGAATTATAGTCTCAGTCTTCTGGCCCTCATTTCGTTAATCAGTCCTGAGTAAGTCAGTCCAGCGCACATGAAACTTATTACACATGCTACTTACTACTTACTTCTAACATGGTGGTCGAACAAAAGGCGGTGCTGGACTTCTGAGGGAGGGGGAAACAGTCTTTGCTCATCCACTTGGGCTGAATTCCATTATAACCCAAGGGTGCACTCGCCCAAATTGGGCAAGCCAAAGGATTTTCGAGTCCTAGGGGCGGGGGATCGGCGTACAGTGCGTGCCGGGGGTGTAAGGCGAGATATTGCGGATCTTCAGCGCAGGCTGAAAATTTCAATTTGAACCCTGTAAAGTGATTCTTTGCCTGAAATAGAGCACTCTAAAATATGAAATAAATTAACTGCAAATAAACTTAAGAGATGTGCCTTTTAATTGGTAACAAAACAAGAGGAAATACCTCTAAGGTAAAATGATTTCGAAAGGTTTGCATTATAACTAAATGCACGATAGTAAGGATTTGAACCACATGTCCTTACTGCATGGGCCGCACTGTAGCTTTCCGCAACCCTGGAAAAACCTTCCACTTCTCCTGTTTCTGTTTTATGTGTGCGCGCATTTCCCATTTTCTTTGCTCGTTTCAATTCCGTTACGTAGACACTTTCGCTTTATGGTTTTCCTTATGTTTACTTTTCATTTCCGCCTTCCAAAGATCATCGTTCTGTCTCTTTCCACAGCTCACTCCCAATTCTATCTGCTCACGCTCTCCGTCTCTTTCTCTATTGCCCTCTCTATCGTTGATATGAGATAAGTTTTTTGTATAGTGTCTGTTTGAACCCGAGTCCAAGCCCTGGAAAGTGCAAAAAAACTGTATGAGAAAAACACCCAGAAATCCAAAAGTAAACGCCTCACTTAAAGATTGACCTCTGCTAAATCAAATGTAAAAACTCTGCCAATTTGGACCCAACATCCCAACAGAACTCACGCCAAACAAACTAAACCAAAGAAATTTATTTATACTGTGCCAGTTGTGATGAACGAAATGCAAAAATCTGCTCCTGCCTCTCACCAAAATCACCACAAAACTACAACAGCAAAAATACAATGAGTATTGCAAAATCTTAATGCCAAACAATATGTTAAGAAATTAACAAAAAGACAGAAAAAACAGCTAAAAGTGAAACACGCCAAAAGCACAGGACACGAATAAACACCAAGTCACGATCACGATCACGAGTTCACGAAAGTCACGTTTCACCAAAAGTCACCAAAGTCACAAATCAGCATCAAATTAGCAAATGCCGAAACTAAGCTCACACACGCCAGCACACTACGAAAGCCAGTTTACCCGATTTATTTTCCCAGTAATCCCGAGTCAAAACTGAAAATCTTTGTCTGATTCAAAACATCCTTTTGCCCAGAAGTAGACTACACATTTTCTGATAATTTATTCAAACAAAGTTTTTTAGCAACTTTTATTTAGCAATTAATCGTGTAAGCTATTTAAATTTTAATAAATAAACTGGGTTATTTGGTTCAATAACATGCATTTCATTAAATGCATCCCCAGTTACTTTGATCTATTTTTATTTAAATAACTATGTTTATAATTTAATAATTAAGATTTATTTTAATATTTTTTGACAATCATTGAATCAGTTAGCATCTAAATTGCGTGCTAAACAAATTTTTACGTTTTGTTTATGTTTATATATTTAAATCATAAATTATGTCTGTATTTTTTTTGGAGAATCCGTTTGTTTTAATATTAACACTTTCTAACTTCGCATCTATTTGGTATAAATCTAAACATGTAGCCTACTTTTTAGCAAATAATGTATTGTCTACGGAGATTTTTAAGCTTCCCGAAAACATAATAATTTCGCAACCTCACTCTCTGTCTCACAATTCACGCCGCTCTGTCTATCTTTCACGTTAACTCACAATCACTCTGTCTCTATCCAAAAGCCCGAACCCTCTCTTTCTCTATTTATTCTCTATGGAATGGCAAATTTAAGCGCCGTCGGCTGCCAAATCTGAAGACCCCTTCATTTCCTTTCTATGTAGCTGTTTCTGCATAAGAACACTGAAACTAATGCGATGTCAATTAAATGCCAATAACTAAAGTAAAAAAATCTAACTAAAATAAACCTATATAAACCTACTCACTATATATTTCTCTATCTCTCGATCAATCAATCACGGATTCACTTACCCACCCAAAAACCAACTCAGTCTTTCTGTCTCTCACGTGAACTCACGACCCCACCTAATAAATAAACAAATTGCAAAAAAAAGAAAAGCAAACGAAAAAAAAGCGTTACCATAACCAAAACCAAAACAAATAATAGCAACTACAAGATAAAAACCACACTCTTTATATTTATATACATGTATGTATCTCTGTAAGCTTTAAGTATCGTATATATATAACAAGAAAGTAAACCGAAACCAGCAAAGAAATAAACAGCAACCAACAAACAACTACAAACTCGATACCAACAACTCCAAACTACAAGACCTTACAGCAACAATATCCAATAAAACAACAACAGCGATCCAACAGAAACAAAGCAAACTATATTCGTACCATAATTATATCTTTATATAACTAATAGCTAGCTGTATGCTCTCAGTCCCAGATGTAATTGACCTCCTTGCGATTTTGTGTTTCAAAATTATCTAGAGCGAAGTTCACCCAGTTGACAACCCAGTACTTGTTATAACTAAATCAAAATTGTAATGCTAAAAAACGAAGAAGTGTTAGAGCCAAAATATAATAAAACCAGATGATAGTATGGCCACTGTCCATATGGAAGTCCAGATCCATTTGAGCTAATAAATCATACTAAACCGAATATGAAATCTGGAAATATTGAAGTCTAGACCCAGCTTTGCCGCGCTATCTGTCTTTCTCTTTTTGCCACAAACACTATCTATCTCACTATATATATATAATATATGTATCTCTCTCGCTCTGTATGTCTGTTTGTCTCACTCTAACTTGTGTATTGTGTTTGATTTTACTTAAAAACTAGATTAAACGTATACGATTTTCAACCATATTATATAAGCAGCTCTCGTACATTTTCGCCACATTTAATTAAATTCAATTTAACTCAAAACAATTTCAATCTCAAACTCACTTAGATTTTTACCACGTATAAATACCTAATTCAACTAACATTCAACTACTTACATATATATTCAATTTGTTTCTATATTGTACTCACTCTCACTCGATATCACTCTATCTCTGTTTCGCTCGCTGTCGCGTTCGCAAACACCACACCACCACCACACCACGACCACTACCACCAAAGACACATCTAAGCCCACCCAACCACCAAGATCACAGATCACAACTCACCACCAAGTGGCACCATTGATCACTTATCACTGATCACTGCAGTATTCAGTATTCACGTCTTAAAGTATGTCTCTCACCACAGCTCAGCTCACGAAACTCACCTCGCTAAAGCCGCCACAAACGAACCACCACTCCAAATTTCAATTCAACTGAAACCACCGAACTTAAACCACTCACTTTACCACTCAGCCAATCAATCTGCATTACAAATCGATTCTTAAACAATTCAATTGTGAACCAAGCATTATCGAAATTTCACAGGTCTCTCCCTCCTAACTCTGTGTTTTCTTTTGATTTGTCAGCCATAGACAGTCAGTCAGTCGAGCGATTACATTTTGATAAATATCGATTAAGTGGTCATCGTTAAAATCCCTCTATTAGTTCAAATAATTCAAATTCGGTACCGAAATCTGCAGCGAACTTTGATTGGCTAAGCAAAAACCCCTATATGGCGGCCATTATGTGGTCAACGTTTCCTTCATCGAAAGAAGTCCTCATGTCTATAAATCTGTAAATTATATATCCGACATAAATGCAAAAAAATCTCAATAATTTGCATTCCCAGCAGTTCAATCACTCTTCGTTTCTCTCACACCCCTCTCTATATCTTTCTATATCTTTCTCATACACATAAAACTTAGTTTTCTGATTTCTTAAGTTTCACATTAATACCAAAAAGAAAGGAATGTTATGTTAAAGCTAGTTGAGGAAGTCGAATCAATTGCTGTGACACCTTACTATACTTACCTGCTATAAGAAAAACAAAAGCCAACCCGAAATGAATTCGAGAATTCTTCCAAAAGCAATTTGTATTAATTTCGCAATAATCCTCAAACTTCCTTATTCGCCTGCATCTTGAACAATATATCCATGCCTCCTTGATTAAAGTCAGTAACACAGCCGTAGGCAGTAAACAAATAGCTTCAGGTTGCAAGCGAATGAGTGCTCCAATTTATCAATAAGTGAGTTAGCTAATTGTAAGGCCCCTTGAAGCGGTAAAGAAATTGCTTATGAAAGTACATAACCAGATATATAACCCCATATGAAAAAGCACGTGAGATCTATTCTCTCGATTTCATTCAGATCAGACATTTGGCAAACGATTTGCGTTCCAGAGATTTGTCTCATCATCAGTTTTCATTAAACTATTTTGGGTTACGTTTTGCGTTTGGTCTTATAAAACTTAATCATCAGCCAATACCTCCAATAATAATGGTCTCTCTCTTCGTCCCCTCCTAAAACACACCAATAATCCAACAAAACATCAAAACAATCAACCGACAACCCAACAAAACGCACTCAAAACACGATAACCTCCGATGTCTCATCGATATCGTATAACAGGTGTCTCATGTCAAAATCGATTCACCTGTTTTTCGCCTGCACACCAACGCAACGGTTATATTACTGATCACATTCTCGATTGCTGTGACGACGCGGCAGTACGTAGGAAATCCCATAGACTGTGTACATACAAGGTGAGCGATCTTTTAAAAGGGCGATAGATTACCGATTAACGCGATTCTTTCGATTGCAGAGACATTCCCGAAGATGTTCTCAACACATATTGTTGGATACACTCAACGTATACAGTGGTCGATGCGTTTATGAAGAAGCAAGGTTCCGAGGTGCCTTTTCCCGGAGTTCACAATTCACAGGGCCGCGGGCCTCTTACAATAAAGCACACAAAATATTATCAATGGGTAGCGTTTACACTATTTTTTCAGGTAAGTAATGTGAACGATCGCATCCCTGTGTTAAAAGCTTAAAAGCACAGCCCATTTCCCCATGGTAACGGAACTGTCTAAAAGCGTTTGGAAGCTTTGCATGGGTTGGAAACTTTAATATGCATCTCCATGCGGTGTTCCATACAATATCCCACAAAAAAATGTTGTACTTTGGGAGCTTTTTACAATTTTATATTCATTCAAATGCTTAATTTTCTCGCGTCAACAGATATATTATGAAAACACATTTGAAGTAAGGGGAAAAACACTTTTAAATTTTCCTCTATGTGCTAAAGGAATCGAATACATTTGGTTCCATTCCCTGCATGTATCTGCTAAAATTTCGAAAAGTTTAACTTAGCTTTTAGATAAGCTTTATACATGCTTTTAGCTTAACTGTAAGGAAATCCTGAATGACAAATGATTTTTGTCATAAGCATACCATGATTTTGATTAGTTGTTGCTATCAACCTTTACAAAAATGTATAGAAAAATGTCTCACATCTACATATGTTATATGGATGTCATAGGAAAATTATTCAGATGATAACAGGCCAGCCATTCTGGCTTAATAGTTTTTATCATATTCCTTTCCATCCAGGTTTTTAGCAAGTCCTTTCAATGAGAATTATAATGAAAATGGCAGCCACAGAAACGATTATATTCTGTTTAACTGTTTTAAGAATTTTACGACTAAATATTTAAGGTGCCATGGAAAATGTGCATTACTCTTTAGCGATAACTACGTTGTTTTACCTTTTAATGTTAGTAAGCTTCTGGTAAACGAAAGGTGTCTTATTTATCGGATTATATGTACGTCAGTGATCGCATAAGCATTTTTTTTACCACTCAGTTTGAGCATAATACCATTTTACCAAGCCTAAATTAAACAATCAAATCACAGGAGGCTTACCCAATTAAAAGTCGAAATTAATTAGAATATGAAGTACAATGCCAGTTTAAAAAGCCTTTATTAGATTTCACACATGGCGTTTGTGCGGATATCAATCCCCAAAATACGTAGAATTAGCCCTCGATATTTGCCACTAGCATGGGACAGCCGAAGGAACCCGTCTAGCCGCCCCCTGGGGAGATGCGGAACTGGTGGTCACCGCACCGCTGGAAGAGCAACAAGCAGCCACCAGCAACTGGCAACAATGACCTTTCGCACTTTTCGAGGCGTTGTCTCTTTTGTTCCGCCGTCAAGCCGAAGGATCGGGTGTGTGATGCATTAATGCGGCGCAGACGCTGCAGTTGCTCCCCGCCCATGCTGCATGTTGCACATTGTGCGGCGTTGCAGTGGGGCAGCGATGTGGCCGCTGCACCGGAAAAAGATGCAGCAACTATTTTGGGACGCCTCGCTTTCTCCAGTTCTTCGAGCTCGGTGCGCTCTGTTATTATATTTGGTTGCGCTATTTTTGTTAAAAACAGAAAAAAAGCACTGAATGCAATCGCTTGACCCCGTTTAAACCCAAACCGAACAGAACCGATGGGTGGAGCCCCGTATTTTGCCCCCAACTTTTCGAACTTTCCCCAATGCGGGAACGTGGACGTCTTTTATCAATTTTATGCGCAGTGTGCTTGATATTTCCATTAATTTTATTTATTTACGCCACCGTCCTGCTGGGCGAGCGGGTGCTGAAAAAATTATAATTTATGTTGCGTGTGTGGCTCGAGGGGCGAGGATGCCGCCCGCGTATTCTCCACCTGCCTCCCCTGGGGAACACCCAAATAAAACAGAAGAAATCAACAAGCGGTGCAAACAGGAGCTCGTTAAAGCGTTTTTGATATCCAATCTTACAAATCATATTTCTTTCCGATCGCAACAAGAACTGACGCAACCATTTGACATCGCTCATAAAATCCGCGTGTGCGGTTCGCTGTCGATCATAAAATTCAGATCCAGATCGAGATGAGGATCGGAGAGGTTCAGAAAGGGGGTCCCAAAGAAGCGGCTCGCCAACAAACCATCGAGCAGTCCATCAAAGTGATTGTCGGAAACGAGAAACTACATGAAAGTGGCCGGGGAACCAGTTCCCCGACTCAGCTCTGCCCAATGAGCACATTTTTTATGGGATAAAGATATTCCCTAGCATCTGGCCATAAGAACATTTGAATTCTCTTGACTTTATTTTATACAGCAACGAAAACTATGGGAAATGTCACCTGAACACTTTCTACAATAACCCCTTAGAGCCGAAGACACCTTTTCCAAGTCCAAGACATAATTAACGTTTCTGTTTCGCCTTGGCCGGCCGTCTTCCTTCGGTTTTAATGCATCATTTGGCGCAGGGCCCAATGGCGAGAAATCAGAAAAGTAGCCATGCATTTCCCATCCGGGTAATGTTTTTCGGGTGCATTAATGAGGGAAAGCAAGGCTTTTTCCGGACATTGTCTACGCCGCGTCAATGTCTGCCAGAATCCCCGGAAACCAGGGCCAACAAAACATAGCCTAATGGCCGAATTATGCAGAGGGATCCGCCATTGTCTCAAGACGGAGGATTTCTCCGGGACTGAGTATGCCAGGCGACTCACGTAGTGTCTCAAACCAATTGAATTTTGATGGCCAGCCTGCCTCCACACATTTTTGTGGCGACTGCGCCAGCTGCCGAGATAGAGATACAAACACAGAACGGGATTCGGATACAGATATTGCCACACTTGAGGAGCCAATAATAGGAGCGATGAGCATTTCAATTCCAAATAAAGTCTTTCGAAAAAGATGCAATACAATAGCCACTCTTGCCTTGGCCTTGGTATTGCAAGAACTTAAGAGCACTTTTATAAGAATTAAAATGTATGAATACAAGAAACCAAATCCGAAATTTGTCCTATTATCTTGGCCAGCTGTAAGCCAAGGCAGCTGGTCGCGATGGGACAACTTAATCAAATCGACCAGCGGATATGTCAGACAGTTTTTATGCCCACCACTCCAGCTGCGCTCGTCCTCATAAAACTCCAATTGATATGCTCCGCATGACGTCTAGGCGCAGGAATCAAAATACGCATAAATCCCTACTCCGGCCTCTCGCCACGTCACATGTCCTGCCACAGGACAAAGGGCTTCGGCCGCCTGATTGCAGCAATAATGAGCGGAAATCACAACAATGCAAAGCGGAACCCTTCTCTCAGACACTGAGCGAAAATAATACATGTGCGAAAAATCACTACATATGGCCTTCTAATTAAATAATTATGAATATGGTAATAGGAAAACAACAGAATTTGTTTTTGAATTGAGCGACAATATAATTAACCAAAAAAGGATCCTCTGGATATATTCACACGTTTCAGCAAGCAGATAAATAATACCACCAAGTTCGATAAAAGTTCATCTAATTTTTCCACGGTGCATTTTTGCAATCCCCTTTCCGCAAAGAGCTTGCAGCTCGGAGTCAGACTCCTTATGATGTCGCATCAAATCATTAGATATCGGGTCTTCGTAGGGTTGTCGCTGTCGTTTTCGTTGTCACTCGGATTGTGCTTTCGCCTCCGCACTCCTTTCTCCGTTCTTAGCTCCCCTTCCTCCGTCTCGTTGTCGCTTTCGTTGTCATTCGCGAGCGTGCGAGAAATAAATACGAATATGTAAATAGTTGGCCCAAATGCACAGTGGACCCAAACTGTTTTTTTTATTCCGAAATTTAAATAATATCTCAAAATCAAAGTACCAACTGCCAATATTAAATAAGTGCGAGAAGGTCTTACTACTACAGTATAGGTGCTTCTTTGTTAAAGAAGTGATATTCGTTGGCATTGGCTAAAATGAAATGTTTTGAAATTAAATTATGTTCCAAGTATAATTTAGTATGCTTCTGATTTTGTCCCACAATCCTAAGCAATGTTTTGATGCCTTAAATCGAAAAAGGGGTGGGGACTCGAATATAAGTGGGAAGGGTGTGCTCAGGCCTTTTGTTTTAGGCATTGGGCCTGGCAGCAGATTGTTGCAACTACTATTGTTGTTTATGGCCGGCGAGTGCAGCTCCTGGTTTCTCTACAGCCACTCCCTCCGCACCGCACCATTTTCAGACTCTGTTCCCCCACCCGCGACTGGGCCCCCGCTTTTCCCACCGGAAGTGTGCGTGTCTCGCGAGCAGGGAACGCGTTGCTGCCTCCCAAAAATTGTTGGCAGCACAGAGATCTGCTCTCTGGCTTTTCCCCGCTCTCTGTCACTGTCTGGATTTCCCTCTCATTCTCCCTCTGTCTCGCTGTATCTCTGCCTGTCAGCTGTGGGCAGGCCATTTTCCGAGTGGCTTTTCTTGGCCAGTGCCCGCCAGTGTCTGTTGCGTTGGCAAAGTGAACGTGCGCGTCTTTTTTTCTGCTCCTGCTGCTCCAAAATCCGCAGTTTCTCCGCCTGAACTGATCTCGAAGAAAAGCACGGACAGAAAAAAACCTGAAACCAGGGAAAATCCGTATTCCGATTTCTTTTCCGTAACTGCAAACCCATCGAAGTTTTTTTTTACCAGTGAGCGATCGAAAAATGTGAGGTTGAGGTGCACAGAGTCACCCGATATAAGCTTCGACCATGTCGGACACGTGACCCGCGCTTATCCCGCGCGATGAAACCGATAATACGCGCCGTCTAAGCCGATTAAACCGATAACAACGATAGCGTCGATATCCCAAATCAAACGACAAGTGTGAGAATTCAATTCGGGCAAATAGTGTGCAAACAAACACAGAGCGTTTTCTATATTTTCACAACACCCACGAAAGATCATTGACTGCATTGCGGGATCATAACATATAGTAGGAAGCCACATGCCCACAGAATCAGAAATTATATTTATATATACACGTATATATAGTATTGTAGGGGCTGTGTGCAGGCCACCGCTTGATCATAATTAACTCTTACAAAGTAAATAAACCAACTGCGAATTCGGGGGCCATGTGTTGCCCCCGAAACCGAAAACCAAAAACCGAAAACAAACAGGCGATCCACAAATTTTTACAATTAACATTCGACACGATTGTCCAAAAACAAAAAAAAAAAAAAAACCGAAAAAACAAAAATACAATCTTTATTTTTCATTTTATTTTTATATTTTATGTGTGTTTGCTGTCGTCTTATCATTCGCACATAATTGGGCATGAAACATAAAGTTTGAGTAACTTTTAAAGTAACTGTTGCTTTAATTTTCTTAAGTAGTACTTTCTTGCATCAAACTGATTGATGCCGGAACTTGAATAGGCTTGAATAGGTTGAGTGTTTGTGTTTAAATTTAAAACGAATTTAATCAAAAAGTTGTTAAACTTTTCATACAGCCTAGTTGCTCATCGTTTTCAATTTAAATGTTAAAGACAGTTTTATTTCATGGTGCAGGTCTGTGAACTCGCAAAATTGTTAATTCTTAAATGGAAGAAAAATAAAGTAACTTATTTTAAAATATACAAAATATGGAGGCATCAGTTAGAATCAAACCACGTATTATTTAGAAAACACAAATAAAATATTAAAAAATTCAAAGGGAAAAGTTCTGCCAGTTTATTGATCTCTCTGCAGGCATTTAGTAAAAATAAAAAATTAAGAATTATTGTATTCATGGATTTTTGACAACCTTAATCGCTACAGTCACATATACGAATATGGTCTTGGGAAAGCCTAAGGCAGGGATTTTCATTGTCTTACCACTGACAACCACTTTAAGACCCATCACCTGCAAAAAAATGTATTCAAAGTTATGAAACATTTTCCCAAATCGAACTTCTTTGGCCACCTCAACCGTATTGACTCTGAAAACATTGAAATAAAATCGGTTTCATTTCGGATTCTGATGCCAGTCGACTTCAAAGTGTGCTGGCCGCTTTTGATCGGGGGAATATATGTTTTTGTTAGCATTCTCCACTGGTTGCATTCGAAAGTGAACTCAAATCGAGCCGATCGGCTGTTGTTCAATTTTACGAGTACCATATCCCGGCGGAAAATGTTCTTCCACCGTATTTTATTTTTGTTTCTTTGTTTTTGGACGAGGGAAAATCCCAATTAGTCACCTTTTTAAATTCTTGGAATGTCGTATCTCGCTTTCATACTTTGTCCACATTATAATAATGAGCACGCGCTGTGGGGAAAAACAGATGAGAAGTCACAGATTTTGGGTAGTCCCTGAGTTTTATCTCCGATCCCTCCATTATCTATGCAGCATTTCTGGCATATTTCACAATGCCGAGCAACGAAATAGTTTCGTTGAAATGTCAAGTGCAGGCAGGAAGCCCAAACAGGTCGATGGGGAGATATCTGTTGTGTGTTTTATAAACAAATCGGAGATCGGCCTGAACTCTGCTGGATTACGAAATAGATTAACGATGCTCCCGCCTTGGGCTATATCCCCCGATCCAATCCGATCTGATACCGGGGCGGATTCTTAGACTGCCGCTGGTCAGCCTTCGCCTTTGACTTTGCTGGCCACGTGTGCGTATACGCAATTTTCACGGGGTGTGCGTGGACTTTTCTTTTTTGAGTACACTGAAGAAAAGATAGTCCAAATTACTATTCATTATTAATTAATTATAAGTGCAAAAATTATATTTTGCAAGCAAGTTTTCTTGTAATTAAATATTAAGCCAATAATCTAATGTGTCCATAAATATTTTACACATGATTTTATTGATATTTAATAAACAAACGTTCAACTTGGTCAAAACTAATTTTTTTTTGTGTACTCAAATTAATTTTTCGCTGTTAGCTTTTTGCTATCGCTGTTGTTTTGATTTTATTATCGGCAGCTCGGCGGGAAAGTTTGTTTATAAACATTGCAATTTTAAAATTTACAGTTCATTTGGAAACAGTTGTTCTCCAGTTTTTGGTCTTCCATTTTTCCCCTACGTCAGTCAGCATAAGTTTATTAACATATGTGAAGGAGGGGGTGATGCCACATTTTATTTATATTCTCGAATAGTTTTTTATTTGTTTTGTTTCTTTGCGCAATTTCCAATGGTATTTAAGCAAAAAAAAATTATTCAAATACCGAGAAAAGTGCTAGCACTTGATTTCCCATATAGTCTAGTTTCCTTCGCGTTGTTTTAGACTAAAATGCACAATATAATAAAATGAAACGTGAGCCAAAAATAAATATATTAGTAAACAATAAGGAGGTAAAAATGTTCGTTTTTCATTCAGAAAAAAGTAGTCTGAGTAACCTTTTCACAATGATTGATCAATGGGCAAGTGTACAACAATGAGGAAAGCATATGTGATTTCATAAAATAGTGTTTCCGATTAATTAACTTAAAAATTCGTTATGCTAAATTTCAAACACGCGAAAAATCTTGAAAAGTCCCATAATGCATGCAGTGAGCTTTGTGAAAATATAGAAGTGAAAACGCGAAAAATTGTGAAATCAAAAATATTTCATCCCATTGTTAGCAGTAACCATTAAAAAAGACCAAGCTCAGAAAAATCACAAAAAAGTGCCAATGTAAAACAGCGGGCTGAGAACACCAGAGAGCAGAGGAACGAACCCGAAGATGCCCAGCTCTGCGATAGTCACATCCACTACAACGAACACGCCGCAAACCGAAGAATTGGAAAGCCATCCGCGCCACCTGCAGCACCTGCACCACCCTCACCACCGGAACTACCAGCAACCGCGCTTCCGGTTCCGGTTCGAGTCCCGATTAGCCGATGCGTCGATAATGGGCCTGCCGCGCAAAAGAAAGCACAGCCAGGATTCGGTAGCACAGTCGATCGGTAGCCACACGATACTCTGATATTTTGACACTGATACTATCGATACGCAACGCGAACCAATCGATAACAAACGATAAAAGCAAGAAGGGAGGCTAGAGAGAATCATCGCCGATCTTGCCAGCTTTCGCTGACGACAAACCATGTTAGATATATTTCGTGGATTGAAAAACCTTGTAAAGGTCAGTCACGTTAAAACCGATTCGATAGTATTCCGCCTGCATTACTCAATAACTGTGATGATTCTGATGTCATTCTCGCTAATTATAACCACACGCCAGTACGTTGGCAATCCGATCGATTGTGTGCACACCAAAGATATTCCAGAGGATGTGCTCAACACGTACTGCTGGATCCAGTCCACCTACACGCTCAAGAGCCTCTTCCTGAAGAAGCAGGGCGTGTCGGTTCCATATCCGGGCATCGGCAACTCCGACGGTGATCCGGCGGACAAGAAGCACTACAAGTACTACCAGTGGGTCTGCTTCTGCCTCTTCTTTCAGGTATATGAAGGTTGTGTCTCCGGACCACTTGAAACATAATCTACTTTCCAATAACTATCAATACCAATCAATCCCCGAATCATGAAAATATTTTTGATCGTATTATTAATTTGCTGTATAACTAAACTATCTAATAAACGTGTAAATGGGAATACTGCCCTCTTAAAAACATCTCGTTTGAAAGAGTTTTCAGGAAATTAAAGTGTCAAGCGAATAAAGTAATCTATTGGCCAACGGTAATTAAGCAACTCTGTTTTTTAAGGCAACATTAATTAAAATTCGACGCCATAACTCATCCTCTTTAAAGGCTACGCCTGCGCAGCGATTAAGCCAGAAAAAGTCGAACGAGAAATCAGCCATAGATCAGTGGATCGTGATGTTTGGGGGCGTTGAATGATTTGATGGATTAAGTAATTAAGCGATTTCTCGCCGACTGAGCGCACCATTGGGATATATACATACTTTTCAATATCCAAATATTTGTTCCACTTATTTCCGATTTTCTTTTTTTATTTTGTTTTGCGGTTTTGGCCTTTTGTGAGCCAAATGAAATTGTTTAAGTATTTCTTGCGTGCTTTGTTATTGTTGCTGCCGAATGGGCTGGCCTTGTATCGCTGCGAGTATCCCAAAGATAGTTTGATCTGTGACGTAGGGGATGTCAGGCAGAGACGGAGATACTGGGCAAAAAAGAGAGGGGAATAGATGGAGAGCGAGTGATTGATCGGCAATCCAAAGATATTATAATAAGAAGATGCGTAACGGCCATAAATTACACTATAAGCTTAATGATACCTTATTGAGGCCGAAATAAATACCTTCAAAGCGGAGACAAATATTTATTTTGTGTTTTTGTATTGCGTTACACAACTCCATATCTATTAAATTACCACAAATTTTTGGCGTGGCACCTCCCCTTATATATTTTAATACTCGTTACTCGTAGAGTAAAAGGATATACTAGATTAGTTGAAAAGTATGTAACAGGCAAAAGGAAGCGTTTCCTTCTACATAAAGTATATATATTCATAATCAGGATTAATAGCCGAGTGGATTTAGCCATGTCCGTCTGTCCGTATGAACGTCGAGATCTCAGGAACAATATAAATGCTAGAAGGTTGATTTTCAGCATTCAGATTCTGGAGAAAATGACGCAGCGCAAGTTTGTTGACCCATGTTGCCACGCCCACTCGAACGCCCACAATCCGCCCAAAACTGCCACACCCACCCTTTTGGAAAACGTGTTTATATTTTTTCACATTTTTTAGTCTTGTAAATTTCTATCGATTTGCAAATAATTTTTTTAAACGCTTTTGTTGTTGCATTGACTTACAGTAGACCATATCTATGAGAATACCAAAAATTTCGGTCGTAGCTCCGCCCCTTAAATTTAATTAACTAATTTTCGTATAGGGATTTCTCAAATTTCGTATGCTCTTTGTAGTCCAAGCAAAAATCAACTGATTTCGTGATAGTGATTGCATATTAAATAATTTTACAAATAATAACCACAAAAATAATACAACAATAATGAAACAATTCAGCAACAGCCTGGTTTAACTCCCTTTCAGCTGAGATTACTCCGAATTTGAAAAGGTAGGGTTAGGTCCCAAAAACTAAAATTTCTCCCTAATTAAATTTCCTAGAACGCAGTATAGATATTATGGTGAAACTATGCGAAACTCAGGTTAAATCTTAACAGTTGTTGTTGTTGTAAAAGAGCTATTTACAACACTAAATTACAGGGACAAACTCAAGAAATTCAACAGTTCACAATCACAAACACATAGTACAAAACAGCCCCCTTCAATCTTATTATAACCTGTTTAATAAGAACTTTTCTTTATTCCTTTTTTATTAACTTAAAACCGATAGTGTTGTTTGCTAGCAAGCGCACGTAAGCGTATATATATACGGGATTTTTAATATTTCTGTTACGTAACACTAAAGTATAATCTTATACTAACATATGACGTCAGCAATACGTAGTATTACGGACTTTTGGAAAATGGGTTGTTGGCATTGGTTTTGCACTATGCAGCCACTTTTTGGTGACGGCCAAAATTGCCTTCTCTCTGCTCGCGTAAAAGTGAGAGCGTTCAAAATCTAAAAATGGAATTTGCTTGCTTGTGTGAGTAAAAACAATAATCGTGAACGAGTATATGCGCGCGTAGAAAGCGATTTTCGGGGCAGAAATCAATTGTGATCTAAGAATCGAATTTACATATTTGGAGTTTTAGCCAATTTCGTTATTTGATTTCTTGAAGCACGACGTGCAGTCATAATCACCTACGAATCTAAGTCTACTAGACAATGTCTACTCTAATTTTTCACACGTCGCAAGCTGAATACTCTAATGACAATTATTTTCGAAATTTATTTTGTTATATTATGTACATAGATTCGGCTATTACTATTTGTATGCTTATTTCAAATAATTATAACGTTAAGGCAATGCAAAACAAGAATTTTGTACTTGGTGCCAATTGATCAAAAATAATATAGAATTAAAGTCAACGAGCTTCTAAGGTGAAGGGCATATTTTGTAAAATTTTCAATTCATGAGCATACGTGTGCACACATACAGTTGTCTGCTATCACTGTATGCGTAGAAGAGAGCTGGCTGTAGAGCTCTCCGCTCTCTGGTTCTTGAACAAAAATTCTAAAGAGCCTGGAACAAGCTCTTGGGCTAGCCCTAAATAATCGTGTGCAAAAATATCTTATGGCGTTACGCATCTTGTTATTCTAGTGTCTTTGGGCGATCGATGGGCTCAAATATGAGCTGAGGCGCTAGAAACAACTTTATTTGGGGGAAAGTAATGAACGTGGTATAATTAAATGCATTAGCCTGAAAAGACTTTCCCACCATCAGTCTGAGGACCTTGTATGTGTAAACCTCTCATAACTTTAATTTAAGAACAAACACTGGCACTTGTTTGTTGTGTTTGAAGTAACATCGGAACGTTTTCCTAACAGAAGGACCTTTTTATAATCAGGGACCTTTATATATCTCAAATACATACCAACATTCTGAAACGCTAGGGAAAGAAACTTAATGAAACTATAAACATTACTATCGATACGATAGTAGGCGATGAAATCAATGCAAAGGGCTTCATCGAACCAGTTTCTATTTTGAGTCGACTTCGAAAATAAGTGTTCTTGTGTTTTAAGTATTTATCAGAAAGATGAACAATAATAATAAGATCGTTTTCAAGAAATTACGCAATCGTGTAGTTCCATACTCCCCCCCACCGGCGAGATTGAATCCCAGTCATAACCGGGATCGCGTTCGCGTTCGCATTCGGAATGCGCCAGCACCACAACGTAACAACTCTGTTCAGGTTGAGCCTACTCTTGGAGAAATAGCTCCGACTATGGCTGAAGTTACCGTTGATGGTGAGTATACGGCTGAGGCTGAGGTTCAAGTTACAGCAGAGGCTGACCCTAATACGGAGTTTGGAGTTATGGGCGAGGCTAATCCTCAGTCAGAGTTTGGAGTTTTAGCCGGGACTGACCCCAATATTGAGGTTGAAGTTATGAACGAGGTTGACCCTCTGGCAGATGTTGAAGTTTTGGCCGAGGCTGACCCTAAGGCTGAGGCTGTAGTTTTGGCTAGGGCTGACCCTAAGACGGATGTTAAAGGTCTGACCGACGCTGACCTTGAGGCTAAGGCTGAGCTTGAAGTTTTGGCCAAGGCTGATCCGAAGACGGAAGTTTTGGCCGAGGCTGACCCAAAGGAAGAGGTTGAAGTGTTGCCCGAGGCTGACCCTGAGGTTGAAGTTATGGATAAAGCTAATCCTACGGCTGAGGCTGAGATTGAAGTTATGGAGGAGGCTGAGCCTAAGACTAATACTGAGGATAACGCTGATGCTGACCCTAAATATGAGGAGGAGGATCAAGTCAGGGAAAGGTCTCAGTCAGAGCCTAGTTTCAGCTGTTGGAAGAAATGGTTCTTCTGAAACAAATGAAGATAACGAATTTATTGCTTTGAAGTAGCCGACACTTCAAATTCTTCAGACCCAAAACGCACCATTATCCCGAAAAAACACCAGAAGTAATTACTAAAATGCTTGATACTATAGATCCGTTTGATAAAAATTCCCCGCCACCAGATCTATTCCCAGACTGTTATCGTTAATTGCTCAGATCGCTTAAAGGAGATTGATTGTTTCATTGATGCCTTTACCCCCCTTCCACCTTTTCCACCCCACATAATGGAGCAAATTGGAGACGTTGCCGCCCATATGGCGTATATGAATACATATATATTGAATCGCATATTTATTTATAAAGACTTACACAATAACTCTTACCACTAACAATGTACAAATATTAAATGTGTATTTTTATCACACTTGGTCGGGCGGGGAAATCGGGGGAGCTTTTCTCGGTTAGTGTCACAGAGCGATTATAGAGACGTTCTAGTCACCCAAATTCCTATAAATACATTTATCATTGTATTCTCCCTGCTTAATGACGCGAGGACGCGTTTCTATAATTTACACTTTCCCCCAATATGCCTTGCACGATTTATTAATAACAGAAAACAAAACGAGACATGGGAAATAATGCTGGCTTTCGTTGATCATTGATTTTCGAATGCAATGGGCTGGGGTATTTTTTCATACGAAAAATAAAAAAATTCTCTGTTCAAGTTTTGTAAGTGCAAATTGTTTTCAGAATTCAAAAATAAAAGTAGGCAGTTAGAAACCACCATTATGTGATCGTTTGGTTAACAGCGCCTGACCGACCCAATCACCATTAAGTCTCTGTTATTATGGGTTCACTACGATTATAGAGCTGGTGGATAGATCGTCATAAACTCGGATAATGCCGCAATAAAAAATAAAAGACCTGCACCCATCAATTTCCTTTCAATTGATCCGGTCTTTCCCTCCGATATGTCAAGAATTGGCATTTCTTCTTCCACGCCACTATATAGCCTCTCGTCTGACTTTCGCCGCTATTCCCCTCATATTTCTGCGCCCGGCATGTCTAGATATTTATTGAAAAGGCGCAGACAAACATAAAAGTGAAATAATATTTCTGGCCAGATGCCAGAGAATTGCTGAAACAAAAAGCCATGGATATGCCAGTGGGAATCGGGAAAGGGTATCGGGAACTGGGGCTCGGGAATTGGGAACTGGAAACCGGCATCTTGGGGAATATGGCCAAAGGTTCTTGGGGTGGGAGCTGTTTATATTTGACTTATGTGCGTGTATTTTTGGCCTCCCCTCGTGTTTCGAAGATTTAAGGCAGGGGCGTCGCCTGGGGGAGTGGCAGGTCAGATCAGATGGGCTCAGAGACTTCCGAAGTGATTCCTTTGCGACACAGTGGGTCATGCTTGGGAAGTATACGAATCCGAGGTTTCACTATTCTAAGGATGATCTACATTTCGATTTTGAAGCTAGTGCATTCAAACTTGTATTTATGGACTTTGAGCAATTTAAAATTGTTGATCAGTCAATAGTCAGTTATCGTATACTCTGAGTTAAACGAATACTTCTTTTGGAACTTTACAGTTTTTGCAGGCTTTAAAAACCTTTTAGATATCTTTCTATATATTTTTATTATTGAAATCCTACTGTTACTAAGTGGACAAAATAAAAAAGCGATATTTTATTTGAAGAGAAGTTATGTAGTCCAGATATTTGGCATATGATAAGACCACCCGTATGCCTTAAAATTTTTAAGAAATTAGTGTTTATGGTTGCATTGATATGATTAATATTAAGATAATTCACTTGTCCAACTCTCTTCTCGGCCTATACAATACAAGAACTCTTATATAATTACTAGCGTAACTGATGATTTGCAATCACAAAATTTTAAAATATAAATAATGGACACCGATACGGAATTGCAAATTATTATCAAAATACTAATCTTTACTCCCTATCAAAATATTTTAGTTTACCACAATTAGGCCCTCTACTGTTTTTAGCATATTACGAATCAGTGTGCAGGGAGCCTGCAGACCCAAAGAAGAATTCTTCGGAGACGATTCTTTGCCCTCAGCCTTTCGCTTTGATTGTTGCTTCTGTTGCAGTTGCATTTACGCGATGCTTTTGCGATTTGAACGCTTGCCAAATTGCTTTCCACACACGCACAGTGGAAAGCGGAAGAGCGGGTTGGAAAAGGGTGGTGTGGAGGCCACCCTTCTTTTCTCTTCCTTATTCGTGATATCGTCGGGGAAATGCAATTGGCGATTGTATACACAAAAGGGCAAACTGAGATGATGGAGGCCAAAGCAAATCAAACGCATCATTTGACTTCCGGCAGGGCGTGGCAACAGACCCCTCCGTGATAATAACAGACCAGTCCACAACAATAGCAGCGATTGGCTTTTAAAAAGTCCTCCTGCAAATTTTTGTTTCGCAAATGTGATGTTATGCAGACAAAAGCATACAAGTAATATATGGTACTGTCCTATTTGTAGAAAATTTTCTTACTCGTTGTTTATGCCCGTTACCCATAGATTAAGTAAGTATGTACAGTGGAAGGTAGAAGGAACCGGCTTCGATCTTAAAAGTATAAAGTACACATATTCTTGATCTGGCTGTGTTCGTCCGTATGAAAGCCTAGTACTAGTCAATGTATAAACAATTTTTAGCTGGGCATATCCATCTCTATCGCGCTGCAATTGCTTGAAAAACGGGTATCTAGTAGTCGCAACTATAGCGTTCCCTTTTGTTATTTTTTAAATTAATGGTGATAGTCAGTATACTGAATTTGACAGAGCATTTAATAGCCAACGCTAGAAAGATTCTAATATCCCAAACATTTGCTGAAACATTCAAATTAAAATGACTATTATTTCTTTGAATATTATTATGTACGTGATCCAAATACATTGACCACTACTGTCTATGACGACTGCCGTCATCAGCCGATAGAATGCGGAGCAGATGTTGCCTGAGCCAATTGCAGCCAAATGCCAACGACAATGGCAAATAGTTTGGAACTGCAGGCCCCGAAAAGAAAGAAGTGAAAGGCAAACAAATCCAAACTGAATCGAATGATCGCCGAGATGCACAAGCAACAGCGCGTGTGGGGAAATATTTTTGAGTGGAAAATCGCTGGCCAAGATTGAGGGACCGCCGCCAGTCGGGCGCCCACTAAACAAACTGAACTTTCACCTCTCAAAACGTAAGACATGGGGATTACCACCTGCCAGGGACTCAGACTCAAGATCACGATGATGGGGCGACATTGTCATGTGCCAAAGCAAACACGCCATATACAATTTGCACAACTCGCCCAATCCCCAGCTGTCTGTGGATTGTCCGAATCCGCTGCTAATTTACGATACAAGTTATTAATAATTTGTCATCGGGTCGGCATTAAAATCCCCCGGCAAAAGAAAATACCGACGACTTTTAACGAGCAGACGGGTATTTGGGACTCTAACATATCCTGTACGATAATGTTTGCAATTGAAGACATTCGCATAAAGCACTCAATTAGTAGAAAAAATAATTTATAAAATGGAATATATTAATAAATCCATGTAATAATTTAAAATATAATGGACTTATCTCACAAATCACATTAAGTTTTTAATAACAGGTGCACTGAAAAAATCTTTCAGATGTAATACATATTTTTTCATACTTTTAGCCTTCGAGTAGTAATGTTTTTAGCATCAATATAGACTCTAGTGAACCTATGTACATATAAATGACCGTATTGCCGTTTTTATGCGTGTTCCTGATCAAGTTTTTAATTAAGCGAATACACCCGACGATTGCCCAATTAATGGGTACAATTAAGCAAGAATTCGTGTCTGCCTGTCTGTCTTTTGGATCGCCCGATATTGTGGTAGGTAAACCGGGCGGATATACTGCCCCTAATGGCTCACGGCTAATTGACAAGGGCCAACAAAAATAAAAGAAATGGAATGGAATGGTATGGTATGGAATTAGCAACGACAATTATGTAGCTGGGGAAGGTCAGTCTTTAATGTCTGTGGCTGTATGGCATTAATGCTATTTGGCATTGTTCTCGGCTGGAATCGGGGGTCCACAGTGTAGAATCTAGAGAACAGCTGGCAAATGTCACTTGTCAGGGTATTTTTCTCGCTTTTACGACAGTTCCAATGCGACATTACGCCCACACGGAACTCACCTTTGCAGATCTCTATAAATACATATACTATATCCCCACCAATCTCTGCTCTTTATCCGCTTTTTGCAGGCAATCTTATTTTATACACCAAGATGGCTGTGGAAATCTTGGGAGGGTGGCAAGATTCATGCGCTCATCATGGACTTAGACATAGGCATTTGTTCCGAAGCCGAGAAAAAACAAAAAAAGAAATTACTTTTAGATTATTTGTGGGAAAATTTAAGGTAAGTACGGCCCATCCAGCTCTCTTACTAGCCAAATGTACTGACAGGAGTCTAACGATAAGTTTTTGTTTTGAATATTCAAATTTATCCTCCCAATATTGAAACAATTGAATTTCCAGTTAAATGAAAATTACCAGTCCTAGAAAAAATACAGTTAATTTTCGAGTTAAAACCTGAATTGCCGGATATATTTCTTATTTTCTTTTAACACAACCAACGTAAAGCATCGAGTTCACAAGAATAAGCCCATCTATTAAATGAACCCTTCACCATTTTTAATGGAATTCAGGCAGCACAGTGCACCCGAACTCACCTTTGTACACGATTCCCAAAACAAACGTTTCTGGGCAATTCGAGTAGTCCCACTAATTAACAAAGAATTATCCGGAAATCGACTGTGAGTCAGGGGCCAGAGTTCTCCAGAGACAAAGGATACTCGGCCAAAAGTTTTGGCATTTGTAGGGCTGCGAATACATATTTACTTATTTACATCTGAATCACAGCTAATGGCCAAATTTCTGGCGATTTCGTTTGCAGATATCACAATTGGTGGGCGTACAGATATTACGTGTGTGAGCTGCTCGCCCTTATAAATGTGATAGGTGAGTACTAGTGCACGGAAAAAAACATAAATATAATAATATCCAACCGATGGGTCCTGAGGTCGTCGTGTGCCAAAAGGGGCCAATCGAACTCAGTTCGCATCATTTATTGCTGCAAGTATATTTCTTTGACCTTGGCTCATCAGTGTGTTTGAACCAAACAGATCAAATTGATATAATACTGGAAGAATGCTATGGTCGAGAGTCTTGACGGAGAATTACTCGGTACTCATATAGGGAAGTACTAGTATAAGGAAAATCACAAAGGTTTACATAATACGTATGATTGATTACCACCCAGTTTAAGCCACAAATTAAAGTGCGGAAATTAATATACTAGTTAAGTAAGAAAATCTTGCGATGAAACAGAACACAGTCGGGTGTTTGTTTCGGTGCACATGCCAATCTGTCGACTTCTCCAGGTGCCAGTGAGATCGGTAAACAAAGTTTCGGGGTTAGCAAAACGGTTTCTCGCGACGGGCCTCATAAATTCGGCATTCATTAACATTCCCCGTTCGATTTTACGCCGAAAAATCAATGACGAATTTTTATCGACTGACCGCCCCGCATCAAAATAAACAAATGCTTCCCGATATTTCTGGTCCCCTCGTGAGGCGCGCGCGCCTAGATTCGAACTCTGACAAAATAATGAACTGTCAGAAGACATGGGAAATAAACAATAATAATGCGAGTAAAACACGTTTATAAAATGGCTGACATCGTATCAAGAAGTGCGGGGGGCGATCCGTTGGAAAATCTGGGCCTAAATGGCCAGAAATTTGAAATGGGTTAATTAGGCGGCAGGGAATAGGATAAATGTAAATGTGAATGGAAATGGAAATCGGGGGGCCATTTTCATTGACTGAAAGGTGGGGGGCCGCGAAAATGCAGTTAAGTGCACACCCAGAAATACAATTGTATATTTGAAATATTTTTGTGGCTACGTCACGACGTTCATAATGATTTTATTTATTATCTGAAGATTATATGGAATAAAAAATTTGTGTGATCGAAATTCCATTTTACCGTTGAAAAATCTAGCTTTAACTGAGTCTTAAAACAACCATTTTCTTATATTATACATACATCCCCAATTGAGTACGTCGAGACCCTCAACTATAGCCTTCTTGCCTGGATAATGTACATTCGGTCGGGATGTAGAAATATGTGTCAGTGGAATCAGGCTTTTTCCTCTGTATATGAAAAATCCCATCTATCTAGCCCACTTAGTTGCCAAATGAATTTAAAAGTTAATTAGGAGCTGTTCAGCAAAGGCCTTTCCATTCAATAATCAGGATTCCTTTGAGCATTCATTGGTTATTCTTTCAAAAGTTTATTATCCATATAATTATGACCACAGTGCATGCGCAGAAAGTGATCGTTAAAAATTTTTTAGTGCCCTGGGGCAGCATGCCCCAATGGTCATTCCTTTATTGTTCTCTCGATAAAACCAATGAAATGCGCATCAGTTCGCCATAAAAATTAACGTACCTTGGAGCATTGTTTGTTCATTGACCTCCATCTCCATCCCAATTAGCCGCGATTGATGGATTTCGATTCCGAATCCGATTCCGAATCCGCATCTGCATCCGATGTCGGTCTATCTGCCATAATTAATGAGCTGCGCGGGTGCGGGTGAATTGTAATTGAGGAGAAAATCGATTCATTCCCGCCCCGTTGGCCTTAAATCGATCGATCAAGCGGATCCGAATGCATCGGATCGGGAAAAGTCCGTACCGATACGTAGCGCCGAATTTTCCAAAGAGCACCTATGCACCCATGCACAAATAGGGGGTTAATGGAAAATGAAAGGTGGAAAATCGGTGGCAAAGAACCCATCAATCCCAGTGTCCGGTCCGATAAACAGATATTCAACTAGGACAGATGGATAGGCAGATAAACCGAACGAACGAAAAGTGTATCTCTGTATCTCTTTGGTGCTGATTTGTATCTTTTTTGTGGTTCCTTTGCAGGTCAAATGTTTCTTATGAATCGATTTTTCGATGGCGAATTTATGACATTTGGCCTGAAAGTGATAGATTATATGGAGACCGATCAGGAAGATCGCATGGATCCGATGATTTACATATTTCCCAGAATGACCAAATGTACATTTTTTAAATATGGTTCAAGTGGGGAGGTGAGTAACGAATGCAGCTCTCGACAAACCCAAGACTCAATAATAATTTAATCTGCTCTTCTAGGTGGAGAAACACGACGCCATTTGCATTTTACCATTAAACGTTGTTAATGAGAAGATTTACATTTTCCTTTGGTTTTGGTTTATATTATTAACGTTTCTCACATTATTAACGCTAATATACAGGGTGGTTATTATATTCTCTCCTCGAATGAGGGTCTACTTATTTCGTATGCGATTTAGGTGAGTTGCATATCGGTACATTGAGGGTCCTCACTGGCGTTGATATGGGAATATATTAGGGAAAATGTGAAGCTTATTAAAAAGCTGCTTTCGAGCTAAGGATTCGCGTTTCTATGAGATGTGAATGCCTTATGTGGGTTCCACAAAAATCAATATACTCGTATAGGTGCCTAGAAGTATGCAGCCAAAACAAAATATATATTTCGCATTCGAGTTCGTTTTTCACTGCATACTTCGTAGACCCCTAGGTGAAATTGAAGCCTTAGATTTTTCTGTGACACCGCCCAGGTTTCTTGTCAATATCTGTAACCCTATCAAACTAGTGATTCCCATTAGCTTACATAATGATTTGAAGAAACTTACTTAATGCCATTTTTTCAATTGCAGGTTAGTGCGTCGTGACGCTATTGAAATAATCGTTCGTCGTTCGAAGATGGGCGATTGGTTTTTGTTGTATTTACTAGGTGAAAACATAGATACAGTTATATTTCGTGATGTTGTACAGGACTTAGCGAATCGTTTAGGACATAACCAACACCACAGGGTGCCTGGCTTAAAAGGTGAAATACAGGATGCATGATATTGGGAGTATTAGAAACAATACAAAATGCAATTTGTCGTCTCCATTTAAAAACCATCGAATTCAACAACAAAAATGTCGAAAGCAAGAACAATATTATGAAAGGACAATTACAACCACAAAGGAATCTAGAGATCTTCGCAGCAGCCGCTTCATTAAAACTTACAACTCAACACACCGCTAAAAAATCTTTAAAAAACGTATCTCAAAAATACAACCAAAAAAACTATCGTCAGCTCGCAGTCAGTCATAAATCAGCATTATCAACCATGGAGACTAAGTCTATCGATAGTCGGTACAAACACATTCAAAACCACAGGACATAGAATACAGCATAGAAAAATGGAAGCGGAATGAAAGCATGGAGAAATATGGAAAAATAGGGAAGCATTAACAGCCACGCAACGAAAGGAATTACTACAAATTCAATACCAATCAATTAAAGTAACGTAAATGAGAAAACGGATATCGAATAATCAAGAATGGAAGTCCTGGGACTTCCGGACAGGACACCCAAGCCGGTGGCAAGTAGCGCCTGCCGTCGGCCAGGGGTCACAAGGTCACAAGTCACAAGGGATCGCTTGGAAAATTAGCGATCAGCGACCCATAGAAGTGTTGCCCCAAGGACAAGATCAAAGTGTGAGGAGAACAGCAAATGGACAGCACCGGCAACGGAAAACAACAGACGAAACGCACACACACACAGACGACGCCACACATACGCTTACAGCGACATCACTCATACGCCCCGTAGAACACATCGCACTTTGCTTGTCATGCAGCGTTAACTAAACCAAACATCAACAAAGTCGAGACGACGCCAGCGGAAAATTGCATTTCTGTATTAACCCCAAGAGAATAGAAGAGGAAGATTCGAAAATCAGCATCACTTTCACCGAGGAAGAGCAGGAGTACCATACAAACGAGATGCTAAAACAACGCAACAAGACGGGGAAAGAAAAGCCTCCCCGCTTTGAAAATGCAGCAAATGAAAGTCAAGAAAATCGCAAGTGGAAATCGCAGAGGAGAGTAACAGTTTAATTAAATTAAATTCAATTCAATTAAATTAAATTACTTATTACAATGATATCTTGAAGTGTTCATGTATTCGAAAGTAGGTTAACTAAGTCAAGCATACAAGTAATTCTACATATATGTATAATATATATATTATATATATACATATATATATATATATATATATAAACAATTTTTTTTTTTAACTCTAAGCATTTGTATTACCCGCTAAACAAATGAACAACAAACCAAAACGAAAAAAAAACTAGAAAAAACAACCAAAAAAAAGCAAACTGAAAACAGAATTTTTTTGTATACAGAAATGAATGAAAATTGAAACCCGAAATGAGCAGATAGCGAAATAATGATAAAGAAAATGAAAGAGTAAAACCTAAAACCGAGACGAAACGAACAGAAAATATCAGTAAATATCAAAGAAAGTTCAGAAAATACCATACCGAAAACCGAAACAAAAGATACATTTACATAGTTTAATTAGAAGAAACTATAGCGCGCATCATTATATAACCGAAAAACTGAAAAACCGACCGAACAGAACGTTACTCCCAACTTACAAAGACAAACAGACAGACGGAAACGAAAATGTTTTAAGCTCACTCACAGTTACACACACTCACAACACAACACACACACACGTATATAGCATGTAAAGCATATATAAATATATATAATTATCAATCGATCATTCAGTAAAGGAGAGCAGCCAACATTCGCATCATAAAACAATTAACTCCTCTAATAATAGAGCATACTCAACTCTGTCTCTCTCTACGAAAAATACGCCTAGTACTCAAGCGGTACTCAATGCGAAAATAACCCAGGAAAAACGGGCGGCACACTCACGCTTTGTCACATGAATCAAGTGTAAACGCAACGATAATAACTTTATAATACCGCTAGCGAATTAAGTCCTAAACAAGAGGGTACAGTTCGGGAGTTCGACAATTCCCCCAGGCATTGCAGGTGGTCCTACAGTAAACGCCTTCTATGACAAACATCGCCCCCTTCGAAAAATAGTCACCCATCCACGAGTTCATCATCATGTGCTACAAATCGTAATATCCGTCCAAAAAACCTTTTGAAGCGCACCTCCCGCTCTCTAACTACAATCTCTCCTTCTTTTTCGGGTCCCGATCCTTGATCCAGGGTCCTTCCGACTTCCGCCATCCGCAACACCCAGTCCCAAGCCCCCAAGAAATGGACCAAAGAACCAGTTACACAGATGCCTCAAAAGTTTTTCCCCTCCCCGTCGCATTTTCCCATCTCTTGAAGGACGACCAAGAAAAACAAATACACAGCCAGAAAAAGCCAAGCCAGAGATGCAAATCTAACAACAAATGTCACTGCCAACAAAACCAGTAATTGTAAAATCAAGTTTAAATAGTTAAAGACCATACATATATGAATCGAAATGGGGACCTGATATGAAATGGAAGGTATTTCCGTAGGGCTAGCACTGCAATGCCGAAAGTAGTTACAAGAAAGCAAAAGGAATTAAAACCCGATGATTGTTCCTTGTCACAGAATCAGGAATTGCCGATGTGGACCTGCTCAAAACCTCACTCCTTTCGGGAATTCATTTCGGATTTAGATCACCTAATTTGAGTGTTTTTTCCGTCTACTCACACTACTCAGCATACTCAAAGACGCATTAAAATTTAGAGGGAGGTGAAAGTGGGTGTAAGGTTGAAGCGAAAAAACAATAAATGTAACAATAAATGGTAATAAGTAATTTTAGCGTATTTTTTTTTAACAGCTTATAGCCAACTAAGTGAAGTAATTGTAATTCTAGTTCAAACTGAACCATTTTTGTCTGCGTTTTTTTTTTTGTCGTGGATTCGTAGGTTAAGCCCCACACACACACTTATAGCCACACAAAACACAACCACAAACATGGTAAACGAAAAGCAAATGTATAAATATCGAGGATACTTACACTGTAATTAAGGGGGACGAATAAGAAGGAATACCATACCAAAACGTAAGCATATTACAAGGAAATTGCCATTAGTCGATAGTGTTAAAGCGATACGTATATGATCTACATGCTAGGCTAACGAAAAGCAAACAAACGAAAGAAATAATGGAAGGAATACTTAGTGTAGCTCAAGATGGAATCTCTCGTATCTCGTAATTCGTAACTCCAACTAAAAGCAATTGTAAAATATCGTAATAGATCTAGGGGCGATCGAACAAACAAACAAAAGCAAAGCAAACGAACAATACGCAAGACTTTATTTTACAAAGTATTTGCCGCAATATTAGGTCGAAGAGTTCGAATTGTACTAGCTGAATCTAGAAAATAAGAAGAACATTTCATAGACGCAATCCTAGAAGCAATAAGCACACCCGGAAAAGGAAATTAAAGTTAGAACGGAAACGGAATCAGGCAGAGCTAACGGTAACAACGATGACTCTTCACCACGTTTCCCCACCTCCGGTACAATTCTGTCCACTTCTCACCACACATCACTGCACTTTTCTTGCTCTGTCTCTCTTACACCCTTTTTGCATCTCTTTTCCACTGAAAGAATATGTTAACTATTCTTTCACTAAGTAGCCTGTTTCCTCTTGAAGAAAAAACAACAAAATGCACGCATGCCAAATATCAGTTTTATCAGTGCATTTCACATTTATGGAGAACGTAAGTTTCAAGTGTGGGCATTTGTGCTTACACGTTTTACAAACATCTCAACATGTGATAGTGGAGACAGGCTCTACTTCGTATATCCCATTTAAGAGAATCTGAATCCGTAAGAATAATTCAAAATTCTGTTGAAATCATCCTTTTTTTCAAGTGATTAATGTTTGTGTTCGTTTGTTAATTTGTTTGTCTGTTTGTTTGTTCCCGGTCTGAAATTGGTTTCTGCCATATTATTTGTGTATAGTAATTATGTTTTTTTTGGTGGCTAAGATAAGGTTTTAGTTCTGTAACTTCTACCATACTTTCTCACTCATTTGTTCATACGTGCAATAAAAAAGAGACTTGTATACATATCATTGTTTTTTTGGTTTTATTTTGGGGCTACATTTCAGATTCTCCACCCACCTGTTCCTCTCTTCCCTTCTCACCCCTCTGCTCTTATCCCCTTCACTATCTATCTGTCTCTTTCTTAGCACCCGCTCAATTTAAAGCGACGAAGAAAGTCAATTTCTCACGGCTCAAAAACGCAATAAAAACTGAACCTTGAAATCTAACGAACTAAAGCAACAATTAGTGAAGCATATTGGTGAAATACTCGTAACTTATATTTTAAATCGAATTAGTGAGTGATTAGCGCAACGGTAACGATAAAAAAATCAATTTAGTTGAATTCCGTAGCAGAATCGAATCGAATAGTGAGAACTTTTTATTAGGAAGCGAAAGCGTTTTTTAATTGTATATTAATCGAATCAAAATTGTAAAGATCAAATAAAAAATAACGAATATTGCATACAAATTGAAACTGCCAATTCACATTCTCAGACAAATTTTTACGAAGCTAAAGCTAAAACCAAAACCAAAACTTAAGAACATCCAATTAATAGCACTAAGCGAAAATATACAAAATTGCTGAAAATTACCGAAAAGCGAAACCAAGCTGAAGAATCGCAAAATCGAACTCGTATCTAGATCATTTAACTAGGCCCACGACTTTAACCCTCCTTCGTTTCGGTATCTCCCGATTCTCGATTTCGATAGCCAATATATCCGATGGTCGTCACTTGATTAACCATATCGGATTGCGGTTCAGGATTACTTTAGGCACTTAGCGTATATATAAATTTGTGTGTGTGTGAACAAATAGCAGACAATAATTAGTGAGGGAACTTTTTAGGCGAGATCGAAGGACCAGGACTGAAATGACGAGGGAAAATAAGTTTTCCTGGACTAAGTGGGCGTGGCTTTCACAAGCAGCTAATTTATTGTCTTCCAGCATAGCGTACATATTTCACTATTTTAGTCAAGATACTTTGTTTCCCCAACTGGAATAACGTTGCAGCTTAAATGTGATTCAATTCTGATTTTTAATCGTTTTTCGTTTTTGTCAAAGTTTTCTATACTATTGGCCACGCCCCAAGATCTCAAAGGCTTGAAAATGATAGAAAGAGATTTATTTCGTTGGTGGCCCAGAGTTCAGCAGCAAAATTAGCGATCCGCATTTGATGGAGTGTATAGGAAAACTGCCTTAAAGATTTTCTAGTGAGACCGATCGATAAGCCAGCAAACCGTGTATATATTTATTACATAGAGGCCGAGTCGGTGAGAATTTTTTTTACTAAATACAATTTACGAGTAAGCATAACTTTTAACACAAATCAACACGATCTGTACATAGCCGACATACAAACATACAAAAAACACCCTGCATATATATATTAATATGTATACAAACAAGCATATACATACCTATATATAAAGTGTTTTACAACAACGTGGATTAGTTGGTAACCGTAGAGCGAGACATTCTTAGCAAAATTACACCTAAGTTTTCCAGATTCAGATGACTTTTTAACCAGACAAAGGTAGACAAATTGTGAAATTATTAAATTATGTAGAAAAGCAGTCAGAGTAATAAACTATTTGTATTTCAACTTGTTTTCCAGGAGATCCTAAGTTTAGTAAAACGTAATATAATGTAAATGATAAAACGAAACGAACGTATGTAAAATAATTGCATAAATAATTTCAAATATATTCGCCGATTGCCTTCAACTAGAGGAATTTTGATTACACTTAATAACGAATACTAAATATTTAATAATAATTGAATAATGCATTGAATATTTATACAAAATAAAAGGCAAAAGCAACTATTAATATATGGAATTGTGGGTAGAAGAGGTCGAGAAGAAAGACGCAGAAGGTCAGGCGCATACAGAAAAGAACAAATCTACACAAAAATGAAATTCAAAAAGAACTGAAGTAAAAACAAAGATTTTAAAGCAGTAACAAATGGCAAACAAAAGAGAACAAACGAAAAAATAAAAAAATCAAGATAAAGCATTCATATTTGTACACTAAAGATCCGTTAAGGACTACGCAACTTATACACGCAATATTAGACTAAACCGACTTCGATAACCAATAACCGATAGATTTCCCCCAGCCCCCAGCACAGAAGAAATGAGAGGGTTTCCGAAAAAATCCCCATCTTCAGCTGCATAAATTTGATTAATATTTTTTTTTTAACTAGAGACACTCGCACATATCCAATGAAAGACGTCGATTACTTTCCATTCCCATTACTATCGAAAGACCACCACCCCTAGATACGCACACCCCCAAGAATCTAATACGAAAACGAAATCGATGGCTGAATCGAGATCACAACCACAATTACGATAACTATTACAATGGCCACCATAACCACAGATGCACAACCACTGGAGCGAAGGACATGCGAATTAAGAAGACGGATGTAGAAGCTGAAAGGAGTAGATCGAATCTAGTGAATACTTTAAGGCGTTAAGCGTACTTCTAGTTTGTATCTCTTATATACACGCAGATATATCTAGGTATATGGACATAGCATAATTATACAGATATACAGACCTATGAATAACTCAGATAACGCATACAACTAGCCAGTGGATCGATGTCGAGTGTAAGTCGCTGAATATCGATAGTAATCGATCCAAATCGATAGAGATTTAGTAGATCCAATCTTTTTTTTGTACTTGTACTTGTATGCTAACGGTAAAGGTAATGGTAAACGGTAACGATAAACGGTAATGGACATTTAACTAGTTATAACGTGCAGTTATCGTAATTTATGATTATCGATTATTGAGTCTTGAGTACGATTATTACGAACGTTTAATTTTGTTAATACGAAAACAAAACGCGAGCATGGTTAATAAAGCTTTAATTTGAAGCTATATAGGTATATATATATACGCAAATACATATATATATATACCCACACACTAACACACACCCGACGCAATACACAGAAATAGACACATACAGACAAGGAAACGTCCTCAGTTTATAAATTTTCAAATGAGTGACACGGCAAACTTGAAACGAAACGAACGAAACGAAACACGTAGGCAGTACGGATTAGGTCTTAAGGCCCCATATAAGTAATATACAATTTAAATTATTTAAAAATCAATTTATTATTGATGGCAAACGGAAGCGAAAGCGGAACGATGGCGATAACGATAGTGATGAAGATAACGACAGCGAGAGGGGAGAGCCAGGCAGTATAGATCGGAGCCGCGAACATATACATGTGATCATATATCCGATATCCGTCGATATATATGCACGTCCGATATATGCGCACGTGCCCCGATCGCCATACATAAACACACACATACATATACTATATGCATAATACCAGTGACATACATGCATATGTACTACTCAAATCGATCCGATCGGAGGAGGAAATGAGGAGGCAAAACAAATCTATATACAGTACATGGCATACACTTATATGAAGCCCCTATATTGAGGATATAAACGTGAATTTTTAGCAGACTAAGTAATAAATTATACACTCACAGGCGGTCATATTCGAACTACACACACACAAGGGCGGTATGCAGATATATATATACACGAATATATATATATAATATATATATATATTCTATACGTCAGCAAAACAAATACCAATAATAATAAAATTATGCAATAAAGCGAGGAGGAGTGAGTACTAAGCGGAAACGGAAGTGGAGGCGAGGACACCTTACATTTAAGACACTGAACAAAAAATCGACTTGTAAATAACACGCATACACACAGCCAACACACAGGCAGACCGCAGACAGTCACATCAGTATACATACACCCACTCACACATACCCACATACACACATTTTACGATTAGTTAATTTTACAAACTAAAATTATTGCAGCAGGCGCATTACATAAAATGAAATACAACTAAAACGCGGCAAAGAAGAAGAACGAAGAAATAAAACCAAAAATCATATGCATTAAAAGTAAAGTAAAGGCAAAGACAAACAAAGGCAGAGGCAAAGGCAAAAGCAAATGAAAAAGCAAAGCGAAAGAGCCCAGTCGGAAGAAAGGGGCGGGTGGTACTCTCTCCCCGAGCAACTTCCCGCCCTCGTTACTTCCAACAAAAAACAAACGGCCAGAGACGTTGATGGGAATTAATAATTACCAAGTAAAATTATAAAATATTATTATATAAATTATTATAATTATAAATTATTATTAAAGCAAGCAACAAACGTAAAAAACAAAAACAGACAAGATTAAAAATACGAAACGAAAAAAAACGAAAAACACAAAAAAAATCAAACAAAACCAAACATAAACCAAAAACACAATATTATAATGCGATAATTGAGTAATCAACAAAACGAATTGACAACGTTGTATGATTTTGATCAGAAAGTAATAAAAACAATTTTCGATTTGTTACGAAATATACATAAATATCCAATGTCTTTTATTTCATCGGAGGGGCGAAACACCATTTAAGCTCAGCACTGTCTTGTATTACAACACCAAAGCAGAGGATGTGGTGCACACACAAATATGTAAGAGAAAATTGTTAAATTTATTGTTTATTTTATGATTTTGTTTCAAACAATTTAAATTTGGAAAAAGCCTTTTTCTGGTTCTTCACATTGGCGTTAAATCGCATTCATCATACGCACTGTTGCAGAGAGAGAGAGTTAAGTAAGTGTATTTCTAAGTCTAGGCTAAGATTCTTGCCAGCGGAAGAACGGATGCGACGGTATTAAGAGGTCCGAAATGGGATCTTCACATAAGACCAAATGAGCGGCATGCTACTAGTTTCGAGGAAGTTTCAAAGGCGAGGGAACGATATAAGATCAGGAGATCTAAGCAACGCGAGGTTATGGCCGCCGAAAAGCGCACCTAATCTGGGGATCCAAGACCCTTTGCAGACGTCACGATCCTGGGTAGGCAGCTCACAGGATTATTGGACACGGGGGTGGAAGCACAAGGTGCTCCGGTTCAGTCTTACTTCTCGGCGGTGAGAACGGCGTCCGGCGAAGATCGGTCCCTGGAATATGGAGGTATCTGTAGGACAATATTTGTCTACCTTTGCTCTTACCTGGAACAAGCTGCCTACTTTGGAATCGATGTCTGGCAAGCGAACGGGCAAGCACCATCGGTCGAAGGTGGAATCGTGCCGAAGTCGGTGAACGAAGCAGCAGAAATCCATGTCAGGCAATGGAAGCACTGCGCCAACCTAGAGGAGATTGACGAAGCGAAGGAGAAGCTGGAATCCTGAAGCCTGTCGGCGCGGGTAAGGGAAGCCTTAGAAAAGGTCAAGAATAAGTTCCGTACCTTTGAACAGGATGGCCTAGGAGTGTCTAGCTTGGAAAGGCATTCTATCAAACTTGTCGAAGGATGCATGTCTCCAGCGAAGCAAAAGGTCGTCGGGGATGTAGTGGAGGACCTATAAGGAAGCCTGCTGGGAGTGTATCACGCCAAGGACATCCAGTTGTGATCTGTAGAATGGAAAAACAAAGTACACAAGGTCAGGCAACCAAATAAATATAATTCCCGCACTGCGTGGGCCCCACGTAAGGCGCCGTTCGAACTGCTGACTACATCAGTGCCGCGTTGATTCCTACCATCCTCCTAGCTACCAATTACCAGCTTAATAAGATATGGGTATGTTATCGAAAACGACACATTGGTAACATACGTTATTGTTTGTAACGTGCATTTTGTTCAAAGTATAATTGCCCAATGCGTTATCGCTGAGAAGTCTGTTTATTATTTTGGTCTCTGTAGACTTAAGTTTACAATTGGGATTTTTAAAGCATGGTTTTTTTATTTTGCCTGGGAAAGTTGTGTAGTAACCCCGATGTTTGTTTGCAGCAAGTTCTACGTGCTCCTTTTCCCAATCTTTTTTTAATAATTCTGTGTTTTTCAGCCGTGGCATATTTATTGCTACAGCTTACCACGGTGAAAATTCCTTGCGTCGATGCATATTTGGCGGCCAGGTCCACGAGATCATTTTTCGGAATGCCGGAGTGACTAGGTATGTGATGAATTTTAATGTGAGTCAAGCGGTTTTTATTAACTATTTTCTTTTTAATGTTACAGGCTATATAATTATCAAGCATTTTGTTTCGGATCGCAATGACGCTGTTCCTGCTGTCTGTTAAGTTGGCAACTCAGGAAATGCCTATCGAGAGAACGTAGTCCAGAGATGTGTCTATCGCTAGCAGTTTGGCAGTTAAAGAGGACAGGGTTTGTTTGTGGCTTTTCTGAGTCTTTGATTAGCGTGCACTTTTATTTTATTTATGGTTGTTTTGAATGAGGAACACTCATATGCTAGCTTACTCCTTAGAAATGCTTTGTGAAGGAGCAAATCTTTCTAGGATTGACGCCAAAGGAGCAGCCACTTAATAATCTCAAGAAAGCGCACGTTTTGTTGGCTGAAGAGACCGCTCCCTCGATATGGGCACTTGGAGAGTTATTCGAGGCTATAATTCTTCCTAAATATTCAATTTTTTCCACTTCGGTAATTGTAGTGCCATTGTGAGTAATTTGTATCGGTTGCCTTCGCAGATTGGAGTGAATTACGCTCTATTTGGCAGGGCTTAAGGAGAGGTTTAGTTCTCCACATTCAGTTTCAAAATCTAAGATTTTTGCCAAAGGTTTCTCCCTTGCCCGAAAAAGATTGAGTGGAGGAAGAAAAAAAATAGTAGAAAAAAATCGTCTGCATATTGGGACAGTTCGCAGTTATCATCGCTCAGGTGCTGCTCCTTGAGATACTCCTCTCTTTAGCTATTATTGCAGTTTCTCTTAATTAAAGCTCGTTTTCGGAGAAAGTCTGTTCACCAATAAATATGGTGAGGGTTAAATTGGAACTGTTGTAATATAGACTCTGGAATTCCTATGTCCGCGCAGTCGAAAGCCTTTTGAAGGTCAAGGCACGCTGCAACTACATATAATCCTTTCATATTAAGTGATTGGACTTTATTTATTAGGTCGTTTATGAAAGCGTAGGATCTATTTGGTAGTGGACGATTATATGAGATGTGGTGGTCTGTTATCTTAAACAGATTGCTTATAAGACAGATGGATTATGTCCAATGACCCAAGTCGGGAGAGGATTAGGAATATGGCGGAGACCATAAATGAAAATCATAACTCAATCGCAGCCATACCGACGGGAACTTATTCGTCCACTGGGGCGTCACCATCTGCCCCGAGGCGATCCCGATTCCGCCGGTGAGTCAGTTCCAAACATTCGAATAGCTGAGCGCAGGGAGGGCCACGTTCGTTGGATTAGGAGTCTTCCAGGGCAACCTCCCTTGACTCCCGTAGATTCCTTGGACAATCCAAAGGCGACGACCGCCACAATTGTTTTCAACGGCCGCCAACCGCTGGTGTTGAAATATAATATTTAATTAGTTTTCGTGTAAATAGTTTGTAAAGCTTACCGTTCAACTGCACTAAATTTGGGTCGCGAAAAGTTAGTTAGTCTGACAGGGGAAGCAACTTCACACGTTTAGTTCGCATCCACTGGAGCTCGTCAGGATTAGGTGACCCTGCGTATGTGAATACGTCTATTGTATTGCACTCATTATAAGCACCGAAAATTGCGGGACAATTTTCTACGGTGATTTGTAGACCTTAGAGGATTCCTGAACTTGTTGCTTATACCGTTTAAAAAGCAGTCGACGATCAAGGGTGATCGCTGCCTGATGAGGGCTTGATGATGGATTGATGATGGATTGATGAGGGATTGATGAGGAAATTAAATAATTATAATTATATTTATGTTTATGTTTAATAAAACAAGAAAGCTTACCGAAATGTTCGAGTGAGTGATCACTGTAGGGAAGATGGAGCTGTCCTGGTCGTCTGGTCGTCGACATCGACGTATTGATAATGGGTGATGCAAAATTAGCTAAATCCGCAAAATCCTTAGGGCATCCTAGGTCGGGTGGGTGCGCATGGTCATAGCATCTGCGACCAGCTGAACTTTGAAGATATCGTCGTTTATGTAAATTTAATTCTCTTGTTTACCTTTTTCTGTTTGTCTGCTTGTAGGAGATCGTAGGTATGTAGAGGCGTGAGACTTCGATAGTTATCGATGCTCCGGAAAACTCTGCCCTGAAAAAAGCCAGAGCTAGCAGCACTGCCACTAAGGAAAGAAAGCAGTTCGTAACAAAATGGCGCTCAATATAAAAACAGGATAAATTGTCGAGGCGACGACGTCATTTCAGATGATGATTGCAGATTGCAGGCTGAACTGCAATTGAATCAGAAGTGGTGAAGGAGTAGCCCACTGGGCGGCATAGGGCTCTACAGCGCGAAAGGCTGAAAATTTGCTCCTGATTCCGGATTTAGCGGCGGATTTGCATCACGGTGCGCGCTCTGAAAAAAATCTGTGATCCAGTCCTTTTTTTATTTAAAAGCTGGTCCGATCTGCAGTTACTTGTATTTCTTTTTTATAATTGTTTTGTTTAAGGTGGAGTCCTTGGTTTTTTTAGTTTTCTTAGCTTTTTGTATTTTAAATTGATTGTCGGGAATCTTATATGTGAGGACATTTACCCGTGGAATTCCACGCGCTGTACGGTCACCGCAAGATGTAAGAGAAAGTGCAAAAGATATGAAAAAACTAACAGGAGCTCGAGGTCAACCGATGTCCTTAACTGGCAGCTTTCACCAAAGGTGATAGCTAGTCCAGTTGATGAACGGTTAGTGAACGACGAAAAGTTTGAGTTTTGGGAAAAAGCGCAGGACAAAAAGTTTCAACTTCCCAGGTTAAACCTGAAGAAGAAAGGAACAATTCAAATTGGTAGGCCGTGAGGTATGGAAAATGTTTTTAGTGTGCTGTTCACCATTTTTTGGTTTTTGGTTTAGTTGGTGTTATCTTATTTATTTTCATATAATATTATTTTATTACATTGATTTATTTATTTAGGTATATTACTTAGGCAACATTTATTTATTCATATTAATTACGACTTCAATGGGGAAGTGATTGGTGTCAGTAATTTTAGACTTTCAGGAGCTTCACGAAATGTTAAGGTCGCTTCTGTTGCAGAAGGCTAACCTTCTAATAAGATCTAAATCTAAAACCGAATATTGGACTAGGCTGAAAGAAAAGGTTGGAGATCCAGACATATAAAGCGTGCATCCTTGCCGAATATGTTGCAAAGGTTCAGAGTTTGGATTCCTATGTTTTTAATCCTTTCAACGGACTTAAGGATTCTAAATTTGATGTTGTGTTGTTTAAATAATACCAACATAAAAGGGGACAATCACATATATAAATGACATATTTGGCATCCGTGTCTTCTGACTCTCCTCAAAGGAGATCGGAGGATGAGGTCCCTCGGTTGTCTTCTGTTAAGCCTCATTGGTGGGTATTGATCAGGTCGCTTGCCAGACGATTCCTGTGGTACCTAAGCCTTTTATGGTAGCGACTTGAGTGCTGGTTTATTTCATCAAATACCGTGGCCAGTTTCATATCCTTGAGCAGGGTGGTGATTCTCACATACCACACGCAGCCCTATTCTGTATAACCTGGATCCTATTGATTTGGCTATATAGTCTCCTTATTCGATAGTGACAATTTACTGCGCGACCGGAGTAGCCAATAGTGCTTTGCCATCCTAGCCCGTATTCGTGTTTTTAAGTCCGTTATATGTTTGGCAAATGTGAGTTTGCGATCCAGAGTAACCCCAAGATACTTTGTTGCGTTCGGTTGTAGTATCGGGGCATCCTCAATATAAACAGCTGGTGATGTGTTTCGCTTAAGAGTGTAGCATACGTTGGTCGACTTGCCGATATTTATCCCAATATTCCAGCGCCTGGCCCTTTTCGAGAATCCTGTTGAATATTCTTCTATGACTTCAGCAGCCTCAAGCTGACCTCGGGAGCTGTAACTGACACTCACGTCATCGGCAAATGTAGCCAGCATGGACTTTCCAAGTATGCTGTCGTGCGGCCGCGGCATATCAAATCTATATCTGTTGTAGAGCAGAGGGCCGAGGACACTTCTCTGAGGGACTCACGCAGCGACATCGCCTTCCTTCAAGATATGATCAAAGCAATCCGAAATATGGCCCAGGTAGAGTCCGTTTGATTTTGACCAGGATTCCAGTGTGCCACACTGGATCAAAAGCTTCTCGAATGTCCAGAAAGAGGGCCTTGCAATATTCCTTCTTGTCGTATGCATTCTGTACTTGCTCAACGGAGTTGATCAACGGTACTGTGGTCAGCACAGAACACAAACTGGTGCTCAGTAATCCCTTTGGATTCCATGATCCTGACTATCCGGAGAAGGCTGATCGACCGGTATGAAGCGGGTTCCCTATCCGGTTTGCCAGGTTTGTGGATCATGGAACCTATACAGAGCTGCCACTGAGAAGAGAAGTATTGCAGACTCACAATAGCGTTATAGCGTTCGTTATGAAGATGATCCCACGACTTGGTAGTGCCTTTAAAGTGACATTACAAATGACATCGTGCCCTGGTGCTCTGTTGCAGTTCTGGTGTGCTATGACATCAGCCACCTCACTGGGTGGCACCTCACGGCGTGATTGGAAGGTCCATCTGGAGCGCTTGTGTCAGTTGCTCCAGACTCTCTACCTGCTGCAGACTGGCGAGCTCGAATTGCTGGAAACGCTCGGCGAGGTCAGGAGCAAATACATCCGCTTGCCTCAATTCTGTCCGGCACGTTGCTATCCATCAGTGGCGCCTTCCCTGCGCAACCTCTTTTGATTGCGCGCGTAGCTTTCCATAGTCCTCCGCAATCTTAAGCGCCTCTTCTCAGCTATAAGGAGCAGAATCTCTCTGGTCATCGGGATTCGATCCGCAGCGGGCAGCCGTGATGGGTTGCAAGTAGCCAGTCTTGCGGCTGACTTGACAACATATATTAGTAAATGAGTCAATAGCATCCTAAATGTCTTGACTAGTGTTAATCACAGTGTTTGGGTGCAATGCAGCCTCATGGTGATCTTTGAATCGTTTCAAGTTTGTGCGCCCAGCACGTATATCCACATGGATACCCAGAATACCCCTCATACGAAGATATCCTGGTGATCCTCTTCAGCCGTATCGATTTCTCGCTGGGCCACCTGTTGCTAGCACGTTCACCTCCGAGTCCAGTACGAGCGCATGTCCTCTATTGTTGCACCTTTCCGCTCCCCAAAGCCAATGGGACGCATTCCAGTCACCCGCGATAATGAGATTGCAACGGTGCCCTGCCAGAATGGTATCGAAAATGAATAGCGGGGGACAGTAAACCGCACTGAACGGTCACGCCTTCAGCAGGAACTTGATTACGTGTTGTTTCCAGCGCATTATCTTCACTATTTGTCATACTGGGCTCATTAACGGCTTTTCTCAGTGCCTCGCCAAGGATCAATGTGCTCAATGTTCAATGATCATGTTCTGGCCCTTGGAGGCCACGTGCCCGCTGGGAGTTGTCTCTAGTTGTATTGATTGAAAATATTTTACTTTTACGTCGACATCAAGAATAGTGACTTGAGGGCCACTATTCAAGGCATTTGCCACTGTCGTGGGCTAGTTAAAGCGCGAAAATGAATTTTGATTAAATTGGAAAAGCTGGCAATATTTTTATACGTGCTGTTAACGTTAGGGTTGCCACTTGCGCTTTATGAAAATCGATTGGAGAATCGACATAGGTAATCAAAAAAGGTCATCTAAGGATGCCATGAAATTTGACTCGCACTAGCATTCGCATGACAACGACAGTTTGAAAAGACGTTCCAGAAGCAAACTTCAAACCGAACGAAGCAGACTATACCTGGAAGTCAGAGCTTGTCTATAAAACGAAAAAAGTTTCAGTTCGAAGTGCTACTATATATATCTATATATCAGTGTCAGGATGCGAAAGGTGCATGTTCTAGTTCGGACGCGCGACGACAAGAAGACCGTCTACGAGGTGGATCGCTTCGGAACGGTGGCCAACCTAAAGGCACGGATCGGGCGAGCCATGTCCGTGCCCATGGGCTTCAGTCAGCTGTCCTACAACGGTCGCGTGCTGTCCAATCAGAGCGTACTGCTAGATGTGGGCCATAAGTCCACCCTGGATCTCACCTGGAAGCCGGTCGTCCTGACGCCCAAGCCACTGCGCGAAAAGGGCGTTATAGGATGGACGATGGTGGTTTACATTGATCGGCGGTTACCAGAAATGCAAAGAACACGGTGGTAGCATAGTCAATTTACCGGACGGCGCCAGACGACGAATCTTCAACGCAGGTAACGATGATGAACTGGAGGCCCAGGACTTGACTGGACTCGATTTGATCTCCATTAAAGGCAAGGCGGAGCTGGTGCCGATTGCTCCAATGGATCTCATGGATTCTCTGGATCTCAATAAGAAGACCACGAAGAACGACAATGAGAATTAGACTAGAATAAATAATTTTCAATTCAAATGCTTTTGTCCTCATTTCATTTCGAAATTCCTTCAAGCCGATCGATTTTCAGGCCTCGATTTGAAATTTAAATTTGCGATACAAGCATAAGCACTCATTCATATTTAATATTTAAGTTTAATTATTTAACTGAGTGTGCTCCGGGCTTTAATAGCCAACAGACGCCATTTTCGTGGAGCTGCGGCACGAGTGCCCATCTCACTCCCTCTTGTGGTGGTGGCCAATGCTACACTGCGCGAAAATGTTGCTCACAGCAAATTCAAATTCGTAAGAAAAATAAGCAGTCATTTTGGTATGAAGTGTTAATTCATATTCATTGTGTTTGGCTTGGTTGAGTAAATAGGTTTATGGCGTTAGAAATTTGCTGAGCATCCAGGTCGGCGTTGGTTTTATTGATGATATCCCTTAGGTCCCCTAAGAAATTTACGAATCTAGAGTTAGTTTCTGTGCTGTTACTACTTTCCGTTATTAATTTTTTAGCTTAGGGTGTTTGGAGTTTCATAGGCTACATTCGAGTGATTCTGAGCATGATTTCTTTGTGTGTTTGATCCTTTTGCTACTTTGGCGTAAGACTTGAAGCTGTGCATACTCTTGGCCGATTCGATTGAGTTATCGATAGAGCTGTTAGATTGCCTGCACTGCCAGGATGGAGAGGGGTAGGAATGTTGGTCTTGTATTGCCGGGACTCCTCTTTGAAACAAGAAAGGGTACCTTGCGCGGACCTCCTGAATGGTTAGGTGTTTGCTTTTTCAATTGCATACGCTTTTTTTTTGGCCGGGCAAAACTGATTTGTGACCACATGTTAACCTTTGCCATGATCCTCCATGATCTACTCTGCACTTGAAGCACTTGAAAAAGTGGATGTCGACGGTTGAGATTTTTGGCAATTGTGCCGCTTTGCAGTAAGTTTCTGTTTTCCCGGAGGGGATCATCCTTATCGATAGGCCACCCGATAGACCGATGATTTTCGTGGCGCCCCCCTTGGACATCCTGTTGCGCGATCTGGCCGTTTGAAAAATCCTGGTTCGCTCCGGGATTAATCTTAAATGGCCTGGATTATGTCCAATGGCCCATGTCGGGAGAGGATTGGGTATATGGCGGGGACCATAAATAAAGGCAAATCATTTGTCTGTTTTACTGCTTTACAGATTTCGTGAGTCGTGAGACGTCGATAGTTATCGATCCTTATGCTTCGAGCTGTGTGGCACTGGGAAAACTCCGCCCTGAGAAAAGCCTTATCTAGCGGCACTGCCACTAAGGATAGAAATCAGTTTGTAACGGTATCTATAATTTTAAAGGGCAAAAGTACGTAAGCTCAGAGAAGCTCCACCTGGCGATTATTGTTGGTTTTGGAAACTGGTTCTGAAAAGCGCCACTAGTGCCGCGGTGTAGTCAGGAACTATGGTGAATGGCGCTCTTACGGTACTCTTTGGAACTAAGAGTGCTTCATCGTGAAAGCGCCACCTATGAGGGCGTAGTAAATAATACTATGTAGACATAGAATTGAAAGTGCATCCTACGGCCGCCAGATGGCATAAGGAAATTAAATGTTGTAAAAGCTGCACAGCCCAAAAGTCGGCATTGCATTATATGCAAATTCACAAGCAGCCCAAAAGAAGGCAACAAAGGTTGGAGAGCATTCTTTTTAAATTTTAAATGGTTTTATTTACGCCTGTTACTCTCTCATTTTCCGTTTAAAGCTTTTGGTCCTCGACGTTTATTAATTACCAATTTTATAGCAACCCTATCGAGCTTCAACTTTGAATTTATACATAAACGCACCTATTCTAACATTTTTTGTCAGTCGTTTGTTTATTACAGAAATGCACAAAACGCTAGTTATTATTGCTCCCACTTGGTGATATGGGGTCCAAATATGGGGCACTGCGGCAGCATTGCAAAAAATCCAAACTGTCTTCTGGCGAAGAACAGATATCTTTAATTTCCACCAGAAATAATAAAAGACTACAGTCCCCCCGAAGCAGACTTTCCCGACGTCTACCCTACTCAATCCCTATACGATATCCCTAGGATAGGTACCAACATTGGAATCCCATTAGGTTTTAGTAATTTATTTATAAATAAATAAATAATAATAATTTATTTAATAATTTATTTTAAATTTGTGGATGGCTTCGCAGAATACATTTTATAATATGTTGTTAACCCCTTTATTTTCCAGTACTTTCAATGGCACCTATTTGATAGAGTCGACCTTTATAAGTCAGACCTTTATAAAATGTATTTCTAAATTTAAAACTTAAAAATTGCTGTTCCCCGTGGTAGCAGAGAGTTTGATGAATTGACTACAGCTGAGGGCCCAGTTAGCAAAGCAGCCTGGAGTATAAATACATACCTACAACATAAATGTTAAATATAAATAAATAACTTAACATAAATGTATAATATTAGCATTAGCTGCATGGGTGTTCTAGCCTGACTAGGGAAACATTAACTTGGACTCCTTTTTGGGCTGGGTATATCAAGTGCCGAGTGTGTTACCTGTTTGCACATCGTAGCTGCAAATAAACCTCTTCTATCGCTTTCCGCTGATCTCAGGTGCAGTGCGCAGATTTGCGATGGAAAACGACATCCGGCCCTCGGATGCAACACTCGGCACTGCCAATATTATCAGGCTACTGCGTAACTAAGCCCTTCGATAGTCATCTGAATTCCATTCACGGCTGCTTTTAATAAACACGGGGAGCTAATCCCTGGCCCTTTTGGTCTCGGTTTCAGTTTCAGTTTCAGTTGAGCTGTGTCGGTTTTGAGTTTTGAGTTTCGGAGAGATCTGCCAGGACGATAAAGGACTTGCATGCGACATAATTACCGCTGATTGAATTGGGCCCGTCACAAAGGTGATGAATCGCATATCGCAGATGTCGGATAAGCGCACCGTTCGGCTGTTTACCCATTTTCCCAAAGTTTCCTCCGTTCCGTTTTTTGTTTTGCTTAGCGGAAATGCGCACTCGCAAAAAATGCAGAGTCCTGGGCCTTTGTTGACTCACTCGCTTGTTTGCCAGCCTGTTTATTTGGCTGTTTGGCTGTCAAATCAATGGGACATTCGAGTAAATGTGCACTACAGTGGGACTTCGATGAGGGGGCGCTTCTCCCTTGGCAGGTCATCCTGAGAGGCTCCACTGTGTCTGTGTTTTTCCACGGCTGGCGTTCATTAGTTTATCCACCAGCACCATATTTGCTCACCTCTTGCGAGAAAAACTGAACAAATGAGGTCCTCGGACATAGGCAGCTCTTGAATGTCAAAAAGGATCAACACACCAACTAGGATCAACCAACACTCGACGGCCATTTTAAAGGCAACTTTTACGTTTTAAGCTCTCCGATTAAAAATCAATCTGTTGAGTGAAATTCTTTCACACCTTTTTAATATGTTTTGGGATAAATAATTGTTGACTGAACCAGAATTGTGAACTGCCTCAAAATACTAATTTAAAAATATGACAAAATGAAAATAAAGTTCCTAATTATGTAAGTAGTTTATTTTAATATTTGGCCATATTTGAGCATAAATTGAAATGGGTAGCTCATTTTAGGGACAATAAAAGGATATTTGAACTGCAAATGTCTTGCCCAATCCCCGCGAGGATGAAGAAAATGGGTCAAAGGAGTAACCATCACCGGGGGACCACATCTCATCGATTCTGGGCAGATTGAAAGGGCTTAGCTCGGAATCCGATTGCATTTGGAGTTCTAAGAGCACCGGTCTTCCGCTCTTCCGTTTCTGCCCAGTGCTAAATGGGATTTTATTTGGGCAACGCTGCATAATAGATGATATGATATAATATGATTTGCCTACACAAAACGAAAATCAGGCTGCTGCCGCTCGACAATCAACTTGTCCATAATACATGAGTGTTGCGGGGGTGTGGGGCGGCTGGTGTCGGCAATCAGTCAAATGTAATAATAAATAAATAAATAAATCAGGAGCAGGCACATAAACAACGGCACTCGCTGTTAATGGCAACACAAATGGAGCAGTCGGGATTAGAAATCACAAATGGAAATCAAAAATAAAAATGCCAGCCTCGACATGTACTTGTACTTTTCCGGTTCCAAATGTCTGGTGATCCTGGAATACTCGATTTTGGGATTGGAAGTGGCAAATTATTATTTATCGTGAGCCCATCTCCAGCACCTGACAAAAACGGCAAGTAAAACGAAAAACAATATTAACAAATGCAAATATACGTTCGGAAATGACCTAATCTAACTAGAAAAGTTGTTCTCTTCTTTTCACTGATAGTAAATGGTTGTAGAAAACATTGATACTTTGATTATCTTGGAACTTAAAACATTCGACGAACAAAGTAAGTAATAAGTTAAGAGCTGATTAATGATTTAAACAAGCCTCAAAAATGAGACATTTATTTTGAAAACCTTACTTAATATATCGATGAAATTTGAAAAGCTGTTCCACAAATCGAACCCTCGGAAATGTGACTTCTGCCCCGAGATCGAGTTTTTGGGTTCGAAGGTCCTGGGGCCATTAGCAAAATCAACAGCCACACTCAGCCAGCCATTCACTCGTGCACCCATTCACCACTCAGTGAATAAGGACACTCGCAGTTGCATTCACACTCTCGCCCCGAGAAAAGGACATTTCGTCCCACTTACACTCACTCACCTAGAAGGCATCTACATCCGCCATCCTCCATCCGTCGCTCTCTTTCGCTCCGCATGCGGCGGTCTCTTTCTGCAGGACTCGCTGCGGCACCGTCGATGTGGAAAATGTTACGCTACAATTTAATTGAAAGGATAATCAGGCGCACAGCGGACGAGCGTTATGTGAGGAGCGCACTCATTCAAAAAAAGAAATAAAAACGGCGTGAGGAGGAAAGAGCGGGAGCTAGAGGGAGATGGGGCGATGGGCATTAGAAAGGGACAGGACGATAAGCACGGACAAAAGGCAGCGCTAAAAGCTGCAAATGAATGAATGAGGCGAATAGAAATAAAATAGCAAACGGTGGCAGCACAACATCGGCTTTTGTTGTACCCGTCAAGTGTCCTTTTTGATGACGACGACACACAGCAAGGCGACGACTCGCAGGACACTGCGAAAAACCAGAGCGGAATTGTAATCAATTGATTAAATTCTGCCGAAATAAATAACAATTAAAGAGTAGCAAGAACCAATATTCGGCCAGATTTCGAAGATAATAATAAGCAAATCAACAGAATGGTTTAATATTAAGCTAGAAACTGAACGTCTAAAAAACTCTGCATATGAAATTATTAAGTATTACCCATGTGTATGTATAAATATTATATTCTATGTGGCTATGGTTAGTGTTATTAACTTTTTAAAAATGTCTTTTCATATGGTTCATGTATTATTGATTTATTAATAAGTCATCAAATGATGAATACCTAGCTAACCCTTCTTGACTTGCAGTGAATTAAATCATTTAAGCAAACCCAGTGCAAGCACCCATTTCGCTCAGTGTGGCTACGGGGTGGCTTCTGGTAGACCTCGCTTGCGGCCGGGTACGTGAGCCCACAACGTGGCCAGCTTTGCTTCCTGCCCGAGCCGCCCGATCCTCGCCAGAGCCGGGGCCAGAAAACCAGTGTCCTGTGGCGCGGAAGGTCCTGCGAAGGGTTGTCAACTGCGAGTGGGAAACACGAAATACAAAATACAAAATGCGAAACACTGAATACAAAATAAAATAAAATAAAATATAAAGCACGGGGGCTGCGGGGCGGCGATTGGCAAATGAAACTCGAATGAAATAAAATTAAATGCGTTGCACAAGTTGCAAATGCGAGCGAGCAACAATCAAAAGGATTCACGCTGCGTGTCCTGTTCCTCGCTGTGAAAAATGTAATTTTAATCGAATTCACTCACCCCTTTCCAGCTTCCCTTCCCCTTTCCGGGGTCCTGGTTCCGGCATAGTTTTCCTCTGCCCTCCAAGTGCCAACCGTATTAGAGCAACTAAGTCCCGATCCTTTCCTGATTTGTGTTGTGCCAACAACAGTTGCCGAGTTTGTCGAGCTGCCGAGCTTACTCAGTTTTTCGAGTTGACGCAGCGGGCGCCGCCGGAGGCCAAAGGCATTCTTCCGCGAGAAATGCAATTAACTTGGCCAACGGCAACTAACCCCTTTGTTTTGCGAAGAGCGCGAGGGGTCGGCGGGGGGCGGGCACGGCCAGCATCCCCCCGCAATTAAAACAAAAGGCAGGAGTCGCTAATTAACATTGTTAGCATTAGCGCAGCTCAGTAAAACAAACGGAAGAACAAGCCAGAGTGCCCAAAAAATCGGGTGGCTCTGGGCAAACTTTGACCTTTTCGGCGGCAAGCACTCGTCCAAGTCGAACCATCGATTCCCTGCCGACTCTAGTTGCCTAAAAATGATCACGTTTCGCACTTTTACTAGCTCTGTAGATATACTTTCTAATTATACATGTTCTGCCTGAAATCAAACCGTTGGCAGCTACCACTAACTAACTCTGCGGCCAAGTTATTACTAGGGTTACTATTTGTCTGAAATAGTAGCATACTACAACTATGTTCTCAGGATTAGCTAAAGTGCGGAATGTCCTTTATATTTCTAAACGAAATTCAGCACATCCTGTGCCTGCCAAGCCCGGGTTCTGATCAAATTTGCCCACCGACAGCCCCCTTATCCGCGAATCTTTTTCTGTGGCATCATCAGCGACACATGTAAAATTAAATATTGTTTATTGTCAGAGCTAACCCGACCTTTGGCCCCGTATTAATCAACCTCCTGTGTGCCTACCCCCCAGCCCCCAGCCCCCAGCCCCCGTTCCCGCTACCCATGCCCCTTTTGCCCGGGCTGTCACTTGTTTATTTATCGACTTGCCAACCGTTTTGCACTCGGATTTCCCCTTTTTTTTTGTTTTTTTTTTCGCTTTTTTCGGTTCGTGTGGCAGTCGCTTGTTAAACAAAAAAAACGAAAAAGGGGCCACATTTATAGCTAATTTTCTTGTCATTGTTTTGACTTTTACACCTCCGCCGGCGCGTGTTTACCTGTGAATTCGGTGGCCAAAGAGAAATTGGGGATTCGTGGCTCTCGAGTGGCGTCGTCGCATTGTTTGGCCATGTAAAATAATATTGTATTTGGGCTGTTTGCCTGCGCAACTTGGCTAATGAAGGGGTGGATTGGTGGATCGGGCAGATCGGTGGGTGTGCTCTACATAGTCCTGGCCAGGAAGGACTTGAATGTCGGCGAAGCCCCACAAGAATGTGTTGGCACGCGAACTGCGTATATGTATCGCTTGATAGGCATTTCAGCTATCCCCAGAGTTACAGGCTTTTATATCTAGTACTTTAGATATCAAGCACTTATATCACTTAGTACAACTTATAATGCAAAAAACGCATTTGAAAAACCTTGTGCCAGCAGGACAAACAAATAAGTTTTTTTATTATCTCAGGCTTGTGGGCCATCAACGAATGAATGAGCCACGAAACATCCAAGAGGAACTTCCGAGTCACCAGGACGAAGTGAAATACCTTACTCAACTTGAAATTGGTTGTGCCCTGATAAATGTAACTTGAACAAGAAAGCAGTATTTTAATGATTAAGTTCAAATTCAAGCTTAAAATTTAAGTATTCTATAATTACAGAACTTCTAAAAGTAACAATGCAACCTCGTTGTCCAGCTTGTACCAGAAATGTCCGAGTTGATGAGATTACGCAACTGATAAGAATACAAATGCCTACGAAGAGGCAATCTCACTACCAACTTGAGCACTCGACACAATTGGTATTTACATAAACACCGGGAAGGAGGAAAAATGTGACACTTGACAAATTTGTAAAAATCAGACTGGCGCCACTCTCGGTTTTCGATCTGATTTATGGGCTCCGTTTTGTAGCTGAAACCGAACAGCAGTTGTAGGAGCAGATCTCGATCTCGATCTGGATCAGGATCAGGATCGGGTCGAATTAATGCGAAGCACTTTGCAATTGAGTTGTCAAATGCGGGCAAACAAGTGGCACCTACGTGGAAATAGGAGAGCGGTAATTGAACCCGAAACCGAGCCTAGGGACTTGGACGGGGAAACTAAGGACGATCCAGGACGAACCTAGGCGTAGCACCCATTTCCAGCTTATTACTCAATCAACGGGCTCATTTGTTTTTAACTGGAAGCAGTTGTTTTCGAGCGCCGGCGTGGGATGTTGCCTGTTTTGACAGCATCCCCGGTGTAATTGGAACTTCAGTTAGTTTGAGATCCTGGGTCCTGTCGCTCCTCGATCCTCGGGCTGCCGCTTTTGGCGCGTCCTTTGCCGGCGATCCATTTCCATTTGCAGTTCGATTTCCTCGATGACGACTATCTGACCTACTTACTACCTGATCCAAATGCGAGGCCATGCGACAGCTGTTCAGATTTGGCAACTGTCGTGGGTCCTTTATCCTGCAAGGTCCTTTATCGATTTGTACTGCCCTTACACTGCAAGAACACTCCGTGCTTAGCTGTAAAGATAGCTTTTCTTCATCCTTTTCTTGTGAATTCTTTTCAACTCCAGCTTTCAGTATTGTCAAATGGTAAGCTAATTCCAAAACCAGCCTGCGCTAATGAAAAGCTGAATACTCGACTCATTCGAGACCCGGTTTGTTCTCTTCTGCACTGAGCACAGCTAATTTCGTCGAGTGTACGACTGCCTCCGCAATGTTATCCGTGCGTCAGGAGGCAATTAGCCCGGCATGAGGTCCTCGGAATCAGCTGTAGATAAGCAGCCTGCTCCCAGGGCACCACATGCTTGACCACTGGGTGCCCTGGACAAATTGCCTCGGGTCCGGCCGGACTTTGCAGTGGGACTGGCGGACTGGAGGCGTGGAATCTGGATGGGCAATATTCACGACTTGACCGCGGAAGTGACCAAAAGGCAGGGGCGCATGCGCGGCGGATTAGCAGGGGCGTCCGAAGGGGCTACGCGAAGGAGGGGCGCCGAGATCGCATTGTCCACATCACGGACCGCCTGGAATGAAGCCGTTAGCGACTTCCAGCATCATAATTAAGGTGTCGTAATTGCCGCCCCTGAGACGCGGCATTAGTGCCGCGGCACGCAGGCTCTGCCGCCCCTCAAGCCCCTTGGAAGCCGACGAGCACCGACCAAACGAAACCCAGCAGCTGCAGAACTCAACCTCAATGCCAACCGCCGACAAAGTTGCCTTTGTTGGAAACTTTATCAGCATGCAAATAAAAAAGTCCCATCCCGAGTCCCATTCACAGAAAGGCGAGTGGCGAGAGGGACGGCAGCAGATTAGGCGACGGACACCAAGTGGCCGGAAACCCATCGGATAACTGACACAAGGGCTCCAAGTGGAGCACTCTGCCAAATGAAATCGAGTTTACTGCGACAGTTGGACAAGAGCTGTGCGGACGATCCCCTCTGAAATGGTCGCAGAGATATGTAGGGTCGATTTGTATGAGAAGGGCAACTGATTCACCGGTGAATTGCTGGAGGGAAACGAATTTTCTATGTTTAATAGTTTCCCAATTTGAATAGAACTGTCTTTTAAATAAAAGAAACAAGCGATGTTAAGCAGCTTTAGTTTTCTCTTCAATCTTATAACTGGAGATCTTGTTAAATACCACAGAACGTGTTGATTGCCGAGTAATTTTGCCGTGCTCTCAATAAGGAAACCACCTCCTTCGCAGTTCCAGTCGAGTTCACTCCCGGCAGCAGTTTGTTTTCCACGCTCCATCCCCACAATTCCAGTCAGAGCCCGACACATCTCTCTATTTGCCAGGACTTTTACATGTGCCATTTGCCACGGGCCAGGAATATATTTTTGTATCGCATCGCACGGCCAATTTGATGACATTATTACGCAGAACTGCACAAAGTGTCGAGTGGACCGGCTAGGGAGTAGTGACTAGGAATCGGCAGAGGCGACGGACACATGGGAGTGTCCTTTTCGCCAGCGGTCTTGGCATGTGTTGCTGAGCATGAAAATTGCAATTTTTCGCCAGATAATCCTGGGACCCAGAAATAGAACCCCAGAAATCAGGAACAATGCTGCAATGTTACTCGGCAATTGGCAATTGGCAATTGGGTGAGTGGCAATTGATTCGTTGCACCATCAGCATTGTCCTGCGAATGGATCCTTTATGTTTTTTGCTCCTTTGCCTGTCATGTTGTGGGGTCGACCGCAGTCGTTTGGCCACAGCGGGCAGTCCACAGAGTCCGTGCATCCCATCGATCGCAGCGCATCGAAAGGATGGACAATAGCTCAATTTGGCGCATTTTCAACGCTTTGCTGGTCGAGGTGTGATCCATTCTCCAGATCGGTGATCATTATTGTCATTATTTGAAGTGCTAAGTGGCCGCGTGTGACCAATTTTCAGCTGGCCAGCGGCAAATGGCGGGAGTATCAGTAAGTTGTCAATCGATGCAATTGCTAAATACCTATGGCAAATGACTTGAAGAGGAATATTTATTGGTCTACGCAGCAAATATCACAAAAATTACTCAAAAACTGCAAGATTTAGATTTAATATGTATGAAGCTAGTATTAAGAAATGGGGTAATCAAAATATATTGAATTAGGAACCATTTTAGACAACAAGAATTACAGCTTGTGCAACTGAACTTGAGAAGAAACCGAAGGAATGTCGATACTGCAAATTATTCATCAATTATTTTCGCAGGCAAAGGGTGGAACTTACTTAAATTCTTTATTTGAAACAAAATTCTGAAAATACATGCAGCTCAATTTGACTTTTGGCTGTCCAAATTGACTTGTCCATTGGCGAACTGAATATTCTGTGTACATTTCCCTCCATTGCGTTCGGCTTTTCATCTATGGGAGCTAAAAAATAGGAGAGGAAATGAAATGACCGGAAGTTAAATCAAACCAACTTCAAATGCCCGAAATTGCCGAGGAATTCGAGACCAGAACTAAACCCGTCGCATTCCGAACACGTAACAAACTAAGCCAAAATTCAGCTGGAAATACGTTCACAAACACGTTGCTGTTGACCTTTTGCGAATAATTCAAATAAAATTTACACCTTTGAGCCAAGCGGAAGAGGGGCGGCGGAACGGGGGCGTGGCCGTTGACCAAGGGACTGCAGGCGGAAATCCTTTTTCCATTTCATTTTATCGCAAATGCAAACGCACACACTGCTGAAATATCGCATCTCTGCAAATTTATCGGCTAATACTCCGATTTCTTGGCACTTTTAAATCACCAACGGTTGGTATTCAGTTTCTTAAACAAATGGAAATCAAGAAATTCGCTGCACTTTATGCTTGCAAGGCTGGGTCATTTAGAATTAATAAGGACATGAGTCTGAAGCTTAATTGGACTGAAACTGTTGTCCGTTAAAGCTTTCACGTTTGGTGCCCCTATTTTCTCACCGTGCAGACACACAGCTGCTGTAAGTTATAGCCGAAAAATAAATTGAGTCTTGGCCACTGAAGTTGATTATGGTCTACGCCTCAACGGAGCTCGGCCAACAAATTTTCTCGATTCGGTTGAAAAATCAACACCAAGCCGGCCTTTCAAAGTGGGTGGGGTTGGTCATGTGTGCATGGGTCGTCCTTCCCCCCGTTTCCTCCCGTTTCCGCCCCTCAACCCCATTCCCCACCCCACTTGCCCAGACCTTTTGCCCTTTCTTTTGCGCCAATGTGTCTGGCCTAAGCCCTGCGGCTCACATATCAGCGCGCATTAAAACAAAGTGGGCATCAATGTAGAACCCGAAGCCGGGCCAGAAACCTACACTGTCCCCCGCCGACGCCTCTGGGCTCAAGGGGGTAACTCAATTTGCACAAAAGAAAGGCAAAACAAAAGAATTTAGGGGAGATCCTTTGCATTAAGGCCCTGGCAAGCAGGATGGGTTATACCCTGGAAAAAATGGAATTTGTATTCTTAGGCCTAGTCATGTGTGATATTTTCACTGAGCTAAGAAGTTAGAGGTAATCTACAGTACTTTGAAATATAATAGTAAATAAATAAATTCAAGGCTTTTGAATAATTTATATTCGTCGTATCGATGGATTTTCAATTTATATTTAAACAAATATGCAAAGATTGACGAAAAAGAAACCATTTACGCTATTTAAACCTGTAAGATGTACAAATTCTCAGGCAGGCCCTCCCACCTTCCGTTTTACAGGGTACTCTGGGAAAGGATCAAACGGACAGCGGCAGCTTTAACTTATCGGAGCGGTCGGGGTCCCAATTATAAACGCCCAAAGCTTCAAATCCGCTTAGCCGAGCCCCCGGAGAAGTCAATCCGGCTGCCTAAGCCCCCGCATCCCAGATCCTGCAGACTGGAATCTAGCAACTGGAATCTGAGTCCTGGGGCATTTCACACTCGATATATGCTAAGTAGTAGGCACATTCAAGCAGATGTCGCAGGTCCGAGTTTTCCGAATCTCCGGAGAGTTCCAGACGGAAGTGCACTTGAGGTCCTGGCGCCGGAATTCGTGTGAAAAGTGTTGCAGGACAACGCAGGGAAGATGCACTTGAGGAGCTGATAAGTTGAGAGGTGGAGAAGTTTGGAAGTTGAGGAGATGCGACCTGACCCTCACACATCCGAGGACAAGTGTGTTGGCCCAACACATCCTGCGAGGACCCATTAATCGCAGTTCGATAATAATTTCATGCTCGTTAACGGGTCGCCTTCCCCTAATTTTCTGGCATATTAGTTACAGGACCTCCGACCCGTCGCCTCGTCCTTGTTATCGTTAAGCAGTCGCTAATTAGACGCACATGTGTAACACGAAACCGCATTTAAGTTTCGGGGAATGAAAAGTGGAAAATGGAAGGGACGCACTGGAAACACAGGAGCAACCACCGACACCAAAACACCAAAACAGCAAAACACCAAAAACCTCGCTCCTTTTTGTTCCGGCGAAGCACTAAAACTGTCCCAATTGTTACGAAATTATACACTTGAACTTCTCAACTTTTTGTCCTCCGTCTTTTCCTCCTTTTTTTTGCTTGCCATTTTCCACCCCCTCGACCAGCAGCGGGTTAAGTCTTTGCCCGCAGGCCAGTCTGTGAATTGTGATCCTGAAACTGAAACTGGAAATGGAACTGCCCTGGTCACAGTCACACTTCCTTAGCGCTAATCCTGCCAAAAAACATTTATTGGCAAAAGTGTCAAATGATTTTTAATGGTCTTCGTGTGGGAAATTGCACATGCGAGGGCTTCCAGGCGGAGTTTGGCGGGAAAGCAGCTTTCGTTAAATCTATTTTCTACGAGTAATTTATATGTGAAATAATAAATTTAGTAAGTAAATACTAAATACAAATTTTATAATATTTTATAATATATACATTGGTATCTTCAAAGGTATGTAGCCGAATTGGACTTCAGATAATGTTAGGCAATTGAACTAATTTAGAGTAAAAAAGCGAGGTAAAATAACAGAACATCTCCCCAAATATACTTGGATTAAGAATCTCCGCCAGATATCTGCTCGATTTCCTCCCCTTTCCGAATAGCCTATTTCCTTAATAATCTTTCCGCGGCTGAGGAATGCGGCAGCGGGTAAGAGAACAGATTTAATATCTGGCCGCCCCTTTAATCTATCAGGCCAACAGCTGTGGCCAATGGCCAAAAATCGGGCAATCCACCATCGAACGTCGCCGCCGCTCTGGATATTGTTATTTTCGCCGGGCCTCTCCGCTCCGGATTTATTTTCGTCCTTCTTTGTTTTTAATAAATTTGAGGGCGGGATGGGCCAGGAGATGGAGAAGGAGCAGGAGCAGGACGTGGTCATGATAGAGCTGATGGCTCTGTTGCTGCGAGGACTCCCCTTGGCCGACCAGCTCTTGTCCTTTGTTATTTCGCCTGGCGACATTTGCATGCCTCATTTGAGGACAAGTTCCTCTTCATTTATTTATTTTATTGCGGCCTCATTCGCGTTATGAACTCAATGGCCTGTGGACATTATTTTAATAATTGCACTCCCCTTCACTCTGCGCCGGCCCCTCGCCCTGTTTATTACTCGCATTCCATTGATTTTCATGGATTTCTCGTAATAAACTTTTCTGTATTGTAATTTTTTATGTACACAAGTTCAGCTGCCCGGTGATTTCGTTCTGCCCTCTATATTGCGAGGAAAATCAGGCAGAGTCGCAAAATTATTGATCACAAGCAGATTCTCGAGGGGCTGAAAGACACGAGCCTTAGCAGGTGGAAAACGTTTGGGAGTTCCATCGCAAAGAACACTACTTGCGAAGGTCCTTACTGCAATTATATGTTTTTTAACAATTTAACTACGAAATGTAGTCCAACTCTTGCATATATTGGGGTCTTATGTTCAAAATAACTTATTAAAAAAACATATATTCATATATGTAGATATATATATAACATATATTGGTGTATACCTCATACCTCACATGAAGCCAGCAATCAGATGGAAGACACGCCGTCTGAGATCTCCCGCCTACCTAACCCTAGCCCAGCACAGCACACATTCAAGGGCCAGGGGCCGCGCTCAAGCCCCCGGAATGGAAACTAATCCGGGCTAAGCTTACACACACTTTGTGGCCTAATTTATCTTGAGTGGATCGCGGAGAGAAGCCGGAGGAGGACAAAGGGCTATCGATCGATCCCGCTCGGCATTCGGCATTCGGCATTCAGCATTCAGTGATCAGTATTCAGCATCCTGCGAGGTCCTTTGTGGCCGGGTGTGCTTTTGTGCAGTTGGATATGCATAGGTGCATCGCATTCGCCGGATGCGTGGGCAAGTGTCGGTTGCACAATGGCACACACGGATGGCACACCACGCAGCGAACAAAGGACCTGCACGATCGCCCGATGGAGGATTATCCCAGACAGCCAGTCTGCGGAATCCTTTTGCGGGGCATGCATATATTAGCCCTAAGTGCGGCTTAGCCGAATGCTAATAGCCAGAAAATGGGAGATACAAACTACAAACACACCAATTCGGAACTCTCAAATCCGCACACTGCAATCCGAAATCCGAGTCCACACATGAGAGTGCAACCTGTAGTCTTAGGTGGCTTTTATTGTGCGCCGCCCTTTGTGCCAATTGTTGCCACAAATTGCTGAACAAAGACAAGTGTAGCGCCGGCGCTGCCATCGATCCCGTTCCCGTTCCCATTCCCATTCCTGTTCCCGATCCGGGTTCGGATCCCTTATCCTCTCTATATCCATTGCCACCCATTAATATTTCAATCGCGGCTCGAGCTCACCAATCGATGCTGCCATTTTGTATTCATAGCACGGGATTTGCTTAGGTGGGGGCATGTGGAAAACGGACTCTGCAGAATGTGCAATCCCAGGACAAGTGCATTTTGAAAGAATTCCCATTCGAAATCGGCCGAACTATTCATTCCCTATATTTATTCAGGGCCTGGCATAACAAGTAAGCAAGTAACACAATGGGACAAGTCTCTATATCAAAGTTAAAATAAATACAGCTGTATCATTTAACTTATAGTTACATATCTACGACAACCTTAAAATATGTTTCCAAAATTCCAAAAAAAATTCCCAACTAAAAAGCGTAGATTTTGTATAGATTTTTCCGGCTTTAAACTCCAAAGTGCTGCCAATTCATCTATACTAAATTTCTAAATTCCTGCACTTCTTCACTGCAAGCCCTTGGTCCCCCAACAAAATGGGAAGTAATCAAAGGGTGTGGGCATGTCGGTTCCGAAGGTTTTTCGGTGCATTTTTTGGACACACGGCCAGTGTGCGTGCTTTTTTTCTGCCATCACCAGCAGTTTTTCAGCGTGGACACCACACTATGTTTCTAATCAGTGCAGCTTCCGTCTTTTTTCCGACTTTCCCGCTCCGCCGATGAATTTTCCGTCAGTCAACAGAGCGCGATATTTGTCAACAAGCGGAACTATAAATATGCATGCAAAGGGAGCGCTGGTGGGCGGCGGAAAATGGGAAAATGGTGGGGCAAAGCAGAGCGGGAGCGAAGTGGGCGAATGAAAATGGATGCCATCAGGGCATTTTTGGGGGGCAGGAGGCTCTGATTTTCCACTCACAGCCAGGCATTTCATTTCATTCCATTTCCCGTGCACTTTTTACTTTCTGGCAAACTCATTTTTTACACGCTCCCCCCGGAAAAATCGAAAAAAGTACTACGGCATTCGGAACGCTCGCAACTTACCGGCAGGGGAATAGAAAATCAAGTGAAATCGTGTTCATCCAGCCAACCATACATTCTCCACACAACTTAAAGGCATCACCTCCTTTCGCAGTGATTGCGAATTCACAGGATGCTCGGCACTTTCAAGATGCGATCTGTTCTGCAGACTCAAAAGATATTGCGATCGATGTGCCATGGTAAGTTAAGTTAAGTTAGTAGCTTAAGCTTATCATAGACTAGCAAACAGCGAATGATAAGCTAACTTAAAGCAGAGCAAGATTATATACATATAAGATATATTTGGTCCGTTTCGACTTATTAATATACTATCTGCAATATGAAGAGGGCCTTGTTGAAAGCAGATAATTCTAGGACTAAAAGACTAGACGGACATGGATCGACCAATTCGGCTTGTTATGCTAATGCTAACATAAATATTCTTCATTTTCACAGATTCGCAACGCATTAAGGCGCAGTTTCTTCTCCAAAATGGAGAGTCCCCTTCCAATGTTGAGGAGGTCGAACAGGATAAGGAGGAGCAGCCCGTAGCGGAGCCACGCCCCCGCACACCCTTGCGCAATCCACTAAGTCGACGCAATACTGTGAACAGCTCTCGACTCCAGTACATTAATGACAAATACAAGGAGCTGGCCAACGAGGTGGAGTTGCGCAAACCGAAGGCCAAGCCATTTGTGTCCCGCCACGCCCTCCATTCGGGGCGGTTTGATAAGTAGGAACCCAGTCTCCAGACCTCGCAGCCCCGTTTCCAAGTGATCGAAAATGATTTCGAAAGTTGCATTCTTTTCCGGTTAAAACAAAAATAGAGGATACTCCTCCGTCAACTGTTCGATAAATCGCTTCCCCTTCCTGTTAAATCGCAATTTAAAAATATAAATGGGCTAAGAAAACATAATTTTCGATTTCATGGATAATGAGAATATAATGTATCATAGTAGTAGTAAAGAAAAAATTGGTGAAATATGTGGTAGTAACAAGGCGTCCAGTCAAATATTTTAATCTGACTGCACGTAGTTATATTTTCCACAAGCTTTATAATATCTTTTAGTGCATTAAGTTCATATTTATCATGAAACCAGAATACCCATCATGTGTATTTTTGTAAATGGGTGAATTGTGTGTCTAGGCCAAAAGGAAAATCATAGCGAGGCCCAAACAACCAACAACCAGAAACCGACAACCAGCAACACACAAGCCGTCATGTAACGGATGCGAGTGCAACATGGGCTACGAATGTTGCGTTTTCCTGGGACTTGCTCACTAGATTCGTTTGGGGCGGGTGGAAAAACTGAGCGTTTATGAGATACAGGTGGAAGTGGAAAATGTAAAGTGATTAAGCTAGGTCTCGTGGGCGTGGTAGTAGGAAAATCCAGAGTCAATTTTCTAAGGTAAGAGGGAACTGAATGTGAAAAGTACGAGTATTCAAGCTCTTCTCTATAATTATTTATAAATAGTACAACTAATAATTCTCCATATAGTTATTTATGAATATATGTATTTCCAGATTCATATATTTCTGTTGCATATGCGTTGATGGGGGATCAAATGAAATGGGCATGAAAACATATACTTTAGACGATATTATGAATCCCGTGAGGATGGCCAAAACCACTACACAGAAGACAAAAATGTTTTTATATATAATTACGTAGTGGGGACTTTGTTTTAGATACAATGTTAGACTTTCAGATATGTACTGAAGTAATTGTTAACGCAAGAATGCAGTTGCAGCATTCCCGAGCATGGCAATCCAATGCCGTTTTCTTCTTATTGTCTTCAGGAGACGAGTCCTTCTCCCAGGCTGAGCCACATCCATCTCCTGTTGCCGGCCATTCAAAACGGAATCTGAGTCCGGGATGGGTATCGATGGGAAGTGGGGAAAATAGGGAAAATGGGCAGAACGGGGACTAAGCGTTTCACTTTCAGCTCCGTTTGATGGCCAGTCGCTTTTGAGCATGAAATCGCAATGCAAGCGTAGCCCGAGCTCTCCGCCCCCCCACACACACACACACTTTCCACGGGCGCCTTTCATCCATACAAATCACACTAAGCCGAATACGTCAAGGCGGCGACTGGATGGAAATGGGTGGAATCGGGTGGATGGTCCGGGGGGAAGGCACCAGCACTGGCTTTCCTTTGAGTGCCAGCCGGCTCAATATCACAGGGAAAATAGCCGCAGAAAAAAGCGACTCTCTCTCGATAAGAAACAAAGGCACGATAAAAAAAATCGTGCGAGAGAGGTGGCCAAAAGGGAAAACAGGAGCTGACTTGACTACAAAACCCAAGTCGCAACGGATGCGGCCCCATCGACAACATGGCTGGGAAATCTGTGTAGGGAGGCGGAAATGGTGGTCCTGTGCGAAGGATTGACTTTGACTGCCGAGCCATATGTATATCCTGTTTGTGCCGAGATTTGGCTTTGAGCTATGGATATCGTTAGAGCAGCTCATCGATTTGGCACCCAGAGGGGGCTAAAAAAAGGGATGCCATGGGTGTGCCGAGGGGGGGCACTGTTGTCGCAACTTCGAGTGTCGTGTGCTGCAAAGTTTACAAGCTCGCAAGCACTTTTTTGTCTGCGCCACCATGCTGTTGCACTGGCCCTTTTTTAATTACATCCTTCGCAAAACAAAAAACAAAAAACAAAAACAAACAAAAAAGGAAAAAAGACCTTAGGGACTGCTGCAAAAAAAAGGGAAAAGGGGAACCCGGCCAAACCAAAAACTTGTACAAATGCCATGGTTTGGCTTTGGCCAAACATTCTTTTTTCTGCACTCTGCAGCTCCACGCTAGTTTATTGTGAAATTCCAATAAATGCAGTGGGCGTGGCTGCCATAAAGGTAGTTGTACGACGGGGCAAAAAATGCACGGAAATGGAAAATGGGCAGAAGAGGAAGCTCTGCCTGAAGAACGGTGCAAAACGAGCAGTTGAAAATCGTAGAAAATCGGAAAATTGGCCACGCAATGTGGGAAAAGGAAGGGCGCAGAGAGAGTCCTTAAGAAGTCGGTTGAAAGGACCAATCGAAGGTGCTACTTCATATAGTTACGAATTATATTTATCCCTAGAAAGTCACACTTTTAATAACAATTAAATTTAATAATTATAATTCGACATACAATTTATTTATTTAAACCTTAATCAATTTTATTGTGTTGATCACATGTTTATATAATTTGATCAATTTAATCAAAAACGTTAGCGTTTAATTGCATTTTTGCAACCGAAGAAAATAAAAATATAATATGTGCAATATTTACATTAAAAATATTTTAAAAGTATTCCACACCATTAAATTATATCATACAGTTAGGCGACGCTTTTAAAATTTATTCGTATTACAAAAAATTGGTTTTTCAAGCTACTCCGCTGGGTGGCCAGAAAATATTTCTTCAGCTCGGTGAACAATGCAGAAGACACCTGCAGCGCCTTGAACCAGTCACAAAGGACGAACACACCTGGAATAAGCGCCCGGGTAACCCAGCTCACCCACCTCCTCGCAGGACGCCACTCGGTTCAATTGTGCCAGGGATTGCGATCCGATGCGATGCGATGCGCTGTGCCAAGGACATCATCGTCCTGGGGCCAGGGGGATAGGTGTGGCGGGGAAATCGGGAGGACTCTGTGTCTTCCTTTGGGTACTTCAGGTACTTGGGTACTTTAGGGATTTTGTGCAGATTTACATGCAAACAATCAAGATATGCCCGGGCTTTCAAGTGCCCCGGAGTTGCGAATGCGAGCAGGAAAAGCGGAAAAATGGGGGCAAGGGACCGCCTGCCAATACGTCATGTGTGCCTCAGCAGCGGCTTACCCATGAGCAGCAGGTGGAGGTGGAGCAAGAGGTGGTGGTGGAGGCGGCCGTGGTAAGTGGAAGGTGGAAAAGCGGGAAATGGGAAAAGGGAAATGGACGGGCGGTTAAATGCCCCCTGTGCACGTTTCGTTTGCTTTTCACATCTTTTCACCTTTGATTTTCCATTCGCATTTCGATTGTCGCCAGACCCTTTTCCCCAAACTCATGGGTTTTCCCCGCTTTTTTCGTTTCGCAGGGCAAAAATATTTACACTCTAACTTTTTTATGTCTCCGTTTATAAAGCATAGGTATTGGGTTATTAGGTTACAAATTATTGTTAAAAAGAACTTCATCATTCCATATAAACTCTATTCTTTGAAATTTAAAACCAGTTATTTCAAAAGTGCTCACGCATTCCATAGTTAATCGAGCTTATCATTTTCTCTCAGTGTGTTTTTTCTGCGTGCCTCTGGTTTCGTTCTTGTTATTTTCTCAATGTTTGTTAAATAAATATCTCTACACATGTTCCGTTTACAATCCCCTGCCCTTCTTCCGCTCGTCACTTTTGGTTGATATTATTGGTTTTTAATTCAATTGGCACTTACGTATGTTAAATGTTTTCTTTTGGGGATTACTTGACATCGTCTGAGCCCAGCAAATCCCCTTCCTCGCGATCCCCGTGTCCTTATAAATGTTGAATGCGAGTTAATTATTTAATGCCTGTCGCCCAGTGGCTAACACGACCCCTTCAAATGCAAATTGCCTTCGTCACCAGCTGGACTCTGGCTTGGGTAGGGATTTGGACGTGGAGGTAGGTAGGGATTTGGACACAAACAACACGGTCAGCAGGATGTCGTACTATTCTGGCCAGGACGAGAGTCTGCTTGAGGCCAACTAAGAGTCGGAGATTGGGCCAAATATTTCTTTAAAGAGGAATTTAACATACTTGTTTTTACTATGGAAAATTTACGGAATAGACAATAAGCTAACTTAGCCAAGCTAAGCTAATTTTTTACATGTTTTAAGTTAAGTCCATATGCCACCTTCTTTTCTAATAATAATTCGAATTCAAAGGATAAGGAGTACAGAAAATTAACCCTTAGCACCCCAGCATCCCCAAATCTAGAAATTATCCCATCCATCCCCAGTTTTGGTCAAACATGGCCGCTAGGGTTGCTTCAAATCAGTGGGTCAAATGATGGTCAATATTCAAGGGAGAAGATTTATCTCTGCGCATGCTCATTAGCCACAAACGATCCAAATCAGCCGCTCTTTAAGACTTTTCATCGTTATAATCACTCATTTGAAAGAAACTTTAAATACTTTTAAATGTGCTTTCCAGCATTCAATCTAGCTCATTTTTGGACACAACAAACTCCGATATTATATGAACTTGAGTGCGTTCTCTAGTGAGGTGCCCTTTAAAAAATATGTTTAAATATGTAAGCACAGCGCAGACGACCCATCTCCGCGCTTCTCAAACAACTCAGCTAAGCCCCCTAAATGCCCCAGGGGTATGCCCCAGATTCCCACATGTGTGAAAGGAATTTAGGGCCAAGATAAGGGGTTTTCGGGATCTTTTGGCCAGCAGCAGACACTACAATGGTCAACGGCTGGCCCTTCGGTATTTACGAGTTTGCTGCGCGCATTATCATTAATTTAACGGATTAGCAGGAGCTGGGCACATCAGAAACCACAAAACCGCCTGGAAAAAGGACACAAGAGCAGTTGCGCTACATTCCAGGAATTTTAATTGAGTTGTTCCGACTGCTGGTGCGTGATTTAAGGCAAATCCCGAAAATTGTGATAATCGACTTTGATGCCCGACTGTCGCCGCCGACATTGTCGCCTGCCTATCTGGGTTTTTGAAAATGGAAAATGGTAAATGGAAAACAGAAAACAGAAATGCACCAGATACAGAGACAGAAACAGGCGGAGACTGCGACTGAGCCCGAGTTGTAGATGTCCTGTTGTTTTTACCACTGCCCCACGAGATGGAGAGAGGTCCTTTTATTATTACGACAGGACGACACTTGGGTGCAAACGAGCCGATTATTGCCGCCTGATAATGTTCTAATTGCCCTGCAGTTCTCGATACGGAGCTGCAGTTCTCTCACTCGAGACGGTCCTCTCCATGGGCTCCTACTGTTTGGGCCCATTCTGCCCATCCTGCCCAACTTGCTCATCCTTTTAATCCTTGGCAGCAGTTGCAGTCGAGTCGGTTGTCGGTTGTCCTTTTGTGTGGACGGCACGCTGGGCCTCCTCCTATCTGCCATATATCTGGCGTATCGGGCTTGTCGGTAGGTGTTTTATTTGCCAAATGCATCCGACAACGCCCCGGGGGCCCAGCTACAGATACGGATACCACTGGAGGACCAGCGAGCACTTCATTAGTATCTGCGTCCTCCAAGTCGGAGACGGAGTCCAGCCGAAATCGAAATCGAAACCAAGAAACCGAAAACGACAACGATCGAAGAAAAAACTCAACCTGAAACCGAACTGACGGCCTGCCTATCACTAACCGCAGTTGGTCACTTTCCTGGAATTTTCGGACAGCATCGGTCCTTTTCAAGTTGTCACCAAGCCGGGATAATTGATTCCTCAACTTTTTTTTAATTATACGAAAATACATCTTTATTTAGACATTTAAGGCAATTCAAGTCATTTTTAAATATGAAAACCTTTAGTTAACGCTCAATAGGATTTGAAACCCGATTTCGCAATATAGGTAATCTACTTTCAATTCATTTGGCTGCCCGATATAATTATAAATAATATTTCTCAAGATCAGGCTATAGAGATTATGTAGGGATTTTGCGAGCCGTGACACTCCGTTGCCAATATCTTATACGCTGTTAATTCAATCTGATTGCGCCCAGATGGAGACCCAATAAAACCGAATCGCCGGCAGTAAGGGAAAATTGAAACGCATAACAGCCGCAATGGGATACCCCCAATTGGGTCGCCAAATCGGTGGAATGGGGGCCTCGAATGTCCAACAAGATTTGATTTTTATCGCAAGTATATTTGAATTTTATTGCGTACGAAATTCTCGATACAATCGCCGGCCATAAAAGCGACTGGAGCCAAGTCCACCTAGCCATGGCCAAAATGGCGAAATGGTCAAAATGGGGTAAACAGCTAAACAGCAGCCGGAGAGCAGTCACCATTTCTTGGCCACGTTGGCGTCATTTTCCACGCAATAAAATAAACATTCAAAACGAAATCAACTTAAACGCCTCAAACTGACCCGGCCTTAACCCCTTGGGTCCAACTCCTTGTCCGTTCCTCAATGTGGCACATTTAGTTTTATGCTTATTTTTATGTCACTCTTTCAAGTGATACTCTGTCCAGAAGGTATTCCCCAATTTTTGACGAGAGTTGCACTGACTCATGAGACACTATATTTGTTAATTACATAGCTGCGTCACTTTTATAAAATTATAATTATTTAAAAGGCGGTATTGTGTTTATTCAAAGCAAATCTGAAAAGCCAAACTAAGAAATTGCGGCTAGCTTATGTCAAGGTGGTTAGCTTATATTTGAACAAGTTTCTGAGTTATCTAATTTTAAAAATGCACCCGAATGACCATCTTAGTTGTGTTTAGTTCTGGGGTCAACGATGCCTTTTTTAAATTAAACGCTCTAAAATACGTTACGTATCATAAATATACACACAGAGAGTGTATGGTCCTTTCCTACGTTTACGTAATTTTTGTGTTGTTTTTGCTGACTTTTTTTCCAGAACCCTCCTCCCGGGTCGAAGTTTCAATGGCCAGTGGCCGCAAATCCCCGCCAGCTTGCAGCTAATAGTTTGGGTAAACAAGGGACTCGGGCAGAAAAGGGTTGATTTAATAAGCTGGACCGATTCGATTCGAATTCTATTATCTGTTGTCCCCCCATCAGGACCCAAATCAAATGCGTATTTATCGGGACTTAAATGAGCCAAGAAGGGGGCTGGAAATCGGAACACCCACGAGCTGCTGAATGGCCCAAAGTGCCTTGGCCACAATGGGTTCGGTTCGGTTTTTGGTTTGGGTATAGGAGTGGGAATGGGTATGGGCATGGGCATGGGTATGGGTATGTGCTTCTGTTTCTGTTTAGGTTTCGGTCTGGGGGCTTTGTTGGCCATTTGATGGAAGCCAAAAGTCAGGGCACAGAAGCAGCAGTAAACAATCGTAAAATCTCGAAGGAGACAATGGGCTGGCCAGGAAGTGGAAACGACAATGCCGGCATCTCGTTCTCCGTGTGCGGTGACATCATCGGCCAATGCCAAATAGCAAATGCCAAACAACAATTACCCAGGGCTGTTACCATTTTCTCGGCTCTGATTGCTTCATTTTCGGTGGCCAACAACTCCGCTGGATGAGTTATGGCCACATGGATGGCTCATCTCCAGGCCAGCTTCTGTCGCAGTTTCAGTTCAGTTTCAGCTCAGTTCCAGTCCACAATAAGATCTCAATGGGATGTTTGAGGGATCCTCGGACGGGTTTGATTTATACTGCGGATGCGTCTGGCATCGACCAGCCGTTGGCCTCATAAATGTCCCAAAAGGACCTCCGCCAGCTGCCAGTACCCATTTCAGGGTATTTTTAAGCCATAATTGTATTACGACAAGCTCCTTTTAAATGGTCTCCACCGTTCAAAAGCCTACGTATCTTCACAGTATTTAATTCGCAGCTAAAAACCTCGCGATTCTTTTCGCTTCTCAAAAAAAAGTTTCGATGGTTCAATATTAATATTAGTCAGAATTTTATATTTTAACGATTCTTATTAAATTTGTAATTTATTTCTTATTTGTTCTGCTTCTGCGCTTGCACATTTTGTTAGTAGCTTGCACTAGTTACTTATGTTGTTTCAATATAAACTTTTTGGCGATCTTCTAGAAATGGCTTTGCCAAGGGAAATGCGTTACTTCCGAATTGGTCGGCGGTGTATGGCGTCGCCATGTTATGAAAACCCATTTTCCTGAGCCCTAAAAACCTTGGACCAAACAACAAACGACTTTTATGCGCTGACATAAAAGGGCGCAGCATCAGAAAATCAAAAACGATAAAAACGGTCTCTCAACTTTTATTTTACCCCTCATGTGGAGCTGCAAATTGTCATTAGACATGCCGAATTTATGATTTTCGACTGTGATTTCGCTCTTTTTGCGCCATTCTGCCATTCGATCCAGCACCACCCACCGCCGCCCGCTTAAGTATGCTACACACATTTTTTTGGTAACCCTTACCAAGGCCCAAAGCACCCCTTTACTTTACCCCTCCGCCGCCGATGTGGCACACAAACTCATAAATTGTATAAATTGTTCGGCTATTATTTCTCGTGGCTGTCAACGCAATATTGCAGGCAAATTGTCCTGGACAATGACGACAACATGTTGGCGGGGAAATGGGCAAACAGGGGTTATAGGTTATAGGTCGGCTTGGAAATACATTTTTCTGTGTGTTTCTATGAGCCCCAAAAGTGAGAAGGAGGCGAATCAAAATGGATATTACATCTACTTTTCCGACAACCTGTTTTATTAACAAGTTTTCACCACTCTTTTCATACTTTTTAACATGTATATCCAGCTGTGAATCTGCTGCTTAGGTTCAGTGATTCTTTCAATATGATCTATCATTTTCAGACGACAATTTCAGTTGCAGACCGCCAACCCCTTAACCCCTAACCATATATGGATTTTTTACCCAACCATTTTTATGGCTTTTTCTGCTCGTTTGTGTCAGATTTTTACCCATTTTCCGCAATTGACTTTGCAGCCTTGACTTACGCCAAATGACATAATTAGCCATGGGCGGGGGGCGTGGCAGGTAGTCGTTTTAGGGCTAGGGTTATTATATAGCACGTAACCCTAACGCTGGCCATGCACCATAAAAGATGCAATTTCGCGCGAATTCTAACCCCAGCAAATCCTTTTTCGTCCTGCACTTTAATGCCCGTTTTTTTCCACCGAAAATACCCGGTTTTCCTCCCTTTTTATGCCGTTTTTATTATTATTTGCGAAAACGGTTAGAAAGTCAATTGTTTTATGGGATTACGGAAAAGCAGCAGGCGGGGCATTCCAGTAGGTGCTGCCTTAAAAGTCAGCTGCCCAAACATTTGGGGCCTACAACACTACACCCAGATCCCCAGTCGTTATCCGAACTCCGACTCGACAAGACCAAAAAAATATATTTGAGCTCAATAGTTTAAAATTTCGAACAAAGTCAAGACCACAAAATTTTCATATAAAATTTATCGTTGAAAATAACTTTTCGTTCCGCTCTTTCTTTTCGTTCGTTTTTTGTTTGAAGATATAAAATATATATTAGGTAAAAACTGGCCGCGAAACATACATAATATAATAACATATTACATGTAAAACCAAACAAAAAACATTTCAAAATAAAAAAAAATATATATTCCACACAGATTTAACGGCGTACGGACTCACTGCGTTACAATGCAACGTTCGATTTTCAAGAGTAGCTGTTCCAGGACACTGGTCCTGCTTAACTACCTTAAGTCCACACACCACAAGAGCCTGCACGTGGAGCAGCTGATGGAGGCAGCTCCTACGCCCAAAAACTGCTGTCTGGATCTGCTGGGTCGCTTGCTCCATGGCCGATTGAGTCTTCTGGGCGGTCGGCCTGTCCCGCCCAGATTCTTACCGCTGTTGGCCGGTGATCACAGCCTGCACTTTAATGCGGACGAGGACGCAGAGTTTCGTAAGCGATTGGCCATGCAGCTGAAGGAGTTGCGAGAGACCCTGCAGGAAAAACAGGAACTTCGCGAGGGACAGGAGCAGGACTTTCATGAGCTGGAGCAACAGGACGAGGAGGAGGATCAGCCGTACGTGCCCAGATCTCGGGAGATCTCCATGGAGGATCTCACCGACGAGGAGCTTAGCGACGTGCGGGGGCTGCGGATGAGTGCCAGCCAGGATGATGGCAAGTCTGGTAATTTCGAGCAGCCAGAAACCAGTGAATTGGAGAGCGAGGAGACGGCGGATGCTAAGGATCCCCGGGAGTCCGGGCAGCCGCGGGAGCCTCAAGATGCCCACGATAACATCGAACACGTTCGCGAGGGCGAAATCGAAGGAGTTTACTGGACGGGCGAGGGCAAACGGATTGTCACTCAAGCGCCCCAGCGCAAGACGGGCCATTCGGGATTCATCGATGGCCATGGCGAGGAGATTCCCCAGGAGGACTCCAAGCAAGAGGTGCCTCCCTATCACCCTGAGCCCCGGGCCCAGGCCCATGCCACCTCCAAGGTGGTGAGGAAGGGCCGCAAGCCCAAGTCCTCAACCAAAACCTACACGCCCAGCGATTCCGACGAATAACTAAATTGCCAGTAAATGAAACCAAAACCCTCGAGCTGGGATCGCTAAAATAAATACAAAAGGCTAAAAACAAAACGCTCTATGCCGTGTTTCCCTTTCCCAGTAACCATCTGAGGTTTCTGCGGGTTGCATTCAGTTGAGTCATCTGCAGCCAGCACTACCTGGCCACCGCTTAGCAAATTTTATGCAATGCCCAGAAGTCAAGGACGACTTACCTGGCCGGACAACACACGCTTCCCACACGCGGCGGCCGGCACTCTCACTCTTTTTTGCGTCCTCTAAAATCCTTTTTTACAGCCCTATCCTTTTTTGGCTTTTGGTGGAATTCTGGGAAAATTTTACATAAAGATCGTAGCTCACCGAGAATGGTTTTTTTTCTTTTCTTAACTATAATTTTTCAAATAGATTTAAATGTTTTTACCCATTGGTGGCTCGTTTAATGGTTTAATTAACTTGGACAACAGCCAATACAAAGATATGGTAGCCAAAAGCGGTATCTACTATTGAGGATTTTCTCCCCTGTCTGTGGCTGTTCCATCTGTACCTGCTCCATTGACCCAAGATGATAAATGATGTTTGCCAATCTAGCTGACCCAAGGCCGGAAATTAAATTTGTTCGAAAATTTGCCACTTTTCCCCGTCTGTTTCTTATTTGTTGTTTGTTTCCCCCTCAGAGTCACGCCCGGAAAAAATCTGGAGAAAGGACTGTGGGAACAAAATGGGGAGGAGGTCTGGAGAATTGACTTCTGGCTTTGGGAATCTTGTAGAACAAAAACATGTACATATAAGAAAATGTTTTTATTTTGTGTCTTTTTAACTAGAAGTATCTTGGAATATAAAACTTGTTTCATAAATATTATAGCAAATGAGTGCTCGCCAGTTTTCAATTTATGTACGTATTTGGTATGTATCCGACATAATTCTGTTGGTCAATTAAGTTGTTAATGTCTCTGGACTGTAGTATCTCCACAACCGGTTATTAGAAAGAATTTGGTAAGATGGGAGCTCCTAGAGAATGGGACGACCTCCCATTGAGCAGCCTGCAACCTGCGACAGTTTATTGAAACATTTTTCAGCATTTCTTACACAAATCCGTGGTCTGGACAATGGGGGGCTGCGGAGTACAGTGGATCCTCATAAATCATGTCACATTTAGACCGTATATACCGGCTGCGGTTGTTGACGGTGCCAGTTCGTCTGGCGAGATCCCTGAAAGTGAAACCCTAACTATTATCGGGGATTTTTCACTCTCGGCTTTGTGCGGTTTGTTGGGGTTCGGTTTCCCAAAAAGAGAAATCAAATAAAAAGAAAAAACGCGGGGACAAATGAAAACATCATATCATTCATAACACTTGTTTGGCTGGCATTGATTGAGCCAACAACACACACCCCATGATCCTGACCATTTCCTCTGCATTGTCCTAAGCGATTTCTCAGTTCTCCATTCTCGATTCTCAGTTCTTAATTCTCATTTCTCGGTTTTTATACCCCATTTCTCAGTTGCCAGTTCTCAGTTCCCAACCTGTTCACTTTCATTGATGGCCAGATCCTTATTGTTTACGGAAAACATTTCGAGTTCAACTGAATCGCTCATTGTTTGATTGGAATTGATTAATGTGCCCCTGGTTCTGAGTTCTATTCATCGTTTAGCGTTTCCCTTTTTTTTTAGAAAGTCGGTTGTGTACCAGCATGGAGCGGGACCAGTACAGGTTGGCCTGGGTTAATGAGGCCCTCAATAAGTCAATTAGTTGGCTGCAGCGGGGATTAGGGTTGATCCTGTCTTTGTTTGAAGGCCTCAACTCGTTTCTGACTTGGTCAATTGACTTGTTTGCCTCTTTTTAATTTTAATAGAGCAATAAGGATTGGCTCAAAGTTCAAACACCAATTTTCAGTGAGAAAATCCTTACGAAAAATCATATATTTTAAAACTTAATTGACTAGCAGCATAAATGTGTTAGAATTTTTAGAGAAGGTTTTTTTTTGGCTTGGAGTATATTCATAAGGTCTTATATACATATTGTAATAATAAAACTGTGCACTGCAATTGAATTAGGTTCTCTGCATGTGTGTTATCAAACTCCATCCATTGCTTTTAAGTCTTGCGCAGTGAAAATGTTGACCCAATGCCAATCGACAGCTTGACCTTTTTGATCTATTCGACCCCGCAAAAATACTTTTTGATTGCAAGTCTCCTGATTTTTGGGCAATTAAAATTTCACGCCATGGCAACGCAAAAGATACAAATGTATCTTCAACCGGGAAGAGATACATTGTGCGTGTGACACAGGTGGCCTACAGTGGTTCGGTGGTTTCGGTGGTGCTGGTGGTGGGTTTCCCCTCCGCACTTGTTTTGGAAAATTCGCAACGCCCGGGATATAAATGATATCTCAGCAGCTATTTCTCCACCCATCCTTCCACCCTTCGATTCGCCTTTTTTTCGGTTTGGCGATAACGCGAAATAATTGCGTGACAACCATGTTGCGATAATTTTCAATTAAACTGCGTTTTCCCTTTTTTTTCTGCGAGCGTAAAAAGCAGAGAGCGGTGGCGTGAAATTTCATATTAAAATCAACTGATTTTCTGCTTTCATTTATTCATGCTGTTCCTTGTTCTCGTTTCTGTTGTTATACACTGCGAGAAACGTCAAATTCGCCTTTGCTTTGCGCCATCAGGCAGTGGGACCATACCGACCCAATTCATCTATTCGTTACTTTCCTAGATTATTGTATTTTAAATCCTTTCGTGCAAGTATCCAAAAATACTTGTGAATGCGGCAAAATGACAAAAAAACAAAACAAAATGGTTACTTCATTTTTGCATAATTTATTATTTTTTATTTCGTTATCTTACCCTTAGCAAATTCATATTAACATAGCTTATATATAGTTAATATATGTATAGTGGCTATTTCTGGACCCACCACTTAGAGCTTTGTTGAACCACTGTGCCTAAAGAGAAAAGTGTCACACTTGTGCGTCATTAACGCCGTCGGGTCACAGCTGGTGGATGGGTGGTTGGGTGGAGGATGGGTGGTGTGGCCTTGTGGGCTGGGTGGCTTGGTGGTTGGGGACCGCTTCTTTTTGACTGTTTGACTGGGTGGCTGTTTTTGGGATACGGGATCTATTCGGTCGGGTGGGTATCCTTTGTGGCCCTTTGCTTTTTGGGCTTTGCGGGGATGGCCTGCAGGATACGCCTGCGCCACTGTGGTTGCCAACGACATCGCCAACCATTTTTCTGCGGTGCAGGACGCGTTGTTAATTTGATTTGTGCGCTTTGCAATTTAACAATAATATTGTCATCAGGTTTCGCTGGTTTCGGTGGTGGGCGACAAGGGGCCGTACTGAATGCTTCGCGGACGGGGCGTAACCAATGCCCATTTAATTAGATCACACTGCGCAGCTCTTTGATGGCCTCAAAAGCTGTGAGGGCTACCATCTTGTTTGTTCCACAAATGCTATGGGGAAATGTTTCATTTGGGATTCCTTCCAATTAATTCAAGCTACTAAGATACGTGCTAAACTCTTAATTTAATTTGTTTAAACTGTGATATTAATTTCGATATTTTCGATCATTTCGATTTCGATAGCTTACAATATTGTGTCTTTAGATCACTCCTTCGGGCTTCTTTTTCCAGCCACTTACTTCAAAGACATGATTTTCCTTTCCCCCACTTGTTTTCCTTATCAAAATCAAATCCTTCGCGATCTGAAGTCCACTTAACCCCACACCCTACTCGCTTTAACACTGCGTAGGCTTAACCCACGCGCACGCCGCAATAACCGCATGTGCACCACCCAAAAGCAACCACCCACATGTGGATGGGTTATTGGGTTAATCAGCACGCACGGGGATTTCCAAGGCGGCGGAGCTTTCGACCGCTTTTCGAGGGCATTTCGAAAGGACATGATTTTGAACTTAAGGGCAATCACTTTTCGGGCATTCGCGTGCGAATCGCGTCATATGGATAAATGAGTCCTGCAATAAAGGAACCAAATACCGAAAACCAAAAACTGAAAGCCGAACTCGACGACTTGTAGGGCAACAAGTTTTGCGTGGACACGTGTTCTTCTCACCGAAGGAGAGGGCAGAATGGGACTTAAGCCAGGACACGAGTCCTGCATGTCTATATATATCGCGCAACCACCCCCAATTGTCGGGCGATTCCTGAAGTAGTTTCTACGTGCCTGGCCATTGTTTGATGTGGATTTTAATTGAACTCAAGTTGATGCCTCGATGGCTTAACAACAGCGACAACCGCAAATATTAAAAAATAAAACCGAAACCGGGCATCAAAAACGAATAATAAAGCGGAGAAGAAAGCCAAGAGCCCAAAACATCAACAAAGGACCTGCGGTGGGTGCTCCCACAGCAGCGGGAATAACAATAGTAACGCTAGTAGAAAAAATTTTTAGCCTCGAAGAAATTAGAGGTGAAACTTACACGAGAGTGCGATTGGAAAGGTTTATGCAAAACCACATTTAAAGCAGTTCAAACTATATAACCCACTATTTTATAAGATTTTAACTCCTATGATGAGATATTGTAAGCGGCAGCGTTATTCTCTCGATGTCATTATGCAAATCTCCTAGCATTTGAACCATAGCTGTATATCCTGGCCCAAACAAAAACACACGTTGAACTCATTAAAAAAAAGCTGAAGAGCGGAAGGACGGCAGGGGGATGGCAAAATGCATATGTCACTCAAATGAGGCGAAGGATAACGCCGTTCCGGGGTGGTTAGGGTGGACCTTGTTGTTGTTACTCACTTGTCAGAGCCCATTGTTAATGACAGGCACCTCTGCCGGCCGAAAAAATCGGCAATTGCGCTTTAATTTGAATTCGGACGCGAGTTTGATAAATGATTGACTGCAGTTCATGGCAGCACCAAAAGTCACTTAAGTCAAGGTCCTTTTGCCAGGTTTTTTTTTATTTTTTCGTTGGCTTCCTGTCGCGGTTTCCTCTCAGTAAATGGTGTGCCAAAAGGAAATATGGAAAAAGGCAGGCGGCTTACATAAATTGAATTATGCTTGTAGCCCAGGGCAAATCTAATTTTCCCAGCTCCTTAGGATTCGCCAGGACATTTTCGCCAGATTTAAGAGCCTTAAGACGGGACAAAGGATCCTCATTTCACACATTCAATGGGCTAAGAGGATCAATCCCAGCGAGGGGATATACTCTTACTATATATATGCACAAAGTGACTCATCCAAGCAACCTGACAAACCATACCATTTAAAGTCCCCCACTCCGTGCGTCCTCCTTCCGGTTTCCCGGTTTTTTGGTCAGGAGTCAGGGCAACGTTGGCCAAAAATGCGGGGAATGCCTTGTAAGCCAATTAATGCGCCAACTTATTAGTTTTTCGGACTCGGGCAAGGGCAAATGGACGCGGGGGTGGGCCAATTCAACCCCGGGGCAAGTGGTGCAGCTGCCTCCTCTTAAATTGCCCCACCCACCGGACCTTTGATTTCCTCCGCTGCCATTCCGCATTACCAACCACCCACAAGCCCGCTTCATTATTGAAATCCGAAAGAGAGACAGACTCGCATCAAAAGCGGCAAAAGCAAACCAGCAAGTTGCAAACCATTGTGGCCACCCCAAGCATCCAAAAAATGGGTATACAGCTGTGTTCAAAAAAATAGCAGTGCTTGGGACCTGCGAGTTTAAGTTAAAAAATTCCTATGATTTACAATTTTAATGGTCAAATTTTTTTTATAATATCGTTAGGTATTTAATTTCAAACAATTTAGCAAATGTTTCACTTTTATTTCTTCAACAGTTTCGAAAATATAGATTAAAACAACATAATAGGCAGAAATTCAGGTGTTCACTAAAATAGCAGTGCTATGAAAAAATAGTAAAAAAAAATCAACTTGACTTAGAACGAACTTAGTTTTTCTTTTTAATGTGTTAATTAGGGCCTAATACTTGGTTGGATAGCCTTTGTTAGCCAGCACAGCCTTACACCCACGCGACATGGAGTCCACCAGGTCCTGGCAACGTTAGGGGGGTATTTTTGACCTTGCATCCTGCACAACTTGCCAAATCTGAGCCTTAGACGTCGGGAATTTCTTCGACACATATTGTTTAATGTCCCCCCACAGGTTTTGAATCGGGTTTAAATCGGAAGATGATGCTGGCCACGGCATTGCATCTATTCTATTCTGGCTGAACCTATTCTTAGCCGATTTGCTTCTGCGTTTCGTATCATTATCCTGTTGGAATGTCCATTTTAAGGACATATTATATTCAGAATATGACAGTAAGACATCACTAAGTATATTTGCATATGCGTTTTGGTCTATAATACCATAAATCATATGTTATGGACTCATACCATTGTAAAAAAAACAAGCCCATACCAGGATTTTAGGTCCACCATGATTGAAAGTCATCAGTGGGTGTTTTGGGTGGTACTCCGTGTTTGTAGGTCATCAGATATACTGCAGTAAACCAGTTCCACCAAATAGAACTATTTTTGACCCATCAGTCCAAAGGATATTACGCCATTTGGAGACTGGCCAGATTAGGTAGGTTTTAGGGAAGCTTAACCTTGCCTTAATATGCCTAGGGCTAAGTAGGGGATCCTTTTGTGGACTCCTCTCACATAAATTATGATTCAGTAGTCATCTCTGAATAGTAACGTTGCTTATTCCCAAGTTCAGCTCAGACTTTATGTCCCCAAAGGATGCAAAAGGATAGACTTTGCTGTAACGAACTATGCGCCGATCCTCTATATCTGTGGTTTTACGTATGGTACCACGGTTTTCGGGCTTCCATTCATATTTAATGGCATTGGATACCATTTTGGCAGAACATTCAAGGGTTTTTTGAATGTCCTTATATGTTTTTCCTTCCTTTCTAAGCTTAAAAATTAACATTCTTGTCTCCTGGGAGCAGTGGTGTCCTCTACCCACTAAAATAAAATTTTTAAAATTTTTTTTTTAATTTATTGCCCTTTAAAATTTACGAATTAACTTAACCAAACTCACTTTTTAGAAAATATTGATCATTTCGAGACTTTACGATGGACGAAACCAGAGACTGCTATTTTTATGAACAGCCTAAAAGTGGTGAATTTGCTCAAGAATTTAAATAAAAAAAGGATAACATGAAAAACTGACGGGATTTTCTTTTTTTCTATATCTATACATTCCATTTTACAAAAATAAGTGGAAAAAAAAGTGGATTCCAAAAAGGGACATGGAGAAATACATTTGTGTTTATTAGTTTCCATCGCACTGCTATTTTTTTGAACACAGCTGTATGTGTAGGTTTATTCGTTGGTTTACATTGGCGAACTGAAGGGGAGAAGCATTTGTTCGATTTCTCAGGATGCAGGACCTCTCGTGTGGGCCCACACAAGAGGACATCGAGTGCAATTAATGTTAATGTTGAGATATTTATGATGCATCCCCTTTTCAAGTTTATTCTTCTATTTTTCGCTTTTTTACAGAGCCACAGAGACACCCTTTGAGGCTGGCCGGATATTTGCGTACACGGCAATAAAAGAGGAGTGGACTTGAGCCAGAAAGTAGTTAAAACAATTAGTTTCGACGCGATGTCCTAACCCATTAGGTGAAATCTTTCTACTTTCTTTAAACTCCTTGTAACATTTGAAAATGGGATATTTGTGGAGCACATCTATGTAATGTTAAGCAGGTAAGTCTGACTTTACCAAAAAAGTATTCCGTATATATTTTTAAAATTCCTACTAAGTTCGAGCTCCTCCTCTGCGCTTTCTCGCAGTGTAATCGCTTGGCACATGCAAATCCGAATGCCACCCTCGTGGCCTTCGGGAGTTCAATTTCTGTCAAATAGTTTCGTATTGTTCGAGGATTTGTCAAATCAAAAACTTATGTTACAGCTGGATTAAAATTATACATGTCATTGCGCTCGAGGGGCGGCAGCTGAGGTCCTTCGTCCTGCGAATCCTTCGAGTCCTGCGCTCTGATTCGAGCGCTATATCGATGCCCCTGTTTGTTGTGCCCGATTTAACGGTCCGGCGCGCAAAAGTAAAACTTTCAAATGAACAGCTAAATGCGCACTAATAGGGGTTCGGATTGCAGATCTCGTCCTCTCGGATTGATTGTGACATTAAGCAGGATTTATTTATTTATTTACTCCTTTCGATGCCGCCGCGAGATGCAAATTATGCCCGCACTTTTGTTCCGGTTGAGGTGAATCCGCCTGCAAGTCTCTAGATTTGTATTATTTCGCCTTGTTTTGGGGTTGAGGTCTCAGAGAGCTTTCTGTTTGCCATTTGATTTTGTGCATTTCGCGCCTCGGCCTTTTGTTTTCCATCGGTCCTTTTTTTAAGGTTTTAGACAAACAATTTGAAACCGAAGTGAAAATGAAAATGAAAATGTTGCGCGATGTGTTTCAATTTCAATTTGGCATCGGCGGACTTAGTGGTAAATCGCCCAGTGACACTCCCCGAATCGGAATCGAACAGAATCGAACAATGAACGGATTGCCGGGACATACAAATGTCCTCCTTCCTTCCTGACAGCTTTATGTTTTGAATTTGTAATGAAGCAATCTATGCATTCCATATGGACTGCAAGCGCCGCTCCAAATAAGTGAACAAAAACCCCAAAACCGATTCGCAACTATGTTTGCGATAGTTTGTCCAGTTCGGTTCGGCTTGCTTGACCACCTCGAATACCCTACAAGCACGCAACCAGTCTAAAAACCACAGAAAATAGTTCTCAAAAGCAAATCAGCATCATATGTACTTATCCTCCTAGTTCTTATTTTCAATAACTCAAGCTGACATGGTGTTTCTTTTGAAGTATTTTTGCCTCTTAGTTTATCCTGCAGCTGTTTACTTGATGATATATTGTTTAAATTATAAGTTCATTTCATATGCCTAGTGCCTAGTTGTCCTCCGGAATCGTCCTTTATGCATCCGTATCCGTGTCTGCCGCTTTATCTCTGATCCTGTCGTGTCAATAAGCCCCAATCAAGGAGCATCAAGTAGCGCATCGACGTGTGGAAAATCTGCCCCAAAATCTGCACATATAAATCCACAGGAGCAACAAAAAAAGGACCTGCGAATTTATACATACATATGTATATGGATAGATGTGTGGATAACAGAACAGAAAGTTTGCCGATTTTATTTTATTTTTTGCTCGCCGTGATTCGGTGCACGGTTTAGTGATTCAATTATTTTTGTGCGCAATTTAGATTTATTGAGTTTGAAGCCGTTCCCCGGCTGACTGGCTATGGCAGATGCTGTTGCTACACTGCGAGAAGCGGCATGGGTGTTTTAACATATAAATGGTATAAGTAAATGTTGACTGCAATTATGCATTTACCTTACTTACGTCAAGAAGAAATCTCATACATGCTGTTATAGATCGCACAAAAATGGTTTAATTTCAGTTTTAATAACCGTTTATTCCTGATAGAGGTATTTCCTATACAATGCAACCATGCATAAACTGCACTTTCGAATCAAGGAGTTCTGATGCAATGCGCGACAATTATTCAAACATGATTAGGTGATTCACAAACGTGATTTGGGTCCGTGACCCAATTTTTCTCGGCGTGTGTGGCTGATGTGCAGTTGGTGCTGCTGCTGTGTCAGTTTTTTGCTGCTGCCGAGATTTGCAGCAACAAACTGCATAATCAATACTAAAACGCCAGCGTGTTTGCCATTTGATGGAATACGAGAATACGACCTGGGGATCGGCTGGGATTTGAAATGGGACTAGGATTGGGATTGGAATCGGGACTGCACCGGGATATATCCCCGTAGAATCGGACTGCCGTAGTCGTCGCCGTGCTGGGGATGAGTGGAAATCGGCGCTAAAAGCTTAATGCCCGGCATGCGTCCGCTATCCGTCCGTCTGGCTGTCACGTGACGCATGCAATTTGCATCCGCTTCCGGCAGTGGCGGGTTAAGAGGACGATGGCGACGAAGGGGGCGAGGGGACGTGCTGGGTCGGGGTGGGGTTAAAAATCATTTGGAAACCATAAAAAATAAACTCGCTCGCGTGTCTGTCTAAAATAAATAAATAGCGAGCGAGCATCGGCAAAATAAGAGAAATATTGTTGTTTCGGCAGCGCCAGTGTGTTTATTTTGTTTTTCGCATTTTTTATTTAGCCCTTTTGGATTCCTGTTTAAGCTTTTCACGTTTTTGTTGGCAAATCCCTTCACTTAGCACGTGATCTGCTCCCTTTTGTGTGGGCTTGTGGAAAAATTGCAATTTAGAACATTTGCCATTCCCTTTGCCAGACCTTTGCCTAAACCTTAACCCCCGACTGCCCCGCCTCTGCATTTGATCCCACGGAAATGCAAATTGATGCGGCAAAGGAATTTCAGAAATTCTTCGGCAAATTCGGCTGGGATTATTCCAAGATTCGGTGGTGGTTGAACGGTAAACGGAAAATATTTCCATTGGTTTTATTAACGAATTCCTTTAAAAAAATGATTTGTTAATTAATAGTAAGTAGCTCACACTGGCGTCGATTATTTGCTTAACTATGTTTATAGTTAAGATTGAACCTGAACTTGAAGATTATAAGTAGAATTGACAAGAACTGCAGTTTCCACATGATTCTCTGAATAGAAAAGGTGGTTCGATCAGACCTTTTGTCTCATCCAATGACATGATATTTCCAAGGAGTATCGCGGCATCTTCGGACCTCTTTGTGAGCCATGTGAAGGGAGTGTTCCCGTGCTCATGTTCCGTGTGCTGGGACCTCAATTAGCTGGGCTGTCACAACCGCTCGGGATCTGGTTTCCGATCCGATCGGCTCCATTTCGAGTCAGCTCTTTAGCCTGCGGACTTTGTACCTATCGCCTCGCCTGTCGCGCAAATTGCAGATTCCATTATAATGCTTAATTTTTCATTACAACATCAACACCCTGTGTTGGACAACTTGTGAACATGACAATGCAATTGAGCGAACGCCTCACCCCCCTGGTGCAAAAAAGGGTACAAAAAACTGCTTAGGGGTTGGCCGTGTTTTCGGAACCCCTTTTTGTGTGCGCGCCTCATAATTTGGCCTTTGTGCGTCAAATTTATTGAAGTTAATATTTGTCGCCGGGAAAACTGCAGGGCGAAAGGATGAAAGGGTGAAAATCGCAGCGAGCATAAATCATGCAACATATTGCATAATCATCCCAAGCAGCCGCGTGATTTGTCGTCCCCTTCTTGGCTAATAGACTCTCTCCTTCGCTGTTGCTGTTGCCTTTGCCATCGCCTTTCACCTTTCGCTTCTCCCTTTGCCTCCTTTTCCTCCTTTCGCTCGAGTTGACCAGTTTTCCGGGGCATTTTCCTCAAGGTCAGCGCTGTGCGGGTGATTTGCATAAATGCAATGTTGCATATTCTGTCCGGTTTTATGATGCAATTTCGAAATACCATATTGAATGCCCCGTTTCACCCGCTGCGAGTTCCCGGAAAACTGGAGTTATGCGCACTCCGCCGTCCAAATTGCGAGTGGGTTCGGTTTAATGAGAGAGTTTTCCGCGGAAATGATGCCTTGCCGATGATACCTTTTCGCTTTTGCCCTTCTGTTTGCTCTACTTTCGCCGCCGCCTTTCACTTCCTTTCCCCGGTTTTTGGGTTAACTTCGGCCAGATCCTTTGTTTTTATATCTATGCAAATAGCACCGTCCTTCGAGGCCCTTTATTGTCGCAATGTTATACAAATATCGGGCATGCCTCAACCCAAAAGTGCCCAGAACAAAGCCCATGCCCGAGACTCAAAACCTATCCCAATACCTATTCCTATTCCTATGCCGATTCCTATCCCGATTCCTATTCCCATTCCGGATCGCGGTTGTCGTCTGGCCGCTGCATTTATGGGCCATCATAAAAGCGTTTTGTGCTCTCATAACTGGTAACTTGTCTTAGCCTTCGGGGAAATCCTTTGAAAAGATTTTCCGAAACCCAAACAAAAAAGGAGTCTAAACACACAGCGATTCGTAACGCCCGTTTAGCATTACCCGAACTTTTTAACTCACCCCTTTTTTGTGAGCTGTAGTTCTTTTTTGGTTACGGCGGCCGACCGTTAATCTCTTAATTTATCAATTGAGCAAGGACAGCATTTCCATTTGCATTTACGGTTTCAGTTTCAATTTCAATTTGAGTTTCGCAAATTAATTTCCATAAATGCGCGCGACGAGTCGGGTGAGAAACGTGTCAAAGGGTTCTACGAAAATCGGAACTCACGGGTGGAGGGGGTTGGGGGTTGGAAAAGGGTTCGGCCAGAGTTATGTTTACATAATTAATTAAACAACACAAAGCCGCCGAAGGAGACTGTGCACACATGTGCCGCCGGAAAGTGTGAAATTTTAGAGGAGCGAAGGTGAAACAAAGGATCTGCTGCACAGTGGTTGAAACTCGTGTTGTAATTGTAGATTTTATCTAATTTATTTAGCTAGGGAGAGCATTTACATCTGAAGGATACTTAAGCTCAGTGGGTAAAGATATCTTAGATATGTTGAAGCGAAATCATTTAGTAAAGGATCTTATTCCAGAACATAGAAGATAATTGATCCTTTAGGGAATAACTAATGGAGTTTTTTAGTATAAAAGCACCTATTTCTTCCTCTCCTCACTTTTCTGAACACCCGCTCGAAACTCATTGTTCACTGTTCGTTGTTCATTGTTCCATAAGATACATATAAAATCGGAGGTATATAGTTCCTCCTCTGAAGGGTTGCTACTGATGCTGCGTGGTAATAAACTCATAAAAAGCGAACTAAAAGGGGTACATTAAAACAAAACTAAATTGTCATCTACGCACGCCCAAAAGCCAACCCACCGACAAGGCCGCATAATGGTCTGAAAGGGGGTGGGGCGAGTGAGTCGGTGAGCGGCAAAGGGTTAACAGCAGATGCAGATACAGATACATTTACACGGTGGGCGTGCCACTTGGCCCATTTGTCATCAAGAACCGGACCGAACTGGTTCCCCACATACAGTCGGCTTCAACCCTACAGCGCTGGCAAAAATAATAGTAATGCTATTCGGGAAATCCTTCATTTTATTTTTTGAAGAGATATATCAAACGAACTTCTTGTTTTGGTTTAATATTACAACCTTTACCCTTAAAACACATACAATTATTAGTGCGTATTATTATTTCTTTTTTACCTTGTTTAACGGACTTAAAACGCACGATTTGATGCTGATTAACGTGCGAGGCCACTGGTGACTCACGGCTGTAAATTATATATTCTTGACCGCAGCTGTACACCCAAGTCGACTAAGAGAAATGACTTTTTGATTCACTTGCGCTAAACAGGCGCAAATGTCCCAAAGGAGTCGGACGAGTTTCCACCAGCTGGCGCCTCGACTTTTCCGCTTTTCCTGCCTTTCCTGCTTTCCTGCTTTCCCACCCCACCCACCTTGTCTTCGGCCAGCCCTCGAGTGTGGAAATTAAATCGCAGCCATTTGGTGTCGCCATTTTATGGCACTTCTGTGACGCTCTTCCACTTGGCCGCCTTTGCTGGAGCTGGAGCTTCGACCTCGGCCAGGTGTGAAATTAGCTCAATTTTCCAGCCCACACACACATGACTGGGTTGGGGAATCGCCCAATGTGGCCAAAAATCTGCGGATAGGCTAGAGACTGAGTAGGGAAAGGGGAAAGTTGAAGGAAAGTTGAGGAAAGTGAGGCAGGCTGTTTATTCGATTCAAACAAGTAAAATTTAAATCATTTCCATTCAATTTTATATTATAATATCTACCAGTTTTTCCTTAGTTAAAATAATACTTGCAAGCACTAAAAATGGATTTACATTCATAAAACATTTTTCAGGTTTGTTTCGTTTAATATATCTATGATTTGAGTGCAGTTAATTTCCTTAATAGAGCCGTTTAAATATATTTTTGTATAATTTATCATAAAATGGGATTGTGCTCATATCTGTTTGCCTTTTCAACAACTTAAAACTCCGCATTAAGGGCTTTGCCTCGAAAACAGCCCCCCAACTCCGCAAATCATACCAAAATTTCATCGATGGACCGACAACAGTTCTTATAGATGCCCCATCTAGTTGGGCGACTAATCCCATAAATTTTCGGCTATTTAAGAACTCAATCGCCCAAATGAGCGGCACGAAAACAATTGTCTAAGACTCCTCGAGCGGGCCAAAAATAAGCCGCCAATCAAGGGGGCTCCCTCTTTCCAGGGGCGTAATCACTTAATGCCGCACACGAAACAAAAGTTCAACTCCCCCCATCATTTTCCCGATTTCCCCCCCAATTTCCGCTTGCCCCTTTCTCCGGCGACACTGTTGTTTTCTTGACAACATTCTTGAGATGCTTTTATGACGCACGGCTAAATGACGACGAAGTCGAGGGAGTAAATCACATGACCCTCTGTGACCCACTGCCAGAAGCCCCCTTCGAGTGCCCACCCCCTCCTAGTGGCACCCCTTTCTCCGACGCAAACGCCTCTGTTTGGCGCGTGAGTAATGCGCCTGGCTTAATTTCAGTTTGTTGTCACATATTTTGAAGATGTCCCCCACTAAACACTTGGCACACTGCAATAAATACTTTAGTCACTACAAATTTCAAAATTAATTTGAAAAGTATTGTTGATGTATGCATAAGTATAAGTTCCTCTAGTTGAAAGTATTTGATGAAACGAGCAAATCTTAGGCATCAAAACAAACTCAGTTGTTTGCTTCGAGTGTCCGGGATTAAATAGGTCCCCTCCAGGTTCAGCAACTTTTGTTTTAAGTGTACGGTCGGCATAAACATAAATATTTATAGCGCTGCAGCCCCTTCGCAGATTAGAAAACGCTCAAGTGCGACTTTTGGCTCGTGACTTGTCTTAAGTGTCCCAGGTCCCCCGTCCATAACCACGCCCCCTTTTCGCCTAGGTGATCCGCCGCCCAGCCGCCCGCATGTGTTTTATAGTTTGGGCCTTGTGTAATTTGAGGAATCCTCCTGCTTCCTCTCCGCCACTCGGTGATCTGACTTGTTTGATTATGTTGTCGCACGCGCTGTTTAATTTTGAATGAATATGAAAATAGAGCCAACCCCTCAGGAAGACACGAGGGTGGTTCGTTTCCATGGGTTTTCCACGGCGCCAGGGCGGGTTAATTGAAAAACTTAAGTGGCAACAGTCGCCCCGGATTAAGGCATGTTAAAAATTTAATTAACGCCTTTGGAAACTATCTAAGCCCCGCCGGCTTCCTCGCATCTTCTTCTTGCCTTATTTGGGCAGATATGAAGACAACAAGGGGGCGTGGCTGCCACATAATGAGGTTCAATTAGTCGCAGGCGAACACGTTAGAGTTCTGTTGAGTTATGATAATAATATAATATAATTCAACTTTATTTTATTAAAAAGGCAAAAACATGAACATGTCTTAACGGTTTTCTTTAAGTCAGCTTAATATTTTCGCGATAAATAACACATTCAATTACGAGTATATTTCGATATTATTATAAGAATACATCAGAAAACAAATCATGAATCCGGGACAATCGTAAAAGCATCATTAACCAGTAATCCCTCAGATCGGGTTTATTGTTCGGCGGATTAACAGTTGCTTTATTGGTCAAATCGCAGCCTGCAGCAGTGGAATCTGCGACATCAACGTGCAACCTCAACGGTGGCAACTAGCAACCAGCAACGGGCAACCGGCCGACAGCAATCAGCAATGGCCAGAGGGCATTTACGGCCTTGTAGGGCAAGTAAAACACTTTTGGTAATTCATTAAGTTACGGAAGTTGAACTCAGGACTGCAATTTCCCCTAGAACCAATTATAGAAAAATTTAAATTCGTTTTAAAACGCCAGACCAGAGCAGACCGACGACCCGTGTCCAGTGCCCACTGTTTGCCAGTTACCAGTTGCCAGTTGCCCAGTTGTGCCGAGTTTTTCCCAGCTTCCGAGAGAGTTTCCCAGACATGGAAAACGAGCAAGATGGATGAGTGTAATGCCACGAGTGTGGGTGTGTGGACAGCGGCATGTTCATAAATTGAAATCACTTCCATATCCACCGAGTGTTGCGGGGCGGGGGCGCAAAAGTTCGGCAACAAAATCGAGCAAAAACGACGTTTTCAGACCCAAAAAACAGAGCAACAAGACAAAAAAATTAAAGGAAGGCAAAACGAAAATAGTACGATTTCTGCCCCCGCTCCCTCCACAGGCAATAAAAAATTCCGTTTTAAAACCGGGCAGTGACTGGACACAGGACCAAAATCGAGGACCCAACCATGTACGACAAGTGGGCAACACTTGACACAGTTGCCACTTTCAATTGCCAACATAACTCGAGTGCCACTGCCGACTGAAGATGCCTCAGAGGGGTGGGCGCAGGGGGTTTTGGGTGGGCGGATTCGGTCGCTTTTGGGTGGTGCTGGGTGGTGTTGGGTGGCTCTGGGTGGTGCTGCCTTGTAGCTGGGCCTGCATATAAATACCGCCTGTGGCCATAAAAGTGGAGGCCAGCCGACCAGCGACGGTGTAACAAGCTCCACTTCCCATTCGCGTCCCATCCGCATCGCACAAAAAATACGCCAGCAGAGTTGCAATTGAACCCACCAGCAGCAGCACCACCCCAAACCACCCCAAACCTCCCATCCATCCAGAACCCAGATCCAGCGGCCAAAGTGGGCGGAGTGGTGCACTAAAAAATGGCTAACCGAATGTGTGTGGGCGCGATGCTGTGGGTGTGTGCATATGCTTGGCGTGGGTCACGGGATTGCACCGACTATTCGGATACCCTTTCAGGTAACTCGATACGAACGAATATATTTGTTTAGATAAGTTTCCACTACTTACCTTAATACTTTGAATTTTGTTTATCCCTGACCTATTTTTCACGGTATTTCACATATATGTATAAGTGATATTTTCCAATAAATAACAAGAATCAATTCGAAATTTAACTCAATTACCAATAACTTTTATATCTCAATAATTAATATATTTAGTAACATGTTTAATTTTGGAGGGAACTGAATATTGGAATAATCAACATAGTGCTTATGTACAACATAAAAAAACTAAATATAAAGTATATATTCTTATACAACACATTAAACTATTATTCTTCTGAAATTATCTTTAAAATATATTTTATTTTTTTAAGAAAATTTAAAAACTAATTTTCTTACTTATCTATACCTCTCCATGCTTAAAAATACATACATACATATGCCAACTCACGATATCTGAATATTTGTAGGGCATTGCTCATTCGTGCTTAAACTGGCGGCGGTGTCTCGAAAAGTTGCCTTTCCCCCTTAACCCATGATCCTCCGGTGCTTGCTGCCCTCTTTTGCTTCTTTTGCCGTGTCATCCCGGGCATGTCCTTTGGCTCCTGCCGCCGATTTCGCCACTGCTCCTGTTGTTTAGTTACTTTGGTAGTTTCGTTATATTTATTGGCCCACATCGGGTGAAAAATGTTCAACGCTTTGGCAATTTAGTTGAGTACCCCGTTATATGCTGGTGGTGCTGGGAATCCCTGTGTGGCTGTGGGTGGTGCACTGGGTGGTGCAGTGGCCGTGCCGGTGGCTGGGGCGCTTGGTCAAGCTCATAAAAAGCGAGGCGAGCCAAAAGCAAAACAATGAAACAAGACCTGGCAGCGGGATTTCACCTAGTCAATGATGAAGTGGGTGGGTGGTGCACTGGGTGGATCCGGGTGGTGCTGGGTGCTCGGTGGTTCGGGTGTAGTGGAGTTGCTTGACGATTTACGATTTGGCATTTTGCTGCTCAACTGGGCCGTGAAGAGATGCCCAAAGCCAAATGCGGAGAGGGCCAAAAAGCACTGGAAAACTCACGGGAAAAGTTCGGAGGCAAAGAGGTTCGGAGGAGGCGGAAAATGTGGACTGTCCACCTGAACCTCAGCTTTATTTCATATTACATAATTGGACGTGTAACGAGTCTAATTGAGTTTTTATGTTTCGAGCCCAGACAAAGGTCCAGCAAATTTCGCTTTTGTCTCGGCTTCTTTTTTCCACTTTTTTCTTTTGCATTTCATGTGCTTAGCCACCCCTTTGAGACACACACATGTGGCACATTTTATGGCCGCTGGTCATTGCCACGCCCACCCAGCAAAGGGGGCGACGGTGGCGGCGGGACGGGCGGATGTCTAGCTCATTTTGCCCCCGAACTGGGGTCAGCAAATCAATTAACTCCGCCGGCAACATGTGTTAATATCCTTTCCAACTTCCGACCTGGGAATGGATTTTCAAACAGCAAACTGGTTCAGGATCTTTGAGAGAAAGGCCTGGTTACTCTGAAAAGTGCAGAGGAGCTCAAGTGTCGAAATATATAGATTAACAATTTTTCAGTTATATATTTACACAAAACATGTCAACCTGAGATGCTTGTTACAATATTTTCGTTTAGCAGCTATTTAGCACTAAGTGCATACCAAATTTTCCTAATAGATACCGAGTCCTTAGGCCTTTAACTAGGGGCAGAGGTCCTTTCCGCTAGGTGGCGTGTGCCGCGTCTGCTGCGCAACGAATCGCGTTGGCCACGCCCTCTGCGGACCGCCCGCCGCCCCCTATTTTGGGCGTTTGTTATGTCCGGCCTTGGGCGGACGCTAATGAGAGGACTACGAGGTGCCCGCTGTTCGATGTCCTTGCTGAAACCTTTGCACGCGTGCACAGAAGCCATGTACCTTTTCTCAAATTTCCCTCGATTTCTCCCTGATTTTCTCTTCATTTTCCTCCAGATATTCTCGGTGTTTCCTCTGCCAGTATCTGTCAACACTCGGCAGGACACCAAAACGGCAGCCAGTCGAGGAGAATCGCAGGGCCCGCTGGGCTGCGCACGCGAATTGCAACCAGAGAAATACTTGGGAGATTTCGGATGGGCTCTCTGCGGAGAGTGAGAGCGAGCGAACAGGACATTCTGCGAAGGCAGCTCGCGCCTGTGGCTTTACGATCTGCGCTTAGCTGGAACGCAATCCCTCGGATATCTCGGATATCTGGCACATATCTCGCATCCCTCGGATACGCCGGATCTGCGGGATGTCCTGCCGAAGGATCTCGCAAGCTGCGCAAGTCCCGCTGCGACAGTCGCGTGCATTCCGCCCGCTGAGCGCGTGCAAACTAGAACTCATATAGATTGGTGTACGTATTCACCTATGGAGAGGAAGGCGGAAAATCGGGTACAAGGGGGCGTCGAAGGCGTGGCTGGCCCTCGCTAAATGCAGATACATTCAAACATGTCGACAGGCAGCCTCATGCCGAGCAATTGATTTCCCGTGACTACGCTTTTCGGCGCAGCTAAAGTGATTTTCACAGGGTCTTAATTAAAGTACACAATCAAACACCACCTAATGACCAGAAATTATGTTCAGAGCCAAGCGATAAATTCATAGACTAATAGTTGGTTCTCTCTTTGCATCTATCAGATACGTATGTATGTATTTGGTTGTTGTTGGTTTAAGAAACGTGCTGTATCTAATGGTAAACTTAGTTGTGAGGTTTGTTATGAACTGCTATATTTCAAGTTAACTGAAATTCAACATAGCCATTTTTTATTACTTCTTCTTCCCAAGAAGCATTTTAGCCATTCACTTTATTGTTCGGCTAAGCGCGGCCATAAATTAAAGCCGCCTCATATCACACTTATTCCCCAGATGCATCCACAATAAATGTTCCTCACTGTCACAGGCTTTTCCTTCCTTAACCCCCGGGCGGACCCCACCCTTGACCCCCATGTGCCCGCCCATCTTCAGGTTTTTCTGGAATCGGCTTGGCTCGAGGGCAACAAGGATCCCGCTCCTGCGGCCCCAAATTGCTAACGGCTGATGCAGTGTGGGTCGGTCGAACCCGCCTTTAACCTTTAACCCCTTAACTCATGCTGCTCTTAACCCATTCTGTTGCGCTTTGTCAGCCATTCAAAAAAAGTGTAGGAAAAGAAATGACGCTTTTTTGTGTGATTTTCCTTTCTGAATGCTTTATGGTGCAAATTTTGTTCGTTTCTTTGCTGCTTTTTGCGCTTCCTTGCAGTTTCTCTGCTGCTTCTGCAACATGCTGCAATTGTGCCACACCCGCATCCACGCCCCCATTTTCCAGAACTCCCCCCCATCCCCATCCACCTCACATTTGTTCCCATTTCCCTCCGCTTTTCAGTGCGCTCTCATACATTTTTTTGCGGGTATCCGATATAGTTGGGTCAGCGCTTGTGGCCAGAACGGTTCTGGTTGCCAACTCCACCGCGTTCGTCGGTGCGGGGGCTGAGGGGAGGAACGGAGGGCGGCGGTCCACGGGGAAGGGGGTGCGGCTGGTGCTGGGTGTTATTGAGTGCAAATAGCAATTTCGCAACAATTCTGCCGAATCTCTTCTCGTTCTCTCATCTCGGTGCACATTTTTTGCAGCTCGTTTTTGCTTTCAGCACTTTAGGCCGAGATTCCCCAACCCCTTACATGCACTCGAAAAACAAATACAATCTCTCCTCAAACATCCAACTACGGCCCATCATAACAAGATATATATATAATATATTCGTATAGGTAGGAATTGCGCGATGTTTAATGAATAAGATACATTTGTATGATAGAAGAATAGGTTGAATCATTTATACGACACGAACCTTGATGGGAGAACTTTCTTATAGACTTGCCAAGGCTGCAACTGTGAATTTTTTCCAGCGTAAGCCCCTATTGTTGCCCCCCCTTCGATTTGTGCCACATGCAACATTCTTTGCATCCATTGACTTGGCTGGTTGTTGTTGCTCCAAACGCAATCACAGGGGATGAAGATTGCCGCGGGTTTTCCTATAACAGTTTTTGGCTTTTTTGGGGCACTGAAATTTAGGCGGGAGGGGGGTGCGGTATTTTAGCCGGGGTTTCGCACAATGAACTGTCAAAAATGCTGCTTTTTTTGGGCCACCGCCTTTGCTGCTTTTTTTCGGACGGCAACATTCCTGCAGTCGATTTTATTGGATTACGGTTTAGATTGCATTGGCGAAAAAGTGCAGCAGGCAATTCATGTTGCTGTTGTTGTTTAGAAAACATGCAAAAAACTTAACGGCACTTGGCCGCTTGTCCTTGTCATCCTTGCCGCCTTTTTTCGCCTCGCCGCTGTCCTTTTTTGAGCCCTTTTTTCGGGTCGCTCACTCTGCCGCAATTTGTTGCTGCCGCTTGTGTTGCTGTTGCAGCTACATCAGCAGCAGCAGCAGCAGTAGCAACATCAACAGCAGCAACAGCAACAACGGCAACATCTACAATAGGCTGGGCGCTAACGAATTGAAATTTGTTTGTTTGTTGCTGCTGCTGGTTGTTTGCCATTTGTTGCAGTTGTTTTTGCCAATTTTTCCAGCTGCTTTTTGTTATTTTTGCAACCGTTGTTTGTTGTTTGCTGTTCGATTTCGTGCGCTTCCGTTTTTAAAATGTACGTGCACCACTGCAATCACTGGGTGGTGCATCCACTCGGCGGTGTGGGTGGTGCGGGTGGCGCTGGTGGTGCCCGGGGAATACACGTTGAATGTCTGATGGATGAGTGGCCGAAGGTGGGCTGCGGATATGGCCACAAATACCTTCAAAAGGCTGCAGGAAACGGCGAAATCCTCCAAGGTTCGCTCAAAAGCTGTCACTTTCCACTGAGACCTACTAGGTGTCCTTGTTTTGTGCACGAGTTTTATTTAAAATTATCAAGTGGTTAACAAATATTAGGTTTAGTAAGTTATCAAGAAATTACAAAATTTCAAATACTTACAATTTTTTTTAATATTTCTTTTAACACCCATTTGTATAGGTTTCCTTTCCATCATTTTCATTATATCATAGTAAATTGACAAATTTAAATTTATTTTACAAATAAGAGACATGCTGTCAGATTTTTGCAGTGTGTGCATATTTTGGCCTGGTCATTTGCATCTTTTTTATTGAAGTTCCCATTACCATTTCAGGATATTCGCAGCGTGTTGTGGCAACTGACAAATCCGCTCGTCCATCCAGCACATTTCTAATGCAAAATCCGAAAATCCCAAAACAAGAAAAAAGCAGAGAGGAATGCCAACGGAACCGGAAGTGAGTTAGATACTCGCACATGCAAATTTCGACTGTTTTTTGCCCGCTCCTCTGCAGCCAACGGAGATTCCTCGGCGAAGTGTTTCTTTTTGGCTTCTTGTCAAAGGAGCTGAAGCAGCTAAGCTAATTAAATTTCGGCCACGCGGTCGGGGTCGCCAAAGGGGGGCACAAAGCCCGTTCGCCGAAGTCAAAGGTCAAAGGCAAATGAGCCGGCAGCATTTTAATTAAAAAATTTCCACTAAGCAGGAGCGTGGATCAAAAGCTATCGCTATCGCAGATGCGGCAACTGGCGACCACAAGCTGCAGGACACGAGCACGAACACCGCCCAACCACCCACTCCCCAGGATTAGAATCATGTGTGTTGACAGCCAGGGTCGCAGCAAACAGCACGAGTTTGAAATTTAAATAAATTAATTATAAAATAAATAAACATTATTAAGCTTATGGTGACATAAATCTGTGCAATATGTAATGATTGGATAATCAAGAAGTCTCAATATATAGTATTATGCACTCTATAAATTCAAACAGTGATCGAAAATGCTGTAGTGCTTGGAAATCTAAATATTTTATAGACTTATATGCAGCGCTCCTAGTATTGTACCCTCTGCTGTGCTCGAGGACTAGTGTGTGGGGCGGTTTGTTTAGCTTAATGCGCTGCGATGTGTGTCCAGCGATAATCCCAAAACGTTCGACTAATTAAATTGTCAAATATTTTCGTTTCGCAGGGGCGTGCATTCGTGTCCGAGAAGTGCAGGTAGGAGAGGGGATCTGGATCGGGATCGGGATCAATCCTTTTTCCTTGGGCTGCGGTCAGAAAACGCGAACCCAAAGGAGTGAGGCCATAAAAACCCTTTCTTCCCGCCCATCGCTGAAAATTCGTGTTTATTTATGCACTTGCATTGTGTGGCGAAAGCAAACTGTATTTTCCGAACTGATTTCCCGTTCCACTTCTCTGCTGTCCGTTTCGCGGGAAATTCGTTACCCTTTCAACTCGTCCTTTTGCCGCCGCCTTTTCCGCGCCCTCACCCGCTTTCCCCGCTTTTTGCAACTTGTCAGTCATTTGAACAAAACTAATTTGCATGTCATTTCTTTAGCACTCTTGAAATTCGTGCACGAAATGCCCGAAAACGAGGGTGGCTCAGAAATTTACTGGGAACTCCACGATTTACCTTTACACCTTTGTAAAATATTTTATTGGAGTGTAATAAATGAATGTTTTTATTTAAATACTGTACTCTGCGTACTTGTAAAATGTGAAAGTAAAGTTATAGTAAAATTAAAAACTATTCAAATTGTATGCTTATGTTTATACTAAAAGAGAAATAATATTCTGCTCATCCATGATTTTTTAGCTCTAGCCGTCTTGTTTTTAAGGGTTCTATTCGTTTCTTCTAATTCTTCACCTGTCGTACCTCGACACCGCGACAATTTGCAATTCCACTTGAGTAAATATTATTTGCCAAGGAGAAAGGCAAGTGGCTCAAGGCAGGTCTTAACCCTATAACCCCCCAATCCTAATGAACCACCCTATAGATGCACCTTCCTATATCCCTATATACCACACAACAATACACCTATTCCCAAAATAATACTACCTACCTACCTTATGTGCAAAACTGTCGAAATATTAAATGCATTCTCAGAACCAAACATAAAATATTAAATGTATTTAGTTTATAATTTTAATGCCACCATTTTATAACTTAAACACCTTAGATATGCAGAACTATTAACAAATTTATTATATAACCCTGCATACACTTTTGCTTGAAAAATCCACATACATTACCTGCTGCGAGTTGCCAGGAGCACGGACAGGACCTTGGCCAGGACATGCTCATAAAAACAAGGACATTCGAGCTGGCCAACAAATCATATTACAAAACTTTACACGCTTAAAAGCGCATGTAATTGGCTTTTGAAATGGACGCGCCTCCAACGACCGGCGGCCAAGGGTTAACACGTTTTTGGCCAGGTCCTTTTGGCTTTTTGGCCCGGTCCCGGGACCCAGGGATGCTAATAACAATAAGTGTCGATGTCCCTGCGCCCGGCGGACGGCGTCTGTGAAATATGAGGAGCAGCCGGAGCAAGGACACTGCGTTGGTCAACCCCCAGGACTCTCGTTCCCTTCTCCCGTCCTTTTCGGCATTGTGCTCACCTCACTTGGGGCTAATTTTGGTCCTCCCGAAATGGGGTGGAAATTACCGGCGAAAAGGGTTCGTTTTTTAGTGGCATTGTCGGTTTTAAGTTTTTCTTTTAATGAAATACAATGAAATCAATAAATACACGACAAGACCTCACATTCCTGAGGCCTGAACTGAAATCGTTTTCGTAGGATCCATTTAAATATAAAATCTTTTTGTTGGTCACTTAAAAAAGGTAAATTAAGTTATTTATACAAAATTTGTTTAACATTTAGATAGATTATTCCACAAAAATAGTTGATAATTTTAAATATTTATATATACAAAAATGAACATGTAATTAGCCGAAAAGAATGTGTCGAGTCCAGGCCATGTAATCAAGTGGAAAAAGTCATTTGATTTTGTGCTCACCTATTAGTCTGAAAATCAGGAAAAATCAGGCTTATCGTCATCCTGATTTACTTCCATTTTGGGATTGGAAATCGCCTCTCCAAATGCATTGGCATGTTAAAGTTTATTGCCATGTGCATTGGCCCCCACACGTACAATGTTGTTGTTATGGATTTTCGTCAATTGTCTGGCACACACTCACACACACAGGCATACTATAAAGTTATCGCTTTTGGGGAAAAGCGCCTGTCAATTTTTCCAATCATCAGGCCTAATGAAAAATCTAGCTCGCTGGCATTCGAGGCAGCTGGAAAATTGGGGGAACCACTAGGCCAGCCGCCAGGCGAAAATGTTGCATACGATTCTGACAATTTTCTGACAGCAAACATGCCAACACTCAGAAATCGTAGCATGCTTTTTGGCGTCGAGTCCTGGAAAACCTCGTGGAAAAGTGCACGGCGGAGTGGGTGGCTCCTTTCCGTGATGGGTGTCGGCGGTTCGGAGTTGCGGTGCGGCATGTTAAATATACGTCACTGACTACAACGAGCACATGCCTGGCGCCGAAAAAAGTTTCAAGGATATGGCAACAAGGATATAATAACAACCACACCACCAACAACGAGGAAAGCAGCGAACGTTAAGTTGTTGGCAGAGCAGAATTAAACCCAAAAACTTCTATGACGCGAGTTTTCCACAAACAATCATTGTCGAAAATTGTAAAAGGTTGAGAAGTCAGGAGTTGAGTGTACCTACTTATATGCTTGAGAAATATGGAATATCATCTTGACAGAAGTATATACTTAAAAAATAATAATGAGTTGCCTCATATTTACCACAGTCAACAAAAATGTAAGGTAAGGTAAGGTAAAAAATTTGGGCATTCTAAAATCCAGCAATTGATCGAGCTCATTATTTTAAAATGTATGTACTTAAATATTATTCCAAACGATACAACTTGTGTGCTCTATGGCGCATAAATTTCACATCTGGTTACACAATGTTTAATTTTGGACTCACAGCCTACTGCTATTAACCGCAAAGTGTTATTTCCGAGGGCATAAAACGTAAGCACAAGTCGGCCTGCTTTTTTAATTAGCCGCAAAAGTGTTGTGCGCCTAATGAGACGGCGCCACGCTGCGTATGCGTGATATGAGCAGGCTGCGAATTAATATTTTTAGCAGCGGGGAACTAATTTGCCTTAAAACAAGCATTCGCAAAACGAAGCAGAAGCCTAGGGATATTAACAAAAACCTTAAATTGTTTTTCCTTTGTTTTTCGTAGTGTCTTTAGCACTGGTTTAGATACGCATTCATTTTTACAGGGATGCATTCGTTACTCACACGAATTTTATTTCTTTCATCACTTATTTCTTTTCAGATTTCAAATCAGAATAAAATACTCCTACTTAAACTGAAACTATGTCGCCGACCTAGAATATTTCTCGGATACTTGAAATTATTAGTTAGACAATCTAAGCATTTTAAATATGAAATGATTTTCCCGATTTTAATAACCGGCCTTGACACAGATTTTGTGCAAATGGCCGCAGCTCCTGGAAGGAATTCGCATTATCTATCTCCTTTGCTTTTTCGGATACGCTGGCCACTGTTTCCATTCGGCTTTGTTTCAGTTACCCCAAATCTCTCGAGTCGAGAGGCTGCGATGCCATTGTTTGGTTATCTAATACCCGCCGGGGGGTCGAAAATGGCAATAAAAAAGCGAAGGGAGTACATTCGTCATAAGTGCGTCTGCATATGCCCGATAATGCCGAAACCCTGGAATTCTGGAACCGCCCAACCACCCAAGCCACCCAAAACCAACCCAACCTAGCCAAACCAAGCCAAACCGAACCGTACGGAACGGAACCACCCGGTTGAAGTGGTTGGTTGTACGATTTGGATTTGGAATTTGCGATTTCAATGCCACTCAACTGGCCGCTGGGAAAATCGCCTTAAAAAGTCCTTTACCCCGCATCCGCGCATCCGTATCCGCAAATGTATCTGTAGCTGTAGCTGTAGTTGTAGCTGTAGCTGTATCTGTATCTGTATCCGTATCTGTATCCGCACAGAGATACATTTGTATAATGGCAGGAAGAAGGTCGAGCCATTGGCCCTTCGGTGGGGTGGCTTTTTCATTATCATTTGCCGCTGCACATAAATAATTTATTGTTAGCGATTTTCCCAAAAAGATAACGCAAATGGGAGGGGTTGGTTTTCGAGAGGGTCGCAGCATTTTATTTACTCTGGTCGCGAATCTCTCCTATAACTCCCATATATACGACGTACATCCCATATCCCCGCTTGTAATCCTCCTGTTTTCGCCTAACGATTTCGGCCGGATGTAAATAAATATTTATAAGTTCGCTGCCTTTGCCGCATTATGCGAGGCAACAACATCATAAACATAATATTAATATGGACTCTGTTCGCTCGAATAAAGAGCCAGAGGCGGGGAACTCGGTAGCGGAACTATGATGAATACCACGAGTCATCAAGGGTTCTTTATAAACAAAACGCGGATCAAATATGGTTGATCGCAAGCCGAACAATAAGTAAACATAACATATATGAGCCCTTCATAATTGCAAAATTAATACTTGATTATGAATTAATTAATGTATTGTAAATATTCTTCCTTAATTTGAGGTCTCATTGCCCTGAAAACATTCCACCCAACCATTCAAATAATGCTGAAGCCCCCTCAACCAAAAATGCAACTCAAGTTGAAATAACTTTATTAAAGCCATCAGCATTTATTAAATCCATTAGCATCACCTCATAACCCCTTGAAAACGCGCTGAAATACCCGAATTGAACCCCCAGCGACCATTTACATGTTTGACCTTTGACTAACAAGTTGCAAATTTGTTTTCATTCAAAAAAGAAGTCCGCGATTTTCGCTCGAAAAAAGTGCCTACCGTGACCGCCAAACAACGCCACTACATTAGCAGCTGCAGTGGGTTAAAAAAAATGAAGGCAAAACGAAATGAGTGAAAAGCACCCCTTAACCCCCCACTGCCCGCCAGCCGAACAATGCCAAATAATTGGACCTTATGCAGAAGCAATACGCAAAATCTGCCCGGATTTCCATCTCTGTCTAGCCACAAGAGCGGAAGTTAACTTGCGTGCCGGGCGCCACAGAGCCGCCCCACCAGCCCACCAGCCCACCTACCCCACCGCCCACTGCAGCGCCACCCGCCGAGGGCACTCGCACCTTAACCCGCCCATGGCCCCCGGGTGATATTGCTGTTGCTGGCGGCTTGGCTCGTTCGGTTGCGGTTCAAATTTAATATTCACTCGCGCAAATAATCCACACGGACCCAACAGACAGACACAACAAACACACACAAAATGGCGCTGCTAAGCTGACAAGAGGGGGTTAATGGGGCGGAGAAGGGTCGAGGGCGGTTGGGTGGTTGGGTGGTTGGGTGGTTCGAGCGGTGCAGGATGCCAGCTAACTGCAAACTGCAACTGCAAGTGAAGTGTTGTCTGTGGCTAGCCAGCAGCCAGGATTCCATTTTCATATGCGTGAATGCACAGAAAAAAGAAGGGCACAATATTTCCAAAATACACCAAAAACTTAGTCATCAATTTAAAAAAATAATATTTAATTTTCTGTTTGCCTTAATCGAGAAATGAGAACATAAACCATCATTGTCAATAGATTTATCCTATAAAATTTACTATTGAATATACATCAAGGGTATATTATACAGTTCAATAACTTAGTCAAGAGTTATTTTCATCTAAAACCGCGCACTTTCAAACAACTTAAGCATTTTTTCCAGTGCACGGCTCGCATAACTCTATAGGAAAACGAGAAAAAGGCTAAAAGAGGGTGCTACTGGAGACAGATTATTCATTATTTGCCTGCGGAGATTTCATTTACACAAAGAGCCTTTCGAGCCGCCAGAAGGGCATTAATCATAAATTGCTTCGATCGAGGTGTGTAAAGAGATGAGTCGAGTGAAATGAGGCAGTATCTGATTAAATACCGAGAGAAAAGTCAAGGACGACTTACCTTTGGGCCGATTAACTTAGCAAGCCCATTTTGCCCATGGCCGGAGCTTAAACAGGACAAGCAATAAATGTGCGTAAAATGCATACAAAATCCCAAATAGCCAGCTTCGCTTGCCGCTTCCCCCCCAAGCAAATTAAGCCAATTTCCGATCCATCTAAATTACGCATACGCCGCATGTTACGCCCGAGATGAGTTGAGCGAGAAATGAAAGTGCAGGGATGGCACGCTAAGCGAGAACATTTGGCCATTAGTTGGCCCTAATTAGCCGCAAATTGTCGGCTCCGTCGGTTCAATGGCCAAAACGATTTCCCGGAAAGAGCGACGTGTTGGGCTAACAATTAGGAAAAAGGTTTGACTCTAATTTGGCTTGATTTGCTGACTGACCGCCACTGCAGTTTTCAGTCCTGCCGGCGCAAAAGTTCTGGCCGCTGTCCGCCCCGGAAAATGCAACTCCAGGACTCCGGCATGATTTCCCCGCCCTCTCGGCCGCCAATAAAATGCCTTCATGTCACTGTCGCGACGCTTTTTGTTTCTCTAGTGTTTGCTCCGCTTCACTCCGTTGATGTTGCTGCCGTGCAGTTGATGCTTCTGCTGCTGCTGTTGCTGCTGTTGCTGCTGCTGTTGCTGTTGCCGCCGCTCGTACAACTGTCCAAGTGACAGCTGCCGCCGTGACTGTCAGCCAACCGCCCTGCAAAAAAGCCTGGCCAAAAACAACAGGGGACAAAAAAAGCAAAGGTGGATCGCAGTCGAGCTATCCGACTGTGAATGCCCTTCCACAAATATTCTAGGTAACTCTTTATGAATGAAATACAATCATTAGAAAGCTATTTTATCAGTTCCTCCCAATTACTTGATATCCCGATCTCTAATTATAGCACTTTAATTATGATAATTTAAAAATGCATCGAATGGATTTGATATTGTGTATACCCATCACACTGTTTCACAGACTGCTGGTCGAAATGAAAGTACCCGAAGGAAAAGCGTGAAAACCTCTGCTCGATCTCTGGCTCTGCAGCAATGCGCAATCAGTTGCAACGCAATTTGATTTTGTCGCTTCATGGCTCATGCACCACTGCCACGCCCCCGTTGCCCGACCACCCGCCGACGCCCACCATTTTCCACCCATAAAGTGCACATGTCGCTCCATGTTCACAGTGACATTCATTCGCCGTCGCAGCGCTTTCTTTTCCACCAGCCATAAAAAGTTTCCGGCCAACACTCGACCCCCAGCCCCAGCCCCTGCCCCTGCCACGCCCCCTTCGTCTGGCCACTGCAATTGTTTCACCTTTCAACCCCCCCAACTGCCCCCGCTCCACACCCGGCTGGCGGAATTTTTTGGCAATTTATTTGACGGCTTCAAGTTGCCGACGTTGCTGCGGTTGCAAAAGTGCATTAGCCGCTGCCTGTCATTCATCGAATCAAGTGTTATGCGGCTGTCACAAAGTGTGGGGCTTAGGAGGGTTAAACGATGGGGGTTAAATTGGCAGGGGCGCGGCGCGTTAGCCACCCCCGCATTTTTGTTGTGCCGCGGTTTTCGGCCACATGGACAAATGACAAAAACTTCAGCAGAGAATTCGCTGGAATCGCGGTTGGCGATTTGGACGGTTTAGATGGCCAAAATGGACTTTAAAAATGGGTAAGAAATTTGATTATTTACAACTTTAGAGATTGTTCTTTATTCGGGAAAATGAGAAAATCAACCTTTTTAAAATATGCTAGTTTAATTGAATACGAAATAAATAAAAATCAAAATGCAATCCAAAAATCCCACAACTTAAGGCAAATTGGAATCTGAAAACTCATTTCGTAAGAGTTTATACAATACATTTGTTTATATTTATGAATTTTTCTGATTCGAGGCTTAGAAAAAAATCATGTGTAGGCCACTTTCAATGACAGACCTCAAAGGATTTAAAAAAGGTTTCTCTCATTTTTGGCTTTATTTGGTTTGGTAATGGCGTTTTCATGATTTTCGAGGGTGAATTTTATTTCTTTTGGCCGTCTGAGTGCTAACAACTGTGGCACTCCTTCTTGGCCATTGTTATTTGTTTGCATGTTGTTGGTTTTTATCACTCTATTGGTTTTGTTGTTATTGTTGCGGGCGTTGTTGTTATGGCCACTGCCTCACATTATGACATATGCATCGTCTTTTTGGGCCTATTTTTAATACTCATTTTTATTTGTGGACTTGCCGCCTTGTTGTCCTTTTTCGTACGGATATTGCTGGGTTTTTTGCGCACTGCAATGTGGCAAAGACCCCCCGTTGAATTTCGCGCAACTGGCGCCCGTGCCAACTGCATTTTCGACCCCCTTTTTGCAGCTCGTTTGTGAAATACCCGAAGCATTGCGGTCGCCATATTGCGTTTGCATACACGCCCACATGCCAAACACACACACACACACACAAGAGATGCGATAGCCTCACACGGATACTAGCCCCACAGCCCAACCCACCCCCCAACACACACGCACGCACACAATCACATACTCACACACTCATACACTCACACACTCGCATTGACAAGAGCGTATTGATGGCCATGTTTCATGCGCCGTTGTCAGCCAAATTTAATGCGCGCCGCAAATATGCAAGGCCACCCAATGTACCGCCCCGCACCACCCCCATTTTCGCCCAATTTTCCACCAACCCCTCCCGCGATCTTCCGGCCCCATCCCCGCTTTTGCGCTTTCCCTCCTGTCAGTAAGGCAGACAACAAGCGCGACTTTTCATTTGGTCATTTAATAAAATGCAATGCCCAGCCGCCATGTGGACAAAAAGGGGGCGGGGGCGCAGTCAGAGGCGTAGATGGAGGGGGTTGCGGAAAAGGGGGCGGGACGCCCACCGCCCCCTGCTTTATTACAATGCTGGGCAGCAAAATTGTTGTTGGATTTATGGCGGCATTACATGACATGATTAATGGGCTCCAATAGCGGCAAGAATCAAGGGAAAGCTCGAGGGGGGGGGGGGTGTTGGTGTATGTTGTGAGGAGGAGTGTGTGTTGGAGAAATGGGTGGGTAGTGAAGGGGAGGGGGGTGCCAGGACAATGGACACGCCGGCAAATGTTGACCAGAAGGCGGATTTAAAACGCAGCTCCATCAGCATCATCATCATCGCAAGTTGCATCAAAGCAGCTGCCACTGTCATGAAAAGGGGGTTTCGCTTAAGGGGCTAACTGTCCCCCCAAAACCAAAGAGGCAACTTGTCAGTGGGATCCAAAGAGCACTATAGCTCGGCTCAAATTAGGCCTATTCAAGTCATGAAACACCAAGCGAGCAATACAAGTACAAGTAATTATCTTAGATATTAAGATATTAGAGATTAAGATATCTTAGATATTAAATTTATATATTTGTAATGTTCACAGCTGATCTGGCTTAGAATTATCCTTATTATCGCTTATTTTATTACTTATATAATAACTAAGTTGCAAATGCACTCCTTTAAAATACTCAGTGTTGATAAGCTTAACTTTTAATTTTAATATAACACTAATGTTTCTCCCTATAAATTAAAAGTCCTTTCAATAGATCTTACATTATATAGAGCTCAAAAGCCTCTATTTAAACCCAAACCACTTTATATAATAAAATTAATTTTTTATCTACATAAAAATATAAATTTGAGTAAATATTTTAAAATATAATAGTTCAAGTTTTTTAATTGGAAAATATCATCATTTGCTAGTATTGCAAAGTTAATTTTTAGCTTTTGTTAAGCAGCCCTTGAAAAGTGCCCACAAATCAAGCTTGCTGACGTTTTTTGCAGGCTCCATTTTCACCTGGAGAGACCCACCCCCCACCTTCCTTCACAGCCAGTTCTTTGAAAGCCATAAAATTTGAGACATTTCCGCTATGCAAATGACTCCCAATTAGTTCAATCTGCCATCCCAGGAACTCCATAAAGTGTCTCCGCAAATATGACACACTCAGACGGGAGCTCTTAACTCTTGACTCCTGGACTCGAAACTCCTTTCCTTTCCTTTCCTTTCCCAGTCAGTCAGCCAATCAATGGAAATCGAACGGACGGGGGGTGGGAAAGCGAGGAGCGGAAAATGGGTGCTGGGAAATTCCGAAAGCCAAACTGAAGCAGATTCCCAATTACCCGGTGCTAAACTCCGACTACCTCGCTTACGATTCGTTTATTCTGTTGATCCATCAAATTAAAAATGTAATGCTCCGAAATTTAAACACCCTAATGCAGCTCGAGGGGGCGGGGGGTGTATCAGGGATCACTAATAAGTGCAATCAGTGAACGATGGAACGACCCGTCGCATGTCTGCCTGTCCGTCCACCTGGAGTCACCTGTACAGTGTGCACCTGAAACTCTATTTGAATCCACATCCCCGACTGCAGTTTGCCTTTTGTTTTTGCACAGCTCGCTCGCTTGCTTTTTTGTTTTATTTCGGCACTCGTCTCCTAATGAACTCGCTCTGGGGGGAAAAGTGCGAGGTGGAATTCACCCACACTGGAAAAAAAAACTAGCTACTAGGCCAGAAAGTATATTACTAGCGAAAAGCAGCATAAAAAAGTGCATAAATTACAGATATTATAAGCATTATCTTGGGCTGAAGAGTATCGTCAATACAATACTACAATTACAATTCTGTTCAGAATGTCCAATTTCGTTCAGTGTAGTTCAGCCATCAAGTGGCATCAACGTTGTCATGATTTCTGCTTGTTAACATGGCTACCGTAGGAGTTGTGCCATCCTCACTCCTTTTCCAATTCAGCTCAGTTCAGTTCGGTTCGGCTCGGTTGGGTTTGGTTTGGTTTGGTTTTCCTGTCTTTCAAATTGGGACTTCTGAAAATTTAACTCTTAACGTTGCCCCCTCGTCGGTTTTTTCGGGGTGGGGTTTTTTGGTGGGGCACTGCCATAATTCCTCGTCGACATGTCAACAGAGTGCCTCCATCCCAAAGATTGGCTGCCGAGAACAGTTTCCACACCGATGCGACAAACGGACGGGGAATCCGAATCTGAATCTGAACCTGTATCTGTATCTGAATCTGAGTCCGGACGGAGTCGCGTTGGAGGACTAACGGACAGACGGACGGACGGACGGAGCGACGTGTTAGTTCATTTTGATTGCTAATTGGTTTGTTAAACAATGGCGTCGGGGTTTTAACGAATTGCCCAAAAATGCAGCGGGACGAGGGACGAAAAGGGAGCAGGAGGATGATGAAGGACTGCCGCAAATCATTCTTCGGCTTATCATTTCAGCATGAAAATGTATTCTATTAAAATCGAGATGGTACTAATTTCGGAGCCATACTATCACAATTTACTATTATTTAGAATCATAGACCACTATATATAAATACAATATAAACAAAAGAGATTTACTTTTTTATCTATTATAATTATTACTAGTTATGTCTATTTAAGGAATTATTAAATTTTTAAAAATTGTTTGTGTTTATTGATAATCCATTATTGCCGAACTACCTAAGCTTACTCCAGATTCTTCAAGCAACCCTCTCTCTAGCTCTTTGTGTTTGCCTTCATCTCTAGTTAAGTAATTTCCACGAACAGTTTCCCAGTTGACATTGACTGACCGCAAAGGGGTGGGGGGCGTACAGAAAGGGGGAAAGCTAACTAGGATTTCCCCCAGCGAAATTTCCTTGGCGAGTGGCTGAGCATTTCGGAGGAATTCGACGAACTGATGGCTGGTGGGAACGGTGGGAATGGACTGTAATTGTGCCGCTTAAAAGGCAGGTGATTCGGCAACAAGTGAGACGACCGCATAATCCACAGCGACCACAAAGGCCACACGGTGGCGCATTAATAAATTTGCTCTGGCAAAAAGCTGAAAAATATTGAAAAAGCGATCTCTACACAATTGTCCATAAAGTGGACACTTTTTGCATTACTTTTCATTTTATTTTTGCCTTTTCAATGCTGTTGCTGCTGCTGCTGCTGCTGCTGCAGTTGCAGTTGTTATTGCTGCGGGGTGTCCTTGTTTTTGCCGGGCAACCACAGCGAGGATTAAAGCGGACAGTAAAGCGGACGCGGTGCCATTTGTTGTGACAATGTGGCTAACAAAAGCGAACAGCAACACTGACTCGTTGATATTGACAACTTTTTAATCACTTAATAAATTCAATAAAATTAAATGCGGTTAAGCGCCGACAAGGACAACGGCTAGCCCCACGCCCAATCAAAGTCCCACCTCAATCACGAACCCTTTCATCCGTCACTCAATCAGAAATACTCAAGCGCCTGACAATGAACAAAAGACTCGGAAAAATGCTGTCGAAAGGATTCAATGGTCTTCGGCTCCGCAAATATTTGGTTGCCCTTTTTTTTGGGCAACAAAAAGTGCTTGTCAACTTAAGCTCAAATAGTTAATAAGTTAAGTTGTAGTACTTAATATAAAACCTTTTTTATTTATAATTTTAAATAAATATTTTAAAAGAGATACCTTTGATTGATGTGCCCAAGTAAGGACATTCACACTTCGAACTTCTTTGGCGGAAGCTGCCCCTTTGAAGGACATTCAATTAGCGATAATTATTTTGTGCGCAGCATTTTAATTTCGCAAATAAAGTGGCTCGGTCCGAAATCATCGGCGTTTCGGCTAGGGATCTCTAATCCCCGGCCATTGCAAAATACGCGACAGACTTGGATTTAGTTGAGGAAATCTCGGCTATTGGGGATTATGTCGGAGCAGCGACTAATTGGAGTTGTTTTCCTGGGCTTCCATTTTCCGGCTCAATCTAAGCGCATTAGAAAAGCAGAGGAAAAGCAGTCTGCGTTGCGGGTTAACCGCCAAGGCCCTTAGGCTGCTTTTTATAGGGGGGATCCCCGGCCAAATGTGCCTACGTATTTCCCGTGACAGCTAACAAATTGCCAACATTGGCACTTAAATTGTAATGCCCTTTTAAAGGCCCGTTTAAAGTTTTCCCAGACAATTGACTTTGCTCGCGTGACACTTTGGATTTTGCGGGCAACTCGACCCCCCTAAACCCACGGCCATGGCCACATGCAATCAGCGCCGACCGACGCATTTCATTAGCACCAAATTAAGCAAAAATCACCCAAAAAAGGAAGCGAGCAAAAAAAGAGTCGTATTTTAGGAGCCATACAGCTGCGGTCAAGCTAATAGTTACAATCGTATTGAAAAGGTTTGCTACCGCTTTGAATTTAAATAAAAAAAAATATTAGTTAATCTATAAAGCTATTTATCTGCATAAACTTTTAACTTCTATTATTAAAAACCTTATCTAAAAGCTAGCAATATACTACGAAATGTGGTTATAGCAGTTGCTCAGTAGGATTTAAATATAAGTAAAAATTTTAATTGGTCTAGTAAACAATTTTAACATTTTAAGCTGTGTTTATAATCATTTAAATAAAATGTTTAGACTCGCGACTGCCACTAGTTTCTGGGTCACAGCTGTTCACATTTTGGGAGCTTTGTTGATCGTACTCCGTACAAAGGGTTCTCCCCTCAAAGGCAATTGCATTTCGTTTGGTCAAAATGAAAAACAAAGAAGAAAAAACAAAACGAGCTCGCCTCATTTCGATTGTAATTTGTTCGGGGGAAATTGGTGGGAAAACTGGGGGTGGGCGCACAACAGTTCATTTACCTTTTCGGCGGAGAAGCCCCCAATATCACGGCCCCGTGCCTCTTTGTAATTTCTGGCCAAACATTTTCCATTGGCCATTTTTATATTTTCGGTTCATTTCGCTGGCCCCTCCCCCTGGATTTTCCGCCCCATCCATCGCCCATTTTCCCCATCTTGTTTGTTTTGTTTTGTTTCGCTTGTGATTCGATTCGTTTCGCGTGGCGCGGTTTCTCGTATCTTTGTATCTTTTCACGGTGTATCTGCATCTGTATCTGTACATATGCATGTCTCTGTATCTGAATATGCATTCATGTGTGCACTTTTCCGACTGGCGATCCAAACCGCCGGCAATCACACGCAAGCAACCTCAGAAGCGACAACAATTAAAGCGGCGACTCAAAACGAAACTTCGACCAATCCAACCAATTGTGAAATTGCAAATCTAGTAGAGCTTGTAGGAATGATGAATATCTCATATTTATATGACAGCGAACAGAGGAGCATGCACGCACTTCTTCAAACAAATTTTAACATATACTTTATATTTTAACGCATGCATATATGGGCTTACAATTTATTTACCAACAAAAATAAAGGCTGTTTCGTTTCAAGAAAATAAAATAAAACCGCCTACAAATAACCGAACAGCGAGCAACAAAAGTAAAGCATTAATGCCTAACAAAATCAAACACAGAGTCAAAAAACAAACGCAGCGAAAATACACGAATGCCAAAAATAAACGAACAAGAGGCCATTACTTTTGTTTTAACAAAAAGCGGCGTACACTTTTTGCCTGAAAAGAGGAAAACAAGAGCCGAGTGCTGGGCGCTGAAAAAAACATGGGGGAAAAGTGTAGAACACATTGTGAAAATGTAAATTTTCCATTGATTAAATGCGAAAATGCAAGTGGTGGGCTGGAAAAGTGATGTGGTGCAACGGGTAGCGAAATCATTACGGCTGCAACTATTTTTCGGAAAAATATTTGAGCAAATGCCAGTGATAAAAATTCGAAATTCGCAGCTTCAATCGGCTTCGCTTGGACGCGTTGAATTCCCTTAAAATGTGTCTGCACAACGCAACTTCTTTTTAATTATTCCTAATAACTAACGAAATTAAACAATCAATCAGTATTGTCTTAAAACTTGTTGTGTTTTTCAATCAAGTTTATGTCTTCTATTTATTCCCATCCGCTTGTTGTTAAGATGGAGTTGTCTTCAAAATAGTTTCCCTCTGACAGCTCACCCACGGCGATTTGGCCAAGGTAGAAACCCCATCGTTCTGTCACCAAATCGAGGACCTGCGACCTTGACCAATCGCAGGCAAGGTCGGGCGGCAGCGGACGACCTTGAAAGGCCCACACTAACCAAATGGACCAAGGTGTTGACCAGCAAAAGGAGATAACTCAACGCGACTGTGCGGTTAATGGCCCCGACCAATTTCACTGCGGTTGGCCAACTGCATGTGCTGCATCCAGCGTGTCCTGAATGTCCTTTCCCCTGCGTTGGCATCTGTGTATCTGCATGCTGCATCCGAGTCCTGGCTACGAAATCGAGTTAGTTATGCCAATTAATGCGGCAATTGTCGAAAAGCGAGCTCCTGCCGACTCAACGAGGTTCCCTAATCACCAATAATCCGCATTAATTGCCATCAATTTGGGCTTTGGCCATGTCCATGTCCTGCGGTCAGCAGATGTCCTTCGATTTTCGAGGACCACCAGCGGACAGATTGCTGAAATATTTCAGGGTTTTAAAAAATCACTACAGTTTCTTTCTGTATGAGCAAGAATCAATGGTCCAATGTCCAGCATAAAATGTTATGATACACTGAAAAAAACTAATATTTCCTCTTGTTTATATTTCTGTTCGAACTTCTTTCTAAAACTAGATGGTTCTTCAAAATATCAAAATATCCGAGTACCAAATGAACGGGAAAACCTATGTAAAACCAGATCACATCGATCGTGATTGGAATTATTAAACTTTAGTAGTTGTGTGTACAAACTATTCTAATTCGAATCGTTTTCGCTCTCTTTGGGGACACTCAACCATTATTTTGATTGATTAGAAAAGAGATTATTTGATGAAAGTGCCAGACACTTGGATTTTCCCCCCAGCCAACAACCACAAATAGTTGTTATCGCTACTGCTCGGAGATAAGTTAAAATGAAAATATTAATTCGCGGTTGGGTTTTCCAATTGTTTTGGTCTGATAATTTTATTTTGATTCCACAGTATGCGGAGGCAATTCACGGTCGCATTTTATAATCATTTAATTTTCGATTTGATAGGAAGTTCATTTGTTGAGAGGGTAAATCCAACTTCAAATAGGCGTTTTAGTTTTTTAGCTATTCATTTAGATTCAGGGATTGGATAGTTTTTAAATGCCTCGCAGTTAAGCTGAAAGAGATTTCCTAAAAGTATTGGGAAAACCTTTTGAGAAATGAAAACAAATACTTAATATTTTTGTAAATACTTTTTGTGTGTGATTTTTGTTTTTTATTTGGTTTTGTTTCAAATTCGATTTTTGTGTTAGATCTCTTTTCGCGCTAAAACTTATGGCTAGACAAAAAAATTGATTTCTCGCTTAGACGACTAGTTAAACATAATGATTAAAAATAGCTAAATTCGCATATTATCCATCGAAAAAAATAGGTTCTCAAAAAAAAGTTATGAGTGTTACAACTAGTTAGCTATGTACAAATTGTGTTGTTGTTTTGTGTTGAAATGAAATTGAACTAAAGTTTGCTTCTTGGTATTTTCTTTTTGGGCTGAGTTTTTGAGTTTTCGTGTTTTCTGCTGGGATTTGTAAAAAATCCTGGTGAAAATCGAGGGCCTGTGATTCAAACTCGTCGCACGATTTTATGAGTCCGAGCATAAAACTTCGCCGGAGTCTGATTTCCAGGATGGGGTCCTTTGTCCTCTATCCATTATCCACTATCCTCTATCCATAACTTTTGCTCAGCTACTCGATGCTGCTGCTCCCGCTGCCGTTTATCCTTCTATCCCACTGATGAGGCTGCTCCGTTTGCCGGCCGGAGGCGTCGTAACTTATAACACTATATCACAATTATAATTTTTGCCCGCTTGCCGCTCTGCGCCGCCGCTGTTTTATCACTTTGTTTTCTTCATTCCTCCAGATTTTGGGGATCAGATGCCCTAGTAGGGCCGCCACACGGTCTTCTGCTGCACGGCGGCGCTCTTGATCTTGGTGGTCGTTTCCGGCGACGGCTGGCGGCTGTTGGCGACCGCTCCTGGACCGCTCTCGTGGTAGAGCGGCTTCATGGCCGAGGGCGCCTTCAGGTCGCAGCGCATGCGAAGGGGCGCCACATCCAGGCTCTTGTCCAGGTCGAACTCCGACTTGACCACGTCGATCTGCTCGTCGTCGGAGTCGCCGTCGCTGGCGGACTGCTCGTGGATGGAGCTCGTCTCGATTGAGGTGTTCAGCTTCAGCAGGACGTGTTGCTGGGTGGGCGAGGAGCTGGAGGGCCTGGAGGAGGCGGGGCTGACGTGGACCGGCTCGCTCTGGTGGTGCAGTGCAGCATTGCGGGCCCGCAGGCCTGCTGCCGCGGCAAAGTTATACGGATGGAAGGCGTGTGGCGTGGCTGCCTTGGCGGCGGCTGCGGCGGCCACATGGTTGAATGGGAACTGGGGCATGGCATAGGGCGTGGCAGGCGCCGCTCCCGGTGGTGATGGCATCATGGCCGCAGGTTGTCCCGCCGCCGCCGCCACTGCTGCCGCCGGATGTGGATACTCAGATGGCTGGACCGCCGACGAGGAGCTGGTGGCCACCGATGGATTGGGATTTGGCGACACCGAGGAGGCCGACGACTTGGCCAGGGCCGGATGATGCACCTGGGCTGCCTGGGCGGCTGCCTGGTGGCGGAAGTAGTCCGCATAGCCGTAGGTCATGTACGCCGCATCCAGCCAAGCGGGATTCAGCATGAACGGGTTAAACGCGCCGGGATGGGGATAGCCATAGCCTGGAAGGATAAAGAAAAAAGGCGGGAAGTCAGTAAAGCACAACTCATATTTCATAGGAATGCGTTTAAAAAAGGGTTGGGGTGTGGGGTTTTGTTGGCGGTAATAGATCTCAAGATCCTTGGATATATGTATCAAAACCGAATTGCAAAAGGATACGAAAATATGATGATATTATCATTAAGATACAGTTATCAATGCAATTATTTCAAAAGTGACTGATCATTTAAAGTTGTGTTTAAAAGTGGCATTAGTTATTTAAGATCATAACTAGTTAGTATTGGCAAATGTTTTCAAAACTATGAAGATTGTAATTGAAGATATGCAAACGGTTTCTGAATTGGTTTTTGGGGATCTTTGGGAGTGGTGGATCAAACTGAAAACATAATGGAAACTAAAAAACTCACTTTGCTTACTTCTTGGCTCCCGTGGCCCGTCGACGGTCACCTTGATGGCTTTGCTGTAGCTGGCGATCTGCACCGGATAGGTGGCGATGGTGATGGTCAGCGTGAAGGACTTGCCGCGTCCCGATCGGCCCACGAAGCGCAGATCGTTGAACTTGGCCACCTGGTTCTTCATGGTCGTGGTGCAGTTCCTCAGCTCGCCGCAGTAGTTCTCGTCGTTGCCGCACTTGATGGACACCAGGGTGCCATCGGGCACGTCGTCCAGGGCGATCACCTTGAAGGCTCCGGGCAGCGACTTGTTCGACCGCCAGTGGTTGGGCAGGGCGCTGCAGAGGATCGAGGGCGATCCGGTCTGGGCCAGCTCGCCGTGGTACTCCTGCAGCATCTCGTGCAGGCTGGCGAACATGTCGGTCATCGAGCTGGGCATCTTGGCGGAGTTCTGCGGACTGGTGGTGGCGTTGCTGCTCGAGCTGGTGTTGTTCGTGCTGAGATCTGGTGTGGAGCTGCCCGTGCTGCTGGCCGAGTGGGTGCTCGTGTTGGCCAGACTCTGGGCGGGATTGATGGCGATTGCGGAGGCGGAGGCAACATTGCTACTCTGCTGCGGCCCAGGACCCTGGGCTACCGCGGCCGCTGCGGCGGCTGCTGCGGCGGCGGCAGCGGCCAGGACCTGTGTGTTGTTGGCCACCATCGTTGGACCCGCTGGCAGATGCATCTCGTATCCGAATGTGGAAATCGTAGCCGTAATCCTGGGGCTGTCGACGGTCGCCGGTTTTCTATTGCGGATTCTCGGTATGCACTTCACTATATCAAGGGTCACTTGGAAAAAATTCGTTTGGTTTTTGGATTGGATTGGATTGTTTCGCGATTTCGAACTCTGCTTCTTTCGAGCCTGTTTCTGTTTTCCAAAGTCGAAATCGATATATTTCTCTGTGCGTTCTCGACACGCTAAAGTCGCTGAGTGAACTGATTCTCTGCTGCGATCGTTGGCAGTATTTAAAGTGGAATGCGCTGCTCGCCGCCTCTGTCGACGGCTCTGCCGGCGTTTGTGCCCCGTCCCACTTGCACGGCGCTAGCGCCGTCTCTTTCCCGCCCATTATCCTGGGCGGTATGGTGGTGTGGTTGGCTACCTACGCACACAGGCGCGCCTTTAAGGGTGCCGGGGCAGGTATATATCGGTATATCGAGCAACCACCATTGCCGCCGCAACAACAACCACAGCAAAAAATTTCCCATTTTTCCATTGCGGTCTCTCTGTGTGTTTGTGTGTGTGTGGCTGTGTGCGAGTGTGCTTGTGTGCCTGTGTACGTGAGAGAGAAGTCGCTTGTTACTTGTGGCCAAAAAGGAAAAAATAACAGCGGAAAAAAGGAAAATCGCATGGGCGAGAGCGAGAAAGAGAGAGAGAGTGATGGCCTGGAAATTGCACCAAAGAAAAACTCAAAAAAGAAATACACCGAGACTTTTCCACTCTCTCGCTCTGGCTCTGGCTCTCGCTCCCTCTCTCGCTTTTCCCCACGGGCGGTCTGGAAATTGTGTGCGTTTTCCTTTTCTTCGCTTTGAATTTTATTTTTTTCGCCACGCACGCCAAAAGAAAACGGCCGTGCAACAGTTTCCCATTTTCCACTTCCAGCGGCGCGCGTGTTTTGGCGGCCCTCCCGCGGAGGGGGTCGCCGAGGGGGGCGGGGGCGGGCGGTACAGGTAGGCACCCATGACCAAACGGGGGGTTCCCTTCCTTCACCTTCTCCTTCTCGTTCCCTTGCCTTCCCTTCCCCGAGTTGCTAGGATGCCAGGGGCGTCCTGCCGACAGGACATGAGGACTCAATTAGTCAGTGCGAGGAGGGATCAGGTTGCGAAATTATCATAAATATTATCACAAGCATCAGGAGAGCTATCACTACGATTTTCGGATAAAAGGATACAAGCCTTTAAGTTTCATGGGTGATACGAAAGTGGAGTTTGGAAAATTAACCATATGATTTTGGAACATGGGATTTCCAATTATGATAATAATCTATATATAGTACATAATGGCAGGATTCTCCCACCACACCATCGCATACTATCATAAAATGAATTATATTTTCATTTATATTTTTTATTTATTATCATACATTTTTTTAATTGCTTTATAAATACTATGATCTTTACGGTATATCATAATCACACGGTTTGAAAGGAAACTTATCGATTCAAATATAACATCTTAAGGACACATAATAGTTATAATAATATAACTACAACATTAGCAATATATTTTAAATACATCATTACTAGTGCTGCCACTAATTTCTTTTTCAGGCTTAATCGTTTTAATAATCTGTTCAGAAAACTAATCATTTCCAGCGTTTATCCATATAATTTTATTCCAAGTAAGTTAGTTAAGTAATTCAAGAACAGATCTAATTAATAAACATACACACGTGCATATTAACATTGCGTCCCATTGTTCGAAAATGTCCCAAAAATTAGTGTTTCATTCAAAATAATCAGAAATCCCCGGCTGATCATATTACGGCACACTGATCCCTCAGTGTTGCTCAATGTTTTTCTCGATTCCGCCCAAATTTACTTTATCGCCGATCTCGGAACTCGATCAACTGATCTGCAATCTCCGATCTGGATCTGTCCAACTAACACCCATTGTCAGGTCCGGTCCGCTTCCAGTACTATCTAAGATGCAGTGCCACCGATCTCTCCGGGGATCGAACTTAATCCTAATGCTGATCGGGCGATTATCCTGCGATTAGTCCTGTAAATATTTGTGCGCCTCTCAGCTCGTGTGGCGCAATCCGGATCGATTTCATTTCCATTTTCGCTGCCTGCGATCGCCGATCCTTGATTGGATCAGGTTTAGCTAGCTGATCGGATTTAATCTGATGCGGAAGTGTCATACTTGGAGGAACATCGAGTATCTTTGGCTGCCCACGTCTCTGCACCGCAGTTGAACTCTCTTCAAGCTAATCTACGTTTGGCTAAGTGTTTAGCACTTGAATAGTAATTCAGATTATGGAACTTAGCTTCAAAAACTAACTACTTTATACTTTATATTAAATGAGTTATTAAATTCTTAAGTGCTGCAGAATAGCACTTGACAGCATGAGCTATTTAATTCACAATTTAAAGTAATATTCTCAATTCCTTGAACCCCCATTTCGTGCAGTGGAACGCAAATCAAGTGCCTGACTGGCCAAAAAATTGCGGCCCACCAAAACAACCTTAAAAACGAGGCCACACAGGACCCGCGAGTTTTCCGAGGTGGGGGACTCTTCCAGGCACCACGAGGAGGAGGAGGAGGAGCGGCAGGAATGGGGAGCAGGCCATCCTGGTAGGGGAACCACGAGGCAAGACCAACCAAAATGTCGCGAGAACGCGCCGCTCTCAGCTGGACATTATAGACGCACACTTCCAGTAAATCCAGTGTATCGGCAGCGCTGCCTTTTGTACGTGCGCGGCCGCTCGCTGCGAAGGACCTCGTGTCCCTACACCGATTCCACACCATATAGCCCCGGGATATATGGCAGGACAGCGCAGGTTTAGCGGGCGTGCGACAAGGACGCGATTGCCGATGGCCGATTGACGATTGCCGGTTTCCCGGGAAATCAGCGCTCCTGTCGTCGCCGCTTGGATCCTGCTGCGATTCCTTGGCAATTTGCGACAGGAGCTGCCGCAGCACGCGCTTCGCAGGACCCGCCGGAGTGCCTCATAGGGATCACCGAGCACCAGGCAGTACCTGCCCTCCATACCGAACTACCAGCGAGCCCACAGGAGCCAAAAGGATCAACCCTTTTTTATGGGCCCTCCGATGCTTTTTTGCGGCCCCAAAAAAGTGGGAAAACTACGGACTTACTGGCTCTGAAGTACCTGCCCCTCAGATGTGCCATCGTACATATATCGCACCTCAAAACAGGTAGTCCAACCGCGCAATCTTAATCCTTTGCTTATGAAAGTCAATCGCCCGGATTAAGCAGCACGCCCCGCAAATATTTTGGCCGATTAGCCGCCGCCGCGGGCCATAAAATATTGTCCCAAAAAATAAACTACGAGCATCTGATACGGAAAATGCCTATCTGGCCACCAAAAACTCGAAGGACTTCGCTTTTTAGCGGGATTAACCAACCGATGGGAGATTAAGGTAACCTGTATTCATGTACTCAATATATGCAAAGTTTTTCTCGCTGTTCTTGAGCAGTTAATTTAAAAAAAAGAGCGCGGCTTAATTCGCTAAATTTACTTCTTAAATTGACCCTAAAAAATCAGTCCCGACTATTTCTAAATGCAGATATTTTTGGTGCTTTGGTTTAGTACGCAAGCTACTCGAATCTGTAAGATACTATATCAGTGTGATTAAACATTTCTGTACTTACCCCTAAAAAACGCAATCTTAACTAGTTTTTAGTACAGATTATTCAAAATAGTATTTTAGTAATCAAGCTACGACACAGGCTGCTAACTGTGAGATACGATTTCACTTATGCAAATGCCGCGCCGTTCCTGAATAAATTTCCTCCAAATGAATGGCTATCGGAACTACGATCGCTGGGAGATCCGTGCATTCCGCACCTCCGAGGAGCGGACAGACGAGTACTTCGTTCATCCCCCAATCACCACGGCGATCATTTGCATTATTCATAAACGTGCGCGAGATCCCTCCCCCTCGCAGAAAGAGACGGCACCAGGCGAACGAAAGAGAGGCAGCTACGCTCGAGGGGCTGGGGTAACCGCAGAGATCGGCCAACCGTTGGCGAGCAGATGCTACGGAAATAGCTGACATCCAAGAGGGGATGATTTATTACTAGGGCGATCGTTGTGGGAGCGAACGAGACGGCTGCGCCGATCGTGGCTCCGCCTCTGCCCATGGAGCTCCTCGCTCATCCGTTAGCCAGGCAATACTGAATGCACGGGGATCCCAGTTACCAGGAGCCAGGAGCCAGGACCCAAGGAGAAGCCCAGAACCCCAACGAAAATCACCGACAGAGAGCGGAAAACTCTGCCACCGTGGAAATTCCAGTGGCGCAGGGGAAATGCTCACTGCCACAGGAGAATAAAAAACAAAAGCGACTGCCAATCGAGGAACATTTTTGTACCCTTCGGTGTTTGGTTAATTTAACTATTTCAAATGGCAAGTGAAGATAACAATATTGATGCGTTTTTAAAACTATCATAACGACGAAAAAATATTTTAACTAAGCGTCCACTTAAATTATTCAACATAAGAATGAAACATATTTTGTAGTAAAAAATAAAATATATTTTAATAGCTCAAAGGCGTTTATAATAAATACAATAATCAATTTATTTAACAAAAACTTGTAAAGTAGGATGAAACGTGCATGTTATTTTAAGGGGAAACAAACTTATTAATTCCTAATGAATATATTTGGAAATATGCTGAAAAGTGTATTTAACAATTTGTGCCGCCAATTTGCGCATTGTTCTTTATTTACAAAAGGCAGCAGCAGTGGAAAAGCGGAAAAGCGGGCAGCGCGGCGGCAGCGGAGCGACTGCGACTGCGGCTGCGGCGTTGTGTAAGTGAATTGTGGTTTGTTGTTTTGGTTGTGGCGCTGGCAGTGCTGCCGGCAGCGACGTCGGCAGCGGCTTCCGACCGCTCCTCCCCATCCCCCTCCCCCGCTGGCGACGACGTCCTTCAACCCTCGGAAAAAATTACACCACAGCCGGTTCACCACTTTCCATTGGAAAACGCTTGTTTGAGTGATTTTTTTTCTGCATTCTGGGGGTGTTTTTTATTTTCTTTCGTGTGGTGAGAAACGGGGAATGAGTGTGTTTCGGGTTTCCTTCTGTTTTTCTTTTTACCTTTTCCTTTTTTTGGTTTTCTTTTTTTTCTTTGCCTTTGCGACACTCCCACAAAATTGTGTTTTGGTTAGGTGGCCATGCATTGGCTGGCTTTCCACCGTTTTCCACACACTTTTCCGGCTGCCAGCTGTTCTTTGGCCCGTGTGCGCTACTCCATCTTGGCCGAATCCCAGGATCCTTGGAATGCTTGGGACACATGTCATGGATTTTTCAGCGATCATTTGTGCTCCTTGTTTGCACACACATATTTCCTCAGTTTTCGTTGACTTGGCCCCTCTCTATTTACTTCTACAACAATGGATTTTTGGCAGGAGCGATCCGTAACCATTTTGAATGGACTTTCTTTGGGCCCGCGACAATTAGCCAAGGGAAAATGGAAGAGGGGAAAATTGGTGGGGGGAAAGGCGCAGCTGTCCGATCGGCGTTGAAATCCTAATGATCTCTGGCGATTGTTACACATGTCCCCTACAAATTGTTAACAAAAAACTCCCGAAAAAACGGAAAAACTCTGAAGAAAAGTCGGAGGAGTGTGCAAGTTGTTTCCATTTGTTGGCACAACAAAGGTTCTTCGGTTATGTTTTGGGCTGTTTGTGATCAAAGGACACTTTTCGATATCATCGGCATCGTTTTATTTTATCTTTTGATATTTATAGTAAGTTTTCTATCAATACGGATCATTTGATTTATGGTATTCGAGACCTGCCCGTTTATTTCTATTTTAAAGTTACTGAATGTGTTGATAGGGGATCATTTCTCTTTATTCTGTTTATATATATTTCTTGTTTCAGTAGGAAATTGAATTTTGAAATGCCTAAAACGGGTTGGCTCTCAATGCATCGGCCACCCTCTGCAGAAGGTCGATCTGTCCTCGATTAAATGCGTTTTCCCACCAAACGATCCTCCATTTTATGCCGCCTCCTCATCCCCTTTCATCTTTATGAAGCCCGGAGGCATGGGAACCTCCCCGGCGCTAACTTCTGAACTGCAACTTTTGGCTTTGTAAATGGGTGTATATGTACATACTTGCATATATCGAAATCGCGGCTATATACAGCCAGCACGCTCCGCACACACACATGCCCTCGAACTTCCGATGGGCAGACAATGTGCAGATTAGAGCTGGAAATCCGTTAAGTCCGCCCGAGGAGTGCGTCCTTAATGCGATTGCGACCCCTTTTGGATAGCGGGCAGGAAGCCAGGAACCAGTTTTCAGATCTGTTCCCATTTGATATGTAAAAAACGCACTCCGGCTGGGTATCGAATTTCGCATAATTGGCGGCCATTTTGAAGTGGCATATGCCGCGCCACTCGGCTGTAGGGTATCGCGTGGCTTGAATGGTCGGAGGGAGACTTGGCTCCTCTGCTGCGCCTTCGTCCCCGGATTCTCCTTGATTTTTTCCACATTTTTTGCATTTTCCTGCCATTTTCCCCACTTTTTCCAGCTGCTATTGTGTTTTGCTCCCTTTCCCAACAGTGGCTTAGACTACAGAAGGGGCTTTGCACCCAATTATTTAAATTCTCCTGTTTTATGCTTTCCTATTAAATCTTTTTACTTATTGTTAGTTAGTTGGCTAATGGTGAATAAAAATTCATTTTATTTATTTCGAAATGTGTTTCAACTATGTATATATATTTATTTTCGTAATTTTACAAAACTTTACCAGTTTTATTTGGGTCTTTGGTTATGTTGCCTTTAGCCCCAGAAAAAGGACGCCCCTGCTCGTTCGCGGCTCCATGACAACTCTTTTTTACCAAGCTTGTATCGCTCTCTCTCTGTCCGTTTGGCACGTCCCGTCTCTATCTGGCTGGAAAAACGGAGAGCGCGTCTTGGAAAACGCTCCTGTCCGCCGTACGTTTCATGTTTCAATTTTGTATTTCTTTTTTTGTTTGCCCCGTTCGCTTGGCATTTCCTTTTCCTTTCCACCCCGAAAAGCCAGACACCGAGTGGGTTAAAGGGGTGGTCTTCCGCCGGCTCTGGGGGCGCGCGGGGGTTAAGGGCGGCGGCAGCTGCGGCCACAAAACTAGTTTGGCTTTGGCTTTGCCAGAGAGAGAGAGGTCCTTCGGCCTTCGGTCCTTTGGCCCTTTTGGTGCTTGGGCGAACAGAGCGAGACGGCACGAGTGGGCGAACGGGGCGGGGGTTAAACCATATTTTCCACCCACTTTTCTGGTTTTTCCTCTGGTCGACCGTCTTAGCCCGCCAAGGGTTGCAAATCAAAACGCGGTTTGCTGGTTTGTATTTCTGGCCAAAGTCGTCGTAACTTTTCAAGCATCTCCGCGCAGGAAAGAGACGGGTAGACGGGTGCAAGAGAGACGGAGACAGAGCCAGGGATGTGGGGTTAAAAAATAAAACCGAGGAAGCAACGCTCGACATTAAAGAGTTCTCAGCGCCATTATTGACACTTGGGTGCACCGAAAACAAAAACCAAAATTTGAATATACATTTTAGATTAAGATTGAATCGCTAACAAAAAACACTACTTACTTTATTGAAATGCCTTTGGCATTCTTGTGCAAAATTGAATCTAAAACTAAGCTAAAACTTCGCACTAATTTAAGTTAATAAGAACATACATACAAACATAACATGATTAATGAATAGAAAAGGTGAACCATAATTTAACATAGTTGTATGAAACGTATTTTTTTGAGCAATGTTTGGGGGGTTAACCCCCGTCACCCCATATCACACTTGTAGCCCCTCTCTCACTGGAAGTTGTCAACTTGTATGCATACAAGTCTCTGTCACTCCCCCATATTGCTGTCTCTCTCTCTTGGGGCTTGGCCTGCCCGGCACTGTGGGGTTAAGCCATTTGTTTGCCGTTCTGTTGTTTGTGTGCAATTTTAGTTTGGGATTTTCGTGGCATTTTTGTGGCCTTTTGTCTGGTTAACCGTGGTTGGTTATTGGTCAACACCGAAAGAGATGGGGCGATCGAGTGGGAATGAGAGGGCATGATAGGAAGCGAGTGGGTCGAAAGTTTGTCAATGGAGTAAACCGCTAAAAAAATATTAACTTGACCAAAAATGCTTGATTAACTCGCGTCTCGATTTAAATACGCACATTAAATCGGATGGCAAACAATGGAGGTCTGCAATACAATCATATGTATGTATATACGAATGACCACGAAGAGTTATGGCGAAAAATCAGGATGGCTATAATCGATGCACACATGTCCACAAAGGGGCAATGATGTCGGACAAAAATGGCTTAATTTGTAATTCAATGGTATTCTATGTAGACTCAAGAATTTTATCATCGGTGTGTAGAGTAGTTAACTTGTATTCCGATTAATTTCCCGAGTTTAATGGAATGGCTAACCGAATAACATAAGTTAAAACGAAATAAACTCAACCCAATGCAAGCGGATATTTAATATTTATATTTAAATATTCAAATAGAACCCGTTTAATCACAATTATATTATTTACTAAATAACTATGTACGACTATATAAACTACTTATCGTAATGCATCCTTACAAGATGTTGTACCAATAAAGTAATGAACCTTTAATTACTTTCCCATTGAACTTCTAAGGTGATTCACCGACCTACAACAAACTGCTCGACTTTTTTACACCTCAACCGCAGAAAATAGAAAGAAGGACACTGGGCGAAAAAAAAGACGATCAGTGTGGACAAAGGAAGATCGAAATTGTGGCTAAAAAGCCAAAGCCAAGGGACAATGGGCCGCATCCATAAAACGCTTGCTCCAGTTTTTTGACCAATTTTTAGTGCAGTTTTTTGTGAGGCCATCGTTTTTTCTATGGGCCAACAAAGGCGAGGATCACTTCCAGCGAAGGACGAGGGATCCTGTGCAGCAATTATGCGGAAAAGCAGAGCAGGAATTCTCAACTTTGCTACAGTTTTTTCCTCCTCGCCCTCTGTTCTGCTTTATGGCCGGCTTGTTAAAAAAGAATCATAAAAATTATTTAGATCTAGATCAGGTCCTCAGCGAGGACCTCATAAATCTGCTGAGCTGACCTACAAATGGCGAAATTCCCAGAAGCCGCAGGACTTGCGTAATAATTTGCATTTTTTTCTGCGCCTCTTAGAAGGAATTTTTTGTGTGCTGGCCGTGGGCCTTCTTCTCTTTTTGCGCTGCTTCATTCATGGGCCCATGAAATTGGCCCAAAAATTACCTAAGAAGCGTAAAACGAGAGCAGCCATAAAGGACCCTCGGGCGTCCTGCTGCGTCGATGTCCTACTTTTTTGCATGTTTTTCGAGCAATAAAAATCCTGTCGTCGAGGATTTCCGAATTTTTTTCGCCCTAAAAAGATTGGAGGGAGCCGAAGATTCGAACTAATTGAGGCGGGTGGTGCGTAGTGCCTCTTTATGATGGATTGATCCCTGATCCCGGCCCTCGCCCCTCGACTGACCTCATAAAAATTTCCAAAAATAGGAAAAAACAATATAAAGAACTTACGCTGCGCGACCAAAAAATAGAACACTAAAAACTGGTCAGAAACTGGAGCACATACAGCGAAATTGCCATACCTTTGTGTTTTTTTATTTGCATTTGTATTTTTATTTTTTGTTCAGTATCCCTGCAGCAGCGCCACCTGCTGTTTATTGCCAACATGTCGCGATTTTTTCGTACACCATAAAAAATGAGGTGGGAGTTGGCAGTCTAACCCCCAAAAACAGTGAGTTGCTCGTTAGGAAGGCTAGAAAAAACAAAAACAACAGCAACAACAGTTACAGAAGAGGAATAGGAAGCGACGAAGGATGTGGGAAACTCTTGTTGTGTTAATAATTTGACATTTTATTTGTCAAAAAGAAGAAATCTGCGGGGCAAACAATCAAAAATGCCAACACTTGGGCTATAAAAAAGTAAACAAAGCGCAAGGAAAGCGGAAAATGGAAAACCCTGCTTCCTCCAGACGGCGTGAAAAGTTTGCACAAAGGGATTTATGACAGTAGTCAAGTGGGGCAAATGTGCAAATTCACAAAATACTTCATCAAGTGTTGCGAAAGTCGCGCTTCCAGTGTTTTTTGCCAATTACACAGCATTTAAACGGGATTACAATTTGCCAGACGTTTAATCAAAGGTTGAGCAAGGGTTAGACCTCTATTTTCTCCATGTACAGAAAATAAACAATAATTGCAATCTACGGAAACTACCATCTTCGTCCCAAAATCCAATGCACAAATGCAAGGAAATCCCTGTGAAAATGCCCTCCTGATTAGTCTAAGCAAATTGTTATTGAATACGAGCAAATCGGCGCATAAAGGTAAAGTTTTATAGCCATTTTGCATTCGCATTGACCCTTCCTCCTCCAGGCCAAAACCAAAACTGCTCCCCACAGACTGTTGGAAAGTCGAAGTGTCGAAGTGCTCCCTGTCGAAGTGCTCCCCCGATAAAGCGCATAATCGCTAAAAATTCTCATGTTCATGTAATTTGTTTGGCATACGAGTTGGGATTGGTTTCTGGGATCGGGGATCTGGGGTCGGGGATCTGAGCTTTGGGGTTTGGGTTACGGAGGTGTCATAATATATGGACAACGATTGCACAAGGCACTTCGCACAGTCACAGGTGACGGGGGCTGCCATTTCTGTGGTGTTTTCTAGGGTATAGTGGGGTATGTTGGGTATAGGATATGTGGCAAAAAATTAAGAGACAGTGGAAATTCAAAATACCATGCACTTCCTTATACAAATGTGTTATAATTGTTATAATAATGGCCTAGGACAAATGCCTGTTGAATATCAATCAATATCAATATTAATGTGATAAATCTTTCCAGCACCCAGTTTTACCATAAGTCTGAAACATAACAAGTTAGGATCGTATTGCCAAAAGTTCTTGAAACAGGGTATCCCCCAGGTCCTTACAGACAGTGCAAGTCTCCGGGCTCGTTTGTATGCTTAGCATGATTACATTGGGCTACCCCCAAAGTCGAGTTCCGTATGCAAAACGTTTCGTGTTCGTTTGTTGTTTATTTATTCGCGCCTCCCGTTGCAAAGTAATCCTTTCCGGGGCTGCAAGTGCTCAACTGCCATTCCCCCTTTCCGCTTCCCCGCTGCCCCGCCATTTCCCGCTTGCAACCTTTCTTGGCCCTGTTTGCTGACATTTTCGCGTTTCGGGTTTGTCAGCAACGTCCTTGCCGGCTGTCATTCCATTTTGCATTCACAAGGAGCCGCGGCAAAGGTGGATGGAAAATGGGCGGAAAATGGGGGTGAAACCTCGCGGCGGGTGGGGTTTTGGCAACACTCAAGCGGCACAAAAGGTGATTGCGATTGCGAATTCCGTTGACGTTTTTATGGCGCATTCAGTAAACCAAACAATTGCCAAACTCAAAGGCAACTCCTTCAGGCACTGCAGAAAAAATATCTGCCCATATAATGTCACATGCAAACAATACTAAATTCTATGCGTCTTTTGACAATCTGCAAAACCTCTAAACTGACTAACACAAATAAATATTAATTAATATAGACCACTACATCAAGAATTTATTAATGGAATGTGGTCGTATTTTTTCTCAGTGCCCTCACCCACTCTATAACCAAACACACACCTGCATACATACCTACCATTGTTGTTGACTTCAGAACTCAACTCGCAACTCCGCGACAGTTGAACATTTTTCGCCAAAACCGAACAACAACACCAACAACAAACGTGCCGGCAAAAAGGACAAAGGGCAAAAAAAGGATTTGCTCGGGCATGAACACCCCCTCTCACTCTTTTCACTTTTTTTTTTTGCAAATTTTTATGGTTTGTTTAACAAAACGCAACGTTATATAAGCAGCAGTGGAGTTAGCCGGAAAACAGGAAGGGCAAATAAATGGAAGGATTGCAAAGAAGGAAGGGATTGGCAAGAGTTAGCGGGAAAGTGTCCTTGACTTGCGCGCTCTCGGGAAAATAGGAAAGTGTCAAAGAAACTGTAAGGAAACTGTAGGGAGAATCGCAAAATTAACTCGAATATTCCGCGGAAATTTGCGTTCATGCAATGTTAGCGTCTTCTCTTCAATGAAAGGATACGAGTTCCTTGTATCTTGGCGTTTTGTCAAAGAAGTAATAAAAGTTGCAAGTATTTCCTGAAGGTAAGTAAAGTTGGGTTATTTAGTTAAATAGGCAAAATGGAGAATACAAATAGAATTTATATTCTGTCCAGCGGTTTCCTCTGAGCCAACTACATATATTGAAATTATACATATACCACTGAAATTGCGCAAATCAACTGCTTGAACATAATTGAAATAATTCCCAAAATCCCATCCACAAGTCCGTCGAAAAGGTGGCCATGAATCGCCTTCGAGAAGGAGCCAACCCATCTGGTCCGCTGTCAACTGTCCGTCAGAGTCAGAAAAAGGACCTCTTGTCGAGGTCGGGCATCATTAACATAACAGCTCGAGTTGGGCAGCGTTTCGGTACCAATCCGCTCGACATCCCATGTGGCAGCCTTGAGTGGCCACTTGGCTTTGGCACTCATGTAAATCGACACAAATCGCTCGACAAATTTGCCATAAATCCGTATCATTTGCCCAGATTCTCATTTCGCCAAATGTCAAATGCACATTAACGGACACACAAAAACACACAGGCCCGTTTTGATGGGGGTTGAGGGAAATGCGAAATGGGAAACGTTAAACGTTAAACGGGAACTCGGGGACTCGGAAAATCGGAAAATCGGGAGGGGGAAATGGCAATGAGCATGAGATTGCCAAACACCAGCACACCAGCACACCCGGAAAATCGGACAAAGTCGGACAATGAGTGACAGGCAGATTGCAAAATTGAAAATATGACAACAGAGGATCCCCGTTTTTGGGAAAAACCCGCTGCTTAGGGCGCTCTCTCGCCGTCCCTTTCACAATTTTCCGACTTTTCCTTCCTTCCGGCTATGCCCGGCTCCGGCAAAAACTGTTTGACAGCCAGCCGAAGTTAAGCCCGATTCCCAATCCCGAATCCGATTTCGATCCCATCCATCTGACCAGCCGACAATTGAACATATTTCGCTGACATTTTAATTAATTTGACACTCGGTGCGGAGGTTTCGCCTCGGTTTCTTCTTTTTTCGTGTGTGTCGTCCTGGGGTTTTGTTTTGGGCGAGGGGGATTACGCGGCATTTGCCGCTCTTCGCCAGTTGCAGCATTTAATAAAACTTAATCACCAAATTAAATGACAGCGGCGGCAGTTTTTGGGAAATTCTGCCAACATTTTATGGGCTTTTATTGGCGAAAATGGTGAATTTGATTAAACTAACGGAGGAGATCATTAAAACTTAAGAGATTCGTATCCTTTCTTAGTGCTTAGCCATTTGCCCACTTTAATCTTAATATTTTTCCAGCTGCACACTCCCTAAATATACATAAAACTATTTTAAACATTTTTAATTCTTTTGTCATTGGTTTTATTTAATAAAAAATCTAGCATAAATAATAGTGTTTCTAAAGCAGTAGTTTCCCAATGTGCGAATCGAGTGCGTGAACTATTTATTATTAATTACAAGTTCCTATAATTTTTTTTTCTAAATTATAGCGCAAAAAGGCTATGGATCCACTGATTTTCGTTCGATTTGAATGTTTTGAAACTTCCCTAATCGCCCCGCCCCCGTGACTCTCGTCCTCCCAATCTTCGGAGACCATTTCGATGAGGCGCGTCCAAAGTCGACTAATTAAAACTAAACCCTTTTGCGCGGTACCCACCCATAGAAGCGATCGGGATTTAGGATTCTCGACTTCGGGCGAATCAGGCGCGTTAATTGCCGAGTTTTTGGGATGCGTAGAGCCGAGCGGAACCAAAGTAAGCCACACTTTCCGGAAAGCCGGACTAGCGGCGATCCTTGGGAGCGAAAGTCAAACTGAAAGTCAAAGGATTAGGAGTGCGGAATCCTCAATCCTGAATCCGGGGATCACTGGGCGAAAGGGGTGCGGCTGTGTTTTCAAAATACTCGTAAACAAAAATCGCAAAAGTGCAAGGGGCAACGCCCAGGATTTCCACGCATTGACCTAGTTGTCCTCCTACGAGGGACGAGGGACGTAGGATGTGGGATGTGGGCTGTGGAAGATAGGACTTCGGCTTCGATTTTCGGGTGGGCGAGGACGTGAGTGTCCTTGCTCGCGACCGCGGGGGCTGCCTTAATTGCCTGCAACTAATTATGAATAGTGGCAAAAGGAGTGAGAACCGAGGCGGGAAAAGGGAAAACTGCCGGGAACCGGGCCGCGAAAGGAGTATGGCACTACTGTTTGTCCTTGCCGCGATTGTCGTCATTGTTGTTTGCAATTGTCATCTTTATAGATGATGCCATTGTCCCTCGGCCGCCGGCACCCGTAAAATTCGGCCGGATTAGTGGCGTACAGCTAGCGAAAGGATTAAAACGAAATTAGACGCAGGTAGGCCGATGCGGGAAAATCATCAAATGGTGAAATGCTGCGATGCTGAAATGTCTAAATGAAGAGATACGGAAAATCAGGAAAAACGCGAGCCCGAACTGCCGAACTGGAGCTCTCGGCTTCTTAAGGGCTTAATTGAAATTAATTATGCGGGGGCCCTTAAGTGTGCGACCTGTTCAATTATGCAAGCGGCAACTTTGAGAAGTTTTTCACACCCCTTTCTACGGAGCAGGCGACAGGTTCTCATAATTAATGCAGGCGATGAGTGAAGTGAAGGGGTTAAGCAAATTCAGGGATCAAGTCGAGAATAAGAATACCCTTTAAATGGGTTCAGTTTACAGTTAAAAGTAACTTCTACTGGACGGATTGATTGGTTGGGTTTCTAGGCGTCTTGACTTTAAAGAAATATATAATTTAGTCTTTTCATTTTAAATGCATAATAAATATCATTTAAGTAATATATTCGTCAACTGGAATAGCTAAAAAGGATTCTGACTACACTGGAAGTCTAGGGCATACAAGTTACAGACATAGAGACCCCACCCTTCGTCCTGTTTTTCGGGGGTGTCGTGGGATTTTTCAAGGACAGCTCGAACCGCATTACGAACCCTAATGCCAGGCTTTTGCACTTTTTCTTTTCGCTCATAAAACGGCGCTTAATGCGACTCTTGTCAATAATCAATTTTCGCTGAGCCGCTTCGCCTAATAATGCCAATTTATTTTCATGGCTGGAAAAAAGCGCAGAAAAGCGGAGCATCCAATAAAAAGAAAGGGGTTGCAAAAGGGTTTTTGTGAGGCAGAGACACACGTGAGCGGAAAATGCCGGCAATTTATCTGTTTGATTTTCAGATATGCCGCGTCTAAGTCGTCGAAAAATCGCTCAAGATAACCGGAGCGACATCCGCATGGGAATCAGTCAGGGATATGCAGAACATACGTATATGTTTCCCTAAATCCGCGTCTTTACCAGACAAAGGCCGGGAAATTGGGCATATCAAATGGGCGTAGCTAAAGAAAATATAATATGATACATTTCGAAAAGGTTTATACATATGACTGGCGTTTTTTATGCTTTATTTTGCAGCTAACTATCGTCTGATTTTTCAATAGTTCTCAAGTGCCTCTTCGAGTGTTTCCCGACTTTCAAAGAAGCTGCAGAATTGCTGGAAGGTGTTTGCCATTCATGAAAAAGAGACATCTTCATCGGCAGATGCCACCCAAATTGGCCAAAACTCTTTTGTGCCGATTTGGCCATTAACTAATGGCCTGGATCGAGGACAAAGCCAACGCAGGTGGCCCTGCACCTCGGGTCCTTCGAGTGTTTCTGCTCTCGGGCAAGAATGAATGCGAATGCCAGTTTTCTGCGTTGGCCACACACAAGCGGCGAACTGAGAGCCCAAAACACACCTCACCTAATGACAACAATTAGGGCAGCCGGAACTCGCTCGGTGACTAAACAAGATTTCCCCAGGACTTCGGCAGGACACTCGACGACATAATCAGGCAGCCAACTGCCACGTGGGGTGTCCAAGTGCTCAAATGCTCAAATGCTCAAAATGGCATCGAAATCACCAGGACATGCATACATGCACAAATGGCGCAAAAATTGCAGACACTTCAATTATGAGTTGGGTAAATATTTTTGTGCAAACAACGCAACAGGATATCAATTCACTGAAGCATTATCAAAATCTGCCCATGTGCAATGTGAATAACTCAATTTGACACAAAAGTCAATGGATGAGCAGCAGAGCTGCGAGTCGGAATCCAAGGAAGCCACCCCGGAAGCCAAGGTAAACAGAAAGGAACTCGAGGACCCCGCATTGTTTTCCAGATCAACGGGGAACCTTATTTACCCGTATATGTAGACTTTTTTTTTTAAATTTACAGTAAGGTCGCAGACAGGATTAGATGTCCTTTTATTTTAGACGCACGCTATAATTTTTAGTAACATCCCATATGTACTAACATATTTTTATTCGATATATAGCATTATTAATTAAGAGTCTATGGAATCGCACGACTTCCCAGTCTAATCTCATAACTAAATAACAAACTAACACCAAACTAGATTCAGATAAAGCAAATGCGTGCTGGCAAGGATTCTGTCTTGAGGCTGATTATTGAATCAACAAACAACTACTTTATACAATTGGAATTTGATATTATTTTTGTTCGCAAATTTGTTTTACTATGTCGACAAGGTCTTTATTTTTTGCGCACACTTTTCCGGGCAGCTGTTGTTGGCCTTCTGCCTGTATTTTCGGCTAAGGATTTTTGGGATCGGCATCTCGGATTGCGTAAGCCATAAAAATCCAGGCCAGGATCCTTCTGCGAACACGGATCTTCGCGTGTCAGCCTAAAAAACTGGAACTGCACGCAACTGGATGGAAAAAATGAACACAAAAAAGCGAGGCACAAAAAGGATATATCCACGCGTCATAAAAAGGCAAGGAAAATTCTGCTGAAAAATTGAAAACCTCTAGACAACATTACGCAAAACGCAATCGGCGAACCGAGACTGTAAATCAAATAATAAAAAATCGCCGCGAACGAACAAAAAAATAACGAAACTTGCCTTGGTTACGGTGAGTCTTGAGTTCAGTTTTTTAGTTCTGTAGCTCAGTTTTTTCCTCACCAAATTACGGCGAAAAAAGCGACAGAAAAAACGCTAGTCTGTTTACGACTTTCGGATCAGGATTTATGGCCCAGGTCTAGATGATGTAACCGTAGGATCCTCGGCAAAATCGCGTACCGTAAAATGTGCGGCTGCTAATGAGGTGTTGGATGGAATGGGACGGATATTACGGATATCACGGATATTACTGGAGGCTACAGAACATCAATTTATACTTAAGACAATTTGATTTCTACGATTAAGATTAGGTAACACTTAGAAATGTTGCATAATTTAGTAAAAATTTGGGTCAAAGGAGCCATTGCCTTTTCTATCATCCGTTATACTCATTCGTAATCATCAAATTCAGTCAGACCTCTCTTAAATCAAAAATTTGTTACACCTAAATTTTTCAATCCGTTTTTAGATTCAGCTACAATATGTTTCCTGGTGATTTAAGGGCATTGGGTAAGTACAAAACATCAATTTATACTTAAAACAAGAGAGAATGTTATAGTCGAGTTCCCCGACTATCAGATACCCTATAATCTGCTAGTGTGAATGCGAGCGGGAAATTTTACCATTTTTCTGGGATATCAATAGATATTGGGAAATTAATTGATAAAAAATTTAAAAATTGATCAAAAGTGTGAACGGTTTGGCGGCTTTAGAGCGTTAGAATGGGCGTGTCAAAAAGTTTTTTTGCAAATTGATAGAAATTTTTACGACTAATAAAAAAATATCAAAACATTTTGTGGGCGTGGCAGTATTGGTCGGCTTGTGGGCGTTAGAGTCGGAGCGGCAACATGAACAAACTTGAGCTGCGTCTCTGTCTCTAGAATCTGTATGCTGAATCTTAACCTTCTAGTAGTTCTTGAGATCTCGACGTTCGTGCGGACAGTCGTTAATTTACGAGTAACGGGTATAACAATTTATTTTCTAGGATTGATATTTTTTTATTTTGTTTTATTAAATTTATTAAACGAAATTATTTAATTGACTAGCGCACTTTTCCCTTCTTGGGCAACTTAATCTAATCGGTATCAATTTAAATAATTCTTAATATGTAAGATATTTACAAAGATTATATTATAATGAGTATTAAAGAAACGGAATGTTTAGGAAATAATATTTAGATGATTATAATTAAGTAGGATTTATGTCAAGTCCCGGTCAGTCAGGTCTTGAGGGTGGTGGCGTTTCAATCTTCTTCTCGTTTTTGTCCGATGACTTTGGGCTGCGATACTTAGTCGTCTATCTAGACTATTAGGATGAGTTTCTTGTTTGTTATTGTATTTTTTCGCTATTTCCTGAATCCTGTCTCCAATTTATGGCTCCAAGGAGCGCCTGTGATCTTCCTCACAGTTTTGGTCTAAAGAACCCGAATTTTATTCAGGTGCGTTTTGGCAGCGATTCCATACACCTGTATGGCATAGAATATACCAGGAGCTAAGATGGTCTTGTAAATTTTAACCTTGTTGGCGAAGGAAAGTTTGCTGCGGGCAGCAACTAACCAGGACATTTTAGAAAACTTATTTTTAAAGGACTGCTGTATCGCCGTAACATTCCTTCCGAAGGTTAAACTTCTATCTTAAATCACTCCAAGATATTTGTATGATGACTTGTGGTCACAACGGCAACTACTTATACGCTTTGTGACGTTTGCACATTTGTCAGCATTGATGCAGACGTTCCACAACTCTGCTCAATTCTGGAATTCGTCCAAGTACTCTTGCAGTGCGTCCGAGCCCTCGATAATGCTATTCCTTTTTGTCAGTACCGCGGTGTCATCAGCATATGTGGCAGGATTGATATTAGGTAACACTTAAAAGAACCAGTCACCTTGTGTTGCATCATTTAGTAAAATTTCGGTCAAAGGAGTCATTGACTTTTCTATCATCCGTTATACTCATTCGAAATCATCAAATTCAGTCAGACCTCTCTGAAATCAAAAATTTGTTACACCTAAATTTTTCAATCCGTTTTTAGATTCAGCTACAATATGTTTCCTGGTAATTTAAGGACATTGAGTAAGTACGAAACAGCTGAATATATAAGAAACAGTGATATACCACTAAAGTCTTATTCGATTCACAAGAATACATATTGATTATAGACCAATGATTACGCCTAAATATTATATTGCTGAAGATTATTGCTCTTATTCCTAAGCAGCTATCTACCTTGCGTTTGTACACTTGGCAAAAAGGTCTAGTGCGTTTGGAAAGCGCCGAATTATTGAGTTTTCATTTTCACCCAATTTCCTAACAATATGGGTGTTTATGTTTGACAGGCAATTACAGGAATATTTTCTTATAAACGATTATATTGTTCTAACCTATATACTTATACGCTCAAGAATAATGAAAATGTTATAACTAATTTTAGGAGTCCGACCTATAGTGAAGTCGGTTACTTTACTTTGCCGCAATGTTTCGGGAAATTCTTGGAAGAATTCAGGAATGGAGCTACTCTCGGGTGTAGCTTATGCATGCCGGCTCCCTAAGTGGCCAACACTCCAGAGGATTCCAATCAATCATGACGTCAATAAGAAGAAGCCCTATTCCACATTCAAAATCGATCGAATCCAGAATATGTGGCAAAGGTCCAGAATTGGGGCCAAAGAGCAGGTGTGTTACATTGTTTGCCAATTAGATATTTACCACAGATCAATTGTAATGGGCTTAATAATCCGGAAAGCAGAACAGCCTCCGCGGCTATCAGCCCGCCAATTCCGACGTGAATACCGATTCGGATGAAGCCATCAGTGCCCTGGACAAAGTGAGGCGCATAGAGGAGCGGCGTAAAATCCAGAATAAGATGCAAGCCCTCATGGATGAGCAGCACATGCACGACGAGCGAATCCAGGAGGAGAATGATCGTGTGATCAGGAAGGAGGTCCTTGTCGAGCGGGAGCCGGCCAGGAAGCAAACATCACAAGAGTACTCTCCTGTCCGTAGCCGGGAGAAGTGCAAACCAGTACCCTGGGTGTCAGCCACCGTTTTGGCGGCAACGGGAAGGATGCAGCAACATAGATACATGCAGACTCCTCTGAAGCGGAACCCAATCAAGGTAGAGGTGAGTACATCCATCATATTCTAATGCCAAGTTTTATATGTACATGATAGAAACTAATACATTTGTATGTAGAACTTTAGATTAATCTTTTGACCATCTTTTTCTAATCAATCCCTAGGCCGAGGTTCAACAGCCGAGGAAATCAGTTCCAGGGAATCCGGCCAACGGCACCACATCCGGCGAACCCAATCAGACCAATTACGACATGTCCAGTCGTGTGAAATGGGCCAAGAGCGTCTTGGAGTTGCACAAAACTCGCGCCAAGCGAATGGACGATATCCTATTTCTGGAAGGATACTCCAATGAATCTGCCTGAAGTTGAGTGAACATTCTGCTATGCGGAGATCAAGACATCACTAGGCAATGCGACACCTTAACATTCCGTTTCGAAAATATCCTGGAGTTTGAACAAATCGATCCTGACTTGTAGCTTTGAACCTCATTACAGGGCTCTCTTTTCAGTGTGACATTTCGGAGGCAGCGCGAAAAAAGACGCAAACCATTTTCCTGTGACATCTCAGCATTCCGTTTTTAAAATATCCCGGAATGGGAGCAAACCCCCATAGATCCTGACTCAATCCTGACTTGTAGCATTGGACCACATTATACAGGACTCTCTTTTAAGTGTGACTCTTCGGAGGCATAGCGAAACAAGGGAGCAAACCATATTCCTAAGACATCTCAACATTCCGTTTCGAAAATATCCCGAGATGGGAGCAAATCACAACAGATCCAGACTCGATCCTGACTTGTATCATTAGACCCCATTACAGAACTCTCTTTTAATTGTGACTTTTCGGAAAAGCAAACCAAATTTTATAAATATTATTTATACCGTTTTTAGAAAATATATTTTTGGATAAAGCAAATAAAATAAAATAACACATTTAAAAATGTTGCACAATTTTTAGCGAAAACTATACTTGGATAAAACAAATATATAGACTTAAGTAAAATTACACTCATCGCTTCTTCTTCTGCCAGCTATTTTCCCGAGGGACAATACCGCTCGGACATTGCCCAAGCACTGGGCACCGGTACTCTTAGGGGTCTTGCATCAGGGTCATCTGAAAGGAATTGACAGGATTGATCAACATACCTCGTGATTTGGAGACTAAGTTTTTACTGGTTTTTCCGCTCATGGGTTTCCTCAAAGGCAAACTCCTTAGCCGGGCATTCCTATATAGCTTCCGGGCACTTCTGGCCAATTCGTTCATAGACTTTTCGTATCGAATGAATGCTGTTTTCACCTCGTTCCTCGCGGAGTTCGGCACATTTCGACTGAGCAGACTAACGACTGTTGGGAGGCGGTCGCCCGCTCGGGGACCACGCCCCCATTCGACTGTTGTCTCTACTGGCTTTTTTTCGAAGATATTAGACTCCCGATTCTTTTGAACGGACATAGCCTGCATAGCCAATAAATGTCGTCTAGTGCCATAGGAACACACTGAAAAAAAAACCAAATAGTTTCAGATTGAGTCCAGTTTGAGATCAAGTCTATTGGCCTATCTTAAAAAACAGTAAATAATGGAAAAAATGCTATTAAGGAGTGAAATCATGTTTAGTAACATTCCATGTGTTCACTAAATATGCAATGTTTTTGTGGATGTAAGCCACTAACTGGCTAATCATACCAAATACATAATGATTATCTATCAAAACGCAAGTTAAATTATTTGTTCTAGTTGTAATTAATTAAATCTATGTACATAGTTGAGACGGTGTGGAACGCATTCTTGTATGAAATTAAAATTACCACCAGATGTCGTTCTTTTCAAGCAGTAGGAGGTATCTGATAGTCGATGCACTCAACCAGATCGTTCCTAAATGTTTTAATATAGATATAATATTACTAATATTGTAATTTCCAATAAAATTTAAATATTCAAATGTATAATTGGCTTGTCTTTCAAGAACTTTATTCTATGTCTCTAGAATCTGTATGCTGAATCTTAACCTGCTAGCTTTGGTAGTACTTGAGATCTCGACTTTCGTGCGGACAGACGGACATGGCTAGATCGACTCGGCTATTAATCCTGATCAAGAATATATATATATATATACCAACGAGAATATTCTACGATTGATATTAGGTAACACTTAAAACAACCAATCACCTTTTGTTGCATCATTTAGTAAAATTTCGGTGAAAGGAGCCATTGACTTTTCTATCATCCGTTATACTCATTCGTAATTATCAAATTCAGTCAGACCTCTCTGAAATCAAAAATTTGATACACCCAAATTTTTCAATCCGTTTTTACATTCAGCTACAATATGTTTCCTGGTGATTTAAGGGCATTGGGTAAGTACAAAACATCAATTTATACTTAAAACAAGAGAGAATGTTATAGTCGAGTTCCCCGACTATCAGATACCCTATAATCTGCTAGTGTGAATGCGAGCGGGAAATTTTACCATTTTTCTGGGATATCAATAGATATTGGGAAATTAATTGATAAAAAATTTAAAAATTGATCAAAAGTGTGAACGGTTTGGCGGCTTTAGAGCGTTAGAATGGGCGTGTCAAAAAGTTTTTTTGCAAATTGATAGAAATTTTTACGACTAATAAAAAAATATCAAAACATTTTGTGGGCGTGGCAGTATTGGTCGGCTTGTGGGCGTTAGAGTCGGAGCGGCAACATGAACAAACTTGAGCTGCGTCTCTGTCTCTAGAATCTGTATGCTGAATCTTAACCTTCTAGTAGTTCTTGAGATCTCGACGTTCGTGCGGACAGTCGTTAATTTACGAGTAACGGGTATAACAATTTATTTTCTAGGATTGATATTTTTTTATTTTGTTTTATTAAATTTATTAAACGAAATTATTTAATTGACTAGCGCACTTTTCCCTTCTTGGGCAACTTAATCTAATCGGTATCAATTTAAATAATTCTTAATATGTAAGATATTTACAAAGATTATATTATAATGAGTATTAAAGAAACGGAATGTTTAGGAAATAATATTTAGATGATTATAATTAAGTAGGATTTATGTCAAGTCCCGGTCAGTCAGGTCTTGAGGGTGGTGGCGTTTCAATCTTCTTCTCGTTTTTGTCCGATGACTTTGGGCTGCGATACTTAGTCGTCTATCTAGACTATTAGGATGAGTTTCTTGTTTGTTATTGTATTTTTTCGCTATTTCCTGAATCCTGTCTCCAATTTATGGCTCCAAGGAGCGCCTGTGATCTTCCTCACAGTTTTGGTCTAAAGAACCCGAATTTTATTCAGGTGCGTTTTGGCAGCGATTCCATACACCTGTATGGCATAGAATATACCAGGAGCTAAGATGGTCTTGTAAATTTTAACCTTGTTGGCGAAGGAAAGTTTGCTGCGGGCAGCAACTAACCAGGACATTTTAGAAAACTTATTTTTAAAGGACTGCTGTATCGCCGTAACATTCCTTCCGAAGGTTAAACTTCTATCTTAAATCACTCCAAGATATTTGTATGATGACTTGTGGTCACAACGGCAACTACTTATACGCTTTGTGACGTTTGCACATTTGTCAGCATTGATGCAGACGTTCCACAACTCTGCTCAATTCTGGAATTCGTCCAAGTACTCTTGCAGTGCGTCCGAGCCCTCGATAATGCTATTCCTTTTTGTCAGTACCGCGGTGTCATCAGCATATGTGGCAGGATTGATATTAGGTAACACTTAAAAGAACCAGTCACCTTGTGTTGCATCATTTAGTAAAATTTCGGTCAAAGGAGTCATTGACTTTTCTATCATCCGTTATACTCATTCGAAATCATCAAATTCAGTCAGACCTCTCTGAAATCAAAAATTTGTTACACCTAAATTTTTCAATCCGTTTTTAGATTCAGCTACAATATGTTTCCTGGTAATTTAAGGACATTGAGTAAGTACGAAACAGCTGAATATATAAGAAACAGTGATATACCACTAAAGTCTTCTTCGATTCACAAGAATACATATTGATTATAGACCAATGATTACGCCTAAATATTATATTGCTGAAGATTATTGCTCTTATTCCTAAGCAGCTATCTACCTTGCGTTTGTACACTTGGCAAAAAGGTCTAGTGCGTTTGGAAAGCGCCGAATTATTGAGTTTTCATTTTCACCCAATTTCCTAACAATATGGGTGTTTATGTTTGACAGGCAATTACAGGAATATTTTGTTATAAACGATTATATTGTTCTAACCTATATACTTATACGCTCAAGAATAATGAAAATGTTATAACTAATTTTAGGAGTCCGACCTATAGTGAAGTCGGTTACTTTACTTTGCCGCAATGTTTCGGGAAATTCTTGGAAGAATTCAGGAATGGAGCTACTCTCGGGTGTAGCTTATGCATGCCGGCTCCCTAAGTGGCCAACACTCCAGAGGATTCCAATCAATCATGACGTCAATAAGAAGAAGCCCTATTCCACATTCAAAATCGATCGAATCCAGAATATGTGGCAAAGGTCCAGAATTGGGGCCAAAGAGCAGGTGTGTTACATTGTTTGCCAATTAGATATTTACCACAGATCAATTGTAATGGGCTTAATAATCCGGAAAGCAGAACAGCCTCCGCGGCTATCAGCCCGCCAATTCCGACGTGAATACCGATTCGGATGAAGCCATCAGTGCCCTGGACAAAGTGAGGCGCATAGAGGAGCGGCGTAAAATCCAGAATAAGATGCAAGCCCTCATGGATGAGCAGCACATGCACGACGAGCGAATCCAGGAGGAGAATGATCGTGTGATCAGGAAGGAGGTCCTTGTCGAGCGGGAGCCGGCCAGGAAGCAAACATCACAAGAGTACTCTCCTGTCCGTAGCCGGGAGAAGTGCAAACCAGTACCCTGGGTGTCAGCCACCGTTTTGGCGGCAACGGGAAGGATGCAGCAACATAGATACATGCAGACTCCTCTGAAGCGGAACCCAATCAAGGTAGAGGTGAGTACATCCATCATATTCTAATGCCAAGTTTTATATGTACATGATAGAAACTAATACATTTGTATGTAGAACTTTAGATTAATCTTTTGACCATCTTTTTCTAATCAATCCCTAGGCCGAGGTTCAACAGCCGAGGAAATCAGTTCCAGGGAATCCGGCCAACGGCACCACATCCGGCGAACCCAATCAGACCAATTACGACATGCCCAGTCGTGTGAAATGGGCCAAGAGCGTCTTGGAGTTGCACAAAACTCGCGCCAAGCGAATGGACGATATCCTATTTCTGGAAGGATACTCCAATGAATCTGCCTGAAGTTGAGTGAACATTCTGCTATGCGGAGATCAAGACATCACTAGGCAATGCGACACCTTAACATTCCGTTTCGAAAATATCCTGGAGTTTGAACAAATCGATCCTGACTTGTAGCTTTGAACCTCATTACAGGGCTCTCTTTTTAGTGTGACATTTCGGAGGCAGCGCGAAAAAAGACGCAAACCATTTTCCTGTGACATCTCAACATTCCGTTTTTAAAATATCCCGGAATGGGAGCAAACCCCCATAGATCCTGACTCAATCCTGACTTGTAGCGTTGGACCACATTATACAGGACTCTCTTTTAAGTGTGACTCTTCGGAGGCATAGCGAAACAAGGGAGCAAACCATATTCCTAAGACATCTCAATTTTCCGTTTCGAAAATATCCCGAAATGGGAGCAAATCACAACAGATCCAGACTCGATCCTGACTTGTATCATTAGACCCCATTACAGAACTCTCTTTTAATTGTGACTTTTCGGAAAAGCAAACCAAATTTTATAAATATTATTTATACCGTTTTTAGAAAATATATTTTTGGATAAAGCAAATAAAATAAAATAACACATTTAAAAATGTTGCACAATTTTTAGCGAAAACTATACTTGGATAAAACAAATATATAGACTTAAGTAAAATTACACTCATCGCTTCATCTTCTGCCAGCTATTTTCCAGAGGGACAATACCGCTCGGACATTGCCCAAGCACTGGGCACCGGTACTCTTAGGGGTCTTGCTTCAGGGTCATCTGAAAGGAATTGACAGGATTGATCAACATACCCCTTCTCGTGATTTGGAGACTAAGTTTCTACTGGTTTTTCCGCTCATGGGTTTCCTCAACGGCAAACTCCTTAGCCGGGCATTCCTATATAGCTTCCGGGCACTTCTGGCCAATTCGTTCATAGACTTTTCGTATCGAATGAATGCTGTTTTCACCTCGTTCCTCGCGGAGTTCGGCACATTTCGACTGAGCAGACTAACGACTGTTGGGAGGCGGTCGCCCGCTCGGGGACCACGCCCCCATTCGACTGTTGTCTCTACTGGCTTTTTTTCGAAGATATTAGACTCCCGATTCTTTTGAACGGACATAGCCTGCATAGCCAATAAATGTCGTCTAGTGCCATAGGAACACACTGAAAAAAAAACCAAATAGTTTCAGATTGAGTCCAGTTTGAGATCAAGTCTATTGGCCTATCTTAAAAAACAGTAAATAATGGAAAAAATGCTATTAAGGAGTGAAATCATGTTTAGTAACATTCCATGTGTTCACTAAATATGCAATGTTTTTGTGGATGTAAGCCACTAACTGGCTAATCATACCAAATACATAATGATTATCTATCAAAACGCAAGTTAAATTATTTGTTCTAGTTGTAATTAATTAAATCTATGTACATAGTTGAGACGGTGTGGAACGCATTCTTGTATGAAATTAAAATTACCACCAGATGTCGTTCTTTTCAAGCAGTAGGAGGTATCTGATAGTCGATGCACTCAACCAGATCGTTCCTTAATGTTTTAATATAGATATAATATTACTAATATTGTAATTTCCAATAAAATTTAAATATTCAAATGTATAATTGGCTTGTCTTTCAAGAACTTTATTCTATGTCTCTAGAATCTGTATGCTGAATCTTAACCTGCTAGCTTTGGTAGTACTTGAGATCTCGACTTTCGTGCGGACAGACGGACATGGCTAGATCGACTCGGCTATTAATCCTGATCAAGAATATATATATATATATACCAACGAGAATATTCTACGATTGATATTAGGTAACACTTAAAACAACCAATCACCTTTTGTTGCATCATTTAGTAAAATTTCGGTGAAAGGAGCCATTGACTTTTCTATCATCCGTTATACTCATTCGTAATTATCAAATTCAGTCAGACCTCTCTGAAATCAAAAATTTGATACACCCAAATTTTTCAATCCGTTTTTACATTCAGCTACAATATGTTTCCTGGTGATTTAAGGGCATTGGGTAAGTACAAAACATCAATTTATACTTAAAACAAGAGAGAATGTTATAGTCGAGTTCCCCGACTATCAGATACCCTATAATCTGCTAGTGTGAATGCGAGCGGGAAATTTTACCATTTTTCTGGGATATCAATAGATATTGGGAAATTAATTGATAAAAAATTTAAAAATTGATCAAAAGTGTGAACGGTTTGGCGGCTTTAGAGCGTTAGAATGGGCGTGTCAAAAAGTTTTTTTGCAAATTGATAGAAATTTTTACGACTAATAAAAAAATATCAAAACATTTTGTGGGCGTGGCAGTATTGGTCGGCTTGTGGGCGTTAGAGTCGGAGCGGCAACATGAACAAACTTGAGCTGCGTCTCTGTCTCTAGAATCTGTATGCTGAATCTTAACCTTCTAGTAGTTCTTGAGATCTCGACGTTCGTGCGGACAGTCGTTAATTTACGAGTAACGGGTATAACAATTTATTTTCTAGGATTGATATTTTTTTATTTTGTTTTATTAAATTTATTAAACGAAATTATTTAATTGACTAGCGCACTTTTCCCTTCTTGGGCAACTTAATCTAATCGGTATCAATTTAAATAATTCTTAATATGTAAGATATTTACAAAGATTATATTATAATGAGTATTAAAGAAACGGAATGTTTAGGAAATAATATTTAGATGATTATAATTAAGTAGGATTTATGTCAAGTCCCGGTCAGTCAGGTCTTGAGGGTGGTGGCGTTTCAATCTTCTTCTCGTTTTTGTCCGATGACTTTGGGCTGCGATACTTAGTCGTCTATCTAGACTATTAGGATGAGTTTCTTGTTTGTTATTGTATTTTTTCGCTATTTCCTGAATCCTGTCTCCAATTTATGGCTCCAAGGAGCGCCTGTGATCTTCCTCACAGTTTTGGTCTAAAGAACCCGAATTTTATTCAGGTGCGTTTTGGCAGCGATTCCATACACCTGTATGGCATAGAATATACCAGGAGCTAAGATGGTCTTGTAAATTTTAACCTTGTTGGCGAAGGAAAGTTTGCTGCGGGCAGCAACTAACCAGGACATTTTAGAAAACTTATTTTTAAAGGACTGCTGTATCGCCGTAACATTCCTTCCGAAGGTTAAACTTCTATCTTAAATCACTCCAAGATATTTGTATGATGACTTGTGGTCACAACGGCAACTACTTATACGCTTTGTGACGTTTGCACATTTGTCAGCATTGATGCAGACGTTCCACAACTCTGCTCAATTCTGGAATTCGTCCAAGTACTCTTGCAGTGCGTCCGAGCCCTCGATAATGCTATTCCTTTTTGTCAGTACCGCGGTGTCATCAGCATATGTGGCAGGATTGATATTAGGTAACACTTAAAAGAACCAGTCACCTTGTGTTGCATCATTTAGTAAAATTTCGGTCAAAGGAGTCATTGACTTTTCTATCATCCGTTATACTCATTCGTAATCATCAAATTCAGTCAGACCTCTCTGAAATCAAAAATTTGTTACACCTAAATTTTTCAATCCGTTTTTAGATTCAGCTACAATATGTTTCCTGGTAATTTAAGGACATTGAGTAAGTACGAAACAGCTGAATATATAAGAAACAGTGATATACCACTAAAGTCTTCTTCGATTCACAAGAATACATATTGATTATAGACCAATGATTACGCCTAAATATTATATTGCTGAAGATTATTGCTCTTATTCCTAAGCAGCTATCTACCTTGCGTTTGTACACTTGGCAAAAAGGTCTAGTGCGTTTGGAAAGCGCCGAATTATTGAGTTTTCATTTTCACCCAATTTCCTAACAATATGGGTGTTTATGTTTGACAGGCAATTACAGGAATATTTTGTTATAAACGATTATATTGTTCTAACCTATATACTTATACGCTCAAGAATAATGAAAATGTTATAACTAATTTTAGGAGTCCGACCTATAGTGAAGTCGGTTACTTTACTTTGCCGCAATGTTTCGGGAAATTCTTGGAAGAATTCAGGAATGGAGCTACTCTCGGGTGTAGCTTATGCATGCCGGCTCCCTAAGTGGCCAACACTCCAGAGGATTCCAATCAATCATGACGTCAATAAGAAGAAGCCCTATTCCACATTCAAAATCGATCGAATCCAGAATATGTGGCAAAGGTCCAGAATTGGGGCCAAAGAGCAGGTGTGTTACATTGTTTGCCAATTAGATATTTACCACAGATCAATTGTAATGGGCTTAATAATCCGGAAAGCAGAACAGCCTCCGCGGCTATCAGCCCGCCAATTCCGACGTGAATACCGATTCGGATGAAGCCATCAGTGCCCTGGACAAAGTGAGGCGCATAGAGGAGCGGCGTAAAATCCAGAATAAGATGCAAGCCCTCATGGATGAGCAGCACATGCACGACGAGCGAATCCAGGAGGAGAATGATCGTGTGATCAGGAAGGAGGTCCTTGTCGAGCGGGAGCCGGCCAGGAAGCAAACATCACAAGAGTACTCTCCTGTCCGCAGCAGGGAGACGTGCAAACCAGTACCCTGGGTGTCAGCCACCGTTTTGGCGGCAACGGGAAGGATGCAGCAACATAGATACATGCAGACTCCTCTGAAGCGGAACCCAATCAAGGTAGAGGTGAGTACATCCATCATATTCTAATGCCAAGTTTTATATGTACATGATAGAAACTAATACATTTGTATGTAGAACTTTAGATTAATCTTTTGACCATCTTTTTCTAATCAATCCCTAGGCCGAGGTTCAACAGCCGAGGAAATCAGTTCCAGGGAATCCGGCCAACGGCACCACATCCGGCGAACCCAATCAGACCAATTACGACATGTCCAGTCGTGTGAAATGGGCCAAGAGCGTCTTGGAGTTGCACAAAACTCGCGCCAAGCGAATGGACGATATCCTATTTCTGGAAGGATACTCCAATGAATCTGCCTGAAGTTGAGTGAACATTCTGCTATGCGGAGATCAAGACATCACTAGGCAATGCGACACCTTAACATTCCGTTTCGAAAATATCCTGGAGTTTGAACAAATCGATCCTGACTTGTAGCTTTGAACCTCATTACAGGGCTCTCTTTTCAGTGTGACATTTCGGAGGCAGCGCGAAAAAAGACGCAAACCATTTTCCTGTGACATCTCAGCATTCCGTTTTTAAAATATCCCGGAATGGGAGCAAACCCCCATAGATCCTGACTCAATCCTGACTTGTAGCATTGGACCACATTATACAGGACTCTCTTTTAAGTGTGACTCTTCGGAGGCATAGCGAAACAAGGGAGCAAACCATATTCCTAAGACATCTCAACATTCCGTTTCGAAAATATCCCGAGATGGGAGCAAATCACAACAGATCCAGACTCGATCCTGACTTGTATCATTAGACCCCATTACAGAACTCTCTTTTAATTGTGACTTTTCGGAAAAGCAAACCAAATTTTATAAATATTATTTATACCGTTTTTAGAAAATATATTTTTGGATAAAGCAAATAAAATAAAATAACACATTTAAAAATGTTGCACAATTTTTAGCGAAAACTATACTTGGATAAAACAAATATATAGACTTAAGTAAAATTACACTCATCGCTTCATCTTCTGCCAGCTATTTTCCAGAGGGACAATACCGCTCGGACATTGCCCAAGCACTGGGCACCGGTACTCTTAGGGGTCTTGCTTCAGGGTCATCTGAAAGGAATTGACAGGATTGATCAACATACCCCTTCTCGTGATTTGGAGACTAAGTTTCTACTGGTTTTTCCGCTCATGGGTTTCCTCAACGGCAAACTCCTTAGCCGGGCATTCCTATATAGCTTCCGGGCACTTCTGGCCAATTCGTTCATAGACTTTTCGTATCGAATGAATGCTGTTTTCACCTCGTTCCTCGCGGAGTTCGGCACATTTCGACTGAGCAGACTAACGACTGTTGGGAGGCGGTCGCCCGCTCGGGGACCACGCCCCCATTCGACTGTTGTCTCTACTGGCTTTTTTTCGAAGATATTAGACTCCCGATTCTTTTGAACGGACATAGCCTGCATAGCCAATAAATGTCGTCTAGTGCCATAGGAACACACTGAAGAAAAAACCAAATAGTTTCAGATTGAGTCCAGTTTGAGATCAAGTCTATTGGCCTATCTTAAAAAACAGTAAATAATGGAAAAAATGCAATTAAGGAGTAAAATCATGTTTAGTAACATTTCATGTGTTCACTAAATATGCAATGTTTTTGTGGATGTAAGCCATTAACTGGCTAATCATACCAAATACATAATGATTATCTATCAAAACGCAAGTTAAATTATTTGTTCTAGTTGTAATTAATTAAATCTATGTACATAGTTGAGACGGTGTGGAACGCATTTTATGAAATTAAAATTACCACCAGATGTCGTTCTTTTCAAGCAGTAGGAGGTATCTGATAGTCGATGCACTCAACCAGATCGTTCTTAAATGTTTTAATATATATATAATATTACTAATATTGTACATGTATAATGTATAATTGGCTTGTCTTTTAAGAACTTTACTGCATCTGTACCAACTATAGTAAACGGATTACTTTAATTTTATATCCGATTGCGTTATCTTTCGCTAAAGATAATATTGCATTCCAGCAATTCGCTAAATCCTTTAGCGAATCGTTGAAAAACTTACTTTGCTGCACGCAGGGTGTTATATTGGTCAAACACTTGCTTAATTTATTTCGGGGCTGCATAGTTTACTCGCAATAATTTGAATTCAAAATTGTTAATGAAATGCTATATAGCTGACTGGAATTTTGTAAGATTTCTGATCATACTCGACGGGAGAAGACAAACACAATGAAATTTGCCTAAATAAGAAGAGGTACTGGCCCTAAAATCAAGGCGTATTGTGATAAAAGAATATATGTTCATCATTTTCAAATTAGAAAAAAAGTGAACATTTAAAATTTAAAATTAGTAATATAATAGTTTAATAATAATTAATACAGAGAAATATTGAGAAACAAATTATTGAAATTTCCCTTGCCTGATTGAATCTTGTTAAATATACATAGGTAGTAATTCTATATAAATGCCATTTTATGGGAAGAACTTAGTTGGGCCTAGTTTCTCGTTGGGAATCCCCTCGAAATGACCCCTAAATTAGTCAAGCACTTTTCCTATATATGCATAAATGGCTGGAATGGTTGGAAATGTGCCACTAGCCTAAAATGAAAACATCTCACTCAAGTGATCCCGGACTGCTGTTCCAATTTACGGGGTCTAGTGCCGTTTGACACAGCTCTCGATGACCTTGCACGGGGTGTGGATATGGGGAACAACCCCTAAATCGGGCCCGGGGCCATATAATTAGTGTAATTACCTCAACAGCCTACTAAATTCGAGAAAAATGCAAACAAAAATTAAGAAATCACAACATTTATATCCCCCTGTCAACGAGCCCCGTTTGGCCGTTCGATTCCGTGTGTGATTCTAGGACAAAAGAGTCCTTTGGTCCTTCGGCATACAGAGTCCCTTGTGCGCCGGGACCAAACAATTGATGCCGTCTAATGACAGGGTGGATTGCAGTTTTTCGTTTTCGTTTTTCGTTTTAATTTCAGTGCCAACTTCTGTTCGCTCTTCCCCCAAAAGAGAAACTAAAATTGTTTAAAGTCCGCTTTGCAACTTCGCAGTTGCATTGTCAGGACCTCCGGATCGTCTGGTTATAAATTACGTTTGGCGGGCAACTTCCTTTCGGGATGCCGGTTTCTATTTCTGTTCCACCCTTTGGTGTCCGGATGATTGGCAAAAAAGCAAGAAGCGAGCCAAGGATGCATACGAAACGCAGTCATTAGTGCCGTGGTCAATGCAAAAATGCCAATCACGCCGATGTACAAATGTCCTGCCATGTCCTTTCGCCCACTTTACACGGAATCCAGCGAGTCAAAGAAAATATTTTGGCTCGGGCATAATTAACGCCTAATGAAAATATTTTGAGTCGGCAGCTCTTTCAAGTCGGCGGAACACACACATGAAAACTAAACAACTACAAAGTGTAACTGGAAAATTCTGCGAAAACAGAAAGGAATCGCTAATCATGCCGGCAGATAAAAACAAGTGGGAGTGTCATATGTGACCCGTTATTTTTCCTATTTAATAAATTATAAATAAGTATTATTATATTACATATTTAAAAAAAATTTGAAATTTGCCAGAAATTTTTCTCGTCCTTTATTGGTTGACGGCATATTAATACCTAGTCAACTAGGGTTAACTAAACAACCGTAAAATATGAAAGTTATTATCAAAACCTTTCAGATACTTTTCAATATGTCTGCCTACAAAACCGATTTATCTTTGGGCTGCTGTGCTCACTAAGTTGGTCATTACACGAATAAGTAGCATCGAAAACAAGCCACCCAAGATGGGATGAGATGAAAAGTCAGCGGGACTGAGATACGTGGTACATAGTACAGACGGAGGGTTTTCGCTGGGCGGTGTCGACATTGTCATCAACACATAACTGTCAACTTTTACTATCGTTCCAGGGGGTTGCTCCTCGAGATTTGTAGACGCGGTGGTTAAATTGAAGCCCAGGAGCAGTGGAAACAGTGGCGGAAAGGGAGGGTTTTCGACCCAACGGCAAATGACCCAAAACTGAGAGACATCATCATTAGGGCATCAGAATGGGCAAAAACCCGGCAACAACCATGAATATCCGTGAAAAATCATCATCAGCAGTGAAATGCATACAAAATGAAATTGAGCAATGTTATGTTTGTGTGTATATACAGATATATATGTATATTCCCATGGCCGACTGACATATTTTATGCATTTGGCATTTTGGCTGAAGTGGCGGAATCAAAGCGATTGTTCGCAGGGCAATAACAAACATAAATAAGTAAATGGAATGCTGCATAATTTATGCATTTAATGTAAACAGACAATTTGGCGCAGCTTTTTGAGCAGTAGTAAAGACGAAGCCCCAAGACATGTAACAAGGATATAAGGCTTCGAGGGTCGTTCGAGGAGTTCGAAACGACATCTTCCAGATTCCCTTAAACGGACAAACGGTCAAGCCAAATGGTCAATAAATGATTAAAAAAAAAAACAAATTAATTTATATAAGTTTACAAGGGCAAATCTTGAATTTTATTTGATTTAAATATATTGAAACTTCTTGAAATTTTGAGATTATTAGGACTCATTAATGAATACAAGAACGGCTCGACCAGTTTGACATTTAATTTAAGAATAATATATGATCAATATCTATGTGATATATAAAGTATATTAAAATGCGATATAACTTATTATACTACTACGTGTAGTAAAAATACGTCTAGTGTAACTATTAAGTGGAAGTGCGGTAGATGAAAACTTTAATGCCTCCCCTCGCTAGTCCGCATCCAAAGATGATTTTTGCTGACAGCCAACAGTCAGCGCCGTGTCAGAAATCAGAGGCCAAAAAAAAAGCACCCAACACAACAAACGAATGGAATAAAGAAATGCGAACAAGGTCCTGGGGTGGAGTATGAAAAGTGTAAAAAATATACAAGCCCAGGACGCAGGACGATGAGAGCCCAGGGAACTGGGAACTGGGTAGTGGAAACTGGGATCAGGGAACAGGAGGGGAAAGGCACTTGATGAGCAAATCAGGGCCATGGTTCATTGATGTAGCAAATTGGAACTTCCTCTGGGAGCTGCGATGAAAATAATGATGAAGACGAACATGAGGACGAGGACGAGGACGAGGATGGCGAGTCCTCGAGGAAAACCCAAACCGAACCCAAGAAGCGCCAGGTAAAAAGAGCCAAAGAGCCAAGGCGGAAGTATCCGAGAGATACGCATGGTAATGTAACTGATAAACGAAGCGTAGAGAAGTGAGCCTGCTTCTTGGGTTACATGACATTCCATTATCCATTTCCATGATCCATATGGCCATCCCCTTCGAATTAAGATGCGAATCGGAAAATGGGAAAATCGGGAAATCTGGAAGGCACACAAGTTGCCGCATTCATTCATAAATATCTGTCGCATCTTTTGTGCATCCGATGGACTGCGTCTGAGTTGGAGTTTGTTTACCGCACAGATACACAAATCGAGTTACAGATTGTGCGAAATGTGCGAAACGATCCGCCAGATGAGCTCGTAAAACGGATTCCGGCCACTTGTAAGGGATATCCAGGGAAACAGAACATCAAAGCATCGTATTTATATCGTAAATGAACCGAACTTTGTTGCAAATACAGAAAGTTATGAGCTAATTATAAGACTGATTAAAAATTATTCTGCAATCGCATGAGCAAGAATTTCAAAAGTATCCCATAATTACTGAACTAAGTTTAAAACGTGCATATAATATTAAAGATGGTGCTCTATTACAATAAAAACTTGAACACATGAGTGGCTGACTAATTAAAATTGTACTTTTTCCCATACATATATTCGGAACATACATACCTTAAATAGAGTCATAAACAATGAACCCTCATTAATAATCATAATTCCGTTGGCGCTTAAAATTTGTTTGACAGTCTTAATTGGCTTTGTCCTCGCAGATCGATGAGGATGAGGATCGTGAGGATCGATGCCAACTGGTGAATGGTGCGTGGTGAATGGTGAATGGTTAATGGACAATGGTTAACGGCTAATGGCAACTTCCGCCCGATCGACTGGACATGTGCATCCAGTACCTTCTCCCTTTTTCGAGCGAGTAATTTGGGCTCATTAAAATGGTTCCGAAGTGTCATTCCCGAAGAGGGCCAACTCCGCGACATGTGGGAAATGAGCTATAAAAAACCCATACATACATATATCCACATGTGCAGGGGCCAGGAAATCGAGAGACAATAGAATTGCGGCGGTAATTGTTGGCGTTGGTCATGGTGAACCGTAACAACAGCAACTGTCAGAGGGATCCGTCCAAAAAACCGAAAAAGTTAGGGAATGGGAGCCGACAAGTGCAGGGCCGAAAAAAGACACGTGCGTGGGAGTAGGGGCTCTAATTGGGTCCAAAACTACGGACTGCATTGGAAGAAATGCACTACCGATGTTTTCACTTATATAAGGTTACTTCAGCCTTTTTACATGGCCAAAGCAAGTAGCGAAAATTTTGGAGCTGCTTTGGAAATATACATCTTTTGGGATTAAGTGTAAGCTTTCAAGCATCATAAGTTTGGTCAAGGAATCAAATTATTTTATCCTCGATCAGCATTTGACCACTTCCAACTAATTACTTGATCATTTTTATGATTGTTACCCATTCATTTCCATTTCATCAGTCTTTTTGAAAGTTGCACTCAATACAGGTTTCTTTCGGTGCAGAACAACATCTGGGATGTCGGTTCACCCTTTCGGGAACGCACTGTTTGTTGTTCCTGGGATGTTTGCGTAGGTTTATGTAAATTAGCCCAGGTCGATGGGTCAGCGGAAGGTCGAGGGCGCAAATGATTCCCAGAAGGCAACAGCAACTGCAACTGCAACTGCTGAAGGAGGCTGAGTGCAACTCTTTCCTCTTTCATTCACTCGACGCGAAAAGTAAATGTTGAGTCCAAATCGTACACTGAGCAAAAAAGTTTATTTCAACTTTACCAACTCAATTACTCGAAAGATTGCACACAGGCACTAGTCTTGTACATATGTATATAAGCGAATTTTTGGCATCATATTGTCAAAACGCCTAAACAATACTGCCACTATAAATGCATAGACTGAACTTAGAACTTCAATGAGTGGCTAAATTAAAAAATAATAATTTTAAATTTAAATACAAGCCACTTAACTGCACTCAACTTTTTAGACATGGTGCCTAACTTATTTACTTTCCATAGCAACACACATTTTTGCGCGGTGTAGCTTGCTGCAATATTTGCTCTCGGAACTTTATGACATTACATTTTACAGGAGGCTGTAATAAAACCCTTTTAGCGGCGTGCGCGTAAGGACCAAAAACAAGAAAGGCGGCTCGATGCCAAAGGATCTGATCGGAAAAACGGAGAGCAGACCACCCCGACGAGCCGGCCACTGTTGATTTTTCGCGGTCTAATAAAAACTGACCAGCACAGTGGAAAAACGAGCGGGTTGGGTTTTCCCCTCAAAGAGTTGCGCACGCACTTTTCCGAGGAAATCACGAAAACCCTTCGGTTTTCCGCTTGTTTTCCATCCTTTGGGTGTGAGCATTTGCATAACGCCGCCAACGCCGATGTCGGCTTGTTATATAGAAAGAAAAAACATTAAAGAAGAATTAAGTACACGGAAAAACTAGCCTCGGTCTCTTTGTACTTTATGACACGATATTTGGTTAATAAAATATTTCTATTAAATATATAAGCTATAGTTTTTAATATTGGAGCTAAGGTGATTTATTACAAATATATAATTTCTTTTCACAACTTTTTAGTTTTAATTATTATTTTCTTGTAGTGTACAAATCAACGCTTATGCTTGATGTATTCCCTGTAATTGAATGACAGCTGTCAACTGTTTTTTATTTTCATCGGGACCGGACAAGCACTGATTACCCAATTCCGACGCTTCGATTTATGGTAATTTTAATTGACCACAAATTAGCTATTTGCAACCGGTTTTCGCACGAAGATCGAAAGATCGAATGAGGTTTGAACTTGAACTTTAAGCTTGCGGGGGATCAGCAACTGGTTGAACCACTTTTGTTCTTTATTTTCCTAGTTTAGCATTATAATTTAGTATTATTTTCACTATTTATGTGATCAGAGCGATATTGAATGGTTCAAAACATAATGTTCGGGTCACCAAATTGTATAAAAGTTAGGTTGTTATGTACGAAAGTTACATACCCAGGTAATTCTCTTCACATCTTTTCAAACATTAAATTATACAAGCGTTAGCCCACTCAAAATTTGATTGTTAACGGTTCCAAAAGTTTAGCTCGGGGTCACCTTTTTTTAAAATCAGTTAAAACTTATAAAGAGCTACTAAAAAATTGGGACTTGCTTAAAGTGCCAGTCAACTTAACGATGTGACGTCCAACTTATTGAGTTCCACATTCACGTTGAGCACTTCTGCGGTCCACTCTAATCCACTAGAACTCTAGACGCCCAGAAACCTGAACTTTGCTTCCGAAGCTCTCCAGTGGGCGATGGCAGTGACGTAGGCGGCCAGCCCATCGGATCCGCGACCGAAATACGAAACCAAATCCGAATCCGAATAGAAATGATCAGGCCACCGGGCAAAGGCCTCCGGGACCCGGCTGACTGATAAGTTATCAGCGGTACGAAACGAAACGAAACGGAACGCAGCGGACCCTCCCCCGTCGACCCCCTGCCAATAAATATTAAATTCGAGTTCGCTGAGGTGGCATGTGGAGAAAATCGGGCCCATAAAAAATAAAAGCAAGATCGGGGGCACTGCTCCCTCTCGATGGAGTCCGATGAGCCTCCACTATTCCCCCACTACACCTTTAGAATAATGCGAACGAGATGAGAGCGATATTAACCCTGAAATGAGGTTAATATGAGGCATATGGAGCATTTTGAAATTCGAGTGGGAGGAGAAAATACATTCAGAATAATTTGCACATTTTCTTCTACAGCTAATATCTCCACTAAAGAGAATCCATGGTACTGCACACACCTTATAATATATGGCTCTAAGTAGCTATAGAATTCGCGAATAGATCATAAAACAAGCCAGCTGTATTAATGATTAGAAAAAAAAAGATCGTAGCAAAGTTTATTTGAGGCAGGCCGAAATATTTACAAAAACAATGACGATGGGGCTCTGCTCCCGCCCTTCAGGAACCCATAGCGTAATGCTGCTGATATTGGATGGGATCGGCGGCTATAAGCAGTCGACCTTGAGGTATATGCGTTGCTCACTGGCCAGCAGCGCGAACTTGGCGTCGAATTGAATCCGCTCCACGGTGCGGTCGCAAATCTCGACGCGGTGTCGGTGCAAGAAGTAAACGAGGCCCAGCTTGATCTGCAGCAGTCCGATCTGCATCCCGATGCAATTGTGCGGCCCCGCCCCAAAGGGCATGTAGGACATGGGCGCCTGCAGCGCCTTGTTCGCCGCACTGAAGCGCTCCGGGTCGAATCGGTCCGGGTCCGGCCAGTACTGCAAAGGAAATAGCCCAATGAATAACGCTATTCTAGAAAGGAATATTACCTTGCCTACTCTTTCTGATTAAACATGAATCATTCCCCCAATTTATTTATGTTAAATATCAGATACAAGTTAAAAGCTTCTTTAGTATAAGGATATGTTTCATGCATATTAGGAACTCGTTTCCAATTCAGATACTTGTCTTTTCGATATCTGAATGTACAGAACTTTCCTAGCTGATCGCTCTATGAATCAAACTACTGGCAGAGTAATTCAGCAAATTGAACATTCGTTTTAAATGAGTTACTTTAGGCAATAGCCTAATCCATAACTAGTCATAGTCACTCACCTTGGGATCGTGATGTATGGCCAGATTGGATATGAACACGGGCATCCCACGGCGGGCGTAGCACTCGGCATGTGGCCTCAGCGAGTAGAAGCGCTTCTTGTTGATCGGCGTGCACTCTCGCTCCAAGAGTGGCACGATTGGATACTTGCGCAGAGTCTCCTCCACGACCATGTCGAGGAACTCCATGCGGGCGACGGCCTCGTAGGTGAGCCTCCCATTGGGATTGCCGGCGAAAGCCTCGCGTATTTCGCGGCGCAGGCGCGACTGCATCAGGGGTTGTTTGGCCAACTCGTAGAGGGCGAAGGACATGCTCGCCGAGCAGGTCTCAATGCCGGCCACCTCAAAGGATGCCGCCTGAGCGGCCAAGAAGTCCCGATGGTGCGTAAAGTGCGACTTGTCCTGCTGCAGATCCGCCTCCTTTTTGAGCGTCAGCAGCATCTCGATGAGATCGTTGCGCAGATCGCCGCCGCGCTCACGCTCCTCGATCACCAGCTGGATGACTCGGCGCAGGAATTCCGCATGCGGCTCCGTGAAAAGTTTGGGCCGCAGCAGCGGCACCAGTTTGGGCAGGTAAAAGATCACAAACAAGTCGATTACTCGACGCACATTCGGCCGAAACAGGTCCTGACAATGTGAGCCGATCTCCGATTGCGTGTTCCGCAGGCTGTACGATCTCAGTCCGAACGCGATGCTGGCTATCATGTCGGTGTTGTACAGATCACACACATCCTTGATGCTCACAATCGCCCCACGCTCCGCGTCGCCGCGTCTAAGATCTCGAGTCAGACGCTTCAGATACCACTCCAAGTCGCAGCCGATCTACGGGGATATGGAACATGCCACAAGCGCAGAGCACAGAGCAAACAGATTGTTAATCAATAAATAGGCATCCAAATGTAGGTGCTAGAACTAATCAGTGCTTCATTAAGTGTTTGTTTCATTATTTGTGGAAAATAATAATTAGTGCCTCGATGTGATTCTTGATATTTGCATAACAGATATACAACTGAAAAACCTCAGAGACTCGCCAACCGTTTAGGCATGAGATTCAGCTTTGTCATGGGAATTTGCATTATCACAATGATTAGTCATTTCGATTTGTTTTACTGAAACGCACACAGTTTGTGATTTCTTAGCATTAATTTGCATAGAACTTTCGGTTCGACTAGGCAACAAACTAAACAGAGAAGAGCAAACGTTTTGAGTTATACACGTTATGGTTTTTTTTTTTTCGTAGTAACGCCGTAGTTGCTGACCTTTGATAAGATACAACAAGTCGGTAACAATAAACAGGTTCGATTTGATAAGCCCCAGAAAGCAACATGGGCACTTAGAGAGGTTCTTTTATCAGCCACATGCCTTCTCTAAGTGCAACCTGTATTAAAAATCAATAATATCAGATAGGCCATTTCGTAACTCATTGATCGGAATGGGAAATAATACAATCAGAGGGGGTATTTCGTGAAACCTGCAAAATTGAATTTCATAATTTTTACCCTGTAGCTTGGTGTAAAATTTAACTATGATCCAAAATAAAATTACGAAACTAGAGCAATTGAAATAATAGTTATAACTATCTTTCGCTGGCACTTCGATTGAAAGGGAATGGAATTGAATGGAGCGTGGAAAGGTGTGTTGTGTTGGTCGGTGTAAGTGTTCCCAACGTGTGTCGTGGACCTGGGAGCGGGAGTTTGCAACTTGGACCCGGCTGGCTGGGTGACTCACCTCCTCCATCAGCGAGAACATCTGTTTCAGCTTGGCGCCGGCGAAGGCTGGTGCTAAACGGGTGCGGATCTCGCGCCACTCGGGTTGTTTGGCCAAAAATAGCGATAAGGCGCCCATTTTATCGCTGCGCCCGTCGCACTTGGCGAAACGGTTGGAGAAGCTGACGAAATCCTCAACCAGAACGGTGCGCACCAGCTGGAGATCGCGGATGAGCAGGGCTGGCTGGTGGAACAGATAGATACCCACGACGGGCTCGTTGCGGAACCGCTCGTCGAAGTAGAAGCGGCGCAACTGGAGCGCAAAGGACTCCTCCAGTCGGAGCACCCGGCTCAGGTTGCCCAGCAGGTGGGTCGGCTGGACGAACTTCACCCGCCGGCGCTGCCAGTAGACGTAGGTGCGCCGGGACCAGATGAACACGCCCGTCAGGATCGTCACGATCGCCAGCAGGATGTTCGTGGAGTACACCATCTCGGACTCGGGATCCGACGTCGGGTCCAGCGGTGGCTGAATCGTGCAGGGATAGGCGGATAGTGCCTTGGATAGACCGATCTTAGATTATTCTGGGAGCGTGCGTTCCAGCAGTTGTGACCTCTTCGCTTTTGTTTTGATCGTCTGTTTGTTGTAAGCAACAATGACTTCGGAGAAGGTATTTGTTATACGACCGTAGTTAATTTGCTATGTTGTAAAAGTTGATTTTTCAGGCTATAGCTATTAGTTGTTCTTTGATTTGATATATATTTAAATTACTAAAGAGCTTTTAAGGGTTTTTATTAAGTGAAAATTCAATTCTATTTTCTTTGTAATGATTCTTTGATTTCTTCGTATTTCTGGTGTGTTTTTTTTAGTTGCACAGAGATCTTCAATTCATCTAATTCATTTTTAACTTCCGTTGAAAATCTTTTTAAACTTTTCTGCCTTCATTTCTCTAAAGATTTTCCCAGCAATATTTCTTCTTCGAAGATCGTCCGATAGTCTTTCTTCAAGTCTTGTTTCCAATTTATTGAGCTTTCGAAGAATGGTTGACAAATTTTATTTTATCTGCGCGCTTTAATGATATTCTGCATTTTCCGTTGTTTTATGGTTGTTTCTGTTTCTGCTTTTGCTTTAGCTTTACTTTTTTTCTTATCGTTTTTGGCGCTCCTCCGCGTGGGGCTTTGCCGTTATTTGTTGATTCTCTTTGCCTTTTTTGTTTTCGCAGCTCCTTTGCGTTGCTCTCTTTACCGCCAATCGTTGTAGTTGTTGTTTCGTTAGCAATCCTCAATGTCCCTTTATCGGGCTTTCTTGCTTTTCTCGGCGTCGCGTGTTTTATAAATAAATACTTAACTAATTATATCACATTTAAAACGACAACTACAAAAAAAATATGTAAAAAAATGACTAAAAAAGACCACAATGAAGAATTAAATGCACAACAACGCGACGTCAACAACAAATGGGAGAGGCGAAAGAAGAAGAAACAGCCACGCCGAACGAAAAGAAGAAGAGCACCGCGCAGAAAGACACAGAGAGAGGGATAGAGAGAGACAAAAGTCGCAGAAGAAATGCGAAAAAACCGCGAATACAATTTACAAACAGCGAATTACAAAAAATAAGTCTAAAAATATAAATAAAATCGCTTGCTAGCTCCACCAAGCGACGCTTTTTAACTGACGCGACGTCAACGACCAAAGCCCCACGAAGGCAGCGACGTCGACAGAGACGCCGACAGAGCGGCGACGACGCCCCCATCAACGTATGTTGTTCTTTTGTGCTTTATTTTATTAACCGCAAGTTTGCGGGAGACAAAAGAGAGAGGGAGAGATCTTTCGGCCGGATAGTACACAGATACAGAAGAGAGCGCAAAAAAAGAGAGCTTTGCGAAGAATTTGAACAGTCATGTCATGAGGCACATGTTCTGGTTCGCACAGTGAAACGCATTTTAGCGAGTGGTGCTTAAATGCGGTTTCGCCTAGGTAACCAAATGCACAGCAACCCATCACACAAGACTAAAACCCATATTTTTTAATATTAATTTTGAAAATTCTTAAAATAATTAAAATTTGATGTGACGTGATGGTCACATGCGATTTCTTCCAATTAATCACATCCCACAGCAAGGCATCATAAAAACATTATCTATTTTGTAGTTCTAACGTTTAGCTGGAATGTCTATTAAAACAATTGAAAAAATACGTATACGTAAAAGTACGTATATTTCATTTTATTTATATATTAAGTTCTTAATTTATTGAAATTTGTGTTGTGTTTTAGTCTTATTCAGAAAAACTTCATATATTTGTATTCAACGTGTGTGCCAGAGCTTTCGGTTTGTTCCACTGTTGGTGACAGAAAGATGCCAAAGCGCAAAGTAGACCGCAAATAAAAGTGACGATTAAAAGCGAAACTGCAAAACAACAACAATGACGTGACGCGACGGTGACCGCGAATCTTTCGATGAAAACAAAGAGAGCGAAGAGAGCGGAAATTTGTTTTTGTTAGCGGGTGCAGTACAAGACAAAGACAATGGTCAGTTCTCGTTGTTTGGGCTTTTCATTCTAGCTTTTATTGTGTTCATTTCGAATTCTTATTTTGTGTCGCCTGCGACGATTTATAAATAAACGTTTTGGCTCCCCCTGCCTTTCGTTGCCTCTGCTTTTCGCTTCTTTCTCTGTTACGTGCATTTGTTGTTGCGGTTCAGCTGATTTGATTTTCGCGTATTCTTCTGTTTGCAACTGGGGATATCGATAACCAACGATGGAGGCATCTCTGCGCAAAGTGGGCGCCAAATCAAAAAGCTGGCACAAAATTAAATAAATGTGGAATATGGCGAAAAAACTTAACAACTTTTTCGTGATTAAGCAAAGCTACTTGCATATGTATGTATTTGCATGTGGCATTTTACCCACACTAAAGTTAATAAGAGCTTTTATGTAAATTCGTGTGCTGGTATCTTTTGTTTGTTATTGCCTAAAATTTCTTTTATAACAAACGAAAACATCCAAAAATGTTTATCTCGACTTAGCCAAAAATAAACCTTTGAATTTTCGTAAAATGGATTCCGAAAACAGTTGGTTATGAGGCCAGTGTTGAACCACTTTCCCTTGTTTTTTGTTTAAAAAAAAGAAACACTACCACACAAATTGCCGCTCGGTGGAGAAAGGAAACTCCATTTACAACAATTGACAGAAATTTGCACTTGCTGCGGATGGAAAACTTTCACGTCCACTCCTCAGTCCCCTGTTGAGCAGTTTTCCCACTTTCCCCACACGCTCAACTCCTGCTGGAAAAGTGTGCTGAAGTTACAAATGTGCAACATTTCCGGTTGTTTGTATGTCGTCTACTTTTGGGACACCGAAAACTGTTGGCCACATTGATGGCTCACATGGGGGTTAAGGGGACGCCGGCCGATTGGTATGGGGGCGTCGTGGGGTTAAGTCTTGCTTTGATTAAATTTCACGCACGACCGCACAGAAAGGGTTTTCCGCCAACTGACGAAGGGGCGTGGCTCTGGGCGGGCGGGCGATTTCGATTTCGAGACTTTCCGGGCCTTACCTTCCGAAAATCACGCGCTGCAGTTCGATTTGCGTTTTTCCAGGGTGGGACGTACGGTGAAACCTCTGCGAATGCAACACCAGCGAGCTGCAGAGTGTCGGTGTAATAATTAATTGATGATAAAATGCTATTCAGTTATGTTTTTCCAGAGCTTGTGCTGCTCTTTATGTTCTAAGGCGCCCAATGCGAGGGCTCACTGTAGCTGTGGCATCGCTCGGCGGTGTGTCAATAATCGCCGTTGCTTATGCACACAACGGCTCTGCAAACACCAGCGCACTTGTCTTAACCAACCCGAAACCCACCCATCCCATCCCGCCCAGCGCAGCCCAGCACCCCCTCGTCCACCCATCAAAATCAGCTCAGCGCAAATCAAAGCCGTCTCAATCAACAAACAAACAAATAGACAGGCAAACAGTCAAACAGACAAACAGACAAACATACAAACATTTGCGTGCGCATTTCAAGGCGCTGGCTGCAGTGGGTTAAGCGGTGGGCGTGGCAGGTTGGGGTGGCAGGTTGAAGCGATGGGAGGAGGGAGGGTGGCTGAATTTGCTTTAGCTATTAGTTTTCGGCCTGCGACCTTGTTTTCATTCCATTTGCGCTGTTTGCATTGGAGATCTTTTAATTATTGTCACGCATCCACGCCCTCGGAAAAGTAGTTTTCCCGCCCCTGATTTTCCGCTTGTGGGAGTTGCGTCAGGTGGCGTACTTTCCCGGGGATTAATTTCGATATTTAGTCCTTGGGGAAAAGTTCGATTTGCCCTGTCTCATTATGGCGCTCCTTGAACTTTCCCGCTTACTGTAAGCTTGTGTTTGAATTTGATGGGTAGTACGAAAAATGTATAAAATGATGGAAAGGTGATAATTTCCTTTGTTAATAACTCATTGCTGTGTGCATATCAATGCGAGTAACGGGTATCTGGTAGTCGAGCCAAGCTACTCGACGTTAGTGATATATTTGGTTTTTTCTCTACAATAACTTATGATTTATTCAAAGATAAACGAGTTTTGAATATAGGAGAATTGTTTCAACTTTAAATATTTGCATACCACTTCCCCATTTTTTCTGCCTTTGTCTTTTTGCATCATTTTTCAAATACATTTTCCACATGCACATATCCTTCGAGATTTCCCAGATATGCGCCTGAACGCCTCATTAGCCAAAGCAATTGCACACATCGGTGGGCTACCGTACTTGCATCAGAATCCGTATCTATGAGATACACATTCCTCCACCTGCCCACATTCGAGCCAAGATCCTGCACTGACCATCTCGAAGGAAACGGGGAAGGGGAGGAGCGCACACACATGGTCCAGTAATCGTAATCCCGGGGGTAATCCCACCAGGTTTTTTGATGTTGAACCGCTTTTTATGCGATATGTGGCATATAGGGAGATCGAGATAAAGTGCGCAAAATAGATGCGTAATTTGACGTTAATGTTGCGCTAATAATAATCCCGAAAAAAACGGCAAGAGGAGCAGCTGATCCTTCGGACTCGGATAGAGATACACATGTGTGTATCTCGGCGATCGTGTAATGTGCTTAAGGACCTTTCTCCTTTTCAGCTCGTTTCTAAGACGCATTGTTGTGTTTGCCATTTTGACGGGTTTCGATTACTGCTCCGCTTTCCCCTTTCCAGTTTTCCGTTTTCTGGCCGAAAAAGATACAGATTGGATGTATCTTTTCGAATGCCCTTTCATGTGTGTAATCCACTCCGCTCGTTTTTGCTCAAAGTTAAATGATGCGCAGCTAAGTTGAGCAAATTTCCCTTACACTGTTTTGATATTTTCGAGACAGACGGCTGATGAAAGTAAATTGCACAACAGGAAAATCGGTAAAGGGGCACTGAGCACACAAAAAACAAAATACAAACAAATGGCAAAGTCTTTTTTTTATACATTTTCCAGTATGAATTGCTTGGGAAATTTAATGATGGAAGGCACAATTAAGTCCATTCGATTACGGTAGCAATATTCATACTATGAAGACTCTGCTAACTATGCAACTATGATTTTAGCAAAGCTAATAGATTAATAGATAGGCATTAAATGTAAGTATACCAATATGCAGTTCCATTTCCATCGGCTTTCAGATGAGTGGGGTGCTGCAGCCGACCTTGAGCCTCTCCCTAGACCTTGACTGTGGCTCAACCGAAAACCTAGTCATAAAGTCAAACCCAACACAAATGCAAAGTCAAAAGGAAGCGGCTCGAAATCATCCAGAACCGACCAAGAAAAAATTCCAAAACATTAAAAACAACTTAGAGAAAGGATTCGTTTCCGCGAAATGCTAAAAATGTGTACCATAAAGAACAAAAAAATTGGAAACAAAAAACTGGAAAAAAACTGCACTAGAAACCTACAAACCTAAATAGATGGGGTCAAGTTCTGAGTAAGAAGTAAACCCGGCCTAAAAAACAACCAAAAATCGCAGAAGCGGCACAAAAAACGACTGTAAAACGCGATTCTCGGTAGTTTAGGTAAAAACGGTCAGTGAAATTCGAAATTTACCCGCCTTAACCCCTTTTCGCGAGCGCGAACAATTGTAATTGTATTTGTAGAGCAGAAAGGGGTTAAAAAGGGGCGTAAGGAAGCACAGGCAAAAGGACCTTAGGTCCTTTAGTCCTGCGGCCCGCCGAGTCTTTTTATTACTGCTGCTGCTATGGCAATGCAAATTTAAGACCGTATGACACTACACCCCAAAAACTATTCAGGTGAACCCGTTGCCAATGAACTGCATTCCACAAATGCCTCAAACTTAAGTCTTATAATTTATAACCAATTGTGGAGTATTAATGGCAAATTGATTTATTTTTAGATACGTTCGTGCTTTATACGCACGACCAAGCTCGCAAATTTGTATGCGCAAATAGGACGTGCGTGAAAGCGTTCATCTTCACACAGGATCAGTGTGATACAGGCATAATATCTATAGCTTGGCTAGTGGAAGTATCTGTTGGATTTCTGGTACTCCCGTGCTCTGCTGAGCTATTTGTTCTGCTGTTTTTTCGCTCTGCTTTTTTTTTAGCAAGATCGTAAAGTAATAAAACCATAAAAAGAGGACAACCGGGCGGGACATAAATTAGAGATAAAGGAGTAAATGTGGAACGAGAACAGGACACGGTTTCGTTTTCGTTTTCATTTTCGGGCAAAGGACAAGGGGTTAAAAAATGCGTGCACATTTTTTGTGTGAGATTTTTTTATGACTCGGTCAGCGAGAATGGGTTAAGCAATGCCCAAATGACAATCGATTTTTCTGGCTAATTTCTTGCCCGCTTGCCGTCTGATTTTCCAGCGAGCTACGCGGAACTAGTAAAAATCGAGCGAAAAACACAATGGGGATTTTGTGTCTTGACTTTCGAGAGTGTTTTTCGGAGCATCGGGCCATTTCCCGCTTAACATAAAGGCACAATTAACATTAACCCCTTTGTGGCCCTCGGGCGCGGGATTTGACTTTCCAAGATGCCGACGCTCAATAAAACTGTCGCATAAGTCAACTCCGCTCCGCTCGGGAACAATACGAAAATTATAAATATTAATATTCACCCATTCGGTTAATATCCTAACCTGCTGTCCATCGCTTCGGAGATCCACTGTACACCAAGAGAAATTTCAAATATCATTTTCCGTCCTTTAGTTTCTAAGTTGAGAATCTCTTGAATGTCACTTAAGAAATGCGAATAACTGAGGTGTAGAATATAAACTAATCCATATTAAAAATTAAAAATTCAATTCCCATTTTTAATATTAACACCTAATCCTTGGATCAAGTCCTGGTTTTTATATTTTACGTTAAATTCCTCGGATCAGGGCCATCTTATTTCTCGCCGTGTACTCATCGTGTGAGTTTAATATTTCAATTAATTTCGGTTCTCAGGCTGTGCGCCATATGTTTGTCTCTGGAGAATGAAAAAAAATGAGAGGCCCGGCATTTTTATGAGCCCTAACAAATTTGTACAAATTGCTGCGGTGTCTTTCTGCCTTTCTGGCCGTCTGTTGGCCAAGTGGAGATACCAAAATTGGGCCACAGTCAACAGCACTCGGTTGCATGTGAAAATGAAGAGGCCTCCTCGATCTCAATCGGAAAATCACAAACGAATAGAGGGAAACGGGGAAAACAGAACTGGAAAATCGGTGAGCGGCGCATCGAAGTGGCTATGCTCTAATTGAATTTATTTGATTCGACGGCAAGTGGAAATGTCTAAAAGGAAATTAACAGCAGGATATGGGTCCTGGAAAATGGACTACGAAGCAAGTGTATCACAGGATGTTGCAAAGGTAACGATGACCTCATAAAAAATAACAATAAGTTATTTAGCAACAAATTCAAAGCAATTTTTTTAACTTTATTTGTACTGGTAATGTACTTACAGGAAAGAAAAACACAGAATATTTGTATCATATTGTTATATATTAGTTTTATAATTTAACATTATACAGATTTTAGTGCACATTTGACGCATTCGACTTCACCTTTTGTTGCTGGCCAATTTTCCCAGCAGGTTCGTCGGACAGTTTGTCTTGGTTTCCTGGTCAAACTTTGGGGCTGCACACAAAAAGAGTTTCACACGCTGCTCCTACGGGAAATCCCCCTTGAATCGGCTCAATCAACATGTCGTGGCCATGTTCTAAGCCGAGCCAAGCCATTTTGGCCAACATTTGGCCACAAGTGCAAGCCCACAAAATGCAGTTCATTTCTCCGTCCCTCCAACTGAGTTTGTGCAGTCGAAAAGTGCAACAAAGTGCCCTCGAAGTCCACACATTTGCCCTCGCCCCCCTTTCACCTGCCTAATCTACACTGAGGGAAATTGGGATCGAGATATCTGGATGTTGTATTATGCTAGCTTAAGGAACAGGTTAACCTAATTATATTAAATGTAAAAACGCTACACATACAGACTGTGCTTACTATGTGCGTTCTAGCGAATTATCCCACAAGATATGGCTATATGCCACTTTTTTCTTCAGTGTAGGCAAACAGTTTGAGGACGCAAATTGCCAACGAAATGGCGAACGGAATGTTAAAGGAGCTACTCGAACAAAAGGTCCTCATGGCTGGTTTTTGGAGCTAAAAGGTAGTGCCCTCCACCCGAAACGACCACGTGGACAGACTTTAATCAGTGCACCCATTTCAAATGTTCCGTGTCAGGATCTTAAAGTTTGAAGTAACTAAGAGTTTTAAGTGCTTTGCAGGACAAACTAATTAAATAGTATTATTGAATGCCAGGAATATAAATAGGAATAGGAATTAGGTAAGGATATTTACCGTGCTTAACTAAGATCTTAGTACCAGATTCGAATAGTAAGAAATAAAACTTAACTTTTAGAATTGAATTTGAAGAAACTTCATGTTGCAGGAAGTACATTTCGAACGTGCAACAGTATTTATTTAATCCAAACATAAACATAGATATTAAACCAAATGACCAACACGGTCATTTAGAGGTATTGTTTCATTTAGCTTTAAATTACAGATTTTAGCGCCAGTGTGTTTTCGTTTCTTAATTAAGGCGGCGTTTTTAATGCACTCGCTGCACCGACGACTTTATTTAATAAAATCAATTTCGTATCATAAATTTTAAAATGCCACACAAGCGATTTCATCGACGGGGGCAGTTGGGCGAGGGGAGTGGGCGGAATCAAGGCAGCTCCATCATTTGGGCGCCACATATTAATTCCAGTTTCGCACTTTTCGTGCGCGCATGGAAATGCCGTAAATAGTTGTTGCCGCTGTCCAGGATTTTCCCCCGCCCCCTCCGATTTCCCAGCCCCCGTTTCCGCCGCCTGCATTGCTGCATTTATTAATAATTATAATGTCTGCGCTTGTCGTTCGACGGTCGGGATGCTGATCCTTTTTTGGGGCGCAGGGGATGGGGGGTGGGGGCGGAATGTTTCAGTTCGCAGTTTCCAGTTTTCCGACCTGAGGTCCTGCGATTCCGTTGGCTCCTGGTTTTCGGCTCCTGCGTTTTTCGGTCCTGGCATTCATAAATCGCAGCTCATTTCGGTGTGGCCACGGAATGCACACGCATAATTATTTCGGCCTGCAGTCGTCGTTGGGGAAAATCGCATGGGGCTGTTTTCCCCCGCCCGTCGCATTTTCCGGCAGCGGGTGGCGAAAAGGCGGGACGTCAGGCCAACGGCAGCTTAGAGCGGGGAAAACTGAAATATGTGTGCGGCGAAAATTGCGAGAATGCAATGAATGCGTCGCCCCGAAAATGGAAATTATTACGTGTGTTTCGCTTTCGAAAAGGGTTTGCAAAATGAATAGCAGCAAGGGCACATGGGTGAAATATGAATCCAGTATTGAATGCAATTCTGATTGATTTTTAAAGTATTTTTCAGACCTTCGCACTGCAAGTCAATTGAGACATTACTCTGGGCACAAACAATGGGAAATAGGAAATAGACCCCATAAATAAGATTATTTTCACCAGGCCATAAAGTTGTTTACTCGGTCTTCAGCCCCTTTATTATTCCAACAGATACATTTCTTGGGGATGCTGCTCGTTTTTTGGGGTTAACCGAACTCCGCCATTTGCATGCAAATGCAGTTTGAAAGGCCATAAAAGTGGCTAGTGCCTGAGGTGCAGGACTCAGTTGCAGATACATCTGCTCCTCCCGGCACGGATTTATTCCCATCCTTGTGCGGATGTCGGATGTCTTCTCACTGCGCGGCAATTACCAGCGAGCTGGCTACGGATACAGATACAAAGTGCGGCGCAAGATTGAGATAGACAGGCGGCGCTAACCAATTTTCCATGGTTGCGCAATAACTGCAAATTTAATTTCGCAATTTCGCGCCTCGGATTCCATCCCTTGTCCTCCTTTTTTATACCAACCTCCCCGTGCATAAAAATGGCAAAATAAACGATAAATTGGCCCAGCTAATCTCGGCCTGCAAGTAAATTGGCAAAACTCAAGTGCAACTGAGATGGCTCTGATGGAAATTAACTAAGCATAACTAAACTACACATTGGTAGATTGATTAGTACATATAAGTAAATAAGTAAAGTAACAATTAGTGAGTAATAGTTATATAGATACATCCTAAATGGAAAAGCGCTTCGAAAAAAATGTGTAAGCCCTGTAAATTGATTGATTATTGCACACGGTTTTGAAGTTCTGTGTTGGCCCAAGATGTTCGAATTTGTTTATTTGTGTTGTGCGCAATTTGTTGTTTAATTATTTTGGATGTTTTCGATTTGCTATTTTGTTACGCGATGGTTTTTGTGCTGCTCCTTTTTTATACGCCACCATAAAAACGGCGAGCCGTAAAACGTTTCCAATAAAAACAGTGTTAGTGCTGCCTTGGATCTTTGGGGATATATATGGGGCTATATGGGGCTATATATCGGAGGAGTACGAGTATCTGGCCGTTTGATTATATACTTGCAGCTAGTTGGCGCCCAGTCCTTGTGGGCATGACCAGAAAACCAAATATTTCTGTTTGTTTGCCGGCATTTTGGTTCGCTTTTTTCCGGATTTGTTTATGGCCAAAGCGGTTTTATGGTTTTCGATCGGGGGCGTGGCGAATTTCTCACGCTGCCATTGTGTAAACAATGGATAGCATCAGCTACATAGATACAAAAGTATCTGCTGCACTTTTTGGGGCTGAGTAGCAGAGTAGCAGAGTTGCAGAGTTCCAGAGTTGCGGAGTTGCGTGTTTATTATGAGAAAGTGGCGCCAATGGTTAATGATTTTTAATGACTGTTTACACGAAGCTTAAGCTGCATTTTCCCTCCAGCTGCCCGCGAGATTTATGGGCATTTAAACAAATTTGATGAGATATTTCCCCCGGCTCGCTGGCGCAACTCTTTCCTAAAAGATCCCATAAATCTTGGCCGACTCGCTGCTGCCAGCTGTATCTGTATCTGTATCTTCGAAGTTGATTTCCCGGCAGGCAGCTACTTTTCGTAGTTTTGTCAAAGCTGCTTAAGTGGATTTTCCTTCGGCAATTTCTCACCGAAGGCCCATGTTTTCCCCCTTTGTATTTATTTTTACGCCGCCCTTTCCCGCCCTCGATTTTCCCCGGCAAGCGATGGAAATTCGCGGATAACCTGAAATGGATTTCACCTCTCCACAATTGATTTTCGGTGGGCAATTTGGCGCAACATATAAAACGTACTTCAAAGTGGCAACTGAATATTAAGGCTGTTTCAACAATACCAAAAACTTTTTAGTAACATCTTTTACACAGAAAGGTTATTAATTTTTAATCAAAAGTATCTGTAACTTTCGTGCAGCTATCGCGTATTATTTTCTATAACTTTTGGGTACTGAAGCACTCAGTTGATGCTCTAATATTTAATCCATTTAAAACATTCCGATTAGGCTATAATTAATTCTCAATATGAACACACTTTGTGTGCAGCACCCGGATTCGGCGATAACAATTTTAAAACAGAATTCAAATGCTAAATAAATTATACTTTGCACACAGAAGGTTAATGCAGCGAAAGAAGGTCACTGAGGAGGGGAATCGTGCGTTTGGCTTGAATTTAAAACAGTGGATGTACAATCTGGATGTCTATAAGTTATGCATTTCGTCGTTGTAGAGTACACTTTCCCCCAACTTTCCACTTACCATCTGCTCCTGTTCGGCAATCGCTATTTAAGCGTCCTTTTCCTCAGGACTTCAAAGCGCACGAGGTGGGTGGATGGGCGGATGGGTGGTTGGTCCGAGGGCTGTGCAGTGGGCGGGTGGGTGTTTATTTCGAGCCGTATCTCGTGCGTGTGTGTGTGTGTGTACTCGTTTGGGGGGCTGAAAAGTTTGCGAATTGAATCCGCCACACGACTTGCCACACGCGGCTCACCAAATTTCGCACAATTTTGCGTGCGACGCGGCCGTGTAATGATGCCATGTTCCAAGGGTTGGATGGGGGTACTTCGGGGATGGGCTTTCGGGATGGCTTTTCCGATGTCAAAGCATGTCATAGAGCCAAGGAAGTGGGTGTGTGGCTCGTCCTCTCAATGAGGCCAATAAAGCCACCCTTCGTTCAGCTCCTTTGGGCAATTCAATTCAACTATTACAGGATCCATTGTGTGCGTGATTTTTGATTATCGAAAAAGAAAAGCCAAAAGTCACGTCATGGCCCTCAGGCTGCGGCTTAATCAGCTGGGGGCCGGGGACCTTTAGAGGGTTTTCTGGTGGAGCTGGAGCTGCGGCATCATCAAACTCAATTGCTCGGAAAAATGGCAAGGAAGTCGGAGCCAAAGCCAAAGGCAAAGCCAAAGGGCGCATAAAACATATTACGCAGATTGTATTGATTTCTGATTATTCCGTCGCGCTGCCGTTTGACGCTTAGATTTATAGCCCAAAATTGCGTGGGGGTGGGGGTGGGGGGGATTTCCCTGGAAAATGTATACGCATTCCCGGATCGCCGGATCTTTCGCTTTTCCTTGGGGTCTCGAAACAATTGATTCGGCGGTTGCGGCTGCTTGTTTATTTGGATACTGGTAAGTAGCTACTAAGCTCGCTTTCGGTGGATTTACATTTCGCCAGCGGGGATTTCAATTTCAGATTTTGGTGGAATTAAGTGAATATGCATAAACATATCGCCATTGATCACGCAAGATGCGTGAGTTAATTTAATTCTTTGTGTTAACATATTTGCAATGTTTTTGAGGTTTTCTTAAACTACGTGTTCCATATCTATAAAGTAAAATATTTTTGGGAAATAAGCATTCTGATTTTGACATTATTTGAATATTGAATAATAAAAGAAATAACAAGGAATTTAAGAAATTTCCAACACTTACATTTTCTTATCCTTTTGTATTCTTAAATTTTGATTTTAACGAGCTATGAAATAAAATGGCCTGATTCAAATGGTCAGAAATGTAATGTTTTGATAGACGTTACTGTTTGGACATCTTTGAACTCAAGTGCAATGTGAGTTATGACCGCATTTTCCGGGAATATGTGGGCCAATTTCGCCCGCGCCACCGACTGGCATTCATCAAGTTGGCCAAATGAAAACATTGACAAGTTTTTTAACGACCCAGTTGAGTGATCCGATCCGATTCGACATATTATGCGAGATATTCACCCCTATTCAGGCCAACGTGAATTGAAACATCAGCCTCGAGGCAATGACGTCGTAAATAAATAAACAAATAAAGACGCTGCAACCGTGGAAAATCTATTGACTTTGCCGTGTGGCGACAAAAGGACATCGGGTTTGGAAAAAGGACATTGAGACGAAGACGTCGATGTCAAAGTCTCCGCATTGTCTGCCGGAAAAACCGGGCCCACAAAAGGGGGCTGATCGTGTTGGAAAACTGTTTGCAGTACGCTGCTCTGGAAGCGAAAAAAAAAACAAAATTATAAAAGGGACACACGAATTTCTCGTTTTTCCCTCCCTTCCAGGCGAACGCATCCATTGTCCTTCGGCAGCAGGATCAATGAAAAACGCTGAATGAAATGGAAAATGTATGCCGAAAATGCGATCCTCTGGCTGTGACAGCTTCTGGCCGGGCAAACAAATGCAATGTTATCCTTTTGTCACAAATGCTACTAAGAATTATGTTGTCCTCGACACGGCGACAGCGACAAAAAGATTCTATAAAATAAAATTAATGTCCTTTTTTCGTCGATTTATAATCGAATGTGTGCAGTTGTGTGAGTGCGCCTCTGCGCTTGCAACGGATGCAACGACAAATATTTGTAAACGCGCCCTTTCTACCTCTTGGTTTCATTTGATTTTCCAGCAGCGTTTTTTTGTTGCTGTTGGGCTAGTGGGAGGCAGGCCAGCTGAAGTGAGAAAGGGGTGGGGGAGAACGGAAGAGTGAAGGGGAAAAGCGAAGGCCGCGCACGCCCAAGCACTTCAGCCCAAGGCATTTTCTCGGCGGGTGGGGCGGTGCAAAACGCGGAGTGGGAGTGGAAATTCAACGGAGGAAGGTCGTTGCTTGAATGCTCTTCTTCCAAATAGGTAGGGTATTAGTCATGGATTTGGGTTTGAGTCAAAAACAAACATACAACCTTAAATTCGAAATTGTGGCGATCATTTTTGGGAACTATGTAGTATCCAATAAACGTAAGCAAATTCTATAGCTCAAAAATAATTATTTTAATCTATATGTATACAATTCCTGTAATTAAAATATTCATGAAAATAGTTGCTATTTTATATCTCAACATATATACTTAACGCAAAATATTTTAATCTATTAACATTTTTTTTTTGAGTTTCCACGCTTTTGTAGTGTAGTGTATCTCTGGGCCGTTGATCTGCTTCTGAAGTCGCAGCTCCCTGCTCATTATTTATGGATACTTCTCTAGTGGATATTCGTATTCCTCGATGCTTTTTTTTTGTCCAGCCCTCCTGCCTATTATTATAGTCGGGAAACTATTGCCAGGGAATCGAGGAATCGAGGGATCGGGAGTGAGTGACACGCGGCACTCGACTCACCACCGAAAAATCCAGCGTATGGTATATGGGTTGTATATAGTGTAGGGCTCGTAATACTGCGATGATGATGATGATGATCATCTGCGGCATTTTGGGTCACCAACCAAAAACTCGCACACACACACATGCACACCGAGCGGTGGTTTATGCTTGTTACGATGCGCAGGGGTGGGGACTTTATACTTTCGGAGGGGGGAGTACTTGAAAACGAAATGCAACCGAAGCGTAGCGCTCACTTTCTTGTTTCCTATTTTATGTTTCTTTTTTTTTCGGGGTGAGAATGTGGCATGCAACACAGGGGCGGGGCGTTCAAAATGGCGGAGGAAACAGCCCGGAAAGGGGGAGGGGTGGCAGTCTGCGGGCTGCATTCTTTGGCCAAAATGGTTCTTTCGTCACACATTCATTTCGATTCAGTGGCGAAAAATGATCGAAGCGTCTAATTTGTGGAGAAAAGATTTAAAATGCAGCCATTACTAAATTATTTAAATAACATAAAAAAGTATATTGCGTTTTCATAGATGAATTACGAAAATATATAATTGTGCTGTTACTTTAATGGTTAAATGAGTAATTCGTTGCCTTAACTGAAGCAGAGTAGCAATGAATATTGAAGTCCAAATGAAAATATCATATGTTCGATACATGGGAAACATCCATTAATCCCACAACATCTTCCACCAAGTTCTTGCCAAATTTTCTGATTTTTTGTCATTTGCAGTTGGCCTGGGAATTTAAATGATAAATACAATGGCCGAGTGAGGCATATGAGCAAATTTGCGCCAACTTTTGGCTCGACTACCCAAAACCGCCCATCTGCGTGGATCCGCAAAAACACGAAAAATATATACCACAAAAAAATATATAGATATATATCATATATGTAGAATAAATCCCTCGGCCACCGCACACGGAAAACCACCAAATAAACTTTGTCATTTTCGGCGATGCCGTCGGCGGTTGGTGAAAATTATTTACTCAAGATTAATGTGTTCGGCGATTTCGTCTGCCATTTATTTACGCATATAGGCGCGCTAAAATTATGGTCGAAAAAACTGGTTTTAATATTTAGATATAGTGTCGCATTTATTCGCCCGCTTTTGCTGAGATTTATGACTTGTGGCCAGCCGCAGGATTTTTTTGAAATAATATGTATCAATAATTTATTGAGTAAATAAGCTGTTCGGATTTTAACTTTGATTTCATGGAGAGAACTTGCAAATAATAATGAATGTATTCTACTTCAAAATGATTTCACAAACAGGCAACATAGTAAGTGGAAGTAATATGAAAAAGTAGATCGCATTGAAAATTGTATATGAATGTAGTTCCTGGACTTTCGCAAACCATTTCCCACGCCCCACCAAAAAAAAAAGAAGGAAGGGAAACCTTACAGCATTTTGGCCAAATCCAGGACAATGCGTTTTGATTTGGTTTAAATTGAGGCAGGACCAAGGCGGTGTTGTGTTTGTAAACATTTTTCCAAAAACATGTCCCGCACATTATTATCGCCTGCTGGCCATTTCGACCTGGCCGAAAAAAGCAGACGCATTGTCTAGCCGGTCAGTTTTCCTTGGTCTTTTCATCTCGTTTTGGCAGTGGAAAATTGACTTGTTACGATTTTCCTGCCTCTCCGCCTTTGTGCCCCTCAATTTCCCCGGAATCACACCTATTTTTTGTTCGTTACTCGGTTAGATTGAAAGGCATCTAACTAATTTATTTTCATTTTCTTTCAGTACTTTGGTATTTCGGTTTTGCTTCTTTTGTGAGGCGGCGGCAACGCCCTCAGAACTTTCCTCGATTCAATTTCATTTTTATTTATTTATTTTGCTTTTTTCGGCTGCTTGTCGGTTCAACAAATTGTCGACGACACAATCGGCGTTAGATTTACGAGAATTATTGGGAATTTGCCGATGACAGGACGCTAAACTAGGCTAATGTGAATGGAGTTGTTCGAAAGGAGCTGAAATGTTTTGGGTTTTCGGGTAGGATTCTATTAATAATGTCAAATGATTGAATGCAACAAGGAATGCAACATTTTAGATAGTACGATTGTAGTTCAATTTTAAATATGCCCTTCTTAGGTTCTTAAATATTCCAACTTAAACTCCTCAATGCTGTTAATTCAATGATTGAATTAAGTGTTCTTTGTCAGAAATCGAGGCCTTTCAATCAATTTGCTATCTCAATTAGGCTGCCCGACATTTTCCCTGTTCAACTCGCCCGCTTTCCCGGCTATTTTCGTCTTGAGCCCATTGAAAATCCCTCCATCCAGTAGTCAGTCACCTTTTGTCATTGAGAAATGGCCAGTCATCTGGTTATCCGAAAAAGGCTTTAAGTATTTGCTGATTTATGAGGGGGAAGGTATTCATTCGGCTTACCAGGTATATACAGCAAGTGGTATTAATGAGCCATCCCGAACACCCCCCTCTCCCCTCTCCCCACTCCCCACTAGGGGCTTTTCCAACCCCCTCGGGTTTCCACGCCTGTTTTCCTGCAGCTTTCTGTCGCCCAGCTTGTCACTTTGCATAAAGAAACAATTAAAAAATTGCCAAAAAGCCAAAACGTCTTTTTTGGGGGTAGCCGCACAAAGACAGAGATAGATGGATACACAGTGAAAGAGATGGAGCACTGAGAGAATAAATGGCTATTCAAAATCATTTGAACACAATAAACTACAATATACAATGAATAGCTTAAGATTATTAAATATTGGTATATTCCTTGATGGATAGGAAAATTCGGACATTTTCTAAGTATTTAAAGTATATTGGCTGTTTTCTTGATTCACCAAAATAAATATTTAAATATATTGAAAAGTATTTAAAGACTTCTATAACTAATTTTTCGAAGCATCAAACAGTGCGCAAAGTTTTGAAAGTATATAAATTTAAATTATACTATTAGTTTAATATAAATGTTATTGATGATAAATTTTTCCTTTGAGGAGCTATAAGATTTTAAATGTCTAAGCTCTAATTTAATATAAACTTTGTATATTTTTCCTGTGTGTACTTGGTTGGAGTTTTAAGTACACCCACTGGTGGCATTTGGCAGGCGCAAAAGCGCGAAACTCATTAACTTGTGTCAAAAGCAGAAGATGCCGCAGCTCCACCAATTTTCCCCCTGCCACGCCCCCCGCCCACTTAGCAACCCCCGGAGAAAGTGAGAAAATTATCATTATCACCCCGAAGGCCGCCCACTATTGTTGGGCTTAATTAACAAGCGCGCCGAGAGAGATTCTGGTGGGCGGGGCGGGGAAATCGCATCTGGGGCGGTGTAAACGCAAAGTACTAATCATGAAAATTAAAAATAATTAAAACTTTTCTTTCAATTTGGCTTCTGGGCCTTTTGTCAAGCGCGGCAGGGGCCATAAAACGCTGAAATGTAGTTGGAGTGGGGGAAAAGTGGGGGAAAACTCGGGGAAATGGCCTGGCCGTCGCGGTTAAATGGCGTTTCAGCGATTTTCATCACCATTTACGCCTGGAAAAAGGTTTAACCCCTTAAGACGAAAGTCGTAAATTATCATGAAAGGAACAAGGAAGAAAGTTTAGCGCGAAAACTTGAGGAAGACTTGCGGTTCGTCGTTAATTAAATTTAATTAAAATTTATTGCATCAGTTTATCAGCTTGCAATTGGGATCCGTGTGAAAAGAATAATATAATTATTTAATATAATTAGTAATTCAATCAAAAGGCAGTAGAAGGTTAATATTTGTTGTGCATTGCGTTTCTTATATTCCAGTTTAGTCACAAAATTAATTAATCTTACATATATCGAAAGAAATGTTTCAGGTCTTGCTGATTACCAATCTAGTTTTCATGCACAGCGTTAAAAAGTAATCATTGTATTTTAATGTAGACGAACTACAAATGTTTTTTATCTAGTTAATATGACTTCATTAACCCCTGTTTGCCATGTCAACCCTTTTCGAGGTACCGATTCTGCCTAGGGGGCTTGGGATTTTCGATTGTTTTTCCTGCTTGTGGCCAGCTTAGGAATTTAGGCAGTGATCCGGGGTCCCACACCCACTCCTCAGATCTTTTGCCGCTCCAAGGACCTCCTTTTCCTCATTTTCCGCTTCATTCATGGGAACGAATGTCACTGGTAATCGGCTCTTAATCGGCTGAGTAATCAATCCTGCAACTTGTTTGTTTTCTTGGCAACTTGATGTCGGCGACATTGCCACAGGTTGCTGGGATTATGAATTTTCCCATGTCCTTTTTGCCGCCGTTATCGCAGCTGAGCCGCTTGCGCACGGTTAGCTGCATTGTCCTTTTTTTTAGATTTTCCTCCAGTCCTTGGTCCTTGTGCGTATGCAAGATGATGCATTAGGCACTTCCGAGTTGAGACGGGAATGCCGTGGCCTAAGCCGCTTAGGCCAAGTGTCCTCCCATTGATCCTTCGGCTCCGATTTGGCTCCTGTTCCTCGGGGCATTGTCCCTTCGCCCGGAGACAAGGAGACTCGCTGCTTCTGTTTGGTTAAATGCATTTTAGCCAAATGCGCTTGACAGATGATCCTCCCCTGTCGTCTCGATCTTTTACTTGGCTCCTTTGGAGTCATCAACACCGACATTCAATCATCCTGCGATCCTGGCTCGCACAGCTGACAAGGATCAATGCACTGCTCGAAGAATCAACGCAATTAATCGACAGAGCGACAAACAAAAACTAAAAACACCTAATACATTTTAAGTGTACATTTAACAAATGAGTATGTTTGTTAAGGTTAATAGCCAGTCAATTGATATTTTATTGCGATTATGTGCAACTAAAATTAATATATATTTATGCGACACTTTTCAATTTAAATCAAACGTTTTTAATATAATTACTTTATTAATTCAATGCTGTGCTAATGGTATATTTAAACTAAAAACATTATTTTTGCTGTAAGTTTTTATGAAAAGATTAAGATAATATTACATATGTGCACCACTTTCTGGAACTCATCCAGCTATAGGAATAGGAATCTCGCTTAGATTAGCGACTTGTAATGGATAAGGGTGCTCGGATCCCAAAAGAATACAATTTCTTCCAGTGTCCACAGAAAAAACAGCGGGAAAACATTAGCAGAAGGTGTAGGTGTAGTGGCACCCTCGAAACTCTCCTGTGCACCAGGCTCCGTTGGTAGCTAATTATGTAATTATGTTGTCAAAGGGTTTCGCCTTTTATTTTATTTTCTTGTTGTTTCTTTCCGTTTTCGGTCGTGCCAGGCGTCAACCGGCTAAATGTGCAGCCCATAAAAATAAAAACACCAGAAACGACAATAACAACCGTGACTGGTCGAATCAATTTGATATTGCTTCGTTGCGGTTGACCAAACCCGCTGGCCACTCACTTGGAACCAAAGCCCGCTGCCTTTGGGAGCCCCAGAGTCGGCGTCTTGGCCATTTTGGGCTCCTAAGACCCCGGGGCTTAGCCATCCATGGGCCGAATTATGGTGGCGCAAAATCCGATGCGTTTTCAACCCAAGCGCGTTCAACCGAAATGAACTGCTTAGTGTGACCAGGCCCCTAAGTGGGTGTGTTTGAGGTGGCCATAGCTGCGGAAACTTCACTTATGGCGGCTTGAAAGCTGATGAACCAACGAGGTGGGGGAATGATTTAATATAGCCCCAAATGGATGAATGAAATGCCATGAACGGACCGCTTAATAATTTGTTTTGAGGTTTTTCGAGCTTGCGATGCTTCAGTTCGTGAAGTTATTTGTTGATAATTTACCTTGAATTATAGTTTGTTTCAATGGCGATTCATTTCTTATTTTTTTTCGGTTTAATGACCAACATTGGTCCAACTTTTGAGTAGTACTGTGTATACTGTGTTCCCCCACAATCACCAATAAAATGTTGGAAATTAAAGAAAGCAATACATAACTATCGTTGATGAAGTAAACTGAACTTCGAGGCGACCAAACGCAGCATTCCCTTAAGGCAGGCCTTAAACACAATGCCCAACCAACCGCCAAAAGCCCACCGAAATGTCCTTTAAGTCCTGGCCCACTGGGCAGGTCCACAGGCCCCACAGGCGCGTCGGCCATCCAGTGCAGAGATTTGACCATTAAAATGCTCATTAATATCGTATGGCATGGCCGTGTTGTTGCAGTTGGCCCTTTGTTTGCATTCATGTCGCCGCTCGGCTGCCGTTGGGCTGCATTTTGACATTTTGACGAAGAGGAAATGTCACGTCACGTCGTGTTTTGCCGCACACCTCCAATTTCCGGTTCAGTGAGCCTATCCCCATCCCCCATCAGCCAACCAATATCCCCTCACTACCCAACCCTCCCCCTCGAATTCTCCGCTGCAAGAGCGGACGGACCAGCGCCGGAGTAGTTTAAGTCCCCCATCGAACTTCAGCCGAAGTCTGGGCCATTGCAATCAAAAATTGCACGCACAAAATCATGGCGAATGGGGGCTTTCGAGCGGTTTTCGTGGGAAAGGGGCAGTGCAGGGGGAGTGGGGCTTGGGGCTCGTTTTGTGGATGTGCATGCCGTTCTCGGACGCACATTTCGGCATATACTTTTGCGGTGGAAGCCGTGTGTGGTTCTTCTTGTTTCGGCGGACTTCGCTTCTCGTTTAAGCTTGATTAGGGAAAGATAACGAGAAGACCCGGCTGGTTTTTTGATTGGAAAACCCATGTAAGCGTTTTTAAACCTTGGACTGATGCACATTAAATTATTGAGAATGAAAGGTATACATATATTTATTCAACGTGCTAATAGCTTACGTTTAAAATATCATGATATTTGTATAGCAAAATATTTTTAATTCATTATATATTTTATAAATTATTTAGACATTACTTAAATTAAATGTTACATATAATCGTAATATAAACCTATTTTAATTCGGTGCATTTCCCTTTTAAATATATGTACTTAAAGTTTTCCTTTGCACTAGGCCAAACTTCGTTTGGCGCCATCTATCGCAGCGCCGCGGAAGCTGCGCATTTTTATTTAAAATGGCGAAAGCTTTGGCGCCATCGCTTTGGCTTAAAAAGCGAAAGGGTTGTGCCTGGGGGCGGTAAAAAGTTCGACCCCGAAGACATGGCGCTTCTTTTTGGGGAGCTTGGGTGGATTTCCTTGTCCTGGGCGTTTTCAATTTCATCTAACAGCATATTTTATACTGTTGATGTGTGAAGACTTGCATTGACTAATTTAAGCATTAATCATTACTCAATTCCTAATCAGTTTTTTATTTTATTTTTTTATCAGCTTATTTTATTTAGCTAAGAGTAGACATTTGTAAAGTTTTTAGGTTATACTATTTACGTTGTTGTTGCTACCAAGCTAGAATGCAGATTACTTTGTTTAAAAAAATAATAATAAATAAGTATTAGATATTTAACAGAAATTCTAGATTAAACATTGAAAACAAAATGTTTCTGTTCAGCTCAATTTTGAAAGCAGTAACTTTCTCCAGTATGGTCAGATATAGCTAAATGTCACATAAACCTGCTACAAATCAGGCAAACCAAAGTATTAAAACTAATCTTTAATCTCAATCAACAGCTGATTTACATAACCGAGCCAATATCTATAATAGATTAATAAGATTGTCTCAAAATTTCTCAATTAAATGTCAAGAGCCTATGCACCAGCTTATAAATGATAATTGTAATATTTAGGTAGTAACCTATTTTCAAGTGCTTACGGGGTCTTCTTCATTTACTTATAACATTTCCCCAATCAGTATAGTTATTTTCATTATCATATTATCCATATTAATAATAATATTTAAGTAGATAAGGTTTAATTTTTGGCCTGTACTCGTATTATTGTTAATTTTGAAATCACAAAAATTTGTATGTCATTAAGCGTAAAATAAATGAAATAAAATTAAATATTAGATTTACATATTTAATGTAATCTGATTAACAAGATTGAAAATACATAGTTCTGCGCTATTATTGATTTTTAGAACTATTTCGTACTTGAATTTATTATTTCATTCTGTTATTTTATATTTTTTATTTATATTATTTATTAAATTTGCAGGTATGCTTATAAATGTAGCTACAGTTATATTTCTGTTAACTTAAACTGAAACAGCCCGCGAATGTCGTTCTAGGTTATCTACATCCTGCTTCAGGAAACATATGCAAATTTTAAGGGGTTTTCCGTTTTGGTTTTTGGTGGCGACTTCAAAGGATCTTTGCTGGACTTCCGAGGTGGCCGTGTGTGTGGTCGCCTGGCATCCGTGTCGGTGGAAATGGGTCTGCATCCTAGTATCCTGCGCCGATCCTTGTTTGTTATTGCACTTCAAGTGGCCGCCCACTTGAGGCCGCCAAGCGGTCTGGTCGGCCTGACACAAATGTCTTGTAGCTTCCGGCCCTTGAATGACAAACGGCAGCGGCGGTCAACCGAGCAAAAAGTGCCGTAGATCCCAGGACACTTGACCAGGACACGGCGCAGCCTCCATCGGAACTCTGGATATAGAATATCAAAACCGGCGACGTCCCACGGATAATTAATGATTTGTTGTTTCTGACCCGGATCGTTAAATGTTGTGATCGGCGGGGCACGAAAAACAATTCGCTGATTGATGGAATTCCGGCAGGGAGCTCTAATGATCTGGCCTACCATGTGATTGCTATCCATTGCAATGGTGTACTTCAGCTATGCTAGAAACATGAAAGTAAATACAGAAAATTGGCCTGTTTATCCTGTATTATAATTCATTTCTCTAGCTAAGAAGATAAATATGTAGTATAACTTAGTTCCTATTACTAGACTTGAATATCAAGATCGTTATTTAAGTTTTTACGTACAGTCCAAAGTAACTTTATCCTGGGCTTGTACACCGAAAAAAAACTTTGATGCCTTCTATATTTCAGCTCTTTTAATAGCTTGTAAGCCAAATACATTGAAAACAGCACAGCGCACATTTCTCATATCGTGTGTAGTTTTCCATTAATTGGATTTAGCAGCCAGCTCCATCAAAGTGGATCCCAAATCTTAAGTTCGTCTGCCACCCATCCACTAGGGCAAACATAATTAATGAGCCAGCACACGCTTCCGTTTTTCCCCCGGCTTTTCCGACCGCTTTCCCTTTCCCATTTCTCCCCCACATGTCGGTCAAATTCAGCTGGAAAAACTTATTTTAAATTGCATAGATTAAAAGACAAGCATAGTTCTCTGGCTTAAGTCAAGATAAACAGCTGGCCCGCGATTTGGGGGAGGGGCGTGGCTGTTGGGGCAGAATGGGCGTGGCCGTGAGGTAGTCATGTGTGGCGTGAGTGACAGGCTGGCAAGGACGAAGCATCGCGCGCTGTCACTTTTGACAAATTATAAACGTCATTGCCAGCGACTTTGACGTGGTGTTGTTGCTTTTGTTGTTGGTGAGTTTTCCCGGCTTTGGCTTTTCCTGCGGCACTTTCCCGAGGCTTTTCCGAGGCACGCCTCAAGCCGGCGAATTTATCCAACTGATTAATGCACTAGTTTGGCCAGACGTGAAATTAATTAAAAACAGTACGGGTAAAGCGCACAAAAAGGCGACAACTCGCAGTTGTAAATAAATTATATTCCTATATCCCGAAATGTGGGTCATACATTCCAGCAGTTCAATCGACTAACTAATGAATACAAAATTGTTAAAGAATCGCGTTTTTTTTCCTATTTCTATTCTATTCTATCAAGTCCTGTCTCGATTGGTGTTTTGTCGTATTTGCCAAAAAATTGGTAAATTGGCAAATGTGATTTGTTTGATGTGCGTATGTTGGGGTTACTTGTCAAAAGCCTTCGCTTCGAGATGAAGTTCCAGTCTGGATCTGGTCACTCCAGCAGACTTTTCCTGTTGGTGGGACGCAGGGCGAACATTGCCGATAAGGTCTTGGGAATCCTTGTAACGGATCCACCAGAGATTGTTTTTTCCAAGGATCGACAAAGTAGGATCCGCCAAGTGGACAACCATATGGTTGGTTAAGAGTTCCCCCAGCCAAGAGATCGCTACCAAGTTGGTCACGCTGTTGTCACTTAATGTAGGCCATGATTTCGCAGATAGTAATGAGAATCATTCACATTCAATGAGCAAGTTACGCAGATTCTCGAGTTTTAGCTTAATATCCTTTCGGCAAAAGGCCCCATTTAAGCATTGTTATTATTAGGAGCTATTTAAGTGTTTCTTTTTTTTAACTAATATAAATTAAATATCAAGATAGTGTACATTACCAACGAGCGGATACATATTTGCCAGCCTATATACTTCGTGAATAATGATCGAAATATGTTGGGCATATCCTGCTTAGGGTCCCAAAATCTCCTTCCACCGAGTTCCTTTTCGCCCAGTTTTTTGTATTGTTCCTCAGAAGTTCCGAGAAACGGAGTGGCATCAGCAAAAAAAAACTGAAGAAGGATAGTTTTGTAACGACTGACGGAATGTTGGGCAAACAACCCCCGCAGGGCCATCGCGGATGAAATTTAATAACACCAATAAAGCCATTCAAAGGAGCACAGGCCAAGCACACGTGATCCTCGAAGGATACACACACAGATCGTGTTGATGGCGCAGGCGTATAATAAATCAATTAACGAGCTGGGAGTCTGCTGGATTAGTGGAGGATCGCCCTCTGCACGGTGTTTGGTATTTATTGTTTACAGTTCCGGCTGGACGAGCGTGCGATGGGATCACGATCCCAATTGCGATCAGCCAGAAAATAGGGATCGTATAGATGGATCGCGACCCAGGACCCAGGACCCAGAACCCAGGAAATGGCACGCGTTTGGAGGCCAATTAACGCATCTTTGGCCTCGGCTTACGCCTTTGTCCACGGTTTTATGATCCCCATTCCAAGGTCCGCCAACTGGCGCAGATATCCTGCACCCACACACGAAGCACAGCGAACGTGCCCCGGATAATTCCCGCTCTGTGTTTGTTTCTCTAACTTGAGGCTTAGCCGTTGGAAATATTATTTCAGGACGGCTCTTGAAAGAAGCATGATTTGAAATATCTCCAAAACAAATTTCAGTTTTACAAACTTTATGCAAAAGTACATATGCTTGGAAAGCCATCATTTATTGTAACTTATTTTCACTATTTTTATACCCGTTACTCGTCGAGTTAAAGGGTACACTAGATTCGTTGCAAAGTATGTACAAGGCAAAAGGTAGCGTTTTCAATTCTTCATCAGGATCAAAAGTCGATCTGGCCATGTCCGTCTGTCCAACGCTGCAAGCCTACACTTTTGAAAAATTTTAAATATTTTCTCATTTTATTCCCCAATATCTTTCGATATCCCGAAATTAAAAATTTTTAATTTAGCGTTCGCATTTCTACAAACTGAGTATCTGATGGCCAGGGAAGTCGACTGTACCATTCTCTCTTTTTTTATTTTGCTTGGAGTATAAATACTTTTTTCAAAATATTGCATCTGATGAAGAGAATTTAACAGAATTTATTTAAAATCCCAAAGAGTTTGTAATCATAAACTCTCTCAATGAATCTTTAAAGATGCCTTCGTGTTTTTCTAATTCAAATATTTTGCAAACCTTTCTAGGTCATGTATGCCATTGTGAACTTGGTATACCAGCATATATAGTATGTACATTTACATATTATTTAAAACCCCATTTAATTAAATACAATTCAAATAAATCAGATATATAGGAAAATCATTTTTAAACAGGTTCATATGTATAGATAACATTTCATATTGTCACCAAGCATTAATCGATAGAAAGACCTTTACAACTGAAATGATTATAGTTGTCTACATTCTATAAACATTCTTATTAGAATAATCTGGAATATGTATTTTTTTCTAATTGGAAACGGTTCTTAGGATCATGCCTCAAATCGAGTGGCCTACTTTTGAGGGGAACGGTGGACTAAAAAATAATGTATACTTCTTGGCTGCGATGTACCGCGTGTTGGAAATTAACTTAAGAAATAGAGGGTGGCAATTGATCATGCACAATAAGGATAGAAAAAGTGAAAATTAAGTATTGATAAGACATACAATTATTTTATAAATACAAATTGTATTTGCTTATATAGCTTATTTTATTTATATGTAAATATTGTGTTAATATTTTAATCAAATACGATACAAGATCTGGTTGTTTCTATGGTAAATTTAGATCCTCACATCAGAAGTAGATGGCGCCACGTGATCAGGCCTTTAATTTACTTGGCAGAGAAATGCAAATAGGGCGTAAGCTTATGCAAAGTGATTATTAAAGTACAAGGACATGTCTCATTGCTTCCGGCTCTGGCCAAATATGCTAGCTGTCTGCGGAGCAGAATGGCAATTGGCTGCTATTAACCGGTTTTAAGTTGCCTTTATCCTCGGACTCATTATGTTTTGGCCCACCTTCGTTCCGCATTCCGTGGACAGCTTCCCTTTTAATTTAACCCCCAATCGAGGGATCTCCGAAATGACCCGCAAATACGCAAACTCTCTAATACAACTAACGAAGTGGACAAAGGACGCCGGACCAAGGACCAAGGACCTCCCCGCCCCTGAAAAACAAAGGGAAGAATCTGGCTGTGGACTGAAGTCCAGACACATGGAAAGCAGCCCCGAAGAGTTGAAACGAAAACAAAAGTGAAACTATGTGGCTCCAGTGGTGGGGTTGTTGGGGGTGGTATTTGGGTGGGGCAGGATGTGGACGGTGGTTCACACACAAAAAGTGCTGTTGCGAGGGGGGAGGGGGCGTATGGTCAACCGGAGGAGGTTAAATGAATGAACGGATGAATGGATAAAGGCCACCGCATGTTACACAAGAGTCTGTCGCTTTTTCACTGTGTGCACGTACAGCAGCGGTCAAATTAATAGAAATCAACCTGGAGAAACAACGTTTAAGGCGGCATGAGACTATACAAGAAGTAAAAAACATAGCCAAATCACTTGGTGAAAATTAGATTGTTTTTAAAGGCGTCTGTCTGCATTTTATTTCCATTTTCTTTGGGAAAACTCAAAGGAAAAAAATCGGGTGCCAAACTTGATCAGAAACCAGAAACCAGGAAATTTACTATTTTAGAGATCAGTTAGTTAACGTTAGTTAGCTGACATAAAAAAATCGCCTTGGATTTGAAACTTCGTATGCTAGTTTTGTGACCTCTACTGTACACTTTGCATACATATGTGTGCGTTTTTTGGGTGGTTCACTCTAGTTTACTTTGGGATTTATGAATGCTTTATGGCGGCTTGTCTGGACAAGTTGTAGAGCGCTTTGCATGGGGGAAATGAGGGGAAAGTGTGTGTGGAAAATCGCGTGTAAGTGAGTGTGTGCGCACATGTGGGGGTGTGGGGGTGGTGGAAATGGGCAGGGGCGGCCAGGGAACCCAACTAATTTATTGCCAACTTCCGGCAAAGGCGAATAATTTTGTTTAGTTTTGGGTGTTGATAATGAACGAAACGGTCAGTGGAGAATGCCGCCCCATTTCCAACCCCCCCGCCAAAAGGGCCAAGGACCTTCATTTTTGAGAACTCCTTTACTGACCACCGGGGTCTTAACCCCTTCCTCGAACACAATAAGGGGATCTTTTGACCAACCCTCCGGAAATGCTCATTTAATTTTCAGATATTTGCGCATAAAACTTGCCATGAATTTATTGCTTTTTAAATAAATAAACGAGCAAATAAAGTGCAGAAATCAAGGGGTTAGGAGGGGGCCATGCTGCTTAGTTGTGGCGCAACTAATTGAAAGTCACTCAAGTGTGAGAAGGACAGCGAAGAGGGCGTAGATAAATATTTAATTAAAATATTTTGAAAACAGAAAAATTGGAACATTAGACGGCAGTCGTGGAAGGCAGCAAGTAAATGCCACGTGTTTCGCAGTGGATAGTCAATGCAATTATGAAAAGAGTAAGGATATTGCAACTATCTTGTAATTTATAATACTCTATAATATATGTACCCATAAGAATTTGTTTAACTCCCTTTAATTTATACTTTTCTATTTCCCCATCCGCATTTGTTTATCTTAGTGTAACTGCATTTGTTTAATGTTATATCCAAAAATAAATGTGGTGCATACTTGGAAACTTCGGCTATTTAAGGACACATTTAATGAGTTCTATGGTTATTTTTCCAATTAGCTGAAATAACATAGAAATTCATTTAGAATCTACATATCGAAGGACCGATTAAAGTTAAATAGTCAAATAAATTTTTCCAAGTTCAACGTCATCACATCAAATACATTCTAGGTAAATGATCGTTTCCGTTGAATTTGCGAGCAGAAAACTTTCGCTGCGAAAAGATTTTCTTTTGGTTTTCCATTTCCTTTGTTTATTCTAGGTAGCACACATGTACCCCTTGCCCTTCCTCCACCTCTACGCTTTTCTTTTGCCCAGATTTTCTTTTTTCCCCACCGACAGTAAAAAGCTTTCAGCAGCGCGGCAACCTCAAAATCGTCTGCCATAACTAATTAATGCCGTACTAATAGTGATGGCGTACCCCGGCACTCTGCCACGCCCACCACAGCCGACACCTAAGGCCCCTTTTTCTATATTTCCCCTATAAATATATACAATCCGTCCATACATATATACGTATGCATGCACATAATCTGTGTTTTTGTTGGCCCCTTTTTTTGTTTTCGCCATGTCTATCTGAGACGTCTTGAGGAGCACTTTCCGGGGGATGGGGGTGGGGATGGGGTGGGGATTTGGGGGTACGAGACAGCCAACCACAGCCATGCTGGAAACCGAACCACTGCCGCACCGCCAACCCGAAACCCGAACCACCCGCCAGGGGGCGCCACTTAGAGCAGCAGCCAACAGCAAATGGGAATCACGAAAACTTTCGTTTTTCTATTTTTCCCAAGCAGACTCACACACACACACACATACACTCCGAGGCCAGGAGAAAATTTTCATTGCATTGCATTTATTTTCTTTTCCCCCTCAGCGTCACCTTGTCTGGCATTCGTTTAGCATTTTTCGCCAGGAAAAGCGGGCGGAAAATGGGCGCAAAATGAACAGAGGGTTACCCGCTCCCAATGATGCCCTCTGCACTTTGCAATTTTGTTTAAAGGGGCTAAAAAATTCTGCGCATGTTCCCTATTCAAAAAGAAAGCAAAAAACTAGAAAAACCGAATGCATTGGATGAATGAAATTTCCCGGGGAGAAGGTTAGTGGAGCAGCATTCAGCATAGACCAAAATGGCGGAGGAAAATCGTGAAAATCTGGCGGCGACCTAGCGATGCACTTTCCCTGCTATCGCAGTCGGATAATAAATGTGAAACAATTATAGGTAAATTGGCTAAGTACATTTATCGTTTTGCTTAATATTATATTATATATATATAGATATATGTAAACTGTGCTTTAACAATGAATATATATATTTATATATTTTTCCCATACAGATCCGTGCAGAGAACAAAGCCAAATTCTTTTGGGGACTTGCCTGTCGTTTATATATTGATAAGTAATGGCAATAGAATGCGAATAGTAATTTAAAACATGCCAGAGTACAGCTAACCTATACAGTCGTTTTAGGTAACCCGTGAGTATAGAGTTTTTCCGGGACAAAGCGTGGCAAAATAAAACGAAATTGTCACCCACAATATGCCATGCAACCAGCCAGTGGCGCACGGCCGCAAAGTGCAGCATGATGAGAGGGTCGAGTGCAATCGAGAAGGTGGGAAACGATCCCCAAATCAGCGGGACTCCCCTCGAAAAAAAAAAGGAGGAAAAAGGCATAGGAGAGTGGGCCTGTGCAACCCTAGAAACTATTAAAGCATTGAGTGGAGTCGAGTCGTCGGTCCTCTTCCAATCAGCGGATCCGATGGCAGCGCATTTTTCTCGTCTCACAACAAAAACACAAACACGCCGGCAAGAGCGAGGAAAAATCGCAAAAAGGAAACAACAACGAAAACAAGTGGAAAATCCGGGCACAGAAATAAACTAGAAAAGCGACGGCTCCGCCTGCTGCCGCCAATGCAATTCGTGGAGGAGTGCTCAGGAAAAACGCGGAGAGGGTTGGCAAAAGAGGAGGGTGCCGGTGAAAAAAGGGAAAACTGTTGGGGAAAGGGGCTCGGCGACCCGCTTCGAGTGAAAACTGCGACTGAGTGAACTAAGAGCTCGGAGCACGATTCGCTTTTGACTCGGCAAAAACATATAGCTCAGAGTTGCCAGGCTCTTTCAATTACTTGAATCGCGTTAAAATGCATTCAAAAATATTGCAATGTAGAATAACTTTCCAATCGAACTTCATTATTTATGATACTTTATGAGTAAGCTACTTTAAAATGATTTGCGTGCAAATAACTTCAAATTGGTATTTAAAAACTTGGATTTAAGTGTGTGAAATTAGTTATGTTTTGAATGGTGTTCTTTATAGAAACTGCAATTAGAGATAATAATAACTGAATGTTTTAGTGTAAGTTTTGACTTCGTTATGTATGTTCTGTAAAAATTGTCTTATAACTCTTGCATTTTTGTGTGTTCACCGAGTACTTTAGAATTAGATTTTTAATAAAAAGTAAAATGAAGTATTAATTGATGCAACCTGACAACCCTGTTGCAACTGCAAATTGAGTGCAACAATTTTTCTTTCGTTTTGCCACTGAATCTGCAATTGGGCAAGGCTCTTTTCCCCTGTGCGCGAGTGTTTCATGGGTTAAGGGACAGGGGTGTTGGGGGGTTAAGCGGTGAGGCGCTGGAGGCAGGCTGTGATTCTTTTCTTCTTGTTTTTATTGCTTTCTGTCGTGGCACGTGGCACACAAAATGTAAACAAGCCGCAAAAGTGAAGCGCGTGGGAGGTCCATCAGGAAAATAAAGCAGATGGGGGTCAAAGGAGTGCCGAGGGGTCGAGGGGAGTTAAGAGATGCAAATGCGTCTAGGATTAGAGTCCTGCGGTAAGCAGATGAAGAGCAGCATCAGTAGGCATTTGATTTCCATTTGGGGGTTTTCATCCGAAAAATACTCAAATGCTTGCTGCAGTAAAATAATAAACATGTGTATGATTAAATCATGGATCAAAAAATTATAATAAACATATAATTTTAGTAGAAATGGTGTTGGAGATACAAGATCTAATAATTTAAATTTATACAGGGTTTTATATTGACTGCATAGATTCGAAATGCACATTTTTATAACCATATAAATATAAGTCATATTACATAAAATTAATCCCAACAATATATAACATCATGCATCTCTTATTCTTAGCTTAATCCTACGATATTTAGCTGCAGACACACACGATCTTAAAAGTGAAATAATCAAATAACAGTTTCTAATGCTGCAAATATTTGAGGTTAGTATTTTCGATGTAATTCCTCGTTTTCCAGAAAGTTCCTATTCATTCTGCAGTGGTTTTCACACTCCTTAAGTAACTTACGGATTTTTCTTTATCTGGAAATAGATGTTTATGCGTGGTTGCTTAATCAGGATCTCCCTGCAGCCGCACTATTACGCACTTGGCAACGGGGATGAGCACCGCACACATCCGGAAAAGTGTACCTGGCTCGAGTCCGGAAAATCGGACCGGAGTCCTCCGATCCTCCGGCTTATTCCATGCAAAATGGCCGCTCGTTTGGCCGCCTCTCCGCTCGGATTGCGTGTGCATTGGTTTACTTTTGTTTAGCAAAATGTTCATGCAAATCCGCGCGCTGCATTGCCATTTGCATAAGCGGCCCCAGGACGGGGAATCCGGACCCATAACTCCTTGCCCGTAAACCGTAGCCCGTAGTCTGTAGTCTGTAGTCCGTAACCCGGACTCGGTTCCGGGTCCATCATTAACCATCGCAGGTTGAGTGCGCTATTGAACTCCGTGCGATGTGTGTGCCAAGTCACTGCACAAAATTGTGTTTGCTTCACACATCTGACTCATAACTTAAACTCCTTTTGGCATAACCATTGATAGTATTCCTTGTAGTATTTAGTCCGGGTAGTATTCAGCAGGAGAATATCAATTAAATGTCCTTGATCTTTAGAATCAATATAAGGAATTCGCCCTGTTAATTTTAGTATTGTTTTACTTTGTTGCGTTCTGAGACATGGTGTAACATCTACAAACTACAAACTTCCACTTCATCAGTCTCCATAATTGTATGCCCTTCCTTAACTTTCAGGTTCGTATTAAAAATCATTTTTGATGTCTTGTAAAATTTTACTTTCAAGTAGTGTTAATGTGCAATGCCCGCTCTTCCATCGCGGATAATTGAAATCATGTGACTTTTCTGGCAGTGTACGCGCTGGAGGACAACTCATCACCATCGCCATTCCATCCTCATCCCAGGCCAATCCTTGCCACGCATATTCGCGCACGCACGAGGACTCACTCCTCTTTTCCTCGCCGACTCCTGGCCCAAAGTGAATCCTTTTGGAACTTGCCAAACTGGTTGGTTTAGTTTTCAAAACGGGACGTCCTTTCGCCCCACCCACACCCAGTGCTTCTTCTCCACCCCGCATGTGTGTGCGTGGAAAACCATTTAAAATTACGGCAAAAAAGCAGCAAAAGTTTTCCAACTGAAGGAGGAAAGCCAGTGTGGAGGGGATGGAAAAATGGTTGGGGAAAGTCGCGTTTGCGTTGCGTTGCGTTAAATTAAAACGCGTATGTTGCACACATTAATTGCCAGGAAGTAGATACGATGTGGGTGGGCGGGTGATGTGCAGAAAGGAGAAAAAGGGGGAAATCGGGGATTGCGAGTGCAAAGGGGGTAGCCCGGGCCAAAGGTTTTTCTAATCATTAACACAGTTGCCATCGCCATCGCCATCGAGTTTGTTTTGTTTGCCTGGCATTGCACACATTTGCAAATTAGAAATGTCCGTCAAATGCCCCGCCCCCAGATGCCGCCCGTCGCCACCCACTGCCCAACGCCCACTTGCCACGCCCCATGCAGACAAGTTGCAAAAGGTCGCTCAGATGGCCGTTGTAAGGATAATGCCGATGATGTCCTGGCGAGGAGAAAGCGACACAAAAACTGCACATGCGAGCACTCACAAGCTGCACAGTGGGCCAAATGCCAGCGAAAGCGGTTACAAATTGTATGTCTAAGTCGTAAGGCGGGATAACCACTTTCCATTATAATTAACAAAAGATTTGGGCATGTAACTGTGCTTTTGGACAAATTACTACAACATTTTAGAAACAAAATTAACAAAATGAGGTTCCATAAATATTTGTGCAATTATATTGAAACATTTATAGAGAGATTTTGTAAGACAATCGTAAGGCACATCTCTTAGTGAAAGAGATAGATTTAATTAGGATATGGTTAGTTTCAAGTTAAAAAACAATTTGCTACACCTGGTACCACTGTGCGTTGTCTTATTTGTAATGTGTGTAAAAAAGTGTATAAAAAACAATCAATTCGAAGTGGAAGTTTGTGCCAAGTACAGTCCCGCTGGAAACCCACACTAATTTACAGTTAGACACTAATGCGTGCCCCCTTGGAAAAACTTTTGTTTGCCAACCGGAGAAGAAGAAGCAGTGGCAAGAAGAAGGCGACTTGGCTACGGCAGAGCGAATCCGATTCGAAGTCAGCAACAAACTAACGATAGTTCCACCGCCGAGGAAAATAGTTTAAAATTCATTATATATGTATATGAACGAGTGAAAACTACTCAACTGGCTACTTTGCTGTCTCCCTCGCTCGCTGCAGCCATCTCTCTTTGCCACTCGACGGATTTTCCCCCAAGTCGAGCCGTACATATAATTGTGAGCGAGCTCTAACCATATATTATATGTACGGCATATGTATAAATCTAGTGTATATTATGTAAAATGTTGCATTTTCCTGCTCAAAAATCCACCACCCCCACCAACTTGTTGTTGTTTATGATAATGAGCATTTCGCTCATGTGTACGTAGATGTAGACGTACATGTACAGGAGGAAAAGAGACCCCCAAAAGGGTTGAAAACCCGTTCAGATAATGATGCTAAATTTATGTATTTTGTGTAGAAATAAAACCTGATTTTCAAACGAGTGAAAAGTCCCGGCGACTGACTGACCATTCGGGGTTATGGGCCCACGAGGGTGGGTCATTTTGTGCTAAACTTGTGGCGCCCCCGGGGGGACCTACGGTAATTTCCCCATTCCCACTTCCTGCCTCCCAGCTCGCAGTACCCAGTTCCTAGCTACCATTTCCATATCCATTTCCACAGACTCTGAGCTCTTCTTCGCTTTTAATTGTTGCTGCTGCTGCTGCTGCTGCGGCGGCGTCGCCGCTTTTGAGCCGAAACTCAATTTCCGTTTGAGTTATTTAAGGCCAGGCCGCACACACATGTGTGTTTTTTGGAGAGCGGCGGCGTTTCGTCTCGTCTCGTCTCGACTCGCATCGGCTCATATGTATGCCCACTCGTTTGAAATTTGAAAAGTTTTTTGTGTGAAAATTTCGAAAATTCGTGTGCGTTGTTATCATTTGCAATTGTGCCGTTAACCGGTTCAGCAGCAGCGGCAGCAGCAGCAGCAGCAGCAGCAGCAACAGCAGCAGCAACATCCGAGCCGTAACACTCGCCGCCGACCTTTCAGTTCCGATTCCGAGACGGACTCGTAAGACCCCTCGGTTCGCTCGGCAAGTGCAAACTGCAAATCGGGTGCGCTCAAAGGCTCTCGGGCCGCAATCCAACACTCGTTCGAGTTCGTGCCACAAACGAATTGCATCCCGGCAGCAACATCGCGGCGCAGGCAACTCTGGAGCTGGTCAGGTGCCCCCGAATGTGTCACTCTGCATTCTGACCACTAACGCGCCGGCTGTGCATCCGTTGTGAACCGATCCGTAGCGATTCGCTTCCATTCGATTCGATTCGATTCGATTCGATCCGTTACGTCGTTACGTTGCGTGGCCAATAAAGTGGCCAGAAACCGTGCTTGACTCCGGGAATCATCATTAATCGGCAAACAAAGTTGAGATTAACTGTCTACTACAACAAGTCAGCAGACCCAGATCGTGTGGCAAAGATCTCGCCTAAGAGAGCTCCAGGTCGAGATCTCAAAACCCAGTTTCTCAAACACAAAGATCGTTGGTACAATGTTGGCGCCAGCATCTGTTCAAGTTATCTGTTTTTTTGAGTGTGCCTCTGTCGGGCAATAAAAGATCGAAAGTTTGAAAACAGTGAAGAGATCTAAAAGAGAGCAATACAAAAATTGAGGTATTAAGTGCACAAGTTCGAGTATATTTGGGACATCATCGGTCGAGCAAGTGCACTTGGTGCATTTAGCAGCACAGAAGGTAAGTTGAGTTGTAAAAAAGATACTAGATACGAGAACTATCTTAAACTTAATGTCAGTACCAACTGACTTATGTGTTAAATGGCACACTTTTGGGATATATGAAACAGCAAGGGGAAAGTGCTTAAAAAAGGATCAGCTTTTTGGGGTTCTTCATTCATGATGTTGGCAAAATAGCCATTAATATTAGCATTGAGTGGGATAAATACCTACATTTCGTATCTTATTCCTAATCAAATATATTTGAGTATCTAGTATTAAAGGCAATTGGAAAACTCTGAGTTGCTTCACTAAAAAAACTCTTTTTCAAACTTTGATCGTTCAACTGAAGGAATTCGGTTGAAATTCCATTGTGAATCAAAGTAACCACTTTATTAAAAGCATATTTTTTATTCTGGCATTATCAATGATAAGTATAACACATGTTTGACACATTGAAGCAATTTAAAAAATTATTATTAGATGCATTGGAAATAAAAATCCGCATTAATTATAAGAAAATTCATACAAAGAATGTAGCTATGAAATTGCCATCTTTTTATGAATAACAGATTTGTAATCGCGATTTGTTGCAGATAGAGCTTGATACTTTATGTATCAAATCGAACTTTAAAAGTATATACGAGTGGTAATCAAATGCAATTGCCAACCATGTTTAATTCCTCTTAAATCCAAACAAAGCCCGAAAAGGAAATCAATGCAAAAAGCATTTAATGACCCACTTGACGTGTCAAAAATGCAACGGGCAGTGAGGCGATTTTACTTAATGTAATTAATTAAAATTTAACGTTTTAATTTTGAGCTGGACAAATGTCATTGTGCAAGTGCAAACAAAGACAGCAATAATTGCGTGCATATTCGTGAGTGCGTAAAATATGATACCTTGGAAAACTCATTGGCCAACCGCACTTATGTACCACAAGTTCTACCGCGAAATTGATAATTCAACGGTTAACCAACGGGCCAACAACTAGCAAAAAAATGAAAAAGGAAAATCGGGGCAAAAAAAGCGCAAACCGGGCTCCAGCGAGTGTTAAACGCTTTAAATCAACTTAACAGTGGGGAAGCCCATGAAAAACTACCAACACAGGGCTTACACGTAAACAAAAATCGAAATCGAGGGCGGGGAGAACTTGAAATACACTGGGAAATTCGTCACAGCTAGTTTGTCAAATATCTTGGCAAAATTCCTCTGAGTTTCCCACAATTTCTTGCAGCAAATTAAAATTGCATGAAATGCATTCTACGGAAAGGTGTAGTTTTCAACAAGAAACAAATGTAAATATAGATATCAGCTGCTGGACGTAGGATATTATAGGAAAAAGGATCCCAAGAAAAGGATTCCAAGAAAAACGTTAAGGGGTAAAAATGACATTTAAATGCGATTTCAATGGGTTAATCAAAAATATTACTGTTAACATACTTACTTACTTGGAAATCAAAGTGTGTTCAAATAATTGGGTAACTAGTTTGTATCTTTTTAAAACACCACGAAAGAAAAGCCTATATCAGTCCTAAATGTGAATCAAAACAGGCATAAAAAGTGAATACCAGCAAACCACCGTAAACAGATTCCTATTCACATGCGAATGTATGAATATAAGTGAATATTGTGCATAATCAACGGAGATTCGGACTCGGACTGCTCTGGAATGTGGGCGGTGTGGGCGTGGCAGGCAGCTGGCTCAAGGGCCATGGGACGATGGGCGGCGGGCGTAAGACCCACCCACCGAGGGGGCGGTGCGTTGAGGGAAGGGGCGTGGGAGGTATTTGAAAGTGGTCAACCAACTCGTTGACCGCAAAAGAGAAAAAATAATAAAATGAAATAAACACACGCAGACAGATAGGACAGATGTGCGAGTGTGTGCATGTAAACACACACACACACATGTGTGTGTGTGCGGCCTGGCAGTCAAATCACAAACAAAACAAACAACAATGGCAACAATAATTCCAGCAGCCGGCGCTGAAATGTAGGCAATGGAATTATTTTTTGCCCCATTCATATTTTTGCTGTTTGCATTTTGTTTATTTTTTGGGCGCTGCTAATGCAATGCGACAGTTGAACGTTTCATTTTATAATGTTTAATTTAATTTATATTTATTGCAAAATGTTTAGGTTTTTTCCATCCGCTGATTGGCCAATTTGAGAGTCGCCAGTTTTTGCTAAAGTTAATGATTTATTTTAATTTGCTGGAATTATTGACAGTTTGACAAACTGGGAGACTAAATTGAACATTCCTCGCGGTTTGCTGATGGAAAACGATTCAGCAAGCGCGCCTAAGGGAATTTCGGTAATTTGAGAAATAATAAGCAACTTTTTGGAAATAGTAAATTAAATTCCCATAGACAACAAATCCCTCTTAGTATTCGTGTGCGAAAATAAATTAAAAAGACTAAAAAACTTGTTTATTCTATACCTTTTCTACAAATAGATCAGCCACAACCAATTTCAATCATTTTTAATATAAAATGTGTGTAACTATATTTATTTGACATTATTATATGAAGTGGAGTGAAAATGTAAACTATCTAACTTCTCGAAAAAAATACATATAGTTTTGAGCAAGAGAGTGAGGAAATATATATAAAATTGCATTTTTTAAAATCCCCCGAACGTTTTTACATATGTTTTTCATTTTCCCTTTGCTATTCGCTGTTTTGTGTCTTAATTAAAAAGTGCCGACCATTTTAAAAACGGTGAAATCAGCGCGAGGGTGTGGAATTTGTAGGATCGCCGAGATATTTATACATATATTTATGAGGGTTGCTTGCAATTATATTGTGCATTGTGCTGTTGTTGTCCTTCGTCTGGACGCCGCGTTTTTTGTTGTTTTGTGCAAGTGCAACTTTTATCGATTTAAATTAAAAACGCATTGCTGCAAATTGTAAAAATTATTGTGCGTCTGTCCGATTTCCCGACCGTCTGTCTCGCTGCGTTTTCCCCAGCCAGTTTCGCCAGCCTGTCCTGTGTGTGTTTGTGTGCCAGGAAGTGCCGGCACATTAAGTTGGTAGGCCGTGTTGTTGGACAGCATCCTGTCCCCGCCCGGCCCCCTCTGCATCCACGCCGCCATGTCCACGTCCGCGTCCATGTCCATGTCCATGTCATTGGCCGGGGCAATGCGGAAAATCGCATTTTCTCATTTGGCTTCTGTCAGGCAAAAATATCAAAAGCGCGTCGCGAAAATCTCGTTTATTTTTCACACGCATTTCTGACATCTCCCGACGGCCCATCCTTCGTCGCAGTCGTCCTGCGAGGTCAAGGAATCCATCGAAGACTGCCGTTCTGGCCAATTCTTGGGCACCTCACCCAAATTGGCTTAAAGCCGTTCGATCTGCGGTCGTGTTGCATCGCCTCGCATAAAGGACTTCGTCGGCGAGAAGGCGCCTTTTCTTATTTGATTCACTTCCGTTGGCATTTTATGAAGTGCAGTGCAGCGAAAGCAGTGCGTTGCGTATACGCCATGTTGTCACGCAAAAGCGTAAATTGCAGCCGTGGATCAAATCGGTTCCATTTGACTGGTATCTATTAACTTATACCAAAACATAGATTTGATGAGCAAATTAATGTGCTGCATTTATTGCAAAAATGCTAAGGTGTAAGGATAATTGTGTAAGGAAAGTAATGAGGAGTTCTTTCAAATGTCTGGCTTTTGTTTAAGAACTTGACTTAATGTTAGAGTGAGTGTATTAAAGAAATTCGTGTTTGAATCATCATGTCTTTCAATGCTGCCAGTAATATCTGAATATTGCAAGTCTCGTTTGGCACTTGTATCCAATGAAACTCAGTAATATGCATATTTGTATACGAGATATTTCTAATTCCCCAAATACCGCCATTAAATCACACATATATTTATATATATAGCATATAGCATATATCGCGAACTCCCACCGCCGATACCCTTCGCATTAAACTTTCACGCCGACGACCTGCAATCTGTGATGTTCTATTTAAACATGCGCAAGCTGAAAGAGTTAATGCTATGTCCTGGATCCTGGATCGAATGCATTAATGTCCTGGCCGCCATTGCAAGGGGGCTCCTGAAAAATATATAAGTATGTGCGGGCATATGTATATTTGTGTATTTGTATATGAGCGGCAACAGCGCACACAATTAATAAGAATTACAAGTTGTATGATGAGGGGGCGGTTGGCTGTGTGTCTGTGTATGTGTGGGTGTGTGCCTGTGTGTTTGTGCGGGCTTATCCGCATCCTGCATCCTGAATCCTGCATCCTGGATGTGGGCGGTGTGGGGGTGGGGGAGGTGGCGTGGCAGCATCAGCAGCATCGGCAGCAACAGCAACATCGGCCGCACAAGTGCTAATGACTTAATAAATCATCGCGTGCGACAAAGAAATATATGGGATATATGTTCCTGGTCGGTCCTGCTCCCCAGCAGCAACAACCGCAACCAGGAAGAGCCGATGGTTTGGGCATTGCTGAGGTCGTGATTGGGCCAGCAAAAAAGCGAGAAAAAGGGGGAAAAAAGAGGAATAAATGCATAATTCAATGAAAATCCAGCAGAAATTCCTTTAATCCTCAATATTCATTAAAAAATATGAGTCGACCTCATGATGTTGCTGCCGTGTTGTTGATGCTGCCGTCGTGTTTGTCGAGTTGCTGATGATGTTGCTGCTGATCTGGCTTTTCTTGTTAAGTCTTTATTTTGCTGCCGAATGTATTTAAAATTGATTTTTTCCCCACTCGCAAAGGGAACGAATTACCTGCACTTATAGTCGCTACCTTAATTTGAATGTATTATAGCAAACTCTTCTGTATTGACAGTCCCAAAGTTTAGCTTCTATCATTCAGGCAATTGAAGCCAGTAACTTACATATTTGGTATAAAATATAAATATAACTTTATCTTATTTATGTTATGAAGACCAAATACATTTCTAATAAGCTGTGGAATAAGATCCTAAAGCATTCCCGACTCTGCTCTCGAAGGATTTTATGGCGATCCTTGGGACTTCGCTTCCACGGTGCATCGTGTTTTAAATTTTTCAATTAAAGCCATTCAGGCGCGGAGCCAGAACATTTTTGCTGCTGGTTTCTGTGGCCAAGGGCCAGGTGCAGCGTCGCCCCGACTCATTACATCTTTATGTGCTTGAGTACATAATGTGCGGAGTATATAGGCTTAATCAGCAACTTAAATGTGTCGTGTGGCAGCAAGGATTTAATGCACGGCCCACCGGACCGATTTCGCCAGCTCACCCCTGCTCCGTGCAACTTTTCCGGCGATTTTCCCTTGTGCGGGAAACTTTTGCTGTCCGGCCATTTGCACGTTACAAAAATTAATTCGATTTGCTGCTCGGCGGTCATTTTAATCGTTTGCCGTCGTGCGGTGCCGTTTAATGAAAGGACGAAAACCAGGACACACTCGCGCTCGGCCAGCCTGCAATGCAATTAAAAATTAAAAACGTGAGCAAAATGCATAATGAGCTCTCAAGCAACACTTCATTAACGCGTTTTCTTCGCCACCCCACCACCGGCCCACTCTTCCCCACTTCTCCGCACTTTCCCCCACCTGAATTTCCCTGTCAAGATATGTAACACTCCTTTTCCCAGCGAGTGCGTGTGTGTCCTGCGCTTTTCCCATTGACGGGCGACAAAATGTTAACAAGCTGTTGAAAAATCGGCAAACTGGCCAGAATGCGTAACCAGAGAAAGCACCTCAACACACCTCAGCCCCTTCTCACCACCCCCCCTCTCGTTAAGCCTATAAACCAACGAGTTCAACGTGGCCAAAAGTAAGGGAAGATCCTTGCCAAAATAGCGTCGACTCTTGGATGCCCTGCAAGGAGATTAAGAATGAAGAAGCCGCTTGGATTGAAGTGCTTATTAATACTGCTAGGAAATATTTAGTTAATTTGCAAAAGGATAATCATTCAATATTCGGTAGTGAATATACTTAGCTTTATCCTTAGCTTTAGCTTAAGATTTTCCCATTTCGAGAGTTTAGTAAATTCCGCGATCCCAATACTAAATGCAAAATTGCCATTTTAACACATATTTGCACTAACTTATTGTAGTTATATTATTTGTCGAATCCAGTAATCTTCTTAAGATTGGTCTTAGTCAACTCACTTTCCTTGGTGGGATGTTGAACACGAATTTAAGTATCTTATCAAGCAATCGATCCTGGTCCAACTGCTGATCCTTGGCAATGTCTAGGGTATCAGTTTATTATACAACTACTTAACCAGCGCACTATGGTCCAGAATTCGTTTTTTTTGGCATAAAGTCTAAATTTTTATGTCAATATATCGTCCTCTAGCAATTATTTTCTAATAGAAAATTGATCATATAAATAAAAACCAAAAACAAAATTGACCGAAAGCTTCACTAAATCGTTTTATAAGCTTTTAAAGTTGAAGTGTTAAAAAGCCGATTGAGAGAATGCAATTTCCGAAAAATTACTTGCTTACTTTTGCATGTGGTATGATCGTTAATACGCATCCATAAATTATAGTAAAATATGGAAAATAAATGCCAAGGTATGATGTTTTTAACGTATGTAGGTAATATATGTGAAGTTGTACTGTTTTTATGTTGTGTGACATCCAATTTATGTGTATTTTTACAGAAAATTCTAACGTGTCCCCTGTGTTTCGTGGAGTATAACTAATTTTCTGACAATTTCTGACAAAAGTTAAAAACGTCAGTTTGTACCTTTAACTATTGTCTTTCACGGTAAAGTAATATCTTTTGCCCATTTTTGCTCGTTTTCTTAAAAATTTGATTTTATATAGGCAATTTCGAGTTCAGACATAGCGACCTCCTGTACATTTGGAGGCGTAACAATAGGCAAATAAGTTATGTTTCAGATAACGTTTATTCCGCAATCAACAACAATAATCAGGAATCGAAACAGACAGAAGATATTGACAAAAAATAGTAAATTTTGAATTATTTATTAAAAAAAAACTGCCCGAGTGAAACAGACAACTAGACCGATTTATTTCCAAACATACCAAGTGGATGGCGTCAAAGATAACAATTCTTGTTAGAGATTTTGAAAACTCCAAGACACCAAAGCAAATGGGACGCCGAAACTTATCTTACCAAAATGCAGGAGAAGATTAAAAAGGAAACTGAAAATGCGAGTGAAGCCTGGAATAAACTTTACAAAAGGGACCGACTATCACATGCAAGGAAAAATAGTCGGATCAATAGGATGAGTGATATTTTCCACAGAGCGATTGATTCCTCGGACCCACTATTATCAACAATTTGTTTAAAAGAAAGAGAGAAAAAATAGGAAAAACCACTTCCAAAGGCAGTAATAAGTCTTTTGGAAATACAGTCTAATTTTAAACCTGATCCATGAGACAAAATATTGGATTCACAATCTGATTCTGATTCGAGTTCAGATTCGGGAATTTAAAATGTAGAACTAGAAAAAGAAGAGGGCGATTATTTTTAAAACAACAATTTTAAATTTATTTTAATAAAAAAAAAAAAAAAAATGATATTTCGTTGACTCCTGAGTCATACCAGTAGTTAATATGGGAGGCAAGAGAGGGCGTGGTCGCACAGACTTCAAATTTTCTGTGCAAACTATTTGTGATTTAACAACAAAATGTACAAAGTTTCAAGTCTGTAGCTCAATTTTTAGACTTTATGCCAAAAAAATCGAATTCTGGACCACAGTGCAGCGTCATAAATTTACATGCCAGGCGAACAAACAAGGCCCGAAAAAATGAAAATGAAAATCGCAATGGTCAGGGGGAAATCGAGGGGATGTGTGTGCACGGAAACCAGGCGATGAGGTGGCACCCATCCGCAGTTCGTGGCCTCAATGTTGGCCTCAAAATGCAAAACCCCAAAAAGGAGCAAAGTGCAGGAGTGGAAAAGCCTTGCACGTGATTGTCAACAAGTTTGACTGCAATGGCTTGCAAATGGGAAAAGCGGCGGGACGAAGGGAGGGTGGATCTTGGGATGAGTCGTGGGGTGGGAGTCCACAAGATGGACCTTGCAGTTGGTTTGCTTTTCCGCTTCTCCACTCGATTTTCTTTTTTATTGATTTTCCTTTGCCTGCTTTTTTGCATGTGCGCATATTACGCATACGCCGCGTGTGCAACGGAAACCAGCCAACTGACCAAACGCGTCCTGAAAAGCGAAGCCCCCCACCCCACCGCCACTTAACCCCACACCAGACCCTGCCCCTTAACCCTTGTTTGTCGGTCTGCGTTTGTACAGCTGTCAGACAGCCAACCTCTGGTCGTTGCCCAAAAAGGCATGATAAAAGGGAAATATATGTGTGTAAAAAATAAATATAAAAAGAACGTTGGAAAAATCCCGAAAAAAGGAGAAAATACCCGCGGAACACGCGTGTTCTCTCATGTTTATTATTGCAGCAACAAATTGGTGGTGAGGGGTCTTAAAAGCGACCCCTTGCCCCCGCAATTGTTGCATTGTTGCATTCGCTTCTTTGACAGACAGACAGACAGACAGTGGGGAAAAAAATTGACCACCAAACAACTCACCTGCCCCACCGTCTCATCCCGTCCGTCATGAACCCCGCCCCACCACCACAACCCCCCACCCCCTGGGGGTATATGTTTTCTCTGTTTTGGGCCTTTTGTTGGTGGCAACCACATATTCGGTTGCTGATTTTTGGTTTCGTAATTTTTCCTACCCACAATGCAACAGCGGCAATTGTTGTTGCATTTGTTTGGACCTTGTTTTTGTTTGCGTGTGTGTTTGGCGGTTTTTCACCTTCTTTTTCGCCATTTTCCCCGGTTTGGGTCTACAAATTATACCGAGTTGTTTAAGCCAGAGTTTCCTTTGTTTTTTTTTCGGTTTTGGCCGAAAGAGCTGTTGATTGGTTGCGAATTTCGATGGTAATAATTCTGAAGAGTTAACTCCATGCAACCTTATAATGCTCGCAGGAAATTATAAAATAAAAAATATTAACCAAAGTTATGTTGCCTTTGTTCGAAATTTGTATTCTTCCCAAATGTTTATGTGGTATGTGGTAAAATTGTAGTAATAATACTATTAATAATAATAATAATAATAAGTGAAGGGGCTTCTTATTGTTCCACTCCTTACCTACGTTTGCTTTTAAAAACTTTATTTATTTATTATATTTATTTGTTGCTTGTAAATAAAATAAATGTGTGTTCTGTCCTTGGTAAATAGTATTTATTGACGTATAATAAAGCGTATCCAAAACTACAATATATTGGTGATCAGAATAACTAGTCGATATGTTCTAGCCACATTCGATTTTCCATGCGTGTGTCCTTTCTTATGAACTTCGAGATCTTGGAAATTTTGGCATTAACTTAAGCCGAAAGATTTCTTAAAATATATTTATTTATGCTAAATTAAAATATATTTATCTGCCTGTGAATTTTCAAAAACATTCGTGCTTAAAGATGTCATGATTCTGATTTGAAATTCAGCTTTGCTCATCGATATCGATCTACAGCACACAAATAGTTCAAATCGGACTATTCATTGCAGAATTATGAGCAGATATTTACCCGCCGATAGGTGGAGCACGTGTGCACTTCCGCGCTGTTTGCGTGCGAGTATTGGGTATCTGATAGTCGAGACAATAGATTCTAGCGTTCCCTCTTGCTTCGAACAATGCAATTTCCAAAATCACCTCCAAGATCCATTCTACATGTGTCATTTTGAAATACAGTTCCTGCCACTGTGTGCCAGTTAATTATTTCCTGTCAAATGGTAGTTTTTCCCTGCAACAAAACTCAATACATCAATTGCCATTGCAGCTGCAACTCCATCATCTGATACATGTGTGAAAATGTATGCCGTGTACTGGGCAATAAAAATATTTACAACAACAATCATAGCAAAGGCTTTTTGGGTCTACCAATATTATTCCACACAACTTCAAACCCACAAAATGTTGGTTAGTTTTTCGTAATAACTTCAAATCTGCACTTGCCACTTTGTGTGTGTGGAAAATGGGCGGATGGAGCCAGAGGGGTAAGTGGGGAATGTGGGGTCAAATGCGGGTGTTGCATCCCCAAAATGCAGCACACGTATAAAAATCCATACATATATATATATCCATATATATGCAAACAGAACGCCTCCCACGGGCTCTACAATTTCAACATGGCATCGAATTTTGCGTTCAGGTTTTCCAGATTTTTTTGTGTGTTCTGGTTTCTGGTCTGCCATTCGGGGTGTAAAAATAATTTAACTAAAAATTGCACACAAATGTCCCTCACACACAGTCACCGCAAAATGTGTATGGGCGGGCTTGTGCCACCCAGTGTCCAAAGGTGCGTATAATACAACGCAGGCATAATAAAATCAGGGCCGCAAAAATGTGCAACAAGGGAACAAAATGTGCGCAGCCATGGAGAAATCCCTTAAAAATCTCAATTGGCTTCTGATTAATTTGGATATTTTGTTGATGTGTTATTTATATTGTTCTCTTTGCACATCAAAGTATAATGTTTTAAAAGGTTTTTCTAAGTTTGTGGTTACAAAATGAAATGTTCACTTGAATAGAATTCGTTACAAGGTAAACTAAGCTGAAGTGAGGTATTCTCCGTCGCGCGCAAGATATCTTTCAATTCCACTGCAAACTTGGCGAAGTTTGGTATCGATGGGAATAATTATTAAATAATAATTAAAAGAATAATTACTGGGAAAAGTCCTGGTTTGCAGGTATGTAAATACTTAGGATTGATTACCTGTTTTTAGTGGAGCATCTAAACCTAAGACGATTAGATAGTGGTGCAGTTAGAATCCAAGGGAAGACTTCGGTTCGTCCTGGTCTTCGATCGTTTCGATGACAAATGTGTTTTTCAAATATGGAATTTTCGAAAATAGGTGTCTAATAATAATAATAATAATAAATCCTATAAATAGCCAAATCAATTTATTATACGTTTAATACCATGAACATGAATAGAACTAGAAACTGGCAACAGCGTCGAAAGAATACCGAATCGGTAGACCATCCCCCATCCAATAATAACAACAACTGACCACTCACTCACTCACACACACACACGCATACAAGTGTATCCAAATGTTGAGACTGCAATGGCCTGCATTTTATTGGGGGCGGGGTCGCTGCAGAGGGGGCGTTCAAGTGGGGAAAGAACGGTTTGCGAGAGAACGGAGCTCCACTCGGAGTTCAACCCTTGCCGCCTGCATGTGTGTAAGTGCGCTGTGTGTATGTGTGTGTTTGCATGAGTATGTGTGTGGTTGAGTGAGTTCCCCTGTGCGTGTGTGTGTGTGGGTGGGCTCCATATGTGCGAGTGCGAGTCCTTAATTTGCTAATTGAGAGCCTGCAACGGCGCATTACACTGAGGGCAAAGTGGCCAAGTGAGTAGAAACTCAGGCCGAGTGAAAAGCGTTGCTAAAAAGCGAGGCTAAAACCACTCAGTAAAAATAGAGTCATAAAAAAGGGGGATTTAATTTTGTTTTTTTTTTTTTTTTTTGACATCATCAAAGGCGGCAAATGAAGGAACACTCAAGCCCCCCATCGCCGCACCCTGTCTGAAATGGGATCCAATGGGATTTGCTTAGCCAAGACAACCGAAATGCCTCAGCATTGCTCAACTCGACTCAATGAACTCGGAATTAGTCTAAGATTCCGACTCAGACACTGCGGTCGCCCCTTGAAACCCCCTTTTCGGAGGCTCCTCCCCCCAAACCCTTACATAATAATAAGGCATTTCAAAGACTTTGCTAAAGCTAAGAACTATTTTTAGTAAAGCACCTAGTGACTTCTTTAATTTATATCTAAAAATCCTCAAGGATAACAACGCTGGAATGTGAAAAGAGGATTACTTCCTTAAGTGTGCCCAGTAAAAGCAAGTGAGCAAGTAAAAAATCTGATCATTTGAAAACAATTAAATTAAGTAATCAGTGAAGTAAGTAATCAAAGTCAAATGTCAAAATCAGAACATTATACTAAAAATATTTATAATAATAATCAAAAGAATGTGAATAATTTTTTGACGATCGAAGTAACTGATCTTCGATTCAGTCGAACATTTCATTAAATGTTTCATATTTCCGCGTGAATTCGAAAGTGCGGGCATAAGTTATCTCCAACTCCCCGGCATTTGTGCCACATTTTTTATGACCGATTTGGTTGGGGCAAACAAAGGCATAAACAATTTCCGACCTCCCTAAATCTCCCTTCTCTCCGCACGACGATCAAGTGCATTTGTTGTTTGTTATTGCTGGGAATTTAATTGCCATAAACATATAAACAAAACAAGCGCAGCGATCATTGCTCATAATTTTGTGTATTTATAAAGACATTAAGCCAGGAGATCGTTAAAAATATGATATGTATCAAAGGCGGCGAAGGAGACCACCCAGAAACAGGGGGGACAATGGAGTGTCTATATTTTGCCTTTGCTTAAAAATAGGTGGAAAAGAAAGAAACGCATTTGGGGCTCCTGTTTGCGCCATAATTAAACCGAAAACGAACCGAAGCCCGAACCGTAGCTAACCGGAATGTTGACTGCAGTTGACAAGATGTCATGCAAAGTGCAATTTACCGCCGCCCCCCACCATGGGCGTGCCACGAGGGCGGTGGGCGTGGTTGGGCTCGGTTGGGATGGCCTGTCAAATGCTTCACATTGCAGGTGGGTTTTTCGCACTCCCAAGAGTGTCGAGCAATCAACAGCAATTTGGCAAAGTCCAGACGCTGGCTTAACACCCTTTTTGCAAAGTAGTTAACGGGCAAGGGGGTTAAAGGGGTGGCGAAAGTCGTGATGGTGTGCGATGGGGGGGAGGGGGCAGTTGGGGCCTTGGGTCACATCCGTGTCAAAACAATGTACGCACTAGAAGTCATTTAATTTGTTAAACTCGGTGATTTGGACAAACTCTGTGCAAATGGGGCACATACAGCCCTCTCTTTTCCATCGCCTCCACCCGTCTCCCTCTACCACTCGTACTGGCATGTCAATTGCTCTACCCAAGGGCTTGGCTATGCGATGTTTGCAGAATGCGACACATGCCACACATTGGCAATAACGTGTTACACTGGCCAACAGGGCAGCACTTTTGCCGGAGTACAGTTTTCGAATGATAGCACACCAGAAATCATTATATCATTACCCATTATATACATTTGTATAATGAATGGATGAGCTCTTAGAGAACTAGTCCTTCCCACGACACTAAATTCTAAATACTAAATATGCATTTTCTACATGCTTAAGTTGTTCTCTGTTTTGCATTCCTGCTTTTTATTTAAAAACTTTGAAAACATAGATCACACTGGGCTTATTCTTTTCAAAGTTTCCGATGTGTGGCGACACATTTTGACAGGGCAACCAATTGAAATGCAGAATCTCCGGATAGACAGTGTTGTCTGAAGGTGACACACAGACACACAGCCAGGCGGTGGAAGGCGGAAGGACGAACAGGACAAAGGATGGCTGCCTTGCAAGTTGCATGTTGCAAGTTGCTGGGGTGACAACGGGGCTGCGTCTGCGGTTGCTGCTGCTGTTTTGCAATTGCAATATCTGCCCCTGGCATCGCTCCTGCATTTAAACAATCTAACGCCCCGGGCGGCAATGAGGGGATAAGTGCTTGCCTACGGAAATGCAAATTATGTTATGTGTCAAGTAACCGGTAAATGCGTTTTAATTGCCGTTGAAATGCAATATTGCACTTAAGGCGCTGCCGAATAGAGCGTTGCAATGGCACGGTGACGGTGGCTTAAAGCGGCTTAAAGTGCCCAAGAAGGTGCGGGGATGGGCGCAAAAACAATTGTGTTGACTCCTGGGGGCGGCAAATGGGGAGAGTGCTGCATATGGGGGGCGTGGCCACATGCATTTCACCGCAAACGAGCCACTCAACGAGTATTTCAAAATAACAGACAGCCGCAGCCGAGGCTGACCAGCAAAACCAAATGAAACCAAAACCAAAGCCGACTTCATCAACAATAAAAACAACAGCAAGAGCGGGAGCAAGAGCAAGAGCTCCAACAGCAACAGTAACAGCAAGAGCTAGTTGCAACACTTGCTGCGTGCTGCAAGTGCTGCAGCAGCTGCTCAAAATGCAATTTTTCACTTTGCGCATAGGCCAGTGCCAAATCCAATCAAGCCTCAAAAATGTTAAACGCCTCCAACAGTTTCTGGCCACCCATTTTCGTAGTCCTACTCATAGTCCTTTCTGGCTTAAAAGCAAAAGCCAACGGCCAGCCCTGCGGGCACAGGCAAACAAACAAGGACGACCGGCTGGCCAAGGATGTTGAGTTGAGGTCCTCGGGACCTCAGGACAACGACCAGAACAGGCTGCAATCTGGACTTATTACGCCACTTAAAGCTTAAGCATAACACACAGACAGACGTCCGCAAATGGAGAGCACAAGTGCCAGGAAGATCAAGTCGAACTAGCAATACCCTATAGGGCTTGGCTTTTGAAGTCGGTGTGCGTTAAATGCTAACCATGTGTAAGTGGTGCTTGAAACATAATATAAACCAATAAACATACAAAAAATCCCTCAAAAATAAAACCCTAATTAAGATAACAACATAACTCCATACAAAAATAAATTATCATCTCCAATAGCAAATCGTGTTCATTTAATATGAGAAGTTATAATTAAAGTTTAGTTACCCTTCCAGGTGTAACTCATTCAAATTCTCAGTTATTGTTGTTATACCTTAAAGTACCCGTAGCAATCCTTCACCTCAACTAACACATCAAGCGAATTCACGACTTAATCGTGGCCTTAGGCCAGTTTAACCCCAAGCTGACAAACTGCCTCGCACCTCGGTGGGATAATTCAATGCGAGTGCCCCCTGTACTCGGCAACCCGGCCGCAGTACAGTATCACTCCGTTAGCGGCGCCCCTTGCTGTTGGGCTCAAATGTCGTCACATTGTCGCCTCAAAAGGACACCCACCCCGCTGCCCAGGGAATGTCCTTGTCGTCTCCTCGTCGTTTGTCGTTTATCAAATGGCCAGCGCTGCGCCGCCGGCCGTCGGCTAAGTGACAAGCAAAACCGCGAATTGACCAGAGAAAGTCCCAGGCTCTCCAGCTCCAGCTCCAGCTAAAGCTCCGGCTGCAGCTCCTCCTGCACATGTATCTCCATCACCATCTCCATCTCCAGTTGCAGTGCAGGATGCACTCGCAGGATGCAAGGACACAGAGCCGAACGTGTGCCCGCACAATGCACTGCCAGAAATCGCAGGACGCGACTTCCCAATTTGTGATTTGGGAGTACTCGAATTGACATTTGCATTATAGGGACATTTTGCAAGACCATTGCAACCATAAAAGGACCTATCAACTCACTTTTGAAAGAACATATAACTAATGATAAATCTTAAAAGTTAAGTACTATATTATCCATGCAAGACCGATTTTAGGCAAGCAACAGTAACTTTTTCCTGGAATCAAATCTTCGAGCTGGCATTTTTCTCGGTGCACACGCATTGAAAAATTGAGGAGCCAGGACCAAGGACGAGCACAAGATGCGTGGCCCGTGTGTGTTTTTTCGGGGTGCGGACATGGGTTAAGGGGGCCACGGAGGGGTTAACACACAGGATTGGGCATTGTTTTGGCCGAAAGTTGACCGAAAACTTGGCATTGTTGGTTGCTCGCTTTTTGGGGCTTGGGACGGACGGGCTGCAGCAGGACGAAAGGATTGCATTGCACTGCATTGGATTGCAACAAGACTGCAGCCTTGTTTTTTTCTGCTTTTTTCAGTTGGGCCTAGCTCGGCATTGCAGTGCCCCGAGTTCTCTGGAGGGCGTGTTACTGCATCAATTTATGGTTGAATTTTGGTGTCCACTCCTTCTTGGGCTCTTGATTCCCCGGGTGTCTGGGAGTCCGGCTGTTTGGGTGGCCGGGTGTCTGGGTGCGTGCGACTGGTTTGTTTGGGGTAAGTGTTCTGGGCATGCCGGAAATAAGTTTGCTGCCCGCAAATTTAGTTGATTTAGGCATTAAAGCGAACACACAGACACCCGAAGTCGAGAATCCCGAATCCTGGGGCTTCTGTGGTTCCCATTCTGAGCACTTATAAACAATGTATGACTTAATTTGTTCTCAGTTAGCAAATGTTGTTAATTTCGGGTCTTGTTCCCTGGCAAACTCTGTGGCACCGAATGGAAAAGATAAATTGATTGGTGAGGTGGGGAAATTAAAACGGGGATTTATTGGGTAATCAAGTAGATTTCACAAGGCCCATTGCTAATGGACAGGTATTTGCAGACAGAGGCTTTGTCTGAAACATAATTAATAATTACGTTTTGATTCTCATTAGTTAACATGGTCTTTATGATGGGTGGCTTTAAGGTGTCTCTTTACTTGATGTGTGCATAACAGACTCATCTCATAAAAGTGCAAATAGAATAATATGAACTAAGTTAGTTAATCACTGATGCAGCTGCTCGAAGGCAAATACATCCCATTGACTTTCCTTAACCCCTAATACTGAGTTCAGCTTCTTTTTAGGACTTAATATGCGAAAATTTCAAATGCCATAATAACAACTAACACACACACATGCCGCACATTGTTGTTGCTGCTGGCCAAAAAATACCACAGACGGGGAAGCAAAAACCCAAAGTCCAATTAAAATTTAACTACATCAAAGTAGCAGCCCCAGTAGCCGCCCATCCACACACGCCCGATATATGTATATATATGTACATATAGCTATAACATTTAACAAGTTTAGTATTTGGGTTTGCCATTTTTTGCCGCCCAGCCCACTCCGCTGACATTTTTCCATGGGAGACCAACAGATGGACGCGGCAAACTATGGGTGCAAAAAATCGAATGGGGGTAGAACAAAAAATGGTCAACGCCACCCACTCACGCACACAAAATGGGGTTGTTGGCGGACGGACGGACAGGTCCATGGGTATCCATGGCATGTCGAAAATTGCGCAGCTTTACGGCAAATGCCGCAAATTGAAACAATTTACATGTCGTACATGTGTTGGCGGGGGGGTGCAACGTGAGCGCGAGCCATCAAAGGGTTAAACTTGCGTGTAACCCTGGGGTCCTCGCTCGTCTATTGATACCCGGTTTTAGCAGTAACCATGAATTTTGATTTAGCCCCTCCGACCGGCGCGTCTGCTGCCGAAATGGCGAGCAAAAAAAAATGTATCTCTCCAACAACAACGAGGTGACAAACCGCGCGTGTCCATGTCCTGTGAGTCCTGCCAGTCCTGCCAGTCGTGCAAACCTTTCGGTGACGGCGAGCGCGGATTATGGCGCGTTTGTCGAGCACTTGTCGCTGATTTTTTCACTTCTCTGGTCGTCAATATGTTGCACTTGAGCTGCCACAGCCGTTTAATACCCTGCTATGAATTCCATTTAATAAATATATTTTAACGAATTTTATGGCAAATAAAAACAATTGCAATGTATACATAAATGATAAATGAAAACGATCAAAAGTAAAACTTAAAAGGGAAAGCATTGCTTTTTTTGGCTAAAACTAGAATATTTGATTGTGTGCAATTTGACAAAATGTAACCTAACATATTTGACTTTAAGCGGAAACAAGCGCCTCCCTCCGCGCTTCTCATAGTGCCCAGCTAAAGGGCATCGATTAACCCGCCACAGCTGGCTCCTCAACTTAATTTGAGAGTCCGGTCTGGCCCAGTTTTAACCCCCTTTTACCGCTTATCTCACCTACTTCCTTCAGTTTTTTTTTTTTGGTCCTGCTCGTTTTTATCTCGAGCTCGGTAATAACCTTTATAAAGTAAATTTACAATAAAAGGCAGGCCAGCGAAATGAAAGGCAAATGACGTTGGAACTGAAACAGGCACCATTTAACCACGCCCCTAGATTTCCCGACCCCCCTCTGCTATGGCATTTTCCACGCTTATTTCCCCGCCCAATTCCCAGTGTGTGCTGTCTGGACTCGCGGCGACACGTTTGGCTTCCGTTGGACTTTCCCGCGATTTCCTCTTTGGCGTCGCGCCGCCTTGTTGTTGCCGCTGCTTGTTAACCCCCAGCCTCATTTCCCCATTTTCCCGTTTCCCCCGATTTTCCACAATTTCCCTTTGTGTGACAGTCGACGGTTATTTTGTGTACGGTATTTTTTCGTGCCTTTTCTTCAGTTCAGTGTTAATTTTTTTCTTTTGTTCGTTGGCCAAAAGTCAACCCATGAGCTGTGGCATTTTTAAGTAATTTTTATCGGTCAGCAATGTGGGAAGAATTGTGGGGAGGAGGAAGTGGCGGGTTCCTCGCCATGGGGGCGAGTTTTTGTGCACACTGGAAGCAATATATCTAATACATGCCACAGAGATTAATTTTTGAGGTATTTTTAGATGAAATAGTACTTGAAAATATTACTTGGAAATACATAGAACAAATACAACAAATGCAAACCTTATTTATCTTGAAAAGAAATGATAATAATATGAGTTCATAAAGCACATCGGCTTCACTCAGTCGTGTCCAAATGTTCGTGAACCTTTGCGATTGCATCTGTATCTGCATGCAGTTGTGATCCTTGTGATTTTTGGGTGCTGCACGAATGTCGACAAGTGACAAAATATGCAAGTATCAAACCACAAATTCTCACCCGTGAGTCCACAATCATTTTGACACTGGTTACGGTGACGTGTGCTGGTCCTTCGCCCATCGTCCATCGTCCTGCCGCCTTCGTCCTTGGTCCTGGGTCCTGGATCCTGGGTCCCTCGCACATGGCACACAGCAGCGACTAGATTTGGATAGTGTTGCACGGACGTCGAGAGTGGTGGTGATGAAGTCCTTTGCCGGAAATTGAAAAGTGCAACGCAAATTGCGTTCCGCTGGGATGTGAATCTGCATCCCATCCCCATTCCCAGTCCCATAACCAGCGCCACTCCCGTCGCCAATCCGAGTCCTGCCAGTCGTCTGAAGTCCTTCCCCCGTCGAGTGGTTGACAATTGATTTGTGTTTATGGTGGCCATGCCCATGGACATGCCTGCATCCTGCCACGCCGCCATCCCGCCGTCCTTCACTCCTGCAACTCCCATCACTTCCTTTGGTAGGCCCATGTAATATGCCATTTTGGGGCCGTGATTTAAAGACATTAACAGGCGTTGGCCAAAATGGGAAACTTTATGGTGTGGCAGGCGCAAGTTTCCCATTGAAGTTACCGCCCTTAGCTCGAGGAGATTGATGACCTAATCGGATGCGGAAACCTGACACTGGGTGATTCGGATTGTGGAAGAATGCTATTGAAACAAGAATCACGAAGTGTGTTTTAATTTAAGTTACTTATAAGAGCCACTTTTAATTTTAAAAAATATATTATATATAATATCATATATTATAAATAATATATGAAAACTATGTTTATAATATCCTGCTTGTATTATGATAGATATTAGATATTTACAAGTCGATTTAGATAGTTTTGTACGTATAAAACGTTCATCTATTTTTAAAAGTTATAACAAAGTAAAGAATTTTTTAAAAAACGGGTATTTGGAATCACATTATCCTATCCAATCCAATCACATTTCCTATTTCAAAAAAGATTTAAGGTGCCATTGAACAAAAACTTAGGTGCGAAATTCTGTATTTAATAAATGTTAAATGTAAACTCTTCTTGCAGGACATTGGGTACACCCACGGGCGAATCCTAAACTTTGATTGTTTTCTGAGGCAGGTGCGATTAAAGGACGACAAAATTGTGCGGTTAAAAAAAGTGCAGGCTCACGCTCAAGGGCAACTGGAGCAGTTCGAGCAGCAGCAGCAGCAGCAGCAACAGCAGCAGCAGCAGCAACAACAGCAGCAGCAACAGCATCTGCAGCAGCAACAGTTGCAACAGCAGCAGCAACACTATCACCACTACAGCGCCAATAGCAACAACTACAAAATGCATTTGACTACCACATCGAGCAATTCAACGGCATCCAATGCCAACAACAACAACAACAATACGGCAAACAACAACAACACAAGCAGCAACAACAACACGACCAACACGAACGGCAGCAGCAACAACAACACGAGCGGCAACAACAACAACAGCAGCGGCAACAACAGCAACACGGAGCAGAACACACCGCCCACGCCCGCCCAACTCCTGAATGAGGCCTACACGAAGATGACCTCGGACATCCTGGCGGAGCGGACGCTGGGCGACTTCCTCACCGAGCATCCGGGCGAGCTGATCCGCACGAGCAGTCCGCTCTTCGTCTGCACGGTGCTGCCGCCCCACTGGCGGAGCAACAAGACGCTGCCGGTGGCCTTCAAGGTCGTCTCGCTGGGCGACATCATGGACGGAACGATGGTCACCGTGCGGGCGGGCAACGATGAGAACTACTGTGCGGAGCTGCGCAACTGCACGGCGGTGATGAAGAACCAGGTGGCCAAGTTCAACGATCTCAGGTTCGTCGGGCGGAGCGGCAGAGGTGAGTCCAAAAGTCAGCTTCCCATTTTTCATGCGCCAACTATTTTCTTTCGAATAGAGAGTATATCGCAGTGAGAGCGAATTCTTTAGTCCTTGTTTACTATATTCATGTATTTTGAAACGAGACGTTCGATTCAGTTAGATAAAGCAGATATAGACGCGAATTCTTGATCAATTAACTAACTAACTAAGTGTTATTTCCATATATTCTATTTAGTGTTTAGTCTGATAAGAAAGTATACGCAGTTTAGAAGGTATGCACATCTTATGACCTTTAAATGTAAAGTAAATACGTCAATTAGAATTGATGAATTGAGAATGTACGTATATGATTCATATGGAATCTTGGTTGGTGTAACCATGTCCTTGTATTTCCCACGATCAAGTCGATTTGCCCGGGTTCATCCGTGCCATCTTCAGTTAATCTCAGTCCTTAAAACTTGTTCCCCTTAAGTATGGCCTCTTATTGGCTCTTGAAAAGCCCCATCAACTTCCTCCACTTTCGCCCCGCCGACTGCACTCGAAACAATTTGTTCAATTATCGCCCAAAAGTTTTGCCAGCTCCTGCTTCCCCTCCTCCCCCTCCTCCTTTTTGGCCTTTGTATTATTCGGGGGCACTTTTTGTGCCTTTTGCATCGCTGTCATCCTTTTTCAGTTCATTTTTTTGGTGCCCATTCGTATCCTTTTGTATCCTTTCAACCGCTTGTTAAGCGCTGCACAAATTGTCAGCAGTTCATCAGCAGTAACCATCGCCGTCGTCATCGTTTTCATTCACCGAATAGAAGCGGATTACTCGGTAGGTCCTTCCATTTTTTGTAGTCAGCATTTGTGTGGGCATTGTCTTAAAGTGTTTAATAAACTGCCGTAACGGAAGTGAAGTGAACTGTGGAATGACTTTTAGTTGTTAATGGTGAGTCTTGGAGCGGGATATCTTTTTGATCCCTGGTGATCTCGAGTCATTATTATTATAATAAAGTCTTCAATTCGCATAAGTAGTGGCTACTTTTTATGGTAGTCTTTGGATTTTGAAACACTGAAATCCCCAGCCTGCCATCGATCACACAAGCCATAATTCAATCAGCAAGGACTGGCCGAAAAAGATTTTCGCCAGGGGTGCATGCTTTCCGAACGGTGGAAGGGCTAAGCCCGATTCCGCTGGTCGTTTTGGCCTGGTCAGGAAAAGGGGGTGTGGCAGTTACGCATCCGCTGCGGTGGAACCGCAAAAACCAAAGCCTCCACCAGCGAAAGGGGGAACAGAAGCGGTTTTTGTGGGATGATGTGGTGGTGGTTCTTTTGGGTGCGTCGGCGGAGAATGGGGCTCATGTGTGTGTCTCGCCGAGGACGCAGTCATTGTCATCATTCGCCCAGTGCCAAATGGATGCGTGTCCGCGTCCGTCACTGCCTTCCGGACTCCGCTCCATCTTTCGCTTTTCACTTTAACATTTTCCGCAGCATGCCTCCCGCGTCCCACTTGTCCTTGTCCGCATTGAGCCGCCTTAATTGGGAATTTCCCATTCATTTAGGCCCACTGCGGAATGCAAAGCGAGAGCGATAAATGCATTTCCGGTCGTGTTTCTTGAACTAAAGACAAGCAGGGTAACTTTAATAATTAGCTTATAGCTGAAGCTTAATACACAACGAATTGTAAAAGTTATATCCCACTCCTCAAACTCGCTTAACTCCGCTTAAGAACACAATTGTCAACGCTTGTCTCTGGCGCCCGAAGTCCTTGTGGTCCGTCATGTTCCATTTCACCCATCAAATGCCTGCCCCACAGCCCCAAAGTCGAGTTATGATAACCGAGCATTTTTACAATTGTCTGCCTGTTGCTCGGGCCGAAAAGTTCCCAAGGCCTCTGGGAAATTCCCCACCCTAGGATCGAACAATTACCAACTTTGGAGCGAAAAACAAAGCCCCGCCGAGGAGAGGGGGATGGGAAATGGGAAGGGCAGGGAAAATTGAAAGGAACAGAAGGCAGGCCAAAAGCAAATTGTGCACAATTTGGCACGACTTCGTTGCCCGGATGGTTTCCTTGATTTCCCTCCTTTTTCACAGGCAGGCGTGTCCTTTTCACAGGACGAGGTGTCAGTTGCTGGCAGAAAGTTGCCTTTTTCCTTGCCTTTTTAACGCCTCGACTTTTGCTCGGCATTTATCTTTGAGGGGGTGTGCACGCGTTTTTTTCTGCCAGGGGTTGTTGTCTCTTCTGTCGCCAAGATTTGGGGAATGTTTATCTTTCTCGGCGGTGGAAACGGAGGCTTGGGACTTCTGGCGTTCTTGGCTCAGTTCATTCTGCGGCTGTTTTCGGTCGTATTAAATGGCTCGAGAGTTGTGTAAATAAAAACCTCAAAGGGGATGGCCCTCGATTAGGGGTAAGCGTTTTTCCTGGCCAAGGACTAAGGACTAAGCACCGAGTACTGGGGGCGGGGTGTCGTAACTGGCGGAAACTGGCACCGGCTTTAACCCCTTAAAGCCCCCAGCACCGCAACACCCCGCCCCGCTCCAATCAACATCGTCGTCATCGTCATCGTCGTCGTTGTCGTCATCATCATGCGTGCATGTGCATGGCACTTTGCTAATTAAAAGTGTAGCCTAGCGTTGGGCCAAATAAATCGATGGTCGGGTAATTAAATTGCATGACAGGATGGGGGATGGGGATGGGGATGGGGTTGGAAGGGGTGTTGGGCTATCCGCCTATGTGCCATGCATTTGTTATTGTAATTAGACGGGAGCTGCAGCAGCGACGGCAGTTAAACAAAATGGCGGCAGCGGCCACGGTGGCGGATGATATGTAAATCACTCATACGCCCCGTGGGTGTGGTGCCGATTTACTGCAACTTAGAAGCGATAAAAAACGCAGCCAGAGCCCCCAAATGCAATTAAATGCAATTTTGCCAGACTAAATGTACTTCTAATTAAATAACTATTACAGTTGGAAACGGTAGTATCTAGTCTGTTTAATTCTAATTATCTAAAAAAGGCTTTCAACTTCATCACTGAGTGGGATATTACAACACATTTAAGCGCTCTAATTGTTGGCTTGAGATTTTAGCCCAAACATCGAAAACTATTTCTAAAACATATTTAAAAAGCCTATCCCTGCCTCTTTCAAAAATGCCACACCTGCAATCAATCATTCGAGCGTATATCCACCCTCAGGTAAACACAAACAAGAAATCAACAAGCAATCAAAATACGCAAACATAAAAAGATGAAAACCAAAGAAGCCGCAAAATGTTTTTATTTTGGTGTTGGAGCGACTTACTGCCTGGCTTTCGAAGCTTTCAAGGGCTTAGTCTTTTTTTGGCCAAGAAGTGAAGTGGAACAATGACTTATGGGGAAGCCACTCAGAATAAGGGTTGCCTCTCCGATTCTCAGATAAAACGGTTTAGCATTTTTGAAAACGATACTTCTGTGCGGCCAACTCGAAGTTTAATATCGCAATACAAAAGCTATGCCATAAATAAGCAACAAAATATTTTAAAAGTAAGGGAAATAACTTAATACTTGTTTTGCCTAATCAAAAGATATATTTTGTGCTTCATTTGAAATAGTAAAAAATCATACAAAATATGTGTACTTCCTCGACGTTTTACAAGGACAAATGTATTAGAACTAGTTTCCTATCTTTTTGATCAATACACGAGTATATTTTAAATATTCATCTATTGACAAACGTCTTTGTGTGCGTATCTGTATCTGTGTCTTGGGCGACACGTGGGTGTGTGCGTTCGTGTGCGTGTGTGTGTGCTTTCATTACCCCCAAATTGATTTATGACGCCTGTGCAACGGTAAATTGCCGGGGATTTGCCAGCTAGGATTTCAGGTTATTTGTCAACAGGATTTGATTTTAAATGCCGCCACACCCGCACGGAAATGTTTTGCTCCTCAAGTGTTGACATTTCCATTTGTCGCACTTTCGGTGGAGATTAAGATGAATGCTTTTCGGGTTGGGGCGGGAATTATTGTGGGATTATCAATCAATTGGGTCAAAGCCGCCACTCCGATTATAATTGAATCGCCCAAGAAAAGGGTGAATTCTCACTTAAACTTCTGTGAATATCATAGCGTTCCAGCATTTGCTAACATTTGTAATTACTTAAAGATTTAATTCAGCTGTGCATTAAGAAAACTCCAGCTGCTTGCTGGGAAATGGATTTCCCGTCGAAAAAATCGCCCCATTCCGCTTTTTCTGTAAATTGCTCTCGTTAATGATCGATTATCCATTGCCAATGTGAAAACTTTTGAGGCAGTACCCACTTTTAGGCCGGGAAAACCCCACGAAAAGTGTCAAAGAATTGCGCAACAATGAACTGCACTTGCTGGCAAATGAACACAAAAGTGTTTTCACATCTTTGGGCTGCCACTTGAGACTTCGTTTTTTAAGAAAGCGGAGAGGAGGATATTGTCCTGGTTCAGTGGAGTGTGCACAGGACATGTGTAAGCCTCGTCGTCTGCGCTTATACGCCATATATACAAACACATACACATACACATGGGGGTTTGGGGACGTCGGCGGTTTATTTGTATGTGCCGAAATGATTTACGCTTTGTTTGTCAACTTAAAAAGCAAACCTCCTGCCCCCAGATCGCGCATACGACGCGTTGTCATAGACAAGGCGGGAAAACACAGGAAGGCGGCGGCTCAAGGAGCCCGAAATGCTTTTAATTGAATCCTGGGAGACAAAAAATGGCAGGAGCTGCGGACAAAGAGGCCTTGGCAACACTTGACAATGACTGGCTGAAACAAGTTAATTAAAAGAAAACTGCGGCGCAAACGAAATAAATCTTGGGGAGCGAAATACGCATATGTGAAGGGTTTTTTAGGGAGGTCGACAGACTAAATCAGTTTAAATTGTAATTAATTCAGCATTTCGAAAGGTGAAAAGGGACATGAATCGAGTCCTAACAAGGGAGTACAACTGAGAAATTACATGGAGTGTGAGAAGACTGTATAGCACTAAAAATGTGTACATACACAAATTTAATTTTTAAGCAAAATAAAATCATACTGAAGAGTTATAATTTTGGAATAATTATTATTATTATCAACCTGCAAAATGTTTATAGTTTTGGTGCCCCCTAATATATAAATATTTGTTTTGGCAACTGTCATCATAAAACCGTAGGCATCGATTAAGGAACTAGTTAAAGTAGCCCCGAAAAAAGGAAAACCTCCTGCCAAAACGATTATTGTTTTATGGCCAACACATTTACGATGTGACAATACCCCCAAAAAAACACCGAAAGAAAACCCCAAAAATATGTTTATCGATTTGCATGTCTGGCAGGCATTAGCAGGGAAAATCTCATAAATTTGTTTGTTTCGCTTTCCCTTGTTTTTCCAGGGAAAAGCTTCACGCTAACCATCACCGTGTCAACGAATCCACCGCACATAGCCACCTACAACAAGGCGATCAAAGTGACTGTCGATGGGCCACGCGAACCCCGTTCCAAGACAAGTAAGTATGTCCTGCAGGAGAGGACGAGCTGGGGCGGGTCCTTCTGCCCTTTTCCAAGAACCCTTTCGGGCCCGGCTATTTCATTTGCAGGACAATGCATAGCAATTTATTAGTTGCCAAATAGATAAATTGTTCTGCAGCAGCAGGCAATTCTCAGGATGCAGACAAGATAGAGGTTTTGTAGTTTTGGGAGGAGTTTCGGAGCTGGGGCATTCGGATTTCACTGCTGTCAGTGATGAGAGGCTATCTGCGATTGTGCAACGCAACTAGAGAAGAACAATTTATTTAGTAAATCCCCATAGATCCTTTGGCTAATTAAAAGATGTATCCTTCTTTGTAGACTTTAGTTCACAGCCCATATCGATTTCTGTTTCTGTTTTGCATAAAAATAGCTGACTGAAGAATGGCTCATCGCTGAAAGGAAAGTTGGAGCGCACTTCTGAGATATTACCACCTCACACTGCAGGACATTCGAGCGCTTGAAGTCCTTACTCGGGATTTTGCTGATGCAGCAAGGACACTTCCTTGCTAATACTTCACTTCATTTCACTTCACTTCAGAATGCCGAATATCTTGAAGGAATATTCATTAGACAGCTCTATCACACACTCTGCCTGCCCGTTACATATTTATAAGGATGCAAATACATTACTTTGCATATGTTCCAGGACTCAGACGGCTGGCAGGAGAGGGCAAAGTTTTGCTGGTCTGTGTAATCTGGTTTCGGTCCGAATTCAAATCCATGAAATGATTTATATGCCCCGAATGCCAGACAGAGCCCAAAAGGGGGAGGTGGGCGCGGGGATAGTGCGCACACAGGACTCTAAGCTGCAGACAAAGGGTTATTATTTTATAATGAATACAAGCTGGCAGATAACTGCAGCCGCCGCAGGATTTTAGTGCGGCCCAAAAATTTAGCCGAAAGCGTCGCCGGTTGCCAGAAAGTTTTTTGGGCCATTGTCATTTCACTTTCACACACACCCCCTGCACATACATACAAAATCCATTCTCGATAGTGGTCTTTGGGGTCTTGGAAATCCGGGAAGGGCCCGTCCCTGGATCTTAAGTGATTCGAAAGCAACAAAATGTCACTCATCAAGTGTTTGTCATTTAAGTTTTCACTCAGACAGAGAAAAACGAATACAGTCATCCCTACAATCACACACACACACATGGTACAGTGAACGCTTGCAAATTGAAAATGGTGAAAGTATATGATATATCATTCATGCGACTATCTTTAATACTGAACTAGTTAAAAGCAAGATTTGATTAATATTTGCAATCGATCGCTGTTCCAGTGCAATAAAACCATTTAGTTAAGGACAGAAAATTATAACTGAAAAAAACTTAGTGTTATCCCTTTTAGGACAGCAACAGCAGTTCCACTTCGCCTTTGGCCAACGACCGTTCCACTTCTCCACGGATCCACTTTCCGGCTTCCGGATGCCGCCCATTGGCAATTGTCAGAGTGAGTAATTTTATATTTCTTGACTTAATTTAAGATTCCCAATGCTATGTACTGGGAAAAAGCAGGTGAAAGTAAATGAACAGTAATAGGGCGCTTGGGTGGGAAATGTGGAATCGTAAGACCACTAAATTACAGCTACAGGACACTTAATCCTTTAATTAGCATGAAGCCATCCAATACTTATTGTAAATATGCAGCAAACGATTCCCAAATATTATTTATACATTGGTGGAGTTTCAAGTCTTTAGTTCGAACGATAAAACATTAATTTATTTAGTTACTACCTATATTGCTGACATACATATACATACATATATATTGTATATATATACGTCACCGGTTAATGAGTGCAAAAACTTTAAACACTTTTTTCGCGCATTGGACAGCCATTTGAATGTGGTAAAGTTGCGGGTCACCGTGCCATATAGACTTTTTCTGGGCTAAGTGGGCTCGTTGTTATTGTTGCTGTTAAACTGTTGGCCACTTTATTTAACCAAAGTTTACTATACAAACAAATAAACGTTGGTCAAACACAAGCACACACACACTGGATCGTGGGGGAGGGGGAAGGGGAATAAGTCAATGCCTAAAAAAGCGCTGTTAAATCAGAGCTTCGCATACAAATTATGATTTAAATGAAAAAGTACGCAGTCAAATAAATTTAATGCATTTAACCAAGCGAATGTAAACCAATTTTGACAGCTCAGAACTAAGCCGAAATGGGGAGTGTTTAATTTAAATGGGTCGACGGCGTTGATACCCACTAAATTAAATATGTTATAAATGAGCTAAGAAGTGGATCAAGATCAGACATTATTTTTTAGTGATTTCAAGCTAATAATCACACACTCTTACATCTTTTAATTTGTAATTAACCAATTCGGTAAACTATTTATTTTCACACAAACTATTTATTTTTCATCCCTAGCTCCAATAATAGAATATTTATAACAAAATCAATAATTAATGTTGTGGGAGACAATTTTTCTTGCTGTTTTTGCACATGTGCCCGCGTAGGTGAAACAAATTTAATTGTACATTTTAAAATGCATTTATATTAAGTTTGATGTTTCAATTTAAATTGACAATTAATTGCATTACAACAACATCAGCAACAAAAGCCGGACTAGACGACACTGACCCCTGCCCCGAAAACTAGCTGCCTGGGGCTAAAAAAACGGCGACAGCTACAAATGTGATTTTCTCTTTAGAGCTTGATGCTATTAAAAAAGCAGCAAATAATGAAATTAACATATTAACGATGTTAAAGTAGAAAAACGCAAAGACAAAGCGTTCTGATAGAGGCATAAAAACGCTAGCATGCGATATTTAACCAATATATGCGATGCATAATGCCAAATACCCACTGTTGCGGAAAGCAATCATGGAAAGAACTTGGCTCAAGTGCATAAAAAATATTTTAAATTCCGAACTCATTTTCTTTGGGCTCTCAGCGCATCAATTAATTATGTCTGCTCGTGCATTTTCCGCACTGAAGTGTGTTTTTTTATATGCGTTATTTTTGCGCATTTTAATTTCGCATAAATTAAAAGAAATTCCCAGGCAATATTTCATACGATTGAAACGGTGTGGCGGCGCTCTTGAATGAAACTTAAAACCCGGACTTGTTTTTGCTGTTAGTAAGCAAATAAAAATCGTGTATTTTCCTTAATTTAATTGAGACTCCAACTCCGCTGTCTGTTGCATTTAGACGTGCATCGAGTGCCTTCGAGTATTTTCCCAAAATTCATTCTTTTTGGAGCACTTGCCACTTTGTGGCACTTGTCCTTCATTACCGATCCTGACCAAATCGATTCCGGTGGACTTAAAACGCGCGTGTGAATAAAAAGCCGCCATAAATATAAAATGCAACTCAATCAATGCAAATTGCCCGCCAATTTGAACGTCTCCTTCGCGCGGCAACCCCATGAAAACGCCCATTTTGTATCAATATTTTACTGTCTAGCCCAGTGCACAAATCAAAATGCAAATTACGCGATTTACAGGATTCTGAAAAGGCAATCCACATTATGTAGCACACATAAATATGTACGTGGGGGGAGCGGCACACGAGTAAATAATGTTTACTGAACGCGTCTGTTGATACTGATTACCCATAAATTAATTGTAAATATGCAGAAAGCAAAGTATCCTGAATTATTTATTAACAAATTTTATTGACAGTCGCTGCTTGACTTAATTACTGGCATATATTTTATTAATTTCGCAACGAAAAAAAAAGGGAAAACCATGGAACCCAACCGGAAAATCAGCATTTTGTAAGGGAATATTGAAGGTCTATCGAGGGCTAAAGGAAATCCTTCCTTTATAATCGTGATGAGGGGGATGTTTCCACCCAGTGTTCGATATTTTTGCCACAAAATGCGAGGTGACTTCGAAACTGGAGCTGAGCCTATGGCTTTCCCCACTCTGTGATAAATTTGATTAGATTGGAAAAACGAGCACATTGCGAGCAAATAAAATATTTGCCCCACCACCCCCCACCATTCCGTGGAAAACCCCAAAAAGATCCGCTGTCCGGTGCCTGGTTAATAATTCAGGGCCCCAAAATATGCGCAAATAAAGTCAATCAGTGTGACAACAAACAGGCAGGACTAACCACTCGCGCACACAGACGCAAGGACACGCACACTGGCGCGGATAATGACAGACGCGGTGTAGAGTAGCCCACATCCCACAGAGAAAATTGTACACAAAAAGCCACGTAATTAATGGAGGTAGAAACATTTAAGCCAATAGCATTAATAAAGCCACCACAAAATCAATATCCGGCTACGAAAACGCGCCCGTCGCCTATAAAAACTAATTAATAATTTCCGAATGGGCTATTAATTAAGCCTAATTATCTGTGCATGGGTCCCGGCGACCCGCAAAATGTTGACTCTTCTTTTCCGCCCCAACCCCCCTTGCTCCGCGCCCGGGCTTCTGTTTTAACCCCCGACAGCCCCCGATAGCAAATGGCCAAATGGCCGAAACAAACTGAACTGAATTTTCGGCAGGACCTGGTCCGTTCCATTGATTTGTTTGTCGTGTATCCTGCTCATTTTTTACTTCCTGTCTCCGCAAAATGGCGGCAAAGGTCCCGCATGATGCGCGGAAATCGGTGGTGGAGGAGGTGGCGGAGGAGGAGGAGGTGGCCTCCAATTAGCGGCCCACATGGGCCATCAAATCGCCAGGGCAGGACCTTCGACCTTCGTCGGGGGCTACAGCTAATCCGCAATTATCTTGTATTTATCCGGTGTTTTAGTGTTTGAAAAGCCTGTGCGATTCGTTTATTGTGTGCTTTTTGGGACCTACTTTACGAGCGATTGTAATGTTTTTAATGCTTTCTATGCCTTTTATCAGATAGTTACTACTAAGTTCCAATTTCTTATCTTTTTATTAATTTTTCCTAATTAAAATAACGAAATAAGTGCTCTACAATGCTCGTAATTTGTGTAATTTCCAGGCGCAAGCAATACGCACTGGGGCTATGGATCAGCTGCCTCAGCATATTCACCCTATTTGGCCAGCAGCGGACTCTCGTCCTGCACCACGCCCACTTCCGCCCAGTTCAACAATCCGGCCCTGGGCTTCACCTGCTCCTCCAACGATCAGAGCAACAACCAGGACTTCGGAGGAGCCACCAATCGCGACTGCGTGCCGAGTAAGTCTTCGCTACTTTATCTTAAAGATGAACATTATTCTAATTATTCTTATAAGTGCATGCTTTGATAAGTTTATTTATTAAGTTATTAATGAGTAATATTTTGCAATTTTGTTTGCTTCGTTCTTAGAATTTGCACCCATAGAACCTCCGCCAGATGATTTATCAGCAATTTTTTAATTTTGAACACCCACTTACTTTTCTTGCAGTGCTGCCCGACTCGACGGCCAGCGATCTCGACCAGCACTTGAGCAGCCTGGTGGGCTCCACCAGTGGCCAGATGACGCACCACAGTCTGCTGGGCGCCGGCGGCCAGACCTCGATCTCCTCCACGGTGAACGGAGCGAGCGGGGGCGGAAGCGCAGGAGCCGGAACCGCCGGCGGTGGAGCGGGCAGCGGTGGGGGTGCAGGCGGTGGTGCGGGCGGCAACTCCATCCTGGTGCCGCGCTACCACACAAACGCGAGCAACGAGTACAACGTGCACTCCAGCCAGAATGGACCGCGGAGCCTGTCGGACAGCTCACAGGCGGAGTCGCCGGTGCAGGAGGACCTGCTGACCACCAACACACCGAACCTGGGCAGCACGGCGGGTGGTGGAGCGGCCAACGGTGGTGCGGGCTCGAATGCGGGCAGTGGTGCGGCGGGCAGTGGTGCCGGTGGTGCTGGCGGCGCCTCCTCGGCGGTGGGCAATCCCGCCATGCTGGGCGCCAACCAGAACTTCCCGGGCATTGTCAACCAGGCGCAGCACTCGGCGGCCTCGGCCTACGGCGGCGGAACCGGAGTGGTGGGCGGAGGACATGGCAGTGCCGCCGCCGCAGCCGCCGGATGCAATGGCTCCCTGTATCCCGTGCTGCCCGCCAGTCTGCTGTACTCCCAGCTGTACACCGCTGCCAATCAGTCCGCCCACGGCTTCCACTCGCACACCTTGCCCGCCCACGCCTCGCCGAACTCCTCCGTGCACGGCGAGCTCCAGAGCGTCATGGATCACATCAGCAATGTGGGCGTGCGACAGCAGCACAACATAATGGCCGGCGGGGGCGTGACCCATCCGGGCGACCTGACCCTGATCGGCAACTGCGGCGCCTCGGTGAGGAACATCGAGGACGGGAACAGCAATCGGCAGGTGGCCGCCTTAGCTGCCCATCGCGGCCACCACAATCCCACCGACAATGGGGGCAGCGTTTGGAGGCCCTATTGAGGTCAGGTTCTGTGGTGCGGCTCAGCGGTTCTATAGTGCGAGGGGGGCGGGCCGCAGCACGAGGCGGGGGTGGGCGTGGGAATGGGGGCGGGAGTGGGCGTGGGACTGAGCATGGGCATGGGTATGGGCATGGGCATGGGCGGGGGCATGAACTGCTTTGGGGGCTTCTAATCTGTACATAGTTGGGGGTCAAGGGCGGGTCCAGCTAGCTGATTTCCGATTTGCAGCGAACCTTTCGAAGGGGAATCAATTGAAAAACTCCGATATTACCGATCTTATCGATAGGTCGGTATCTTTTAAGCCTTCAGATATTTCTACGAGTATCACCGTATTTCCGCTTGCAAGATATTCACTTCACGCAATGTGTATTAATGCTATCGCAACTATCGGTTTGATATCGAAAAATCAACGATTTAACATGCCAAAACGGTTAGAAAACACTCTTTCCCCCAATTAAAAGCAATCGGTGATCGATAACTGGAACCGCCGTACACATATACACTTTTATAAAATATATATTGTAAATAGATGGCAAATAAAAATGTTATCGGAGACAAACAAAAGGGTTGGATGTCCAAAAGTGAATATTTTACTTTGGCGATCCGAAGAAGGTATTTATCTGTATATAGTGTTAGCGGACGTCAAACATTTCATATCCCACTAATAGGCATCTGAAGCATTGTTTTTAAAACTCTAGAAGTTGTGTGTGTGTGTATGTTTTTTTTTTATAACATTTGACCATAAAGTAAAACCAAAATGATCAACATTTAGTAGAATTTTTCGGAGCGCTTCAAAGCCCTCCACATAGCGTATAGTTAAATAAAAAGTCAAAACTATGAACTAGAATCTAAGACAGAACTACTTAGCAAATTTGAAGGGCGGAAAGTATGCCCTTCCCAAAACATTTCAATGGATTTGTAGAACATAAAACGAGCCGGAAAAGAACGTGTATTTCAAACAGAGTTACTTTTTTTTTGTATTTCGTATTTTGTATTTTTTCCAGGCCCGTGGTAAGCCCGAGCCATAAAACTAGTCATGTTAGCTTATAAGTCATTACCGAGATACAATACCGGAAACAAGAAAACGAATACCAAAACCGAAAAAATACATAGAAACTTTAAACTAGTCGTAAACACTGTGAAGCCAAAGTCAACTTGATTTTTAGTGATTTGTACTGTTTTTTTTTTTTCGGTGTAAGATATGAGTGTTGAGAGTGGGAAAGAGTGGGAAAGAGTATAATTCTGGGGGAGGGGATTTGCTTGATGGGCGGGTCGTAGAGCCGATGTATGTCTGAGTTCCTAAGCCGTAATCCATGTTCGTGAATTTGTTTACTGTTCATTTCATGTGCTTCGATCTGCGTGTCCTTTAAATGTGTATAAACATGTGCAATCTAAGCTAACCGAAAAACAAATATATAACTATAAATATGCATATAACGAGATAACTGTATACTAAATGGTAGACCGCACACCCGCAACCGCAATCTATGACACTTAAAAACTTATAATGTAATTTTTTTTTGTTAGTTCATAAGTGGTAAAAAAAACAAAAAAAAAACAGAAGCAAATTAAATTCCGAAAAAATCTCTGTAATACGCGAAGGGAAGAGGAGGGTTAAGAAATCGGTTAGAAATGTCCAAGATAGCACAGTCTTTTAATATATATACATATATATTTATATATATATATGAATTCACACGCTTACCAACGGAATCGAAGTAAAAGTGTAATTGATGTATACCAGAGAAAGGGGAAATCCCAAGAGAGTTACCGAAACTATGTGTATAATTTAGCCAAGAACCCGCATATTTAAATATATAGAAATTAAACCAACAATTTGTGCAATAAAGAATCAACAACCAATGAGAGTTCTTTGTAATGAAGGAAATAAATGTAACTGAAACATTTTATTTGAGGAACCGAAAACTAAACCAAAAATATCTAAATAAAACTTAAATTCAACAATTATATGAAATAAAATTATGAAAAATAATAACAAATGGTGAACGTAGTTTATTTATTTGAGGGGGGATTGGTTCAACCTTTTGCGGACAATTTATTCAATTTATTTATCAATTTATTTCTTGTTTATAATAACAGATTTATGGATACAGCTTAATTTAATCAGCTCTTTAAAATTAAAAATGTCTTACATAGCCATGATATCTTTGAAAAAATCCAATTAACAACGAATGTTTTTCTTATCATATTCACGGACAATCCTGTGAGACAGCTACCTCCGATTTTCCTGACCTTTTTGCAGGCAGCCGTTTTACGACTCCGTCGGGGCGAATTGGCCGTATCGAAAACTTATGACCTGGTCGGGATACGGATATAACCACTGGCCACCTGGGCGTCTCATCGCTCCTCGCCGCCTCTTTCTAATGCCATTCCGTGTGGTTTGGATTTGGCGGGCAACGTAATTTTCTGCTCAATTTATTTCACATTGTGGCATCCAATTAAGCTGCAAACCGAGCAGTCCGCCATCCGGAACCGGGCGAAATCAGAGGAGTCCGTCCGGATCTCACCTGCCCGCACGTACATATGTGGCCATAAAAATACAGTCGAGCTACAAGACTTCGTGACGCGAAGCGTAACAAATCGGAGAGGAGCGGAATAACCGCAAAATGGTAGCGGAACGGGGGGTTAAAGGCACATGGACTGAGCGCCGTATAAATAAGAGATCGATATAAGGATGCAAGGATACAAGGACATGCAGACAGTGGGCTCGAAGTGGGGGCACTTGCCGGAAAAAACTTTTTAATTATTTCCATGCCGAAGATGTTTCGCATAACAAATTAGCTCGCAGTCAAGTATTCGGGTGGGTGTGTGAGTGTAAATAATTAAAAATTCTACCCATTACTTGCGAGGCTTGGTAAAATTTCAAACAAACGCCAAGACACACAGACGCTTGGACTCACACGAGGCCGCCGAGGGCACTGAGAGAAATATTGTGATGCTGCATGTGCTCTTCATTTAGGAAATAATGGTTTTCAAAAACATCCGCAGTTTACATGTTATGTGTAAAGGGGAAGTAGCTGCTTTTTTGAATACTTGAAGCAATTTAAACTTGACGTCTTTAAAGTCGCTACAATCTTATAGCAAGAGATGATGAATAAGTATCTGCTAGTTATCCATGTTTGGTACAATTTGCATCACCGTATCTGTATCTGCAGACAGAAATGGAAAAGTGCACATATCATAAGAACTCTATCACTCTTCTGACAACTGAAATGTTTGGTCTCAGCGTCAAACAACAAACTGAATCATTTAATCATCTTTAAAATGTTGCTTAAAGTCCAATAGATAGTCTTATCACATATACATATATATCACTTATTTATATATTATATAAATATTTGTCTATTTAAAAAGAATTATATTGCAATTCATTTTTAAGTCAGAGTAAACTTTTATCATCCATTATTTAAAGTAGTTTAACGGCCTGCGAAGTCTGCATCTAATTTGCTCAGAAATTATAAGTAAGTACATATAAATTAGCTGTTTACTTTGTAGTCGTGCGACTTCCATTATAGCTACATAGTTTTGTTCAGTGTAACTGAGCCCAACAAAGAGCTAGGGGAAACCACTTGAGACGCTGATTTTGCCTCTCAACGGGCATTCTTTTGCACCACCCAACCTCCCACCAAAGAGCAGCCATTCCAATTGGAACGTGTGCCGCCTCGCATATTAACACGTTTCATATGAGCAAATCCCTTGGCGACCATCAGCAAACGGGTTAAGGAGTTAAGGGGTTAATGGCAAGGCCGGGGGCCAGTGGGGGGTTAAGGGCCGACTCGAGATGAGCCAAGATGCGTTGAGTGGAAAGCGAGAAGTGGAAAGTGGAGTGGAAGTTGAGTGGAGTTCTCGCATTCGCCCCCATTTGTTGCATCTTCGCGCGTCTTACGAATAAAATTCATGTTTCTTATTAGCCATTTGCTGGCGCTTTTAGCCGGGTCTTAATTAAGGTGATAAACAAGCAAACCGAATTATACGACTCACAATGGGACTCGGTATGAGTTGAGATGATTGGGGATGAGTTGACAAAAAAGTAAAAAAGGCGAGAGAAACGCTAAGTGAGATGATCAAGGAGTTGGTTAATCAATCAACAAGTTAATCAGTTCATACTATTGACATGCATATGGTATTGAAAAGATGACAATTATTCAGAAATTGTTTCGAAATTAAAAAATAAAATATTGGTGGATTTGAAGAGAGGGGTCTTTGAGAGCATGTCGCTTTGAACTCCAGTTATCTTTTTTAACGATTCGATTTTCAAAGAATAAAGGGAAGACCCTTTAAGGAAATTTGGAGTCCGTACTCTCAGATCCGCCCTCGCAGCGTTTTGAATGCTCACCTGCGCCGGCTTCTTTAATTGGCTGACTCATAATGGAAATCATCTTTGCTCGCTTCATTTGCTCGGCATGTCGAGACTTTCGCCCAGAACAACTTTCAGCCACCCTTTCTCCAGTCCCTCGCCTCAATTATGTATGAGTGTGTGTGTTTTGCATATGGGTGTATATTTGATTACGATGCCAATTAGGAAATATGGGAGTGATAAGGGAGGGAGTGGAACCTTTTTTCCTTGTACCTTGAAACCGGAAGGAAGCCGCCTTAATTAGCAGCGCAAGGAAACTTTCTAATTATGAAACTCGTAATATTTTCCAACAAACCGACAAAAGTTGGAAAAGCGCCGCTCTGCTCGCTCCATTCAGCCGCTGACCATTGAAATAATGCAGTGATTTCTGAGGTCAGCAGAGAATTATGCAGATCTGCCCGTGCGGAGGCCCCCATTCAAACCTAAAACGCCTTTGAAAATCTGTTGCTGCTACTCGTGCAAATATTTAACGGCTGCTACATTTTTGCACCTTTTGGCACACGGACACACGGGGCGTATGAAAACATTCTTCGTTGCGGTTTTCCCATTGTTGTTTTCCATTTTTTTTCCTGCGCTGCGCTGCCCTTGCTTTTGTTTTGTTTGCTTCCTCATTTTCCGCTTTCCGCTGGCGTTGCACATTTTTGGCATTCGCGCTTTGACAGGCAAAAACGCGCCCATCCACCGTTTTTCGGCATTATATTTGTTTGCCCCGACTGACTGAATCCGATTCCCTTCCTTTTCCGCTTTTCCGCTTTTCCACTTGTCCCGCCCCTTCGACTGCTGCATTGGGTTGCTGGTCAGTTAAAAAGGTTAAAACGCGAGGAATGCAGTTCGGTGAATTTCGGCGGCAGGGGGTCAAAAGGTCAGGCCAGGAGATGACAGGTGGGAACTCTGGTCGGGCGCACTTGAATGGTGCTTAAAGTAGATCATCTATCACGATTGCTAGCACTGAAATTGAGAGCCATTGGCAAACATCAGAATCCATTTGCCGAAGCATTCGGAATCCATTCAGTTCAGTCAAATCTTGCATTGCTTTGAAATCGAAAGTGTTGCCAGTGTTGGAAAAACAATAGGACTTCTTAGGGCGCCACAACCCACCGACGCGTTCAATTGGCGCATCCAAGCAAATTATGTGGCCAGCAATCTCTTTCCCACAATCGCAGCTTGCCAACCGCTTTACATACATCCGAGCATGTGCAGGCCCTAATCCAAATGCATTCGGCTATGTGGCCAGGTGGCACATGGTAAATGGCAGTTGGGCATATGGCATGTGGCACATAACTATATGGCTTGCACAACTGGCCGCAATCATCTGGGTCCTAGAGCCCGCGTGTCACCTCCAGCGCATTCCGCACTGCGAGGCGTTCCGAAATCAGCAGCATTTGGGACCCGTGTTGGCGTTTTTGGGGCGCGGGAAGTATCGAATAGGTCGGCGGCGCTCAAATGCACTGACGAAAATGAAGGGTCAATGGGGAAAGTGCCATTTGAATGGCTTGTGGACCAAGAGCTCTAATTATTTACGTTTTCTTTAACATTTTTTCAATGCCAATTTGTAGCAATTCAAGCGTGAGCCTACAATTTTCTCTCAGTGTACTAGAGTGGACACTGTTGAACGGCGGTTTAAAACTGTCAGGCAAATCAAACTGAAACTGAACTCTTAACGATTCGAGCACGTATTCAATATGGTTTGTTATGGGTAACGCTAAAGCCGGCCAAAAAACGGGGGCGGGAGTGGGTGTGGTAGTGGAAGTGGGGCTGGCTGGCGTGGGCGTGGCAGGACTACGTTTCGAGTTTGGTTTTTGGTTGGGTTTTTGTGTGTCGAGCCATAGAGAGCATGGCCCGAAATGCCGAATATTGATTTGAATCAATTAATTCGTGCGGTTGTCGCTGGAATTACTCCCTCGAATCTAATTAATTTTAATGCACGACTACACACACACACACACACATACTCGCTCTCTGGAGTGTCAGAGGGAGACGGGGCATAGAGAGAGAGAGGGCAGAGGGAAGAGGCGAGACAAACAGGAGGCGACACTTTGGCAACATTTTAGGCGCAAAAGCTGGAAAATTTATATTGAAGTCGAATTATGCAATTTGCTACTAAATTGATTGCATTTGCACAGCTCTGTCCCGCTCCCACCCCAGCGAGTGCGAGCGAGAAGGAGCAGCGAGTCCGACAGTGACGGCAATAGTCGGCGTGTGTGTGCATGATTGAATTTCCTTTTAAAAATTATAAATAAATAATTGACCAAAATTCGTAGGCATCGGTTGAGTTCAGATAACATTTTGTTTTGCGGTCCTCGAAATGATCTAAGCGAGCAGAAAGTTCGCATTCATTCTTTATTTCTGAAACGGATCGAAATCAAGGTTATAACGAATTTTCTACTCAACTATTGCCACCTTTTCAAATGAAACATGTGTTGGAAAACGTTACAAAATACTGTACAGTGATAACTCGAATTAAGATAGCCCATACAAAAACTGAACAATTAATAGTTTCTAGTAGTCAATATGTCTAAAGTAGGCAGAGTATTTCCCACTTGTCGTGCAATTGCCATTCGCATGGCAACTCACATTTGATATTAGATTTATTTTTTTGTGTATTCTAAATTGGCGAAAATAAAATCATATTTCATATTTAATAAAATGCATTCGCGTGCATTATTATATTCATTATATGCCAACATATTTGTATTATTTGCTGGCCAAAAGCGGCGGCAACAACAGCAAACAGCGTAGAAATTCAAACATCCAGCTATTCAAAAGAGCACCCCACCCCCCAGCTGACCCCTTGACCTGATCCCCCCTCACCCTGCGACCACTTTCCGAGGGGGGTCATACAAAGAGCGAACGCGTTTACCACACAAAAGGCCAGCGCACAAACACGAGTGCGTTTATAAATATATTTATGCTGACAGTGGTCGCTGCGAAACTAAAGCTAAGTGAATTCATTATCTAATGGCCACCAAAATAATTTCCATCGTTTCTCCTGGGAGAGTGAAAACATTGCGCACAGGAAGAAAAGACAGAAAAGAGTTTCGTAAGCCATAAGGTCAATGAAGAAAAAAGTGACCATTAGAATACGAATTTTCCAACTTAGAAACTCATAATGACATGTTTCTAAAAACCTTTAGTGCAATTGTGACCAGCGTCCACTGTAAATGTTTAATTCTGCTCACACAGCTACATACGCATATATAAAGATATATGCTGACCAAAACAAATATTGTTTTGGCCATGTTTTGGGGCACACACACACACACGTGCACACAAACACACAATGTCGACAATGTCCTGGGCGAGAAATGATTTTGATTTTGATTTTTCGGCAACTGCAATATAAATGCGATCATTTTAAAACAAAATGGCGTCCGCAACAGCGCAAAAACAACAGCATTTTAATGTATGATATGATTTGAATAAAATTTTAGCTCCCTCCCTTCCTCCCCTCAGGGGGTTCCCCCCTCTCCGCGTGCTTAACCCATGCCCGACCCTTGACCCCTTTCACCTCCAGCGAAATGATTTGAAATCGTTTTGTGGTTTTTACGAGTTGCAAATCATTTTAATTAAAATATCAAAATTAGAAAATGGAAAATGATTACATTATTCATTAGTTTTCATTACGCATGTTTATTTATTAGCAACAAAAACAAACAGAAAAGTCGGCATAAAACAGACAATGCCGACTGCAGTTTACACTTTTGACATGGCATAGCATAGAATTCATAAGACTAAAAGTTAATTCTGAGTTAAGGACGCCAAAAATGAAGAATGAAAGCAATTCTTAAAGTATAAAATGTGCTTGCCATCAAAATGAAGAGCAATGGAAATTTTGAGATACAGAATATGTTAAGAAACTTCAAGAACCAATAACTCAGCATTATGGGTATGAAGATTTAATTGATATTGCGACTACAGGCTCCATCTAGCGGCCAAGGACTTCCAAAAGCATTAAAAAAATTGCAAGCAAGTGCACGAAAAAAAACGTAATAAGCGCTCAAAGCTTGCGAAAGTTTTCTTAAGAAAAATGCCGTCAAGTCAGCAAGATTGCCGTCTGAAGGAACTTCGGGTTGGTCTTAAGGACCTTCGACTAGAAGACCCCCGTGTGTGTATGTATGCGTGAGTCTGCGCAGAAGACAGCTAACGTAGACATTAACCCCCGTCATTTAGCGGGCGTCTTTCAAGATGCGAGCCAACTTTTTGGCGCCCAACGTGGGCACTTGTTGTTATTGTGGATGGAATTTTTTCCAGCTCCTTTGGGTAATGGTTGCGCTGGTTTTTTTCCGGGCCGTGATTCGCCGTTGAGGCGCCAGATGGCGCCAGGGCAAAAGCTCTGCCGTGTCCTTGCAATTCTCTTATTTCTGCTTTCTTTTTCGTCTTTTCGCAAGGCACACCTTTTCTTGCTGCCAGTAAATCATGAATAATTTTTTATTGATAGCTGCCATCGATAAACAGAGTCACCAACACACTCACGCAGTCGCAAAGTCCCGTTAAGGGAAGGTCCTGGCACTCAGCGCACACACACACTCGCACACGGAGAGAGCAGGCAAGCGTAAGGCATTTCGACCAATTATAAGTTGCGGTTAACCGCAACATTTATTCAAGAAAATGTTCGGCACATGCCCGGCTGCGTGTGCGAGTGAGATGGCCGTCCCGTATGCTTCGCGGGCGGCAGAGCGAGAGGGGAAGAGGGCTGAAGTACTGGCATTGGATAAAGGTTCTTCCCTAGGGGGTGGTGGCATCAAGAACTCAAGGATTCGTGGGCCCGGGTCTCAAGGTCTGACAACTGATGGGGAAGTGGTGAAATGTCAAGAATTCCGCCCGATTCTTTTGGGTAGATTTTACCGCTTTTCGAGGGTTAAATATGACGGGGGATTATGATGTTTGCGGTCAACAGAGAAAATGAAAGGAAGACAGTCAAGAACAAAAATTATAAAATTCAACACCAGACATTGTTATTAGATTTTTAATGTGTGTGTCGAATTACATCACATTGTTTAGAAGAAAACAATATTATTATTACTTCATATTCTAAATATAATCCTATTTCTTCATAATTTAGGAACTTGAAAATATACAAAATATGCAATACAATATATACACCTCTGCTTCTAGGAGAATATTTATGCAATTTAGTTAATCTCAATCATGGCAGTAATATATCATAGGTAAGTAAGAAACTAACTCAGGATTAAGCATTAAATATCCATTATTTTCCATTTTCCAGTACTCTTCCAGATTAAAATCGAATTGGTAGCATAATGAAAAAAGCAGTTTGCCTTGAATAGTTTTTTTCATTTAAAAGAAACACACATATGTAAATGAATGTATGTATTCCATCTCATTAAGTTCGCTTCAGGTTTCCATCCCATTATTTCCACCTTTCTCATGCTGCGCATTTTCCACATTAGAGTTTTCCCACCTCCTGCTGTCTGAGTGCAGAATTAATAGTTTGCCGGGCTTAAACGAATCGCCTTTCAAGTCGCTAACCACCGACAATATGTTGGACCAACGACAGACTTCGGGACGATCCTGCCTGCCGTCTGGTGTCTGCACCACCCACATCCACCCACTCTGCCACTGAGAACCCCGAGGCACCCAACCACCGAACCACCGAACCACCGAGAACCACATCAGAGGAGACACCAACAACGGCAGCTGAGCTGTGACATTAGTTTAACGCCAGAATCCATTAAAAATCCATACTAATATATGTCAGGATAAGGCAGCGACTGCCACAGCGCATAATGAGTGACGAGGTGGTCGAGTGGGTGGTGGGCGGTGGGTGGTGCTTGGTGTGCCAGGGGGCTGGTGATCTGGTGGGTGGCTCGCAGGACTTCGAATAAGATACCGCACACACTTTGTGCGCTGTCTCTGCATCTCCTTCGCTTTTCCGCTGCTACACTTTTCCGCTTTTTCCACTTTACCTTGTCGATTTTTCAAAGCCAGCTCAGCTCGACTCAACTCAACTCAACTTAACTAAGAGCCAAGAGCTTCGTCCTGCGGCTGCACTGCACTAATGAAAATACCCGACAAAAGCAAAGAAAAGCGGGGGAGGGGGCTGCGGGTGCAAATAATAAATTAGAAAGCATTATCAGACTTTAAGCTACATGGTGATTAAATTCCAATTTTTAACAATACGTCAGTTTCGGATCTGGGTCAGAAAGCTAAGTCCTATTAAATATATGATATGATGAGCTCGAAATGGTATAGGTAATAATCTTTCAACTCGTTTCATACTTGTTGAAACATATCTGTAAATAGCTTAAAGGGTAAATTTCAACATCACTTTAAAACATCTCTTTAAGGTCCAAGGTCCAAGCCTTCAATATCTCCTCGATTTTCTGGTATCGATTTTATGAAATTTTTTATTAATAAACATTCGCGGCAGATTCCACAGAACGCAGCTCCACATTTTCCACCCCCTGCCACCGAATAAATGGAAAGCGAACCGGAATTTTTTAATAGAAAAAATTGAAGATGGAGCGAAGCTGAAGCGGAAGCCGAAACTAAAGCATTTCACTCAAGAGCAGAGAAGCCCCGCAAATCAACGTAATTAAATGCCCAATAAGATATTTTAGCGGACAGGCATCCCGGAAAAGCCCGAGAAAATCGTCAGCAATTAAAATGGCGCTCGGTCCGTCAGCCAAAAGACTTCAAAAAATGCCAAAAAGTTCAAATACTAATGAATTATCCTTTATTAGGATAATGTATGATGTGGTTCCTGAAGAGTTTGCTTAACTACCTCATGCCGCCCGCTCCTCAAAAAGGATATCTTGCGATCTGTGGACGGCGAGGGTTTAAAGGGGGGCTGGACAAGTCCGAAAGTCGGAAAAAGGTTCATAGCGAGTTTTTGCCGGGTTTTTCCCTATAAATAGAGACAAAAGTAAGGGTGTACCAACTGTTGAGGTCAGTTTGTTCATATATTATAGTATTGCATTCAAAGGACTCCTTACTAAAATTCTAAAACAAATTTAATAAAAATATGTATTTCAATTTATTTCTTATTTATGAGTGTTTTGCATATTTAAATTGTACAACAATTCTTGACTTGCAGTCCCAAAATGCCCCAAGTAATCTATATCAATTCCGCGAGTATTTAAGGGTATTTACAGGTTGCTTATGTTTCCAAAGCGACTTCTCAAGTCCCTTGTTATGCGGGGATCTGCTGAATTGCGGGGTGAAAGTTCAGTGAAGGACGGGCAGAGGTGGTCGGCTGGCTAAGAGGCTTGGAAGCTGCGGCTGGGAGCTGTTGGCAATTTATGAAAAGAGCCAAATTAATCAGACTAATAACGAAAACACGCCGAGCCGACGAAAAGGCGTCTAGGCAATGGAAAGTGGCTAGCTGGAGGAACGGAAAAGGGCCGAGAGGCACTAGAGAAGGGAAAAAAGGGGAAAAGGGGGCTGAACCAGCGGGGAAAACTTATGCAAAGTTTTCTTAATGAAAAGATTTACGATGGCAATACTCGAAATTAGCAAAAACTGAGGTTGTGGCCAACAATGAGCAGCCAGAGGGGGTGGAAATACTTATAAACTTTTTGCCAGCATGGCGGTCGGCAGAATGGAAAACTTCGCCAGCAATGTTGCAATCGAGAAAATATGCCAAGTATTGGACTGACCCAGCCAGAAAGCCAGAATTCTTCCCGCCCAATTAGTGCGTATTCCAATTTGTGGCTCTGGCCAAAGAAAAATGCTTCGTTTTTGAGCAAAATCAAATTAATAAACTCAACTATAGCCGGACTGCCATGGCAACGGCAGCCGGTTCAGCTGTTCCTTCGGTCTATCGGTTCGGTCCTCCGGTTCCTTGTGGCCAGAACTTAGATATTAACAATCGAATCCACATGCTTCGTTGTCAGTCGCACCGATTGGCAGAGATTTATTAAAATAATTCGCTTCACAGGATCCACTGATGATGTCGAGGTGCAGTTGGTCAGCCAGGTGTTAAGACGGCTTTTAGGCACCTCATCCGGTTTGGCTAACTGGTGGAAATGATTCTCGAGAAGCACTGTTGGTTTTGCTGAAGTACCACATTCACTTCGGAATATTTTACAACTAATTTATTAATTGGTTGTTAATTATGGCAGCTTTGCAATATTTTTTTGATTTATTAGAACAACTTGTATAAACTTTCAAATAATGCAAAAGTTTCAAACTAAATGTTATCTCTTATGTAGTTAAATATACCATTAAAATTACTCACCAAAGTCGTTTGATTTTTTAAGTACCAGCTCTTCTTGGCTTAAAGCCAGCGATTTCCAATTTGGTGTAGCGTAAATTCGATTGAATATCGTATTTACTTGGCTTGTTCGCTGTTGGCTTAAATCGATGCCCGAGGCAAAGGCCACAATCCCACTTCCTATTCCACTTCCACTTCCACTTCCGCACGAGCAGCGGCGGGACAAATAAAAAACGACTCAACATAACACAACACACACAAAACAGAACAGGACGACGGGAAAAAAGGGTTAAAACAATAGGAATTGTTGCCGGCGTCGGAGAAGTTCGGGAAAAACAATTCTTTATATGTTGCATGGTTTAATGCCGCCTTTAACGGCCCGTTCAGCTGCTGCTGCTGCTTCTGCTTGGGCTTGGGCTTTCCTGGTTTTTCCAGCCATCCCCAAATCATTATTGCAAAAACAGCTCCTTTTTACTCGACATTTTTCAACCCCGCCCAAATCCGGCGGCCCGGACATCGAATCCTTTCGTTCATAAATCAAGTCTTTGGTTTAATTAAATCTTGTGTTGGCGGTAAAAACTCGAGCACAACAAAATACCGGCTGCAGCAAAAGCAAAAAAATAAGAGCAAGCCAGAAACAAAAAAAAAATAATCCAAATATCCAGGAGCCGGAGCCAAACGCCTCCGGTCTTTTGGCCAAGAATATAGGAGATGCCAAATATTTGCACAGTCTGCAGGATATGGCTGGGAAAATGGAAAACGGGTGCCGCCGGGAAAAGCGGGAAAAGCGGGATCCTTTACCCCATTGTCGACTCGTCACGTTTTAACTGTCGTCGCGGTTGTCCCTTTCATATTTTCCTTCGCAAACTCATTTCCTTTTGTCGGTTTTGACTTGTTGTCTAACGTTCTTCGTCCTTTTCAGCTGGCGAAATGGGAATGGAAAGTGTTCGACGCATCTGCAAGCTTAAATCAATTAAATTAATCCATTCAACACATATATTCATTAGTGATCTGAAATGTATACAATTTTAAGAATCATTTTTTACAATATTAAGTTTTTCAATTAAGACTAGGATTCTTGTTAACTCAGCTACTTACATTTACTGCCAAATATAAGTGGGCATTTTTCTCAGTGTTGGTGTTGGTGAAAATTAAAAAATAATATTTTGCTGCCCTATATTTCCCCCTCACCAAGAAAGCGCATGGTTTTTGGTTTTTCAGGCCATGGCGGCAAAAACCTTGAGCACTTAAAGCTCGCTTAATCTTTGACATAAAAGCAAGCGAAACATTGTGGAAAACTGCGGAAAAGCGCGGCGAGGGGTGGAAAATAGAGCGGGCGAAGGCGGGAAATTGAATGCAAGACACGTTGCAGGATTTATGGCCAAGGAGCAGCCGCCGAACGCAGACTAATAAACAGGGTACCAGAGGAGAGGGCAAAAATTAAAAGTCCTGGCGGGGGTGGGGGGAACCCAAGTCCTTGGTCAAAATTGCTGGGAAATTATAGACAATATATGTACGTGCGGCGATGTCGGAGAATCCTTTCCCTTTTTTGGCCTGATTCGCTCGTGCGGCAGGCCAAGCAAAGCGAAAGACGAATGAAATGAAACGAAATGAAATGGAATCCTTTACCGTAAGAATTTCATGCACGTCAACACGTCCTGGCAGCCAGGACACTGCCGTTGACAGGCGCAAGTCCCCTTTCTCTGGGGCCAGGAAATCCGGAACCCGAAAAACCGGAGAGAAGGCTGTGTAACGATTTCTAATTCATATGTTCCTGAGCCTGTTCCCCAATCCCGATGATTTATGATCCGGGCACGCGAGTGCCGAAATGAAGGACCTTCATTGGACAACAGAGTAAGACCCAGTGATGAGTTCGTGACACGCCTGATTCCATACGCAATGATAGTTCTCTTCGATATTTCAAGTGATGATTATATCGTGCCATGGGTAGTAATTGGTCAATTCAAAACAAAAACATATTGTTTTATTAGTTAATAGAAATAACTATTGGTAAATGGATTACCAAAATTCTGACTAAAATATACTTTATATACTTTATATACTTTATATATATACTTTATATACTTTATACGATCCATCCCTAGACCTCAGTTGTGGGAACCTTTAATCATTCAATAGGCAATTTGTTTGGGCCGCTTGGCAGCCTTGAAATGAAATGTTTCACACATTAGGCCGGTCAACAACTTGGCCAGGATGGAAGTCCTCCGGAATACGAATCGGAATCTCCGTCTACTATATTTAATATCATTTATCTTTCTTACGCCCCCCAAATGCGGTTTGTGGGTGGGTCTATGCGTGCGGGAATGAGAGGGCCGAGCGTGTTGTTGTGATTTATGATTATCAAAGTATTTGTTACCTTTGTGTCCAAATTATTTGCTCGCCCATAAATCATTTTATCCTTGGACAGCCATCGCCACTTTGATTAATTTTCCCCAATTGCCGCCCGCGATTGGAGCCTGCGATTTGCGAAACGCATAGGGACCTCGATTGCAAATCGGCTTATGGGGTAGTTTGGGACTCGAAGACAGACCGATTTGCTTGATATGCCAGACAGCGCCTTGGCACATAATTCACACAATTGGTCAACAAGTCATCGGCAGGACGACCTACAGGACACCAATCAACCTCCCATCAGGGGTTATCCTTGCAGCCCGACTATTTTTCTAATCTTGAGAGCAAGCGCGTCGAGCACCATGAATTATGTATTTACTTTGCCATTTTCCCTGGTCCTTCAAAATAGTAAAATATGCTTGGCATATACATCCATATTCTATGTCTATGCAAAAAAAATGTGTATACAAAATAATACAAAACAAGAGAGAATGCTATAGTCGAGTTTCCCGACTATCAGATACCCTTTACCCAGCTAGTGTGAATGCGCACGTGAAATTTCATCACTTTTCTGGGATATCAATAGATATTGGGGAATCAAATGACCTTAAAAATGGTTCAAAAATGTGGGCGTGGCATTTTGTGCGGTTTGTGGGCGTTATAGTGGGTGTGGCAACATGGGTTAACAAACTGCGTCTTTGTCTCCAGATTCTGTTTATAGTTCCTGAGATCTCGACGTTCACACGGACGAACAGACAGACTGACATGGCCAGTTCGACTTGGCTATGGATCGTGATCAACAAAATATATAATTTATATAGACGCATAATTCTGCCTGTTACATACTTTTTAACGAATCCCTTGAATCCCTATACCCTTTTACTCTACGAATAACGGGTATAAATAGTTATAAAATATCAATATGACATGGTAAATCTAATTTGACTTTTCTACCAAAACTGGTGGTTTTGCTGTATTTAAATGGGTTGAAAGTGGTTGCTTTATGACCCATTTTCCAAAAATGTGTTCTGTGTTCAATTGTTTAATCCTCAATCTTATTTTCATGTCGCTTACAAAACTTTAGTCCAGTTTCAAAAGTCCTTCCAGCAGCGGCATTTACCATAACCTTATTTCGATATTCGCGCATTTAATCTGGGAACAAGTCAAGCCCCCTGAAAAAAAATAATGCCGCCTATCGAGAACCTGCTGCAATCAATGAGCGAAAATCTTGAGAAAAACTTGGCGGCAAATGAATTATTTATTTGGATTTATTTGAGGCCGAGCAAAACAAATGATGCGGACCGACAACAACAAATGCTGACCCCAAAAAAAAAAAATGGAAAACGCATAGAGTTCGGAGCCTCAGCCAAGTGAAAGTGAAAGTGGCATAAATAAATAAAGAGCCGAACACAAAGCATATTAGGCTAAGCTACTTGCGATTTCCGTTACACGTCCGTCCGGGCTATAAAAATGCGGAAGCTGATTAGCCGCCCACTCCCGGACACGTCCACATCGCCGCCCACCGGAAAAGCCCAGGAAAAAATGAACTCGCAAGAAAGTCCAAGGGATGGTCGAGGATTTTATGAGGCACGAAAATTTACAACGCCTCTGGGGTTGTCTTCAAAAACCCAAAAACCCAAGATGGGGACATAGTTAACAAAAACAGCAATGGGGAAAAATGGTGAAAAGCAGGAAAATCAGGGAAAGCGGGTGAGCAGGAGGCAAAAAAAAAGTTGCCAAGTCTCATAATCGAAATTGGTCACAGGTGGCCCAGGAAAGTTGACCAAAGCGAGCTTATTGAAATTAAATGTGCTGGCCGGCAGATAATGCCCGTTTAAGGCTGTTTAGCTAAGTTGAGTTTGATTCGGGTGACCCGCCCTCCTCACCACCGATTTGCGATGTTATTTATGGCGCAGTCAAGATGTCTGGGCAATCGAAGTGACCCCACGTAAATGAAGAAAAATCACCAAAAAAAAAAAAACAAAAAAATGTCGTGCGTCCCGCTGAATTTCTATCAAGTCGTGACATTTCCTTCGACTGGCTACATTTTTAATCAAATCAAATGACAGACATCATTAATTTTGTTTCAGCTAATTTTCTTAAAATAAAGAATACGCCTATATAACAAAGCAAAGCAATTTGGAAGTAGAAAGAAAAAAAGAAAATGCAAAAGAGAAAATGTGCTAATTAAAGCTCCATATCTGGGATGCTCATGATATATTTATGCGTCAACAATTACACCATTTGATAATACATTGGTATGTTGGGAATAGGTGAACAGAAGTCGCATATACTATATTTTATGAACTTCTGCTAGGATTGCAGCAAAGAGGCGATTGAACAGCCCATTCAATTCCACCTCCCAGGCCATCTCTCTATTCAGGCGCTCTAGTTTCTCTAGGAGGGGCTGGAACTTCGCAGGCATCTTCTGGGTAGACACATTTATCGTATTCAAAGAAACTTCAGTTTTCGAAGAAGAAGCCCCTGAGGACTACGAACCCACCTTCGATCCACTCGGTTGCTCAGGATCCTCTGTCAACTCGTCGTTTCCAAATGGCGTTGCTTCCGCGCTCGAATTCTCCGACATTTCTGAATTAGGTTGTGCTCTGGAGCTTGTTTCTCAGTCAAGTAGTGAAACGAAAGTGAACTAAATATTCCGGCGAAACGAAATATTCTGACAAATGAAAGCATTGCCAACTTGATCGAAAATCAATTTGAATTTTAAAATGTTTCCTTTGATTTCCTTTTATTCAGTTTAAAATTGTTGCCATAATCTGGCAAATAATGGCATATCTCAGTTAAAGTCCTGATCAAAACAAGAAAGAAAACTATAGTCAAGTTCCCCGACTATCAGATACCCGTTACTAAGCTAGTGTGAATGCGAACGCAAAATTTCATAATTTTTATGGGATTTCGATAGATGTTGGGCAATAAAATGAAAACAAAATTAAAAATTGTGGCGATACAGGCGTTTGTGGGCGTTAGGGTGGGCGTGGCAACATGGGTCTAGAATGAATGTACATACATACATATGTATGCAGTATGCTGAATGCTTTCTAGCTTTTATAGTTCCTAAGATTTCGACGTACATACGGATAGTCTTATGGCCAGATCGACTCGGCTATTGATCCTGATCAAGAATATATATACTTTATATAGTCGGAAACGCTTCCTTCGCCTGTTACATACTTTTCAACGAATCTAGTATACCCTTTTACTTTGCGAGTAACGGGTATAAAAAGAAAATGCAAAAGAGAAAATGTTCTAATTAACGCTCCATTTCAGGGATGGTCATAATATATTTGTGCGCCAACACTTATACCATTTGATAGTACATTGTTATTTTGGGAATAGGTTAACAGAAATCCCAAATACTATATCGCTTCTAGTATATCGAGGAATAAATTCATGAAGCGAATAAATAAATTCCTTCTCTTTTCCCTGTCCTGGGCAATCCTCCTTTCCAAGGCCTTTACATGCTCCTCGAGGCGCTGGAATTCTTCCTCGCAATCTGAGGACTGCGAACCCTCCTCCGATCCACTTGGCTGCTCGGGATCCCCTGTCGTCAAGATCTCGTCGCTTCCAGTTGCCTCTGCTTCCGCGTCGGAATTCTCCATCATTTCTGAATTAGGTTGTGCTCTGGAGCTTGTTTCTTAGTCAAGTAGTGAAACGAAAGTGAACTAAATATTCCGGCGGAACGAAATATTATGACAAATGAAAGCATAGCCAACTTGATCAAAAATAATTTGAATTTTAAAGTGTTTCCTTTTATTTCCTTTTATTTATTTTCCTTTTATTCAGTTTAAAATTGTTGCCATAATCTGGCAAATAATGGCATATCTTAGTTAAAGTCCTGATCAAAACAAGAAAGAAAACTATAGTCAAGTTACCCGACTATCAGATACCCGTTACTCAGCTAGTGTGAGTGCGAATGCAAAATTTCATAATTTTTTTGGGATTTCGATAGATGTTAAGCAATAAAATGAAAACAAAATTAAAAATTGTGGCGATTCAGGCGTTTGTGGGCGTTAGATCTTTAATTATTTGAACGATTCAATTGACACTTGTAATAGTTTATAGCCGCTCCGAGTTCGGAAGTAAAAAGCAAATGCAAAAGAGAAAATGTGCTAATTAAAGCTCCATATCTGGGATGCTTATGATATATTCATGCGTCAACAATTACACCATTTGATAATACATTGGTATGTTGGGAATAGGTGAACAGAAGTCGCATATACTATATTTTATGTACTTCTGCTAGGATTGCAGCAAAGAGGCGATTGAACAGCCCATTCAATTCCTCCTCCCAGGCCATCTCTCTATTCAGGCGCTCTAGTTTCTCTAGGAGGGGCTGGAACTTCGCAGGTATTTTCTGGGTAGACACATTTATCGTATTCAAAGAAACTTCAGTTTTCGAAGAAGAAGCCCCTGAGGACTACGAACCCACCTTCGATCCACTCGGTTGCTCAGGATCCTCTGTCAACTCGTCGTTTCCAAATGGCGTTGCATCCGCGCTCGAATTCTCCGACATTTCTGAATTAGGTTGTGCTCTGGAGCTTGTTTCTCAGTCAATTAGTGAAACGAAAGTGAACTAAATATTCCGGCGAAAGGAAATATTATGACAAATGAAAGCATAGCCAACTTGATCGAAAATCTATTTGAATTTTAAAGTGTTCCCTTTTATTTCAGAACAGTTTAAAATTGTTGCCATAATCTAGCACATAATGGCATATCTCAGTTAAAAGCCGAAATTTTCTTTCCAGCTTGGAGAGTAATGCCGATCAAATATATATATATTTATCTTTTGAAGGGTCTGAACCGGTTTCTTCAACCTGTTACATACCCTTCAACGAATCTAGTGTATCTGGTAACTCTACGGGTATGAAAAGAAATCAGTCCTGCAAGTCATCTATCACGTCATCTGATCTTTAATTATTTGAACGATTCAATTGACACACTTGTAATAGTTTACACCCGCCCCGAACTTGCCTCATTTTAAGCCGGAAACATGTGCGGCTGACAGAATGGGGATGGAAGTGTGGAAAATGTGGAAGCTGTGGAGACGCTGAAAATGTGGAAATGTGAAAATGTGGAAAAGAGGAGTGGCAAGGAGCCGAACCTCTGAGGCTAGTTGGATAGATGGCTGCTGACGAGCGGACATTGATAAATCACATATGAACGGCCGTTTCGGGTTCGAGTCGGTTTCCTATGCTGATGTTTCTTTTCAGCATATTTTTTGTAATGTTTGATGCTTTTGGCACTGGGAGTGGGGAAAAGCCCCGACACTAGAAACAAAACATTCCCTAATCAAGGCAACCAAATCTTTTCGAGAATCCACGTCAAACAAAATGAACGACAATTATGCAAGACTTGAGAAATGTTGCAAAAAAAATGGCAAAATTTCTAAAGACTACATTATACTCATTAAATACACATACACATTTTTAATATTATATTTACATCAAAATCAAGTTTTTAATCTAATATATTTCTTGAAATATTAATACATTTATAGCAGAGTTTTGAATATGTGTATAGTGATCACTTTTAAACCTTTTTGTGTATATTGAAAAATACATATATATATATGTATCCTTTCTTTCAAATATAATTATTTCAGAAACTTGTCCAATTTGTATTACCTTCATCTCAATAAATAGTTATGGTTTTTGTCAGTGGCACTTGCCACGGGTTTTCTGCAGCGACATCAAATTACGAACTCATTATTGTTAGCGACGACAATGGGTGTCCAGGGGTTTTTGTGGATGGGGGCTTTCCTGGCCCCCAGGCCCCCTATTTTCCACGGCCCGTTTTTGGTCCTGTTTTAGTGTTTGCGTTCGCCGAAAAATACTTCAATGAGGTGGTCGTTCCTGGTCCTCGCGAAATAGGGAATCCGAGTATTCGTTGACTTGATAGCAGCGAAGGGAGTACACATTTTTTCCATTCTGCATCATACCTGTTCACACATGAACACGAATATATTTAAAGACTTACAATTTTGGGCTCCGTTCATATCTTATGTAAATGAATCGAGAGCGATAAATTATATTTAGGATTTTGTTATCTAAGGCGACATGGGTGCATTGCTCAAAAACATGTGCACACTACATGAGTCAGTCACTTGAGATCGTTCCCCGCCTCCTAAAATAGTCCCTTAGCGGGAGACCACAGATAAGGTCCTCGCCGCTCAAGATAGGCAGATGTGCCCGAGCGTGGGACCTCGATAAGGCGGGGACTATTTACTTAGGCCTCTGCGTAGGCCATTTACTTTAAGATGCGATTCTCATGTCACCTATTTAAACCGAAGATATTTCCAAATAAAACCAGTTTCTTACAAAAACTCAACGAGTAAAGTCTTCTTATTTGGGATTTTACATTTGGTCCTTCGAGCCTTTAATCGACTCTGCAGTTTCCCCCTACCAAAGGTAAGGAACTCAGAGAAAGGCCAGCTCCTTTAAGCATCTTACAGCTAAAGGTAGCAAAAATAAGTGACTCTTGTTTCCCCCTACCAAAGGTAAGGAACAGAGTATAAATATAAAAAGCAAAAAGATACAAAAGAATCTTTTATGTTTTAAAACAAGCACCTTATAGTCTATAGCTAAAGGTTGCTTTGTGTACCATTATAAATTGTGGTAAGGCGTGCTTGAGGCCATACATCAGCAATTGTGAAATTAAAAAGTGCATAACAACAGTGCCTTATAAATGCTCTAATAGCATTAAATCAGCTCATAAATAGAGTGCAGTGTATATGCCAAAAGAGCATAAATGCCGAAATAAATGGCTAAAAAACAAAAAATCTGACTGGACTACAAAAATAATAAAACGTGCCAAAAAAAAAAAAAATCATCTTTAAACATCAAAGGAGCCTCTACCAGCAGCAGAAGCAGCAACAACAGCAGCAGCAGAAGCAGCAACAGCAGTAGCAACAGCAGCAACAACAGCAGCAACAGCAGCAGCAACAACAACGACATCAGCTAAGTCAAAACAAGAATTTTCTGTTTATCCAAACACACATATATATATAAATACATATAAAATACATATACACGTACTATATATATTAAGAAATTACAAAAAATTTTCAAAATGATGTCAGAAAAGACTATTCAATTCCTTAAGAAGCAGTCCGAAATTATTTTGGAAATTAGAAAGTTGGAAGTAAAACCAACATTAACAGATGTAGAAATTCTAAAATTAAATGAGCTTCAAAAATGTTTCATTGCTAATCATAGCAATTTGTTAAAGATCGGCGTTGTCGATCATGAATATTTTAACGCGAAGCAGTATGATTTAATAATGATGGTGTTAGAAAAAATTAAAAATAAAAATGAAAAAATTAAGGGCGAGTCGGTAGAAAACACTTTCCCTAAATCAAACACTGTCCCTAAATCAAACCCTCCCCCTACATTAAACCTTGAAATGTGTGGTCACCCTGAAAAAGAGGGTATAGCACAAAACAACGCTCTAAAAGTAGAGCAGGCATTTCGAAATAATGTTGGCCAATTTCGAGTATATCTAGAAGATACGTCTAAACTAATAGACAGTAGTCCAGATTTCCTTAAAATAAGGAAAAATAAAATTGAATTTTTATGGCATAAAATAGATAACCTGATTGAACAGGTGAATAGTCATTTTGAGAGCTCGCTATTCGAAGAAGAAATTAGCGAACTTGAATTTGACAAACAAAATATTCTTACAGCCATTAATAGTCGACTCAGTGGCACAATAAATAAAGCTGAAATGTCGACGGTTGTTAAGGCGGAGGAGTTACCAACCCTGCCTAAAATACAGATTCCCACTTTCTTTGGTGATTCCAAAGAATGGGATCTTTTTAATGAACTCTTTACAGAGCTCATACATGTGAGAGAGGATCTCAGTCCTTCTCTCAAATTTAATTATCTAAAGTCAGCATTAAAAGGAGAAGCCAGAAATGTGGTTACTCATTTACTGCTCGGCTCTGGAGAAAATTATGAAGCCACTTGGGAGTTTTTGACCAAGCGATATGAGAATAAAAGAAACATATTCTCAGATCATATGAATAGGCTTATGGATATGCCAAATTTAAATTTAGAATCCAATAAGCAAATAAAGACATTTATTGACACGATTAACGAGTCAATTTATATTATAAAATTAAAGGCACAATTACCAGAAGATGTGGATGCAATTTTCGCTCACATAATTCTTCGGAAATTCAATAAAGAATCACTCAATTTATATGAAAGCCATGTTAAAAAGACAAAAGAAATACAGGCACTTTCTGATGTCATGGACTTTTTAGAGCAAAGGCTCAATTCTATATCATCATTCTCACAGGAAGTAAAACCTGTAAAGAAAATGATTAATAATAACAAGAATAAAAATTATAGTGACAATTGTGCATATTGCAAACTACCAGGGCATTATTTAATTCAATGCCATAAATTTAAAATAATGAATCCAGCAGAACGGTCTGACTGGGTAAGAAAAAATGGGATTTGCCTAAGATGTCTGAGGCATCCGTTTGGTAAAAAATGTATAAGCGAGCAGCTTTGTTCGACTTGTCGTAAACCTCACCACACGTTACTTCACTTTGCAGGTCATAATCCAGAAAAAGTGAATACGTGTAGAACAACAGGTCAAGCCTTGTTGGCCACGGCCTTGATTCAAGTAAAGTCGAGGTATGGAGGCTTTGAACAATTAAGAGCATTGATTGATAGTGGCTCTCAAAGCACAATTATTTCAGAAGAGTCTGCACAGATTCTAAAATTGAAAAAATTTCGGTCTCATACTGAAATAAGTGGAGTATCTTCCATAGGAACGTGCATCTCCAAGCACAAAGCGGTTATTTCGATAAGAAATTCTCCGAAAAATTTAGAAATTGAAGCAATTATTCTCCCAAAACTTATGAAGGCACTTCCAGTCAACACGATTAATGTTGATCAGAAAAAATGGAAGAACTTTAAATTAGCCGACCCCGATTTTAATAAACCGGGTCGCATTGATCTAATCATTGGAGCAGACGTATATACTCACATTCTGCAAAATGGAGTTATAAAAATAGACGGTCTCCTTGGGCAAAAAACTGATTTCGGGTGGATAGTTTCTGGATGTAAAAAATCCAAAGGAAAAGAAACCATTGTAGCCACAACAATAGAAATAAAAGAGTTAGATCGCTACTGGGAAGTGGAAGAAGAAGAAAAAGATGATATCGAGTCTGAAATCTGTGAAAATAAATTTATCAAAACGACAAAAAAAGATTCAGATGGGCGATACATTGTGTCAATTCCATTCAAGGAGGATGTCACCTTAGGAGATTCAAAGAAACAAGCGATAGCTCGTTACATGAATCTGGAGAAAAAACTAAAAAGAAATGAAAAACTTAAGGTTGACTACACTAAATTCATGAATGAATACATGGATTTAGGACACATGATTGAAGTGAGTGATGAAGGCAAATATTTTTTACCGCACCAGGCAGTGATTAGAGATTCAAGCCTTACGACCAAATTGAGAGTAGTTTTTGATGCTTCAGCAAAAACTACGAATAACAAAAGTTTGAACGACATAATGTGGGTTGGGCCACGAGTTCAAAAAGATATTTTTGACATTATTATTAAATGGAGAAAATGGGAATTTGTTGTTTCGGCAGACATTGAAAAGATGTACCGACAAATTAAAATAGATAATAATGATCAAAAATATCAATATATTTTATGGAGAAATTCTCCAAAAGAAAAAATTAAAACATATAAATTAACCACAGTCACTTACGGAACTGCATCTGCACCATATTTGGCTACCAGGGTTCTGGTAGATATTGCAGATAAATGTAAAAACCAAGTTATTAGTGCAATAATTAGGAATGATTTCTATATGGATGACCTAATGACTGGAGCTGATTCGGTAGAAGAAGCTAATAAATTAATAACATTAATTCTCCATGAATTGCAGAAAGTTGGATTCAACTTAAGGAAATGGATTTCCAACAATTCCAAAATATTAACCACTGTGGAGGACACAGGGGACAATAAGGTTCTCAATATTATCGAAAATGAATGTGTTAAAACTTTAGGACTAAAATGGGAACCTCAAAATGATTTATTTAAGTTCAGCGTAAATTGTAATGATGAATCAAAAAATATAAATAAGCGCGTTGTGTTATCAACGCTAGCAAAAATATTTGATCCGTTAGGATGGTTGGCACCAGTCACGGTTTCAGGAAAACTTTTTATTCAAAAACTTTGGATAAATAAAAGTGAATGGGATCAGGAATTATCCATAGAAGATAAAAATTATTGGGAAAAATATAAAGAAAATTTATTATTGTTAGAGAATATTCGAATCCCAAGATGGATTAATTCAAACAGTTCTTCAGTCATTCAGATTCACGGATTTGCGGACGCCTCCGAAAAAGCATATGCTGCAGTAGTCTATGCTAAAGTAGGACCTCATGTTAATATAATAGCTAGCAAAAGTAGAGTCAACCCTATAAAAAATAGGAAGACAATTCCCAAACTCGAGCTGTGTGCAGCTCACCTGCTTAGTGAATTAATCCAAAGACTAAAAGGATCAATTGACAATATAATGGAGATCTATGCTTGGAGTGATTCCACGATTACCTTAGCATGGATTAACAGTGGTCAAAGTAAGATCAAATTTATAAAAAGAAGAACGGATGACATTCGGAAATTAAAAAATACTGAATGGAATCATGTTAAGTCAGAGGATAATCCAGCAGATTTAGCATCCAGGGGAGTGGATTCTAACCAGTTGATCAACTGTGATTTTTGGTGGAAAGGTCCGAAATGGCTAGCAGACCCAAAAGAACTTTGGCCTCGGCAGCAGTCTGTAGAAGAACCTGTCTTAATAAATACGGTATTAAATGACAAAATAGATGATCCTATTTACGAATTAATAGAAAGGTATTCCAGTATAGAAAAACTTATACGTATAATAGCATACATAAATAGATTCGTGCAGATGAAAACAAGAAATAAAGCCTATTCATCAATTATTTCAGTAAAGGAGATAAGAATAGCGGAAACAGTTGTTATTAAGAAACAACAAGAATACCAGTTTAGGCAAGAGATAAAGTGCCTTAAAATCAAAAAGGAAATCAAGACAAATAATAAAATATTGTCATTGAATCCATTTTTGGACAAGGATGGGGTTCTAAGAGTTGGAGGAAGATTGCAAAATTCCAATGCAGAATTTAATGTTAAACATCCAATCATTTTAGAAAAATGCCACCTAACAAGCTTATTAATAAAAAATGCTCATAAGGAAACATTGCATGGAGGGATAAACCTAATGCGAAACTATATCCAAAGAAAGTATTGGATTTTCGGGTTGAAAAATTCGTTGAAAAAGTATTTAAGAGAATGTGTAACGTGTGCAAGGTATAAACAAAATACAGCTCAGCAAATAATGGGTAACTTGCCAAAATATAGAGTGACGATGACATTCCCGTTTCTTAATACTGGAATAGATTACGCAGGTCCTTATTATGTTAAATGTTCAAAAAATCGTGGCCAAAAAACATTTAAAGGATACGTTGCTGTATTCGTTTGCATGGCCACCAAAGCCATACACTTAGAAATGGTAAGCGATCTAACTTCAGACGCATTTTTAGCAGCACTCAGAAGATTTATTGCTAGACGGGGAAAATGTTCCAATATCTATTCAGACAACGGAACAAATTTTGTAGGAGCTGCAAGAAAATTAGATCAAGAGTTATTTAATGCAATACAAGAAAATATAACGATTGCAGCGCAGCTTGAAAAGGACAGGATTGATTGGCATTTTATTCCCCCGGCAGGACCTCACTTCGGAGGTATTTGGGAAGCTGGAGTTAAGTCAATGAAATACCATTTAAAGCGTATAATCGGCGACACTATTTTGACTTACGAAGAAATGTCAACTCTTTTATGTCAAATAGAAGCATGCTTAAATTCAAGGCCATTATACACTATAGTTAGTGAGAAGGACCAACAAGAAGTTTTAACACCAGGTCATTTTTTAATTGGAAGACCACCTTTAGAAATAGTCGAACCAATGGAAGATGAAAAAATCGGAAATTTGGATAGGTGGAGACTTATCCAAAAAATGAAGAAAGATTTCTGGGTTAAGTGGAAAAGTGAATATTTGCATACGCTCCAGCAAAGGAATAAATGGAAAAAGGAAATTCCTAATATAGAAGAAGGGCAAATAGTTTTATTAAAGGATGAGAATTGTCATCCTGCAAGATGGCCTTTAGGAAAGGTGGAAAAGGTGCATAAGGGGAATGATGATAAGGTCCGAGTGGCTAAAGTAAGGATGCAGGAAGGATATATCACTAGACCCATTACTAAAATTTGTCCCTTGGAAGGAATAAAGTCTGTTGACAAAAATGAGGCTGACCAAGAGCCAAAAAGACGAACTAGAGCGACATCGGGAATGTCCAAGATCGGATAATAATGGTGCATACAACGTCCGAATATTTAATTTATAATTTTGAGATAGATTCCTATCACATAATGACGGAAGCCACATTAAATCAATGTCAGAAATGGCAATTAAATAAGAGAATATGCAAAGGAAGTTGGCCCTGGAATTCAGCGAATGATAATGCATGTGAGATTCAGCCTCTAAAGCCAGATAAAGCGGCGAACTGCATCTATAAAACAGTAGTCGACTCTAAAAGTTACTGGGTAGAGTTAGAAAAGAAGAGTAGTTGGTTGTTTAAGGTTCCTGCGAATTCAAAAGTCCGTCTGCAATGTACTGGCTCTCAAATTGAATTGTTTGATTTGCCTCAGCAAGGAGTTTTAAGCATTGCGCCATATTGTACGGCAAGAACCGACGATAAAATTCTAGTTGCCCACCATAACATTCAGTCCGAAAGTGAAGAATTATTATCAACACCTTATATAGGAGAAGTTAGTGAAGTGCCGAAGATTATTTGGGATCCGCTGAAACTATCAATATTAAATCATACTGAGGAATTTGAACGATTGAATAATGAAATTAAATTTATGAAAGAGAACCATCAAAAATTGAAAGATTTACATTTCCATCATATTTCCGGACATGCTGGATTAATTATTGCTTTAATACTAATGATAGTATTAATAATATATTTCATACGGAAATGTGCTGTGCAACAAAGAATGCAAGCAATAACCTTTGCAGGTCCGTTGCCAGTACTATAAATATCAATAGTAAATAAACAATAAAATAATATAACAAATAAAAATATACAGTCCACTATATCGTTGTTTAATAGAAAATGTACTTCTACATAGAAAAAGCAAAATGTTTAAAATAAGTTAATTGAGTACAAATTGTTGAATTAAAAATAATATAAACCATAATTGTAATCCAATAAAATTAAAAGCCAGAAAAACTAGGCCCATTGAAATCTTAGTTGCAAAATAAATGAACATATATCAAATAAATACAGTCCACTGCTGTTATAAATGCAACTAATATACTAATGTACATCTCAGCTTTGCTGGCCCTTTGGCAGAATGTTCACACATGAACACGAATATATTTAAAGACTTACAATTTTGGGCTCCGTTCATATCTTATGTAAATGAATCGAGAGCGATAAATTATATTTAGGATTTTGTTATCTAAGGCGACATGGGTGCATTGCTCAAAAACATGTGCACACTACATGAGTCAGTCACTTGAGATCGTTCCCCGCCTCCTAAAATAGTCCCTTAGCGGGAGACCACAGATAAGGTCCTCGCCGCTCAAGATAGGCAGATGTGCCCGAGCGTGGGACCTCGATAAGGCGGGGACTATTTACTTAGGCCTCTGCGTAGGCCATTTACTTTAAGATGCGATTCTCATGTCACCTATTTAAACCGAAGATATTTCCAAATAAAACCAGTTTCTTACAAAAACTCAACGAGTAAAGTCTTCTTATTTGGGATTTTACAATACCCTTACGCAGGGTATATTGATTCCAGTCGGAAGTTAGCAACGCCCTAAAAAGACACATTTGCAACCATATTAGGAATATATATATTCTTGAACATTATCACTTATTCGAAATACAGGGGATATATTTTATTTTAAATATATTATCACTGAGAGGGCACATTTACTTCGCCTAGCCGAGGCTAGCTTTCTATCTATTTGAATGATTTCGCTCAGTGTAGGCGGAGTGGAGCAGGACACTGAGTAAGGAAAACCCACATCAAACTGACCAAAATGCATGGAATGCCTATGAAAATTGTAAAGCGTTGTTGCATTGTCCGACTGCAGCTGCATCGCCACCCAGTTGTGACCCCGCCCTGACCCTTAACCCCTGACCCGCAGCGCTCATTAAATGACACTCACAGGAAAGGAAGCACAGAAATTGCACGCTATAATGCACGCACACACACATCAACAAACACACACGCGCTGAGGAGGGGGCGTGGCGTTGCATAATTTTAGTTTTGCATTGGAGGCGCTAAAAAGCCAGCGAACCCCGCATTTCCCCACCCCCCTCTTCCGCTGTACAGCGTTTCCCCCAGCTTTTCCGTTCTTACACACACACGCACGCTGCTTTGGAAAAAAGGAAAAGCCAGGGAACAGTGGAATGAACCTGCGGATGGCCTTTGTTTTCCGCCGCCCCCAGCACAGCCACGCCCACTCTGTCCAGAAGTTCGCGTTGTTTTTCGCGGCAGCGGGAAACTGTATGCAAAATAGTAAGGAAAATGGCTTAAAAACGATTTTGGAAAATGCGTTATCATGTTCAAAAATAAGAAATCACGAATGAAATGGAATCTGAATAATATTATATATATGGCGATATTTTTATGTACAAAAGATTGTTGACTAAAACATTCGACGCAGAATTAATCATAAAAAATTCATATAAAATCTTGTCATATTTCCACAACTTTTTTAAATATACACAATACGATACATAATCCATTTCAGTGTACTCCAGCTTCAGCGCCATTTCCCTCTCATTTCTGTTTAGTTTTGGAGTGGAAAACTGGCGAAGGGATCGGCAGTTTTTGGAGCGAGGGAATTTTCGTCTAGCGTATTTCGTTTTTCGTATTTGCGAAAAACCGTGAAAATTACATGCCGCTGACGCAGCGGCGCCGTCACTCATGACCTGCCTTTCGCCCCGTTTTCCTTTTTATTTTTCCCAAAAACCGTGGCACGGGGCTTGGGGGGCTTGGGGTAGGTTGGTGGTTCGAGGGGTCGAGGCAGCTTTTCCATTTTCCGGGCCCGAAGTTGTGTCGCTAACCGCAACATCGCATGTTGTAGGTGCGCCAATGACGCTGATTTTCTGTTCCGTTCCTGCTCACGCTGCACATTATTAACAGTTCCTGTGACAAAGCTGGAAGAGTGGGCGGAAAAGTGGGAGGGCGGCGTTAGATGGGCGGCGGGTGTTGGCGGGTGCCTGTAGGCGGCCAGGCCACCTGTCATGTTACAGGCGACGCTGTCGCTTCGATGTCCTTTGCCGGCCGTTCGCTGTCCAACAAAATGTTTTGTGGTTCCCGTTCCCGCTTCCCGCTTCCGTTCCCGCTCCGCGATCTCCACCGCCCGCCGCGAGTTCCCGCTCTCCCATTTTCCGATCCTAACCGTTACCAAGTTTGTGACGCCGCCGGCTGCTGGTTGTTGTTTATTTTGGCTTCCAGAAAACCCATTCCCTGTGCGCCCGTGTGCCGGGCATCCGAGTGAAATCGAGAAAATTGCACGGCAAGTGCTCAAAATTGCACTTTAATCGGCAAGAATCTGGTTCACTGGGTAGTTGGTAGTTGGTAGCTGCTTTCACTTGTACTTCGCGGAAATCCCGTCCAAAATGAGCGACACGTTTTTATTTTAAATCGAATTTTAATAATTCATTCGACTTCAATTATGTGCAGTGCACAACATTATAATTTAAATTTCTGATGCACAAAACAATTAATATGAAATTACGACAGCTCAACAATTAAAAACCATTGAAATAATTTTCAGATTCCGATTCGATAAAGACAACTTATCTCATTTCCATTTCGCATTCGTGGCATTCCATTTTCGTTTTCGGAAAATGCCGCCCCTTGATTTCTCAATCTGTGGAATGCAGCAACTGCAACAATCAAGCAATTTATTAATAATAAGTCGAGCAATTAGCACTGTGATTAGATGGCAAGTGCCACGGGGAAATATTGCGAACATGCCTTCAAACGTGCGTCTACACCGTAAATAAAGTAAGATAACTCATCTTCAAAATGAATGAATTAGACAATTATTAATTTCACCAAAGTTAAGTTAAGTAAACTCAAATTGAAGTACTCCCAAGAATCAAGCTATATGCGAAGCTGGTGCACTGGTGCGCATTTTCTCGCAGTGCATTCAAGTGCTTCTATGTGTCATAATAACCGGAAAATACCCCCAATACCCAACGATTTGCAATAAACTGACGTCACACGATGCCATCCAAAAGGGGGTGGTGTCAAATTTATTGCATGTGCTGGCGGGTGGAGGTGTGTGGGTGGGTGTCTCTAATGATGGCATAATTAGCACCAAACGGTGAATCCTGTCGGCCTCAAGTTGTCTGCCATCCCCCTGATGTGCACACAAGTTTTTGGCGCTTGAGAATGGCATAAAGTCAAATTACTTGGCATTTGAATGGGGGGACTGCAGCTTTTCCGGGGGCTGGCAAATGTTAATTGAAAGCCCACTTATTGCAATGAAGATGTGTGTTCGAGTGTGTGTCCTTACACTGGCGCAAAATGCGGGGATGAGGGTATGCTTGAATGTCGGAATACCCTACATTTTTCTATTAAACATATATACTTGAAGAAACACTATTTTGTTGGTACTAGCAATTGTGCTAAAATAGTAATATATTTAGCCTGCGCCCTATTTGATTGCTAATGCTGAAATGATCCTTTACAGCTTATATTATCCCTGTGGCGATGGAGTTATCCGGTTATCCTGTGTACTTTCTCCACCCCTGCATATGTACATTACCATACCTCCTTAGCTCCGGAGTGGACAATTGTGTGCGTGTGTTACCAGGACACTAACACTCACAACAAGTGGCCATAAAATTTTCTATTTAACGCTTGAGCGACAGACGAAAATGGGTGGAAATGGGAAATTCACGCAGAGGAGCAGATGCTTTAATTTCGAACCTGTTCAACCTCAAACACGATATGAAAGTTTGGTCCTTTGTTGCCAACAATCTGGTGGAAATGCTCACAGCGACGGAGGCTAAAAGCCGGCCAATGTCAAATGCTCGTCGTCCTGGGCAACAGTTTATTAGGTTGTGTCGTTGCCGTTTCTTAAGATTGCCAACCACTCACCACTCGCCCACCCACATTTGTCGCCATCAAATGCCAGTCATCATTTGAGGCAGAAACGGGTAGCCAGGACAACGTCTTCAGACTGGCAGGTCCTCGAGCCCAGCTCCTTCTAATGTCAGGCCAAATTGGAAGGCAGCTCGGAATTTTCGACTCCGATTCAATATTTCTTTGCCACATAGCTATGGGGCAAGACTGCGAGGTAAGGCAATTATGTTCAAGTCTACCGAATGAGGCATACCTATTATGGCCATTATACTTTGCTATACCAAATATCATGATCATAAAATCTGAAATACAGTTTTTACAACTAATTAAAATAATAGTTACATACTAATATTGGAATCGTACGAAGCGGTTTTCTTGCAGGACCTGCTATAAAAAAGACTTAAAATTAAAAACAACAGTAAAATATAAATATTCTGACAATATAAATGTGATCCAATGTATATTCTCTACTCGGTAAATGTCCTCCCTCTGTGACCAACGGCTCAAAAGAATCCGAAAATACAGCTGAGACCGGCAGGAGCATTGACCATGAGCAGGATAAAACGAGGATGTCGATGGGCAGGAGGATGTGTCGGAAAAGGTGACACGAGACAAGGTTGTGTTGATGACGATGAAGTGGAGGGCTGAAGGCGGAAAGCTACCCCCAAGGACGGGACATCATTGCCGTCGTTTCAGGTTATTCATTTTTAATTTCTTCAGCCGCCTTTTTTTTTGACGAAAAGTGTTCACATTTGAGTATGTTAATTTTCGGATTTTAACGACAGGGATCAGGGTCAGGATGCGCCTGACGATTTGTCAGTTCCGACTCATAAGGCCGCGTTAATTTTCTGCCATTTGTTTCTGATTCGAGCACGCTAGATAAACCTTTTCTTACTTACACATGATATCTCCATAATGGGGCTGCCGAGAAAAGGGGTTGGCAGACGTCACATATGGCCGGGCTTAGTCGCAAAACTTGACAAATGCGTTTTGGGGGCTTGGAAAAAAAGTGCGTGGAAAAAGGAAACAGGAGAGCGTTCAATTGAAACCAGTGAGTATGCTATAGTCGAGTTTCTCAATACCCAGCTAGTGAAAGTGCGAAGGAGAATAAAACAAAATCAAAAGTTTGGGAGTTTGAAGGCGTCTATGCCTCTGGAATTCTTATTGACCAATCTCAACGCTCTAGCTTAAGTAGTTCCTGAGATCGTAGCGTTCATATGGACAGACATGACCAGATTGTCTCGGCTATTGATACTGATTAGGATTATAGCGGGTATAAACATATTAAAAGGCAGGATAATGTGAAACGAATATCAGTTTGCCACAGCTTTTAAATCCTGTTGAAGATAAATAATCTGAAGTTAACACGAGCGATTAAGTTAATCCCCAAGGGTTTACTAGATAATAAGACCCTTATTTTTCTTTTTCTTTACTTAGAAGCCAATCGCTAATTGTTTCTATGCTCCATTGGACAAAGAAAAGCGGGAAAGCGCAAAGCAAAATACGCGCTGAGCTGCGTTTTTGGATCGCCGCCAAGCTCATTAAGCACGAGATGGAAAACTGGAAAAGTGGACAAACTAATTCATTATATTCCCACGACTTAAATAAGCCGGCTCGGCCAAAGCGTACCCTGTAAGGAGTGCACATTCAAAGTTGCCAGCCTTTGCGCCTCACTCCTTGCCATTTATCCTTCAGACGAGACCCTTTTCTGCATTTTTCTGTTTGGCTTTTTTCGCTTTCAAGTTTGACCATTTATTTAAACTTTTTACAGGACCAGATTTCTATTTGCGCCAAAACTCCGCCGAAGACTCCCCGGCAATAAATTCAATTCTCCTTTTCGTCTTTATATCTGTGTTAACCCCTTCAAGCGACTTGGTCGGGGGGCGAATTAATTTTCTTAAAAGCTTTTCTTGGCGGCGCTGATTATCCAAATCCCCGCCTTGCCTCTCACTCACACGCCTCCCGTCTCTTTCTGCGGCTGCTAGATTTTTTCATACCCTTAAAGAGGGCTTCAAAAAATGGGGCCAGTCTTGGGGTGAATAATACACCTAGTTTCCATTATTCGCAAAGTTAATTATTTGAGACCATCAGCCATCAGCGGATGCAACCACATTATCGTTATATAAACTTAAAGCTTAAAGATACATTCCTGACCTATATTATGCATGTTACAATGCATTTGTATCTGCATTTTTTGCAGATAGTTATAAAGAAACTTAATCATCAAAAAAGCACTTACACTTACTTTAAGTTGAAATTTTTATTAACGAATCTTTGGCACACTACTCAAGTACCTTATATACAAATCGGTGTGTTATTGTGTATGTCTGGGTATTCAGTGTGCTTTTGTTTTATGTCTTTGCTTAAATTTATTTTTAATAAATTTTAAAATGTATATTATTATTTCATCCGTGTTCATACTTTCACGTTCTTTGTGTCTTGCAAAAAAAATGGTATTTCCTTAAGAACTATGTTTAATTTGTTGCAATATTCATTTAAGAGGGGGAAATACAGAGCAATATATATGTTCAATGTACACAGATCTCGTATATATTCGTGTATTATGTATGTCAGCCCGCCCTCCACTAATTATATATATTTGATTCTTAGGGCCATGCTAATTGATTTAAATTCGATATGTGAGCCACTTACATTAGGGTTGACCATAAAAAAAAACAAACAAAATTACTTGACGCGAGTGTTGCTCCTTGAATTTGTTATTTGATATTCAGTTTGAAAATTTGTTATTATTATTATAGGGCAATTAACCGAATGACAATTAAAAAAAACAGGCCTAGTAAGTTGAAGTTGGTCTAAAACATAGATATTTTGACATCTAAAGTACTTTTGGTATAATTTCTCATAAATCTGATGCGTCTGATAATTGATTTTCGAGTTTTAAATAAAATAAAATATGCTCATATGTGTAGTTTTTGAAAAATAATCATTCATGAATTCATCAAGAATTTATGAGAATAGAAGAGACATTTAATTTCATTATGCTGAAGTCCTTACATTATTTTTGAAATATTTTATAAATTTGGTATTACTGTTTTTTGTGTTTTTAGTGTTAATAAGCGAACATAAATCTGTGCTAACTGGTCATCAAATGCAAACTAAATATTCAGCATACATTCTTTATATTTTCATTTCAAACATAATATATAACATTACATGAAATTCCTATTCCTGGCTAAACTTTTCTATTATTTCATTCAATAAACAGCAATAAATGAGTATTTGTAATTGAATATCCTGCTTGGGTTACCCAATGGCTCAACAAATTCAAGTAGCAATCCCCGCCAGCTGCGATATGGCGACTATTCACAACACCACAAGCTCGCTGCTGCGCCCTCTTCCTGCCCATTTCCACTCGCTGTGGACCAGCTAGGTGACCCGCTCCGCCTCCTGCTCATCGGGACCTCCGACGCCGCCCCCCTGACCTTGGGCCGCCAGACATGTGCCGAGCAAGGCGGCCGCCAGCCGCTAGTAGGGACGCCAGACATCCGCCGACGGTTTGGGTGTGCGCGTCCTGATGGGCCCCACTGCACCACCCACTCCCACTCCGCCGCCATGGCCACTTGAACCGCTGGCCGAGCGCGATGTGGTGCTCACGTCGTCCAGGTCGATGGTTTCCACGGGGGAGGGCGATCGCCTGGTGGAGCTGACCGGCGGCGAGGCGTTTGGATTGGCGTTCTCCGCGTCCGGCGGATTGTGGGTTATCAGTGTGACACAGCGCTTGATCAGGTTAACGCCATCGTGATCGGGATTGCTGCCCAGTGTCGGAACGCCGGGGTTCTCCTGGCCGGGATTTATATTTGCGGCCGCCGCAGCCGCCGCGTTCCTCAGCCAGGGGAGATCACTGTAGCTGCCATATAGCTGGGTATATAGCCACTGGCTGGATTGCGGCAAAAGGGGACTTTGCAGGAAGAGTTGGGCGGCCAGAGCGGGATTGAAACTATGACCGCTGGGGGCAAAGTGATTTCCACCTGCGCCGGCAAAGCCGCCGAATAATTCGGTGGGGTTTTTGCCACTGCGCTGGATGAGGGCGGTGAAGGCGCCACCCGAGCCGGGGGAACTCTCGCTGTGCAGCGTGCCCTGAATGCCGCCACCATTCAGACTCAATCCGCCCACCTCCGCTTCCTCGGCCTCCGCTTCTGCTTCTGCTTCAGCCTCTGCCTCCGCCTCCTCCTCGTCGTGGGTCAAAGGGGAGCCGAGGCTCTTCCGCGGCGATCCTGTTACCGAAATGCTGTCGCTTTCGAAGCCCGCATCAATGTGACTGCTGCTGTTGTTGTTGTTGCTGTTGTTATTGTTATTGTCGTGCTGCAAACTGGTGACCGGCGGAGGCGACGACGTCATCGGTGGCTGGACAAATGCGCTCAGCTGCGTACCGCTCGTGGTGGTGGTGGTCGGCGATCCCTCCGGACTGGTGGTGCTATGTGCCGCCCCCACGGTGGCCAAGTGCTGCTGCTGCTGGTGCTGCTGGCTGTCTCCTGCGGAAAAAAAAGGGAAATTAATATATATATTGCTTAGGCCATTGCGGGATCCCCCTGTCAACTAACCACTCAATCCACGCAGGCCACTGGCGGTGGGAAAAGCGGCCGCATGGTGGCCAAAAAAGGGGGCGGCGGTAAAGGCGGCTGGGCGACCGCCCAAGGCCATGTGGGCGCGCCAGTCGGGCGCATGAAGGTGGCTGTGCATCCCCACCAGATGGTGTGCGAATCCTGCAAGGACAATACAATATAAAATATATCAATATGCTACAGATTGCCGTATTATTAAATTCAAATGCCAATTTCTAAGCCGTAAAACTTCGCAAAAATCAATTGTTTAAGATTCCCCGAAGCATTGCCTATTTCTTTATTCATTCTGTTTAAATTTTTAAGTCATTCCTTTGGAAGACATAGTCATACATATATTATATATATTATATAGTACAAGCAGAACGAGAAATACGTAGATTTTCTTGTTTATACGAGTATACGCGATACTCATCGTGTACACAGTTATAGTGCATTCTTTAAGGATAGTGCATAATAGAAGAATGCCTTTAAGACCAGAAGTTCAGTTAAAAAGGCCTCATAAAATGATAATTCCGGTCAAATCCCCCGTGGGCGCCAAATGCAATGCCAAGATCAATAACCGAAATCTCGCAGCCCAAAAAAAATGAGCCAAGCGCACGGAGAACGAAGGCCAAGATGAGGGGCAGAAAGCCAAAAGCCTCGTCTCGACCACATATAGCCCACTGTGCAAGACCAAAAATGCTGCCGCACATTTCGGTTGCAGCAAAACAACATTGGTAAGGGAATCCCTCTTAGGGGAGGCCACCTCCCTGCCGCCATTGCCCCGTTTTCCAGTGGCGGCCATTGCTGCTTATGTACGAGCGAGTACAGAGAAGCCACCTGCCCCAAGACAAGCTTCTAAATAAATTCATTAAAATTATCCCCCAGCCAGTGGCGTCCCGCTCTCGCATTCGCTTCGTCTCTGTCGGCCGCTCCTTGGCCATGTCCATGTGGCCGCCATCAAGTGGCAGCCCACAGTTGCGGGCATCCTGCAGGATGTCCACACCCCCTCCCACACCAGGAAGCGCAACGGAAGATGCAGTCGGAGCAGCCCGAGAGGCTAAATAAGATGGCTGAAGGCATTGCCGACGGCGAAAGAGCCAAAAACGGGCCAAAAGAACCAAGGAAGAGCACTGCAAACATATCACGTATACGCCACGTTGTGTAATTTATCAATTAATCTTTAATATTGTTATATTTCCCTTGTAAGATTATTATTAAATGCGAGGAATCTTTTTGTACACATACGAGTCCAGAACTTTCAAATAAAATATGTATCCAATGTATTCTAGAAAGAAAGGAATCTTTTTAAAAACGGGATTTAAGGATGTCTTTAGAAAAAGCAGTGATCCAGCCATCAGTTATGTGAGATAACTTTTACTTTTTATACGATATTCGTTTCTTGTCTACCGATTTGGGCCAATTTCTCTCACTGCAGATGATTGCAAGGAGCCGAAGCTTAAGAAAACGCCAAGACGTAGCTGACTCAAAGAGAGAGTGAGAGAGAGAGAGAGAGACAGAGAAAGAGCTGAGAAGATAGGAGGAGAGTAGAGCGGCGAATTCTCCGGCGGCAGACCGACCACAATACACTCACATGCCCGACACTCTCCCTCTCTCTTTCAAGCACCCAGCTAGCCGTCTCTTTCGCCGGCGGACTGGCTGGCTTGTCTCCGTCTCGTTTTAACACACTTGAGGCCAAATACTTGGCCAAGTTTTGCCAAAGTTTGCAAACCAAAATTTCACCGAAAATGTGACACCAACGAACCAACCAAACGAACCACTGCAGCACCAGTCCTCCGACCCGTTTTCCCACCCAATTTTCCAGCCTGATTTTCCACCCACACCCAACGTCTCGAAGAAAAGCGTCTTGCAAATTCAGGCTGCTGCTGCATTACTTGATTGGCATGGCTGCATGACATTTTCCCACCCACTTTTCCCACCCGCCTACACAGCACACATCCGCATCCTGAACGTATAGCTATAGCCATGCTATATCTGTAGCCATAGCCCTCTATATGTGTATATATAGTCATTGATATCGGTACAATGCGGGCGAACTGGGTCAAACTAAGACAAGTGGAAGTTGTCATCATCTCGACATTTCGCCATGTCTGGCGTCTTTTTGATGGAAACTTTTGCTGCTCAGTCAAAACAAAGGCGGGCAAAAAACAATCGCTGGGTGTGCACCTATAGATGTTGTGCGTATATATATATATATATATGTATATATATATAGCCGCATATAGCCCCATATAGCAACGGATGTCATTGAGATGGCAACTTTCGTTTGAGGACTTATTGTCTGACAAAGGACCTTTCAAACTTTCGCACTGAAAAGGACTTTCAAGACGTTTTCATTAACAAATGCCAGTGGGTGCTGAAGTTGCACACTCAATACTATGGCAAGTACTCAAAAAATGTGTCTTAAGGACATCAATAAATTTATTTAATGCTCGCTGGCATTTTTAACTCGCAAGTTCTTAAAATGTATTTATTTTTCATTGGCACACTCATCAATCCAGAAATTTGTATGGCACTTGCCTTAGCTTTCAAATTAAAAATATTTAACTAAGCTATTGCCTTAGGTCTTCAATTGCAAACGTTTAACTAAAACATTTGTAGTTTTGTAATCAATCAAGTAATGATTATGTAATTAACATAAATTAATTAAAGCAAAGCTCCATTTGTATTATAATAGTTAAATAATAAAGAAATCATAAGCGGAAAAGCACAATCTTTAAGATAGGCAGACATTTTCGCGATTACTAATTGTTTTTCCTTATTTAATATTATTATATCCTCTTTGGTTTGTATACTTATAAAAAACATGTTCTTGAGCTTCTCCAGCTGGCATCCCATTTTTTAGTAGCGCACACAAAATGGCAATAGTAACAGTCCGCAGAATCACGAGGATCTTTGTCGGGGGTTCCCCCACTTAACCCTACAGTGGCCCCTCGTTTTGTGCCACCCCTGACCATTCCTAACCCCCCTTTTTCCAAACTCCTACATTTTTCAGCCAGTTCCTCTAGGTCCTTGTACCCATATAGAAATCGTTACCGCCCACGATTTCGAGTGCTACTTAAAGTTGGCGTCGACGCCGACGGCGACTGCGGCAGAGGCAGCGACTGCGACTGCGAAGGCGGCAGCGGCGATGGCGATGGCAGACCGTTGAGCAAATTGTGTTTTCCATATAATATAACATCACGTCGATTTTGGGTAACCCAAAACTATGTACATATGTATGCCACTGTCTGTGTCCAAAGCGCACACACAACCATAGTTGTGGGCGGGAGGGGGTTGGCCAGTGGAACAGAGACAGCCAGAGAAAGAAAGAGATAGAGGAAGAGGGAGAGGTAGCTGGAGAGAGAGCGAGAAAGAGAAAGAGGGAGACCCCATAACTGCAACCTAAATATGCGGTCCTGTAAGGAAACCCTATGTGCGATAAAGGGTTAGCCGCTTTTGGTGTCAGTTTTGGGTTTGCCATTCCTCGGCTTTTCCACCGCTTTCCCAGCGCTTTTCCCCTCGTCCTGTTTGTTTTTGCTTTTGCTCCTTTCTGTGCATTTTCTTTCCTTTTGGCCTTTTGGCCTCACGTAACGGCATTCGTCGATGGCTAGCCTGTGTGAGTGTATTCCCATTTGGGACACTCTCAAAGCCGCCTCCCACTCTCCACGCTCCTCTCTCTTCCAAGGACTCTCCCAGGACCCTCCCCCTGTACACGAGTGGGTCTATCTGTGTGTGTGTGTGTCCCTCGTAGTGTGTGTAAGAGCATAACGCGGTGCCATTGGTGCGCCGCAAAAAGCTTTCATGAGTCCTCCGTCCTACGCTTCGGCTTTCTTTTTCCTCCGCTCCGCTTTCTTTTATTCTGGACTTTCTTCCACATTCTTTTTTTGCCCCCATTTTTGGGTACCGCAATGTGGGGAGATTCTGGTTGGTTGCCATGGGGCAAGGAGCTGGGGAGAGGAACGGGGCGCCTGAATGGGCAGCCCAAGTATGCGACGGGCATACAGGACGTATGCTTATTGCCGTCGTGGATACTTGGACCAATGCTTGGATACTCGATGGGCGGCCAAGAAACCCACTAAGTCCGCAGAAATTTTAATATCAATTGCCATTTTTGATTCGATGATTTTTTGTGAGGATTTGTTAAACTTCCACTTGTTAAAGTTAACTGCGTTTTAGGCAGAGTACTTTAGATATTTTAAAACGTAAAGCAAAAGGAATATTAAGTTGTCAATTTTAATGTTTTTTTTAAATGATTCCTAACCTATTTTTGTTGATTTTTACATAATCAAAATACAAAGTTTTGCATCTTTACTCTGTTAACAAAATACAATTTGAACTCCTTAAATTCGTTGTACGGATATTTAATAGGGATCGAACAAAAATATCGTAGCTGCATAATACATTTAACATCATCTTACACCTTACATCTTTTACATCTTAGTTGTTAATCAAATTATAATAAATTAAATAAGGCATATTGTTAAGTTATTAATTCCCATGTGAACTTATTGACATGTTAATTTCAAAAATTATTTAAATACCAACTCAACTAAAGAACTAATAAATACAATTTGATGTTCAGGTATAAACCGAATAAAACTATAATTACTTAAAAAAAACCCATTTTCTCTAAACATACTTAAATTTCAAATTAATAGAAAATATTTATTATCTGCAAAACAAAGTGAAATATATTTCAAAAACAATGAAAATTACTGACTTATATTGTTTCAGAGAATTTGTTAATTTATCAAATAGATGTATAGTATAGATGTTCCTCTAATGAATTCACACATCTCAAGTACTTTCGCTAATAGATTTCCCGCTCCCACCGACTTGCCGTCGGCAAATGCGCTGAAATTTCTATGCCACCGACGGCAAATGCGATTTCGCCGCCAAGGCTGCGAAATCCGCCCACTGCCGGAAAAGCCGCCCAGCCGCCCAGCAGCCCACAATGAAAACGAAAGGCAACAGAAACAGAGCGCCCGAAGTGCGGCCAAGAAAATGCTGCTGCTGGCGCGGCTGGAAGAGAAAAAAGAAAAAAGAAAAACGGAAAAGCAAAACGAAAAACAAAACAAAAACGGCAAAGGAAAAAAACTCAGCGGCGCGCAACAATTTCTCACCACAAGACGTTGCCTTGGAAAAACAGGAGTGGGCGAAAAAAAAGGAAAAGCCAGCCGGTTTCCTAACTCACCACAAAATAAGGGGGTGGCGGGCGGACGGGCGGTTGGGCGGATTCCCGTGGGTGGGCAAGGGGGTGGCGCTACTGTTTCCACACTTTGAGCATCGCCGACGAATCAGGGGAAATCGCCCAAGTACATGGCCCGCATTTTCACTCGACTCCGGTCGAGTTTCACTCGAATTTCCGAGAGCACAGAACTCGACGTCTGCGCACCAGCGCCATCGCACAAATACAAATGCAGAGGGAAAGCGACGCCGGCAGCGGTCGGAAAATAAAGAAAGCAAGGAAATTCTGTTGCTGTTTTCCGTTCAGCGCGGACATCGCGGCAGCTTCTGTGCTTTTGCCGCTGGCATTTCGTTACTTTCGGGTGATCCATTTTCTATTGACAACTATGAGTTTAATGACGAACCAATTGATTTTCTAATAAAATTTGATTTTACAACACTAGTTTCGAATAAAGCGGAGGTATTTATTATAAATTAGAGGAAAATTAAATATGCAGCTTAATTTCGCTTGGGATAAATGTCAGAAAGTAAAGTAAAACCATCTTGCACAGCAGTAGAACTTATTGAATGTTAATGCATTTTTATACCAACACTTTTAATGTTTCAGCTATTAATTTCAAAATATTCCGTTAATAAAAAGATGCAATAATAAAGAATAAAATTTTGGTCGAAATACTTAAAATCGAACTAAGTATTTCAGAATAAAATCTATTTGTAATCCCTATAAATGTTAGCATTAACATAAGTTTAATTGAGTAATTAGTTATTATTTGTAAATGAAAATATCTAAAAAAACATATGCATATATTCAAGAACCCAAGATAATTACAAAACACTTAACGTATTTATCAGTAATACAACATTTTGAATATATTTTCGTAAAGTATCGCAATAATTTACATCTCAAATAACATTCGTACAAACTAAAAAGTGAGCATACATCACCATGAGTCTCGTGACTCAATAAGTTAACAATTTGGCAATATGTTTTTAATCCCCGACCGCCAATTTTGTGTTTCTTGGCTACACGGCAACCCTGGAAGACAAATACAAATCGCACAATTTTCTTCGCCTCGCCCGGCAAAAAAAGAAGGGGAGCAAGTTAATAAAGACCTCCCAGTCAGGCAGCTGTTGCCAATCACTTATCGGCGGCATTTGCCACAGGTGAAAGGTCGCCACACTCCTCACACTCCACACCCCGCCACACCCCCCACTTTCCACAGCTACCGCCCCCTTGGCAGCCAAAGTGTCTGTCATATCAGTATTTACATGTATTTGTTGTAGATTTGCAAATTGTTTTGGCAAATTTGTTGCTATTTTGTAAGCTCCTGACAGGGATCCCTGGTAACGGAATCCAGCCTACTTCACCCCTGTCACCTGGAAAACACCCGCCCACCCACACACACGCACGCACCACACGCACAAATTCACCGTTACACAAGTGTTGTCAACACATGCGTTCAATAAGTGAGACATGGGCCAATGGTGGTGTGGGTGTGCTGCCCGGCATGCCAAGCTCACACACACAAGGCCGCACCGCCAACACCAACACACGTGCACGCAAAGAAAATATTTTACTTTCTTGATTAGATTTGTCTTAATAAAACTATATTTAAATGATAAACTGATTGCAGTTGCTGCAAAATCATACACAAGTCGAAACACTGCACTTATTATAATAAATTACTATAAATTATTATTATAATACGCAGTGCACTGGGGATCTAGATTTTTACATTTATAATTACTAAATTGTTTATAAATAAATAATATTGTAAGCGTTGGCACTCTTTTTAACAGTGCACACAGCTCAAGGCCAAGGCGCAAACAGGCCGCAAGTGATTGCCAAAAAAAAATGGTAGCATACTTCTCAGCGAGCCGAAGGAAAAAATGTCCTTCGCCGGCATTTCGGCAAACATATTTTGGCGAATGTTATAAATAATTTTAAACGCACACCTTGTTGAACCCCCGTTGAAATGTTGCCATTTTGCAGCCTCCCCTTTTTATTTTTTACTTGTTTTTTTTTTTGGCCCAGGCCACGACCCTCGGCGTATTAGTGTCGCATTGACACGTAAATTGACATGAAATTGAATCAATGCTGTAATATGTCCTTGGGGGGAGCAGCGCGGAGCAGGGAGGCGGAGGGAGTGCCTTGGACTCCCACAAGGACAATGACTTTAAAATGACGCCCTGCGTGTGTATGTGTTTAGCTCTTGTCTGGCAAATTGAGCTGTAGGCCTCGCCTTAACCCCCAACCGCCCGCCGGTGACTGTGCAAATTTTGTGCGTCTGTCTGCATGTTTGATTATACGTACTAAATCATCTCATTCTTTCGCTCCCTCCCTGCCTTTCGGCATTTTTATTTATTTTCTGGCGAGGGTGATGCCGAGTTTATTAACTTGTTTAAAGGCAACGCCGTTTAACCCTTTAAGGCCAGCAGCCACCCCCGCAGCAAAAGGCAAGAACATGATGGAATATGTTATCGACGTCTCAGTTTGTGGCGGGACCAGTGAGGGGTTAAGCTGAAAAGTACTGAAAACTTTGAGTTTTTATATTTCATTTACCTTGTTGCTTTTATTCGAGAGCACATCTTAATGAATAATAATGTATGGATGCTCTGCCTTGGAATTAACAACAAATAATAAAATGCTAGTTCTTAACTTGGATAATTTGTATCTCTGCCAGTGCTGAGACTTCAAAGCCACGCAGCTAATGAGAGCTCATTGATTTGATCTTCTGTCGATTGGCATTCACTTGCTGGACCGAAACCTCAACACAAAAAGCGTAAGCTCTTATCCAGGACAAACAGGATAACCAGAATAGCCGTGTGTGTGCGTGTATATGTGTATTTGTATTTAAGGGTGGAGTCAGCGCACTTTGATCTTTGCCTTTCGACTTTCGCCTTTGACGGCGGACCGGCAAAAAAAGGGGTTTTAAATGAATAATCTTAAATTGGCAAAATATGCTCGTATGTCGAGCATTGTCTTCTGCAACTCCGTGAAAATTAGCTCGAACAGAAAATTCATTTACAACATTGGCGCATCGCCGCCTTTCTGCTTTTTCTTTTTTCTTCTCATTTTGTTTTGTATTTTACCCTTCTTTCTGCGTTTTTATGACATAAATTACATCAAGCGCAAAATTTTAATATAATTTTCACTAAAAAAGGCAACGCGAAACTTTTTTAGTTACACGCCCTGCTCATCAAAGGAGCGAAGGGGGCGGGGCTGGGGTTGGAGAGGGGAAGGGGGAGCAAGGCGTGTGTGAAACAGGATATCCGCTGCGGAAGCTACAAATTTTCCACTTTTCCACACACACACACACACGCAGCTGGAGAGAGGAAGGTGGCACCTTCCAAAGGATGTGCGGCAGTGCTGGAAAGTAGGGAAATTTAGGAAAACAGCACGGCAGGAAAAGCGCACCGGCTTAAATAAATAATGGCATATCTTGAATTTGATTTACAATGTCGCAGACTTTGATAGAACTTTGCTGCAATTCAACGATGGAGCTTCGTTGTCACAATTAATATGTTGCTTGTTCTTTTGCTTTGATCTCCAGTTGCGGCGATATTTTCTTTCAGTGTGCCGGGCACCCTGCAGAAACTTGTCACTAATGTGCCCCTGCTTACAACGCCATTTTATATTTATTTCGTTACATCGTCTCCGGGCGAAAAGGACGCTCCACTATATACTTTATACCATACTGCTCAACTTCTCTCGCACATATTTGCCGAGTCCTTTTAATCATTTGGCAAACTTTCCCTGACACGCAGCCCGAGATCCCGTTAAAGGAGTCAACTACGTTTTCCGCATGCCAAAAAACTACTCACCAACACACGCACACCAACACGCATGTGTCGGCACAAAGTCCTTTTAGTTTTTAATGTAATTTTGAGACTTTTTCAGCTGCTGTGTCACTTTGCTCACGAGCGGAGCGAAGCGGGGCGGGGCGTGAGGGTTATGGCACTCGGAATTCCCCGCCAATTTCCCCCGGGGTCACAAGCTATTTCTCTAAGTGATGCGCCAGGACATGGGTAACAGTTCAGCCAAGGGTTTTGGACAAGAACATGCGAACTTGGTCTCGAGCTCAAGAGAATCTTCGAATTTGCCTAAACTAAGTTAAAGTATTTAAGAAAATCGCTAAAATTGAAAAGCTCTGAAAAATAGGTTTTTCAAAATTATAAAATAAGTTGAGACTAAAGTTAAATATATTTTTTTAAATATATCATTAAGCCTACTTGATTTTATTAGAATAAACGTTTGTTCTCATTGATTCTATTTAACTAGAATAGCAACGACATAATTTGAATATTCCAATTTTCCAGTCCATTTTTATACATGAGACTCTGAGAAAGTCAAGGCATTTTGTGCCATTAGGACACACAATTTCATAAATGATACAGTGCCCGAAACAAGTGGTTCGTAAGCCTTTTGCCCGAAGCGAATCGTATTGAATGGAATGGAATCGATTCGAAGGGAGCTGAAACACCCGAAGGCCTCATAAATTTCATAGCGAAATTGTTAAATTTTAATAAAATCAAAGCGTATCAAAACCGATTTGTTCACCAAGCGACGACTGTTCCTTGGGTTTTTTTTATTTCCCGGGCACGCAACTGCCACCCCCCCAGGACAATTGTCCTTGCCATCGTTATCCTTGTTCGCAGCCTGGTTGTATCGCGTGTTTATTGTTGCAACAGTCGCGCGGGGCTCTTTAAAATAATTCAAGGCTTAAGGGTTGGGTTTGGCTTTGGCTTTGGATTTTCGGGCTTCTGGGCTGGCGTTTAACCCCCGCGATGCGCATTTCCAAGTCGCTTTTCGTGACTCGTTAAAGGATTAAAATCATTTTAATGGATTTTTCAAGCTGTTGTTTTGTTGTATAATTGTCGCCTCCATTGTGCCTCGCTCTGTTTTCATAAATAGGGCACACATTCAGCTGGCAGCAGGGTGGCATTGACAGCAACCCATCGTCCTTCGTCCTTCGTCCTTTCCCCGTCTCATTTGTCATCATATTTATGCTAATGGTTCGAGGTGTTAATGAAGCGCGGTCTTAAGAATCCAATAGAATGAATGGTGGTCTGAAAGCCACAAGAACTCCTAACCAAAGCGAAGTTCATTATGCATTTGTTTTAGAAGTTATTTTAAATTGTTTAAACATTAAAAATAAAGTAGAAGAGCAGGCAGAACTATATACTACCTTATTACAAAATATTGAAATAATTATGACTGGTTGCACACTTTAAGCAAGTAAAACGAGATATAGATTCAAAGATTTATTGGTTGCCTGGCTGACAATATAACATTTAACTATATAAGCACTTAAGATGGATAACCAAGTCAGCCAGAACATAAAAAAGCTCTTATTCAAAACCACCTTTTCTAGCGGCTTTCAGTGGCCAAAACAGACATAGCCTTAACCCCACAATCCATAAAAGCGCAAGTCAGCTCATTAAGGACTAAGCCCGACTCAATTTGCGATGAGCCCGAAAACGAAGCCCGCGGCCATCGTGGCAAATGGAAATGGAAACCTCGGAACGGGTTCTTATCATAATGAGGGGTATTTCCGCGACCTATCGGGTTATAGACAAAGATCTCTAATTAACCCATTAGCCAATCCCAGCCCGATTTTCCAGCTTTTTGTTGGCCCAAAGCCGCGGGCATCGGGATTTTGGCTTCGGTTCGTTTAACCCCTGGATAAAAGGTATATTTATTTACAGCTAATTTCGCGTGTGGCCCGCGGCCAAAATAGACAGGCAATAAGCTCACCTGGCTTTAACCCTCCACCCCTCTGGCATTAACCCCCGACTGCCCATTTGACATTGATACGTGTGGTTCGGTGTCTAACGAGCGACAAGCCCTTGAGGCCATTTCCCAAAAGCCGCTTAGTTTCCAGTTTAGCTCCCATCAAACTCACTGCACCGGGAAAAAGATTTTAGTGGATTTCAGTGCCAAATTAAGGCGTTCCCACTGATTTCCAAGCTTAACAAAAGTCTTAATTTAATCAGGCAAACGATTTGAATCTTTTTTTAAAGGAAAATCCATTGTCCCTTTTATTTGTAATGAAATAGTTTTTGTACAAACTATTGTTTATATTTTAACGAGACTTAAATCATTTTGACGAATCAAAATGGCTGAATTTCTCTCAGTGTGGCGGCGATGTTATCGCTTAAGCCTTCCGAATCCGATTCCCCCGGATGCCTCCACCTGTTCCGCTTACCTGGCAACTTGAAGGGCAATCCGGCCATAAGTGGATCCGGTCCGAAACGTTGTGGCCCAAAGGCGAACGGATGGAATCCCTGGTGTCGCACCTTCGATCTGGGTTCCCTCGGCCCATCCACGGTCACCTTGATGGCCTTGGTGTAGGTGGCTATCTGGATGGGGTTCGTCGAGATGACAATCGTCAGTGTGAAGCTCTTGCCTGCAAAATATATTAAAATAAAATAAATCGCTTAAAATCGTATACATTTTTGTGAAAATTTAATCGAGTTATGCAAACAAGACTCAGTACAAGTGATTTTTTAAATAAAAGCCACTAGAAAATCCTTATTAATTCGAATTAATTTACTGTTTGCAGCTCCAATATTCATCTTAATTTCAGTTTTTTAACACGATTCCTGTGAATTGCAAAGGAAAATAAACCTTAAAACCACTTCAAGCAGCCAGCCCGTGCAAAATATTAAATGTTAATTTTTGGCGACCATTCCAGTGCAGTCAGGGGTCAGAAATACACACCACCACCCATCCAAACCACCTTCCCCCACCCACTTGCCACGCACTCTTTTTGGCACTCCCGCGGCAGCTGCAAATTATGCTGCGAATTTATAGATTTGCCATGACCCTTTGGGTTGCCATGGCCGAAGTGGCATGGGTTCTAGTGGGTTCTAGTGGGAGATTGGCCGCCGAACTGCACATGGAAATTAAAGTGCGGAATTTCGAATGGGAATGGAAAAATGGAAACGGGCAGCGGTAACGTTTTTCGCGAAAATTAACCCCCGACGGAGTTGTGAAAGCTTCATAAAACCCACACACACCCACATCTAGACATGCACATATTCAGATTTGCACATTTCCAGAGCGGAGCGCATAAATGAATGAACGAGTGCAGGATGCTGCGAGCCATGGGGATCATGGGGGTAATGTCAGGCAGGGGTGGGTCGGGTTTTGCGAATCGGGAACGCAACTATATGCACTTCCTTCGCGGCCAATGCAATATTAAGTAGCATGCGGCGACTTTGACATGCCAACTATTGTGGCGTTGTCTGGACCATATTCCGTCGTTTTCCTTATTCCATAGCCCAAATCCCATATAGCAAATCCCAGATCTCGTGCCCTTCACCCAGCGACCCTTAACCCTGCACAGCCCGACAAAGGAACCCACCCCCGAAAAACTGGGGCGCTGCATATTTGAAATATCCATAAGGTGGAACTCCCAGACGCGCGAATTTAAAATTCATTTGCCAAACATTTTAAATGCCAATGTGCTTGAGTTAATCAACAAAGGTGAAAAACTCAGAGGGGAATGTTCAACTTTTAAGGGAAAGCTTTATAAGAAACAAGAAATTATTTTTGCAGTATTTACTACTGATAAATAATTGTTAACCCATTTAACCCACCACCATTATGCTCAGGATTTTACCATTTATCTAGTTCTTTGTTTATATAGTTTTTATTAAACAAATAGTAGCGCTTAAAAGTGTAACAAATTATTATTTAGATTTAGGAACAACTTCACTGGACTCTCCTTCACTCTACGCTCGCTCCCTTTCTATCGAAGCTATCGATATAGGGTTGCATTTTAATCAGGGCTGCAATGTAGAAGTATCGAAGATCTAATACCTATTCCCACCGCGAGTATTCTTACTCGAACCAATTACCAAATTCATATGAGTGGATCATAATGAAGATTTCTTCCAGGACTCGATGATCTGTTATGCAAATTTTCTTAGTCATACGGCCTCATAATCCCCCCCAGCCGACGAATAATTTCAAGTCATTTGCAGCTTTCTGGTCTACAACCAAATAGGAACACATAAAAAACAAACAAACTTCTTAGATTAATATTAAATTAAACGAAGCATGCAAAAAACGCAAGAAGGCGGTAATCATTAAGACAAAGGGCAGCAAACAAACTGACGACGTCTGAATTTTCCCTTGGCTCTCAAGCTGTAACGGCTGCGATGGAGCAGTGGCAAAGCGGGAATCCTGGGTAGCGGGACAGCGGAAAAGTGGGGGAAAACCCCAGAAACCCACGCAAGAAAACAAATGAACATAAACACAGGCGAAACGAACCAAGAAACCCAACAAAATGAAATGAAACTTTTTTAATTATGCGCCCTCAGCAACAGCAGAGCAGAGCAACAAGCTGGAAAAGTGGGTGGGAAATGGAAAATCCCGATGTGGTGATGGGGGGTCGGTTTAGTGCTGAGACGGGGGGCTTCAAGTCAACAAGAAGGAGTAACCAGAGAAGGCTCGCAAAGTGGCTAAAGACAAAAGACTTTGGCGTCGTCTATTTTTGTTTTTAGTTTTTTCCTTTATTATTTTGGCTCGCTTTTGTGTTTTGCCAAATGAGCAAGAATTGCAAATAAATCTGTAGCTGCTAGCCATTTTCCACCAGGCCTCACCGACCCCCCGCCCCCTCCATTTTCTGTCATTTTCCAGGGGGCGTGGCATGCACAACAACGGCGACAAAGAACTTTTGCCTGCTAATAAGATGAAAAACCATTAAAAGTCGACACAAGTCGCGTCCATTGCAAGTGGAAAATTTGTGGGTGGCAAGGAGGTGTTGAGAATTCCGAGGGAAAAGGGGGGCAAAGCCAAGTGGGTGGCAGTGGGCGCGTACTGTGTGTGCCGGGTTAAAATGTTGTCATTTTCGCAACAAAGCAGAAATTATCACCACTTTGCAAAAGGCGACGACAACGACGACGACGGAAAAGGAGTTGGAAAATGCGGAAAAAGGGCTGGGAAAATCGAGGGTGGCGCCGCGGGACGAGGCGTCTCGGTGGCGATGTGGACAAAGTCTGCACCCTTTTAACAGGACCCAACTGCGACATGTGTGTGTGTGTGTGTGTGTGTGTGGGAACACAGTGGACGCAAAGGTGAGCAGTAGATCAAAACGGTTAAGAACTGCAAACGGGTATAGTATTTAAAGTTTTACCAATATATATGTAATAATATTTTATAACTAAACAAAATTATCATTGAATGTTTATAATACAATACTTAAACTAATGCAAATATATTTACACAATTTAAAATCCTTAAAATCAATGGCATTAATTCCACTGTAACTCATTTATGTGGACCCCAATGTGTGTGTGTGTGCTGGGCGCTAAGTGATTTTAAAACAAAGTTTTTGAAACGTTTAACCTTACACAACAAAAATGTTTCATTTGCTGGCAGTGCAGAGCAGAAGCCAAAGCCTTTGCCTGCATTTTAACTTTCGATGCTGATAATGAAGGCAGACCTGCCCCCAAAAAGGGGGCGGATGGCTGGCTGGCTGGGTGGTTGGGTGGATCCAGGACAGCAAGGACACCGACAAGGGTTCGTATGCTTAGGCAATTTAATGGCTGCCACTGCCACTGCTCCTGCTGCCTTTTGCCTTGTGCGGCGTTAATGTCGTTAGTAGCATGGCGCCATAATTATAATTTGACATAAGACAAGAAGTCTGAGGTTGACAACAAAATGACATTTTAAATACAGCAGGATGCGGAACAAGGATTCAACCCCCAGGACGCGCAGCCCAACTCCACTTCACTCCACTCAACTCAACTCAACTGAGCTGAAGGACACGCCCATGCCAAAGCCGAGTGCTCGTATTTAGACACTTAACAGATCATAATTTCAACACTTTGCCTAATGCCAGTGAATTTGCTTAATGGCCGGGCCTCATCGACCATTTCCAGGGGATCAAATGTCGGTGGAGTCGGAATTCCTAGCCGTCTCAGCCTTCTTCTCCACCCACACATGCTCGAAACTTTGCCCTGGGCCTCCGAAAAATATCTTGGCATTACAATTCGCCCAGTTCGTTGGGTCCAGTCGAAAGTCTCTCTTTCTTGGCAGTTTATTTGCATAAGCTCCACTTTGACTCCCCAAAGGCACTGAGATCCATGAGCTCCATCCATAAATATTCATATGTTTATTTTATAGCGAAAATACACAGTTTGTGTGGAGCGGCCGGTTGCTCTTTTCCTTTGACTTGGCCAAGTTAAAACTGCGTTCAGACATTTTGTTGCTTGTTGATGTTGCCACTGTCGCTTCAAGCGTTTTTCATTCTTAAACTGTAGATGTTTGTCATCAAACTCTTTTTTTAACTTTAAGTACGCAGACACTTGACCCAAAACTGCAAGCGATCTCAAAGTTTCAATTTCAAACAATTTTCTATAGATTTCTTCGCAATTCAACTATTTTTGAACCAAATTTTTAAATCTAAAATTCCTGCAACAAATAGTGCTGTATTTCCCAAAAGAAATAATTAAATATTGAGTTATTATTCGTTTCGATTGCGGAGGTATTTATTGATAATGCTTTGAATCTGCACTCTTGAATTTTGGCCCTTGGAAATGGGACTTTCGCCCGAGGCGCTTTCTCTTCGCGAGGGTGGATTTAAAAATAATGAGAGTGGGATGCGTTTTGGTTTCACTCGGTTTCGGTTTAATAATCATAAATTGTAACCCTTTTTGGCGCAACTTCTTGGCTGCGCGCTGTGTTGACATCCGCTTCTTTTTGTTGTTCCGCCCAAGTCGATGGTGGATTGCTGGATTTTTGGATTTATGTTACATGGCCGCCGGGCGAAATGGCGATGGAACAACTTTCTCACATGCCGAAAAAGGAAATTAAATTTCCAGCCAAGTCAGAAATTATATTGGCAATAAATGAAGACACAGCCGTAGACGAGCGGCAAAATGAGACCGAGTCCCAGACGCTGCCTGCAATTACGGCCTTCGCCGTTCTCCATTGGCGGGGTTGGTTGACGAAACGCCGGGGTCCCGAGATACACGCAATGCTGCCAAACAGGAAGCCGGAATCGACGTTTATTAAAACGGAAACTCGAGACAACTGTGCGGCGGCATCGTCAGCATCAGCAGAAAAATCGGCCAAGATCCGGCGAAAAAGAAATCGGGGAAAAGGAAAATTAAGAGGCGGAGGCGGAAAGAAAATAAACGCGACAAAGACGATGGCGACAAGGACATAATTCTGTCCTTGGGGCTAGCTGATAAGCCAGCCCCACCCACCGAACCACCAGACACCCACCACCATTCAGCCGCCGCCCACCGCCCTCCGCCCACACAAAGGACGGCCGCTAAATTGCAATTTTCAAGATTTAAGCGTGAACAATAAATGTCACATAATCTGTAAGTAGCCAAATAAAGGGACTAAGCTATTTAATTTAATTTATCGCATTTTAAACATCCAGCAAAACAATAAGGCCGCCGACCAGACGAACGGCAAAAAAATGGTCAGCATAATATGTATATAAAGCGAATTTATTGATTGCGGTCGCTTGGACCAGGAAAATCCGAAAGTCGTGACTTATAAATACATTTTGGGTCACAATTTGTTGGAATGTCCTGTGATAAGAACAGCAAACATAAATTAAGGCGGTAGGAGATAGGTTAAGATAACACGAAAGTGACTGGGACACTTTAGTTGTTTTCTATGAATATTCGAGACTATTTTACATAGAGAAGGTGTAGAAAGCTGACTCTCAGCTAAATAAAATATAGTTTAATACATTAAATAAGTAAATGCAAATAGTTAAGATAACACGAAATTCTCTGGGAATTTGTACTTGGGTTTTTCGAGAATGCGAGAAGGTATTGAAAACTGACCCCCTTTTTAACTTCTTCGTTGAGTAAAAATAAAAAATAGTTTGGCTAACCTAATCAAGAGATTAAATGCTGTTTGTTTAAACTATCCTATAATACATTGTATGCTTTATTAAAAGGATATATGTGCTCATTTTTTATTGAGACTTTAAATGGAAAATGCTAATTTTTGCGTAGATATACCATCGCTGGGGCTACTTTTGGATTATGAAATATTTCCCTGCTTTTTGACGCTCTCCTGATCAAATTGGAATTTTACAATTAAGAAACCATGAAAGTGTCAACAAATCTTGAGGGCCAGTTGGGGTTTTTGGGAACTCCTTCTGCTGTTTCTCAGGCCCGATGATGCGGGCAGGAAAATCCTGTGACACATTTCATTATACAAATATCAATTAAGCACACGGCAAACACACAAATGACTAGAAGTTGTGTGCGTGCGTGTGTGTGTGTGTGTGCGTGCGGCAACACCAACCGGAAGTTAGCAACCCCATGGAAAATCGCGGGTGGGGGAGGGCTCGGAAAAAACCTGTCATAAGGGCTGGCGGCGGCTGCTTAATGAAAATTAAAAATTCAACATCAAACGCAAGGAGAATGTTAGGCAGGAACAACCCCCACGGGCGAAGAAGTGTTAATGTGCCATCTGATTTATTTATGCAAGCTGTATGTGGAGTGTGTGTCTGTGTACGGATTGCATGAATTTTGTGAGAATTCGTGACTTCAATTAAATTCCATTCGATACTCAAGGAATTTCCGACCGATGATGCGCAAGTAATTTCCGAAATTGGATACTGTGTGCCACCAGCAAACAGGCAAATACGAATGCAAACAAACACAAGTCCCTGTCCTTGTGTGTGTGTCTCCGTATTTGTATCTGTATCTGTATCTGTGTCTGTGTCCGTGTCTGTGTCTGTATGTGTGTGTGCATTTGTATTAAATCAAATTTTAATTGCGCATACTTGTCCCTCGGCAAATATTTGCAACGCTCGCTCGCCACCGCCTTTGACTGGAACTCCGTCTCATCCGCCAGCGAAACTGGCCAAAATGCTTTAGCGACAAGGAATTTAAGGCCAACACACATACGCAAACACACCCACAGTGTTCAAACAAACATTATGAGCCAACTGGCAACAGGCAAACAAGCAAACAAACGGCAAAGAAAATTCAACTGTTTATTCGCCCACCAAAAAAAAGAATGTATGTACAAGGAGCATTAAGTTAAGTTAAGCCCCCGGAAAAACGAAAGATAAAGTCACAAGGATCACGCTGACTAGAAACTCCAAAAAATCAGTTGAATCAGTTGTTAAATTTATAATTAAATTAAAAAAAAGGAAGTGATTATCTGCTGGAATAAGAACATACCCATAACAATCTATAGTAATGTATCTTTTAGTTGTTTCGTATCTATAGGTTTCTAAAATGACTGTTTCTTGATTTTAAGAACTTTTTTTTTTGTCCTTTAATTGCTTCAAGCCAAAAGCAGCTTTCAATTCAGATTTGGAGCCCAAACTTAAATGGTTGATAAAACTAACTTAAAGTTCTGCCACCCCACGTACACTGAAAAGAACTTAAGTGGCTTAGATAAAAGTTCAAATTTGTTTTGGCTCCTTTGAGATATGTTTATTTATGTGAATGTAATGAATGTTTTTTATAATCGAGTATTGTTAGTGCGTCAATGTTTCTAAATGTTTTAAGCCTTGAACAAACTTGACTTGCAACCCATCTTGGACTCGTTTAGCAATCCGCTAACTGGCATTGAAGATGCCAGGTTAGTAGGGGTAGCCAAGGCTGAATTCACTCGGCTATAATTCCCCTAACGATGCCCGAAGGAGTCTATATAAATACCCAGCTAGCGAGGTCATCGGGCGGATGGCGGTGGACTGGGGCTCTTGGGGTGGCTTTGTGGGTGGGGGGACCGGTGGGCTGGTGGGCTGGTGGGCTGGTGGGCTGGGCGTCTACGACTAATGCCTAAATAAGTAGTAGAGGCCGCCGCTGCCCCGCCCCCAGCAAAGTATCTAAGCGGCAGCTCCTAGGAAATCTGTCAAATGTCAACGGCAGCAGCGAGTTGGCAACGTTGACGTTGGCTCATTAAAAAACGAACTTGTCCCGGTCGATGTTGTTTGTGTTGTTGTCTTTTGGGACTGTTGCTGACACCTGGGCAAAAGTTTTGTGTGTGTTGGTTGATGCACGGAGAGAAATCAGCGGGGGAGTTGCAAAGTTGAACTGATAATAGTTGTGAACTTTATTACATTTTTATGCTTTAAACCATTAAAACACTTTATACGCTAAGTAAGTAGTTTGAAAAGTAAATCAAGAAAACAATATATTTTTAAGGAATATTTAAAGAAATACTGATCCATTTATGAAGTCAAGTATTTGTGAATAAAACCAATAGATCCAAAGGATTGACTTATAAAGTAAGCATCTTAAGTAATTTTATTTACTTTTAGTTTTTATGCTAAAATAAGTAATGTAATTATTTTAAAAGAAGGACTAGATTTGTTGGAAAAAAGAACGATGTTCATTTGCTTTTTAATGATTACGTTCAAGTGACAAAGTGAGTACTTTCTGGAATTAGAAAAAACCAGGAATTTTCGCGCAGTGCTCTTCGTGGAGGCCTTGGTTCAAAATGGCGACCATTTTGGCTGTTGGCCTGGGCGTTTATCACATTGCTGCTATTAATTAAGCTTAACGAGGTTACCACTCGCAACCACACCCCCTCGCCGAAAAATGTGGGCGCAACGGGTGGCGGGGGCTTCTTCATCTTAGTGCGGCAAACTTCATAATGAAATTTCACCTTCATCTCATTAAAAGTCTTGAGCATTTTTCGAGCGCTGTGCTGAAAATTGATGCGTGTCAGTTGGAAAAGGGTTTTTCAGTCCCAGTCGAGAAGGCAGTGCCACGCCCCTAATCCCCACCGAGCGCCCAAGTCTGTTTGTCAGTTTGTCTGCCATCGTGTTCTCGAGTTTTCCAGCATTCGAGTTTTCCAGCTGCTGGCTGCCAACGCTGGGGCGCATATTTAATTTTTAATGAAGTTTAATGGACGCCGGAAGCTTTAAAGAAACTGAGGAGCGGAACCCGGAACTGCGAACTCGGAACTCGGCAACTCGAAAGCACAGGAACTCAATGGGGAACCGAGAAGCACAACAGACCACTGGAATATTCACTCCAAGCGGAGCAGGTTGCACATTTTTCCATCAAATCTTCAATTTCTAATATGTGGTCCTTTAAAGTCACTTGGCCGGATTTGCAATCAAAATACTAAAAACTAGTCTCAAGTATAACTTAAAGTAGTTAAAGTTATAACTATCAAGCGATCACGAAAACAATCAGCTAATGCATTTGACAAAATTGACTGGCAATCAACTAACTGCACTCCCGAAAATTCCGGGGCTACGTAGTGCCCAGTCTATGGGTTTTAACTGAGCAATAAGGATGCAATAATCACTTGCAGTTAATTAACATATTATCTGCAGCTTAGATGTTGCATTGCACTTTGGTAATGCACTTCAAAGTGCTGGCGCATCAGTGTGCAGCTCTCATTTACATGCATATGGCATCAATAATTACATGTGCCGGACCCCCGAGCCCCGAACCCCGGACCCTTAACCCTTCACACTTCACCCTTAACCCTTGGCCGCCCGCCTGCCCGGCAGAGAAATCTCTTTCGACGAAACGGCATCCAAGTGATTGTAATTCATTAGTCGACAACAACAAGCCCGATGCATTTGTGCACATGTGTGTGGGTGTGGATTATGCAGTTTCCGCTTGGCTGCCACTGCAGTTCCATTTCCCCGTTTGCCATTTCCACATTTTCCAATTCCATTTCCACGCCTTTCCACGCCTGCAATTGCGATTGCAGCTGCTGATGCCGCCATTTTATCTAATTGCGTTGCACCCAAACCAACGGCATTACGCATACGCCGCGTGGTCCAAATCATTAAAATTACGAGTGCTTCACGCACGCGGAAAAAAAGAATTGGGCTTCAAGCTAAGAGCGGTGAGGGAACCACAAGATGATCAACATATAACAGTGGCTGTTCCGAAAGCCAATTCCGTTTAAAGTTCACTGCTAAACATCCCAAAGACACTAAAATACTTAGATTTCATAAATATAAAACCCCGAGCAGAAGCTTGTACAATATTCTCTTTCGGAAAACTAAAGGCAATGCAGTTCTTTAACAAAATGTTCACAGAATACTTCGTAGAAACTGTGAAAGGAAGAAGAATCGCAGTTTTAAGGATCAATCTGCGAGGTTCATTAGGCGTGACTTGCTCCGTTTCCAAATCTCGTTACATTTCCATAAAACCCACGAACGAGAGGCCTTGCCCGGCAATTGCGATAATGAAAGGCTCTTTTGCAGGACTATCAATAGAGCTGTCCTCGTGCGAGCCACCACCCCATTCGGCCACCCTTAACCCATGGAGGCCCTCATAAATTTGCTGCATACCGAAGGGCGCTGGAGCGTCTGCAGCCTTGACAACTGCAAGTGGCATTAGTTGTAGCGAATTCAAACACAAATACAAATGCAAATACAAGTGCAGATGCGAATTCAACGGACAGCAATTACAATTGCAGGCTTTGCATTACTTTTCCCTAGTACAAGGGATTTGCATTTGTTTGCTAATTGAAATTAAGCAAATAATACGAAGCGAGACTTCCACCCACGTAATCCCTTTGTAGCGCATTAAAACGAGAAGGGTTCGAAAAAAAATGAAAGTAAATAAAATGGGAGGAAAAAAACCGAAAGGGTTCCCGTTTCGGGTTAAATAATTTAAATCCATTTGTAAAACATTTGATGCTGCCCTTTGGCAATTGTCACGCCCCCTTGGCCCCTTGGCCCCTTCGCCCGCCCCATTTTTTCCTACTTTTTCCGCCGATAATTAGTATGGAAAAGGCGCTTGGAATAATCAAATGTTTAAAAAAGATTTGCCAAAGTGAATCCCAAGGAATTATTTGCCACTTGAAACGTTTAAAAATGTCAAACAAGAGGATGGCCGAAATGGCTGAGCTGGATGGATGGATGGATGGATGGATAGATGTAGATGGCCATAGAAGACCTCGCTGATGAGGGTGCCCAAGGAGACCTTAACCCACCACCGCCGCCCGCCTTCTGCCGCCTTTTTCGAGGGGTCAGACAAACTTAATGAGCAAATTGTCAAATGCCGCGGCAAAGCGCGCACTTAGACATGCCCTGAAAAATCCCCAAGAAAGATAACTTGGGCGAAAGTAAAAGTTGCCGGGGCTTTGAATAAACAGTTACGCTGATTTAATTTGCCAGCAACAAAAAAAAAACAAAAAATAAGAAAAGAAAAACCAAAAGCGAAAATAGGAAAAATGAAGGCGAGGGAAAATTCTATCACAGTATGTTGTCTGTCACCCTCGATTTGATTTTTAAATTGCGTTCGTGATAAATTGACGAAATGAACAGCAATAACGGCGGCGAGAAAAAATCTCAAGCAAAATTGACAACTGTCAAGACTGTCTGCCGTCTGGCTGCCCCTCCCAGTCGACGCCCCTGGACGTCCCCAATAGACATATAAAAATTAACTACAGACTACTTATCTTATTTGCTGATGCCTGGCCAAAACGAAGGACCAAGGACCAAGGATCAAGCGCACGGAAGATGGCTACAAAAGTTTGTCAGCGGCTTTTGATGTGTTGTCCTTTATATGGGCAAGTGATTGTGTGAGTGAGTGTGTGCGGGTTTTTGATTATATTTCTCGGTGCATGGGGTGTCCTTTTGGGTGTGACAATGTGCAGGGAACAGGATGCGAGCAATCAGCGCGAATGATATGCCAAATGGTAATGACCAAAAGTTAAAGAATACAGCCAAGCTGAATTTTCTCAATCATTCGTGAATACTCTTTGCAAAGTGAAGAGGGCGAAATATTGGCAATGAAAGGATGTTCACAATGTTAATTTGTTAGAAACAAACATATTAAAGGTAAGATATAATTTTGTGACTGGTTTTAAAAAAGACTTTTTGCAATATCCTTCTAATCAGTTCACTCACCCCTTCCGCTTCTGCCCACGAACCGCAGATCATTGAACTTGGCCACCTGATTTTTCATCACGGCCGTGCAGTTTCTCAGCTCCCCGCAGAAGTTCTCATCGTTTCCGGCTCTAATGGTGACTATAGTGCCATCCATGACCTCGCCCAGTGCCAAGACCTTGAAGGCGATCGGCAGAGTCTTGTTTGAGCGCCAGTGCGTGGGCAAAGTGGTGCAGACCTGTTGGGAATATTGAACAGTACTTGTGAGATTTACAGATATTAACCACTTTTATTTTAAGCTTTTGATACGAAAAAAAGCAGAAAGCAAGCTTCACCTTGCCTTCATTCACCACAACTTTTAATTTTTTTCATTAGCCATAACTTTTTAACTATCGCTCTCATTTGGGCAAGGTTAAGCAAAATATAATCTCATTTAAACATGACAGTATTGTAGTGAATTCAGTTTTGAATTGAATAACTTTAAATTATAGTTTTCGAGATCTCGACGATCGTACGGACAAACAAACGCACAGGAAGCTATAAGGAGGGACATACGGACGGACATACGGACAGACATACGGACAGACATACGGACGGACAGATCGCCTTGGGTAGAGACCCTGAATAAAAATATATTTACTTGTTGTATTTATATTCTATTTAGATGGTATAAAATATATACCATTTATATACATTTTAACAAGCAATTCCTCTCAAAGAGAAAAAAACAGATTTGATCTGGTCCAAAAAGAGTTTCTTTTTATACTACTAATGTGAAATTGGAATATAGAGCGCTTATTTGTTGACACTCATGGTTGGTGTTTTTTTTTTAGTTTGCTTAAAGTAAAAATCTTTGCAGCTATGAGATATGGGTACGCACCACATGTGGAGACCCCGTCTTGACCAGCTCGCCAGGATGTTCGGCGAGCAGGACGTCGACGGTGCGCTCGATGAGATTCTCGGGGGTCAAGTAGGGACTCGTGTCCACGGGCTTTGTTTTAACATTATTATTATTGTTGTTGTTGTTCGTGGTGCTGTTGTTGTTATTGTTAGTGTTATTGTTGTTGGTGGTGCTGGTATTGTTGTTGTTGTTATTGCTGCTGGCAGAGGACTCAGCATTCCGCCGCTTCGTTGTGGTCGTTGTTGCTGTCTGTTGTTGCTGCTGCTGCAACAACTGATGTTGCTGCTGCTGCTGGTGTTGCTGCTGCTGCTGCTGTTGCTGTATTTGATTTGAGGTGGTCGAACTGACCTCAGCAGAAATGTGCATTATTGCAGCTGCTAGCTGGGCACAAGGTATTTCAGGGCCCCTCTTTGGTTGCCAGTACTCAGTGGATTCAGTGGATTCAGTTGCCGGCGGGTTTCGTGGGTTTTCGGTTTGATTTCAATGCCTGCCTCAAAGAGTCGACGCTTTCAATCCGATCATTGTCAGCTCATTTGGTCAATCTGGAAAATTAATGTGGACGGCGAGTGAGATTCGGACTGCCAGCGGATTTTTTGTGTGTCTGTACGTTGTTCCCCAAAGCAATTTCTCTGGATATTCGATTGATAAATGAAATATAATGTGAAAAATAGGGAAAATCCATTTAAAATAAATCGAATAAAATACTTGAAAAATACTTTTACAGAAAATGTTTCAAAATGACATGAAAATCTACTAAAACAAAAGTACAACGAGATACATTAACTATAGATTGCACTGAATGCACTGCACTGTAATTTATTTCAAAAGCGTTTTTCGGAACACACACACACACAGATAATACTTTTTTGTACGAGCTGCGATGCTTTTGTTGCACTGCTTCTTTGTTTTCCAGTTTGCAGCCCGCATAAGTATGCTGCACTTTTTGTTTATTGCCGCCAGCGACAACAGCTCAATTATTATTGCACTTTGACCTCGGGAGGTCGGGGACACAAAGGCACATCCAGATTCGGAATCAGAATGAGAATCAGAAACTGTTGCTGTATAGTATCGCTATCTGGAAACCAAACAGAGAACAGAAGCAGCCGAATTGAATCGAATCGATTCGAAATGCATCGAATCGAATCGCATCGAATGCAATCGCAGCGAACCGCACACCTTTGCGCACAATTTGCATTTAAGCCGACGTCGGCGAGTGCAGCTCAATTAAATATTAAAAAATCATAACCAATAATGAGGCATTTCGACCCGTAGGCAGTGCCCAAACTAAGATGCACGACTGCGAGTGTGGGTCGGTGGGAAAATTGCATTTTATGTCCATCAAATGGCGAATAAAAATGGCAAAAAGCGGGGCGAAATTATCGAAAGCGCCAGATGTTGCCGGCTTGTGTTTGGCCAGCCAGTCGCTTTTGTTTAAATAAAAACCAGTTGCCGGACACAGCCGCGTTTTGTTTTCACGTTGCCGCCTTTTTTCCACCAACCATTTTCACGATACTTTTCACTACGTACTGGCCAGGTCTCTAAGCTATGTGAAATTATTTTGGAAAATTGCGCATTAAAAATTAAATAATTCGTTTCAGAACACATGTTTTAATAAATGTGCTTAAAAGTAAAGTTCTAAGAACTTATGCCAATCATTAAGCCATCATTAGTATAGGCTACGTATTTTTGCCAAAGTAAATTCGTAAAATGTGCTTAAATCAATATTTGAACTGTTTTTAATAAAATAATTATGATAAGATAATAAATGAGTGTGATGATTATGAAATGATTATTTTTTCCAAAGAGCATATAGCGTATTCAGAGCTTCGGCCTATTAGAACCCTTGCGATTTCCTTCTTGTTTTGTAATGTAGTCGCAAGTGCTGCACAAACACAATCGCACCTAAAGATATATATCTGTACTTGTATGTGCACACGCTGCGTATACGCGTTTTTTACAACTTCCGCTCCGAAATGAATACATGTGTGTACGTGTGGACCCATATGTATGATGATTATGTGCATTTTTTACCAACTGCCGAATGCAGATGTCCCGCCAAATGAGCTGGCCAAGCGACTATGTGGCGGCCCATGTGGCCACAGATGAGCGGAAGGGGGCGTGGATCGGGGATCGGGGATCGGGCCACCAAAGTCGGTCTATATAATCGGTTAACAAACAACTCGGTGGCTGGGATAGCCACACAATTAGACCAGCAAATGCAAATGAGGCAGTGGGAAAAAGATGCATTTATGCCAAATTGTGGTGCTTAGAAAATCAAAACAATTGACTTGGCAATTAAAGTCAAGTTTTAATGCCCAGCTCCTTGCTCTTAAGTTTGTTTCGATTGATTAGTATTTCATTACACAAAATTATCATCCTTACGATATTGGGAAATGTTAATAAAACGGTAAATAATGCCTAACAATAATTATAGATTTAATGCAATGATCAACAGATAGATCGATAGTTTATTGGATGTAACAACTTTAGTTGATATATATTTATTCGTACTTGACAAAATTGTGTGTGAAACAAAACAAAATTCGTTGTAATTTCTATAAGCTGTGTGTATTTTATGAACGATCATGGTTATCACACACTTACGTAATCCCAGTTTTAACACTTATTTATATTCTCGAAACACCTGGTGTTAGTTGGACTTAAAAACAATTTTATTTTTTGCGGGTATTTTTGATACGTCGGCACCACAAGCACTACAAAAAAATTATTGAATTTCGCCCAGACTCTTTCGATTTCGGGCTTTCTAATTACGGTAATTATTTGTAATTTTTTTTTTTTTCAGCCACCGGCACACACACAAGCACGCACGTTAACGCACACAGACGCACTGGCACAGACACAAGTGAAGGGACTTAGAGGCACAGCCACATGGACACATAGACGGGGGCTGAGACTGGCGATCGAATCAAACGACACGGAGATATTAAACTATTTTTTTGCGGTAACCATGAACGCGACCACTACGAGCGGTTGGCAACGCCGACCACCGACGTCGGCAGCGACGTCGACCGCGACCGCGAAGCCGGCTGAGGGCCCCCGATTTGGAATAGAGCTAGTGCACAGCATCCAACAGTAACGAAGTCTCACGCAGCGAGCTCACGAAGTCGCCGGAGGACGCGAAAGACGCGAAGGATGCGAAGGACGCGAAGGACGAGGAAGCGCAGGCGACGCCTCATCATAATCACAGGCGAAAAGAAACAGGACCACCTCACCTCCCAGGCACTCGAAAGCAGCCAACACCCCCTGCAACATCATCCCGCCCCCCAGGGGAACGTCTATGTCGACTTCTTGCTCAACTGCTGGGGGTATATACAGTCATGACTCCGCAAGACCAACGCGAAGGCTCATATAAGACCACTAATATCTTTTATCTTTAAATTTAAATAAAATTAAAATATTATTTGAACGGGAAAATTGCAGGGGACTGCACTATTTTTAATGCAATATCCGGCTCGGCGGACCAAAAACTCTGCTATCATCATATCATTTTGGTCCCTCGAGCCGGATATTGGCATCTTAAGTTGCAAGAAATCGGAAAATATTATTAGCAATTATGCAGACTACATAAATGGTATCTTGTATATTTTAAATATGCACGGTGAAACAGCTCCGTTGTCTACGCGGTTCCATTTATTGAGGTTTGATTGTGCCGCTTCTTGCAGTTTTTCCTCAGCTTTGGCTGTTGTTGTTGTTCTGGATGCTTGGATGCCGCCTCTCCTTCTTTTTGGCTTAACATTTACCGCGAGAACCAGTAGCAGCGGTTGTCCTCTGGCAGCGCAGTCGAAGTCGACGTCGAAGCCGACAGCGACGCCGGCAGCGGGAGGGAGCAGGGCAAGGGGCAAAGTAAACCGAAAACCGAAAACCGAAACCAGAAAACGTCAACTACACCACAAGCAGAAAGGCCGCAACGACGTCTTCAAGTTGGACAGAGAAGAGTAGACCCACCAACCGAGCCACCCAGCTCCCGGCGCCCACCTCACCGCCCACATACCACCATACCACCACACCACCCCCCGAAGAAAGGGCAACCCACCACGGATCTTAGAAAAATTGCGCTCAATTTTTTGGCGCACTCTGGAAAAAATTCCAGAGGCGCTGGCGAGAGTGAGAGGTGCATAGAGGGCGAGAAAGAGATGGGCGAACTTCTTGAGTTTTTTCCCAGGCTTTTCTTAGCATTTCAGTGTTTTTTCATTTTTCCTGCTTCAACCCCCGAAAGAATTCCTCCTTGGAAAGGACTCAAAAAAATGCTCTCATCTCGTCTCAAAATGCGAAAACGAAGAAAAATCCAAGCGAAAGCAAAGCGTTGGAGACGCGGCTTTGTGGCAAACCAGGAATTGGTAAGCCAGGGCGAAAGAGATGGCCTCTGCGCGCGAGAAAGAGAGCGCCAATGTCTTGTGGCTGCCATTTGCGGCCAAGAAAACCCGAAGAGTGAGTGAAAAATCGCAACCACATAGGGCACGGCCGCCCGCCCATCGACGAAAATATACAAAAAATTCCCTACAGGGCGGTGCTAAATACTTGCTTGGGTTTTTCGGCTTATTTATATTATATATACATATATAAATATATTTTCTTTTTTTTTTTTGGTTTTTTTCGGCTTTACACGTTGTTTTGTAGGCCTTTGCAACCCTCCTTCAGTTTGCGGTTTCTTCGAAAAAGGGGGTTAAGTGTGCGGCTCAGGGGTTAAGGGGTGGTGCACGGTGTATATGTGTTGGTGTCAGCGGTTGCGCACCACCAAGAATGTTTGTCCGTGTGTGTGTCTGTGTGGTTGAGCATTATGAAACCGCAGGAATTATTACACGCTGCGGTCGATTACTATATCAAAACTCCTCTAATCAGGCATCTGTATTGGACAGGGCGACTGACACACACACACACACATACGCAGAGGCGTAACCACAACCACTATTGCAACCACATCCACACACACACACACACACACCCACCCACCCACAGGCACGCACACTTTGACAGCCAACCAAAACTACGCGTTCCGCTTGAGTCGATGCAGCCAATGAGCGGATTTCGATTGCCAAGTCGCTGGCAAATTCGCCAGCCAGCGGCGGGAAAATCCCGCTGGAGCCACGGGAAAATGGTGGAAAACGGCGAAAAATCCGGGCCGGAGAAAACATAATAAGGGACACTTTGAGCCGTTACTAATTGGAATCACTTAGCATGGCAGTCATCATCAATCAAACTCCAGCCCAAATGGTGATACCTATTTATATTTCAATATTTCAAAGGTCTAGCAAGAACACATCTCAAATTGAAGTGTCTTAAAAGATGAATAATATCTAAATGTATCTTCGAAAAAGAACCAATTTTTTTGTTTTTACATATATTTTAAGTCCTATTATTATCACTTGATCATCAAGTGCCTAAACTATTGGCTAATGTTTAGGTCTCATATGTCGCCTGTGATTGTACGATCTAGATATATAGTATATCTAGTATATCTAGCACATCTAGTATATCTAGTATATCCAGTATATAGTTATCTAGTATTTAGTAATTATGCTTAAAATATCAATTTTAATTTTAATAATCTGCGTACTCATGGTAAAATTGTTAGATAAATAGAATACACATAAACTTAGAAGATTCTTCGTTGTTTATAATACCATTATGTGTATGGGGTATATCTTTCTCTTTCAATTTTCTACCTAAACTCACTTAGTTTTTGTTTTAAAGTCTAGTTAAATTTCTTTCTTTTGGCATCTAATTAGTAGATTTCCGCATGTGTGGCAGTGTCGCCAGTTTGAATAAGTTCTGTGTGCTTATCATTAGCCGCACACTCTGACGCACTCGTTAAGCTTATCGATGACACCCTTTCGCCTCGTTTCGCCCCAACCACGCCCACGCCCTTAAAGCCCCCCAAACCCCCCGAAGACCAACGCCCCTGCCCAAGAAACCAAGCCAATTAAAACGATAAACCAAAAATGCCCAGCGGCGTCACCAAAGAGGGTAAATAATAATGAGAACCGAGAGAGGAATAATGAAAGAAAAAAGGCGGACAAATAACGATTTTTACTTTCCACTTCCAGTTTCCTTGGCTTTCTTGCTCTAAACACTGAGAAAAAACCTTGTATAAATATAAATTATAAAAATATATTAATTTTTAATACTTATTTCATAGTTTCACCTTTTCAATTAAATCTTAAAACATTATACATAGATCTTCTAATCAGGAAAAAGACGAAATGTTTATGTTTTGTTTTTCAGTGCACCGTTTTTTTCCTAGTTACTGGCAACGAAAGGCGTTCAAGTTGCAAGACCGCTAAGCAACGACACCAGCACCGCCGCCCACCAACCACCCACTCAACCACCCACACCAGACCCCCCCCCCCCCCTTCCCCGTTCCCCCTTCGCCGGAGGAAGGACAATTATGAAGCAAGTTGGTCGCCGGAAGCTCGAGAAGCACAGTAGCGAGAAATCCTTGCTGCCGCCGAAAGATTTTGTGCAAATAATTCTAAAGTGGAACGACAATGGCAGCAAAGCGGTGGCAAGTGCCACTGAAGTGGGTGGGTGGTTGGGCAGTGGGTGGTGCAGGTGACAGACGGTGCGACACTCTTCACTTAAGGGGAAGGGCAATATTTACTTAGAACAGCAGTGCAATATGTGTGCATTTTCAAATGCATTTTAAGCGGTATTTTGTAATACGATATTAATATTAAAAAATATAAAAAATTACATTATATTGCCATAGTTATGATAAAAGTGTGTGATTCAATGTTAAATATGCTATAAAATGATTGAGAAATTATATCAGGATATTTGGTATACTCTTCAAGAAAGATTTTGACAAGCTTGCTTTAAATTTAAATGGTTTAATTACATTTTTCGCTTGGCAAAAAGCTTACAAAATTAAGAAAATGTAACAAATTTTAAAATTTTTATTGAAAGATCAAAATATTTAATAGAAATTTATGTAAAGCATCGTATTTATAGAGCCTACATTTTCTGATTATTATTTTAACATTTAACTAAACTAGTATAAATATAATTTTAATAATTATTTTTTAGACCAAATTGCGCAAAAAGGGTAAACAAAATTCAATTAAAGTCCTGCTTTTTTCGCAACTAAAGGGTTGCACCTCCTTCAACCGCCTTCCATTCTGCCCATTGTGTTGATTTTTCTTTTAATTGTTGCGGATTTGAGTTCTGACACATTTGTCAACCTCAACAAAAAAACCAAGGGAGGGGAGGGGGGTAGGTAGAGGAAGCCAGTCGGTATGGGACAAGGTTTGTTTATTATTTATTAGCCTGAGTCCGAGGGGGACTCCCTCCGTTGGGAGGGGGTGTGCGGGGTTGTAAGGACATGCGAGGACATCCGCTGGGATAATAATAAACATCGGGGGACTGAAGTTGTGGACAGGAGGAGGGAGGGGGACACCCCCAAGTCAAGTAATTTGTCAACGAGCCAAACAAAATAAAAACAACTATGACAGCAGCTACACTGGAAATTTAAGTTCAGAGCTTCAAGGATAAAAGCCGGATATACACTGGTGGTAGCAAGTAAATCAGGATAACATTCAAATGTGATATATCTCAATCTTAAGGCACTTGCAAACATAACTTACTCGAAAGCATTTGCGTTTATTGAACAATAAGTAATAGGATTTCTTCAAGTGTACACACACAGACACCTGTGTGTACGTGCATTTGTGTGTGTCTGTTTTGAGTGACATGTGTCAAAACTGAAAAACTACGCGAATTTGTGTCAAATACCCTTGTCAGTCCGCTTCAAGTGCAATAACACTTTGGCCCAACAAACACACAGGCTCGCTTAACCCCACACAGACCCCTTGCGAGACACAGGCCACCCTTTAACCCCTGGCGCCCCATTTTGAACCGGCATAAGGACAAAGATAAATACCGGACAGGTGCAAAGTGTGAAGTGGAGTGCTTTAGAGTATGAAAAAGTTTGGAATTTGGCGAGGATGCGGCGACTGTTGATACGTGTCACTCAAAAATTTATAAACAGATTACTTTTTAAGGGGATAACGGTGGCAAATAAATTTCAGCAGCTTTTTCGTTTCTAACAACATGGTCAAAATGAAACTTCTTTCAGAAAGCAATTTCCACTTCTTTTCAACGAGTACTTTATTCCATTTGCCATTATAAGCCCATCAAAGAATCAAAGTAAGATTTTAAACTGTTTTACATTTTCCTTCGCACTGCGCAGTTTTTTCTCCGCTTTCCGGAAAACCTCACACATGAGCGGCAATATTTCTGAGGGGTCAAAGGTCACGCCATGTCTCAATCCAACTGGATTCACCCTCGAGCTAAACGCCGCCGATTACACACATGGGAGCTGTAAACCGCGTTTTATGATTTCCCTTCGCTTTTTATGGACCCAGCTGGATGGGCCCCGTCGCCGAAATAGATCAGCAAAAAAGCGAAATTTGTGCAAATTGCAGTTTTGCCATTTATATTGTTTTTTATGATGAGATATGGCGAAATATGGTAGTCCTCTGGTGGTTGCTTGGTTGGTTGTGTGTGGGGTGAAGTGTTGCAAGTTGCTTAGTTTCCGATCCCATAACTCAAATCATTTTATGAGTTGTTGTGACAAAGGTATTGGCATTAATAGCACACATATGGCATTACTCTATTATATGGGTGCGGCAAGTACTTGCTCGATGAATCTAAAGAAATGCCTTTCTTTCTTTTTTGTAGATTTTATTATTTTAAATCTCTCGCAGAAGTACCAACATACAGGCCCAATTTGGTAGTAACTCTTCCAGGATATCCCAAGACACGTTTACTTCACGTTTCGAGCACAAAATCCATAAAAAAACGACTCACAAAAACGACAAGCTGTTGGTGCGTGCTGAGCATAGCTAAGAACCGAGATCCATACTTGTCCTAATGGCCACAGACATGGATATGGCCGGCCATGGAAACCCGAATTGGAGGCTAAGAGGTCTACAGCCGGATGACAATAACCATCGGGATAATAATAAGCGGCAGATAACCTTAATAATGACCAGAAGCGTCAAGGAATTACAAAGGAGGGAGTCCAAACTGGAGTGGGCACAGTGGATAAAGGACGAAACGTGCTCGATATTCAATAACCACATGGGTGAAAAAGACAAGGGACCAGTGGTGGCCATGTACTAGAAAATAGCTATAGCTCTACCGAAAATAAGCAAAAGGTTAAACAATAAATTAAAAACCTAATGATAAACTCTGGAAAAGATTCTAAAATATTCCAAAACTAAATACCAATACCAAACGAAATTTGACAGTTTCCATTAACTAATAATGTTTTATTAGTATTATTTAATATTTAAATTAGTTTAACTTCATAAGTGGGTGGCATTCATCATTCACTGCATCTACGCTTTTTAATTCATTTCATGAAAAGTATGCATGAACAGCATTTCACGATTTTTTTAGCCCACAAACGTTGACTTTTACTGTGTTTATGCGGTGCAGTTTTCACGCAGTATGCTTATTATTTTGTTTACATAATAGTATATACATTTTCTAACCAATACTTCCAGCGTTTCTTGTTTCCTATCAACGTAGACAAATTGAAAGCATGAAATTGGCTGTGTTGCATAGACCTGGCTTTCACGCTTTCGTTGAATCATGAATTCGCATGGCATAAACGCAGTAATTATTAATGTTTATATTTTCTAGATGGCGACACATATGTATAAGCTAGAAAACCGCCAAGTTGGCAGCGCTAGTGCGGCAAAGGGCTCAATAAAAAATTGAATTGAACATTTCCGGGTGGACAGCGCTTATGGCAACCGTGTGGGCAACCGGACAACGGCCCATGACTGACCCATTCAATTAAGCATGAAAAAAAGTTGCTGGAACAATTGGGGGAGTGGCCGTCTAGTCCATAAAAAAGGACATCACTTAAGGAGGAACTCGGACAGTGGCCGCAACAAAACACGCATCACTTGTCACACATACTTAGCAGACATGGGCGTGGGCGAAGGGGTCAGGGGGGTGGGGGAGGGGGGATGGGGAGTCCGCTTCCGGTGGCCCCCGCTCGTTCCCCCCGGAAAATCGCCTCAGTCATGTCCTGGTGTTGTTATTGAGGTGTAATACAATTTTTTGCCATGATACCCCATAACAATGGCTGAAACAGAAACGGAAACGGAGACAATTCAAACGGTTCTGGGTTTCACGAGACTTGGCGAATTACCTATAAAATAAGATATTATTAAAATATTATTTTAATTTTCCTTTATATTAGAAATATATTGTTCAAAATGTCCCATAATGATTTTATGGTATATTTTCTATTTTGCTAAAATCATTGCATTAGTACTTACATTCTTAAATTGAAATGGGAAACAATGAATTTATTTACATTTTATGCAGTATTTTCAATCCTGCCACGAATTCGCAATCTGGAACATTGCCAAAGTTGCCAACAGACTGAGAAATCGAATCAGAAAAGGTTAACGAGTCCTGGGCACATATGGCGTCATTAGTTTGGGATCGGGATGAAGGAATAGGTGGAGTGAGGAGCACGGGGCATGGGGCATCCAATCGTGGACAACGCATAAACTTGCAATTGAGCCAATTTGTAAAAGTGCGGCAAGCCCATTAAGATGAGGTCCTGGCAGTCGGGTCCTGGCAATCGAACGGCGGCCAGGACACCTGCTCCATCTCTGGATTCACCCCCATGTGAGTGGGAATGTGTAGATGTAGATGTGCACATATTCCAGATAGCCCCCAACCAAACGAAACTTTTGTTGGGCATCTACTTTGCATTACAAGCGCCCACATTAAAATTAAAATAAAGTTTTCCTGGGAATATATCCCTTTCAGTTCCGTCCAGTCCCTTGCTTTTTGGTTACTCGGTTCGTTTTCCCTTTTCTTTTTTTCTGCAACTACAAATAAATCTAAAACTCGCACATTTCTGATGGATACTTACACTTAAACTCACACACAAGGACACAAAGGATACGGGTCGGCCGCAGTTGGCCATTCGCAGTTTTATTTTTGCATTTACATCAGCCCACATGCATTATGCATACGTACTTATATACACGGGAATACATAAAAACATATATGTGAGATATTTATCCATCTGCGTGGAAGATGTCCTTTGCATACCCTGTACTTATTTACTAATTTACAAGCTCGAAACATTGCGAATAAATCAATTAGAAGCGGAAATAATGGCAACTAAAAACTAAAAAATATCAAAGCGATGAAAAATTTATTTTTTTTAAATACAAATATTTAGCTTATACTCTGAAATTTCTAATCCAAGTAGAGGGCATCGGCACTTTCGAGTGTTTCACTTGCTACCATCACTCACATTTGAGCTTAACTTCGCATTTCTTGTTGAATTTCATGTTAAGTTGCGTTCTGTGTCCCTTGTTTGATTTCTTTTTTTCGGATTCTCTATGGACTTTAAAACAAAGCGCTGGGCACAACAGCCAAAAGGGGCAGCATGAAAATAAAGTATGCAAAAAGTGAAACAAAAAGGAGCTCCGGGCACAAAGGATGCAAAGGATACAATAATATCCTTAAGCTACGAATGCAACATGAATTTGTCTTTGCTCGACTGGACTTCTCGACCTTTCCCCTCGCTCGGCGAGGCCAGAAAAAGATAAATAAATGTACAGCCATATATGGGCAAAAGTAAGACAAAAAAACAGGGCAGCAAAAAAAGGATACTCGAACTTTACAAATGCATGCACATTAGAGAGATTTACGTGTGCGTGTGTGTGTGTGTGGGAAAGCAGGGAAAGCATTCACATGCGACGCATAAGATTACTACCCACACACTCGAAAAGCCAACGTCCTTTGGTCCTTTTTGCCTTTGCCTTTGCCTTTAGCTTCGACACTTATTTTAATTTATTTCATTTTCATTTATGCACAACGCTTCAAATGTCCTTTTTCCTGCGCTGCCCTCTGTCTGCGTGTAATTAAATAAAAACGACTTACAGCCTCACACACACACTCGCATCTCGATGCGTTTGAATTCTCCATCAAGCTTTTACTTTAATTGCCCCAAAAGAACTTGGGGTATACAAAGTATATGGATCCTAAGAACCATCTATTTCTCGCAATCAAACAGCAAAAATCTAAACAGATAAAAGTCCGAACAAGTTTCGGGAATTTCAAAACACGAATACAATAAAAATACATCAAATATGCATGAATCATACATTACAAAAGGTATAATATTTAAAGTATTCCGATACATTTTTAAAAATAATCTATTAGTATCTAATAATATAAATAATAATAAAAAACAATCTATATTATTAATATAGCAAAAATGTTAACTCTATAATATATCCGTCGGCTGTCCTTTGAAATCTAAAAAACTATATGAGGAACTCAAGATTCATTCTTTTTATTTATTTTTATAATTTAGCAAAGGTCACTCTTACGCCCACAAACAAAATAAATTTGAATAATGTGTTAATTTCGAATTAAAATTTATTTTTCTGGTCAATACTTTTTTAATTGCGCCTCCCAAATTCCCAAATAACTTGAAAAAAACGTGAATTGGACTCATACTCATCTTGTGGAATATTAAATCGGACTACTAAAACATTATTAATAGTTATATACAAAAAATTAAATTTGGAAGTTATGATGATATGATGACTAAGATATGATAGCTCGGAAACAGTCGCTTTGTTCCCTCGCACTCCGCATAGCTTAGTAATGGGTATGTAATAGTCGGTACTCGACTATAGCGTTATTTCTTGCAAAGATTAAAGGATGGATTTAACGATAATGCTATAGATCGAAGCATCTCGCCTCTGCTCGAAGAGCAGAAAGGCCAACGACAAGTCGGAAAAGGACGAAAAGGATACAGCTGCGAGAATGATGTACAGCTGTGTTCAAAAAAATAGCAGTGCTTGGGACCTGCGAGTTTAAGATAAAAAATTCCTACGACATACAGTTTTAATGGTCAAATTTTTTTTATAATATCGTTAGGTATTTAATTTCAAACAATTTAGCAAATGTAAGTGTCTATGGCGGATTGCAAGTTGGTCAAAGAATTTGATTTATTCACTGAATGATCCAGAAGTCTTTACGTTAGTTGATTTCAGAAGATTTACACCGGGACTCATTGGTGGCATCGGCATAGTTTCAGTTGGCGGTCGATACGGAGAGCGAAGTGTCCATGGTCCACTTGACGCTGGGTTGCCGGTGGTCTATTCTCTAAATGGCTATTCTAATGATTGCTATAGTAACGAGAAACTCTTTACAAGTTCATAGTGTTGCGTGGAGACACGGAGAAAGTGGTATGCAAATATGCTGTGGCAGGAGTGCTTGCCATCTCCTGGTATCTGAAAAAGATATGACTAAAATATAGCATACAGGTAGAAAGAACACAGTGCTCTATTCTTCCATGGTCCATGGTTCTGAAAACAGGTTACCTGTATTCAGGACTCTCACTCTCACTCAGGGCTGCTTCCACTGTCAATATAGCCCTTTTGAAGTTCACTGGAGCAGTTCCTCGGCTGCAATGTGCTGGTGCCTCCAGTGGCTTCCACGACCACGTCTGGTCGTCCTTGCAGTTCCGCTCGTAGAGCTAGACAAAGCAGTTCAGCTGTTGATATCGGTCATCGGCTCGCAGGTGTTCTGGGACACATCGTTCATTGGAGAAGGTATTCATCGAAGGTGCTCAATCGATATTCCCTCTGCAAGGGTTTAACTTCTAAACCTTGTAACTTAAGATCTGCTTAAATCTACAATACAATCCTCGTGTATCGGGTATGTTTCAATTAAAAATCCTTTATTTGCTGGGAGCACTTGTTAAAAATAGCTAACTGCCCGATTTTTGAAGCATATTAATGAGATACAGATTTCATTATATGTTTCTTAAACTTTTGGCAAGCTATGCATTGCAGCACAATGCTCGTATCTCAAGTCATCCCATAAATCTTCGAATAAAGGATTTACTAAAGTTTTTAAATTAAAACAAGAGAGAATGCTATAGTCGACTTGCGTGGCGTGGTAACAAACCTGCGCTGCGTTTATCTCTAGAATCTGTATGCTTAATCTCAACCATCTAGCGTTTATAGTTCCTGAGCTCTCGACGTTCATACGGACATGGCCAGATCGACTCGGCTATTGATCCTGATCAAGAATATATATATTTTATATGGTCGGAAACGCTTCCTTCTGCCTGTTACATACTTTTCACCGAATCTAGTATACCCTTTTACTTTGCGAGTAACGGGTATAAAAAGAAAATGCAAAAGAGAAAATTTTGTAATTAACGCTCTATTTCAGGGATGGTCATAATATATTTATGCGTCAACACTTATACCATTTGATAGTACATTGTTATTTTGGGAATAGGTTAACAGAAATCGCAAATACTATATCGCTTCTAGTATATCGAGGAATAAATTCATGAAGCGAATGAATAAATTCCTTCTCTTTTCCCTGTCCTGGGCAATCCTCCTTTCCAAGGCCTTTACATGCTCCTCGAGGCGCTGGAATTCTTCCTCGGAATCTGAGGACTGCGAACCCTCCTCCGATCCACTTGGCTGCTCGGGATCCCCTGTCGTCAAGATCTCGTCGCTTCCAGTTGCCTCTGCTTCCGCGTCGGAATTCTCCATCATTTCTGAATTAGGTTGTGCTCTGGAGCTTGTTTCTCAGTCAAGTAGTGAAACGAAAGTGAACTAAATATTCCGGCGGAACGAAATATTATGACAATCGAAAGCATAGCCTACTTGATCAAAAATAATTTGAATTTTAAAGTGTTTCCTTTTATATCGGAACAGCTATAATCTAGCACATAATGGCATATATCAGTTAAGAGTCAAAATTTTATTTCTAGCTTGGACAGTAATCCTGATCACCCTTCTTTTGAAGGGTCTGAATCAGTCTCTTCTCCATAATAACAAGCGGCAGGATAACAAAATCAACCGATTTGGATGTAAAATAAGGCAAAATATAGAATGTTTTGTGCTAATTAACGAACCATTTTAAGATTGCTCATAACATGTATTAACATGTTAACATGTTAACAGTAAGACCATAATGTTACCGTAGTGCATTGATAATTTGGAAATAGGCCAACACAAATCCCATATATGTATTGGCATCGATGTTTTCAGGATCGACGGTTATCGAAGACGAAGCCTCGGTTATCGAAAAAGACGTCTCTGAGGACTGAGGGGTCCCTTTACTCCACGGGTATGGAAAGAAAACAGTCCTGCAAAGTCATCTACCCATCTACCACGCCAGATGATCTTTAATTATTTGAACGATTCAATTGACACTTGTAATAGTGTATACCCACTCCGAATTCGGAAGTAAAAAGAAAATGCAAAAGATAAAATGTGCTAATTAAAGCTCCATATCTGGGATGCTTATGATATATTTATGCGTCAACAATTACACCATTTGATAATACATTGGTATGTTGGGAATAGGTGAACAGAGTCGCATATACTATATTTTATGTACTTCTGCTAGGATTGCAGCAAAGAGGCGATTGAACAGCCCATTCAATTCCTCCTCCCAGGCCATCTCTCTATTCAGGCGCTCTAGTTTCTCTAGGAGGGGCTGGAACTTCGCAGGCATCTTCTGGGTAGACACATTTATCGTATTCAAAGAAACTTCAGTTATCGAAGAAGAAGAACCTGAGGACTACGAACCCACCTTCGGTTCACTCGGCAGCTCAGGATCCTCTGTCAACTCGTCGTTTCCAAATGGCCTTGCTTCCGCGCTCGAATTCTCCGACATTTCTGAATTAGGTTGTGCTCTGGAGCTTGTTTCTCAGTCAAGTAGTGAAACGAAAGTGAACTAATTATTCCGGCGGAACGAAATATTATGACAATCGAAAGCATAGCCAACTTGATCAAAAATAATTTGAATTTTAAAGTGTTTCCTTTTATTTCCTTTTATTTATTTTCCTTTTATTCAGTTTAAAATTGTTGCCATAATCTGGCAAATAATGGCATATCTCAGTTAAAGACCTGATCAAAACAAGAATGAAAACTATAGTCAAGTTCCCCGACTATCAGATACCCGTTACTCAGCTAGTGTGAGTGCGAACGCAAAATTTCATAATTTTTTTGGGATTTCGATAGATGTTGCGCAATAAATTGAAAACAAAATTAAAATTTGTGGCGATACAGGCGTTTGTGGGCGTTAGGGTGGGCGTGGCAACATGGGTCTAAAATGAATGTACATACATACATACATATGTATGCAGTATGCTGAATGCTTTCTAGCTTTTATAGTTCCTAAGATTTCGACGTTCATACGGATAGACTTATGGCTAGATCGACTCGGCTATTGATCCTGATCAAGAATATATATACTTTATATAGTCGGAAACGCTTCCTTCGCCTGTTACATACTTTTCAACGAATTTGGTATACCCTTGAACTCTACGAGTAACGGCTATAAATATGAATAATTTTTCAAACCTACCAAAGAAAAAGGAAAGATATTTAAAAAAGGTCCCAACAAAATATTCACATCAGCCAAGTGCGGGACTTTAATTGAAAAGATTGGGATTCATAACTCATAAATTAAATTAGTTACTCATTTAAAATCCGGTGACATTAAGAACATTATGACATAGATATAAATTTAGTTTAAATATCGTAATATACGCTGATCAAGAATATATAAATACAAATACAACAACGATTGGAAACTCTCGAAATGGGATGTACTGGTGCCATCTATCGGAGGTAATGTGTACCCGAGACGCAAGCAAAGCGCCAGAGGGCGACACAGCTTTTCTGACGAGATGTCATCACTATTTTTATTGGCAGTATTGGTATCTCGTGTGAGAATTAAAATGATGACTAATTTTTGAAAATATGTTGCACAAATAATAATTAGTCGTTAAATGGATAGACGATGTAGCTCGGATTAAAAGTACAAATACCATTATTATCGTTATCGGCGAGCCCACACGGTGCTAAGCAAAAATATCGACGTACCTTGCGCCCGATAGCTGGCACTAATATATCGATGACGGTCTTGTTAAATTATTAAAAAAAAACAAGTTTGTACTTGAAAAGTACGGCGTATATCTACAGCGAAGAACGCAAGAACCCGCCAAGGAAGCGTCCGATGCAGACGCCATCTGTTCAAGCATTGAGCCCGGAATCCGGAGGAATCCCGGCCAGGATGTGATGTGCGCACTGGGCCCTCTCCGCTGGTCGATATAAACTCGTGCCCCCCTCTTCTAGCCACCTTCTTGCTGTCCACCGCCTGCTCATTCTACCCCACAGTCCCATTCCCAGTCCTGCACAGCAATCATCTCCGTCTGAAGAAGGCTTCCGGTAGCACGAGTGGTGAAACCAGGCAGACTGCAAAGGTCACGGAGACCGCGGTGTCTTGGAAATCGGCGGAACACGGATACCGATCCACTCGGGTTGGCATCAGGCACCACTTTGTCCAGGAACCTGCAGCTGAGGAATCTAGAGAACATCTGAAGTCTCCTGGGAACTGCGAAACACACCATATCCTCGCAAAATGACGTGGTAAAAGTTGCCAGTCCCAATCTATGCAGAGGCAAGAAACTTTATGATGAGTCCAGGTCTAGATCTTGCAAAGATTCCGGAAAGTCTGTCCCCAAGAGGAAACCAAAGACACAGCTAGCCAGGAATGAAATCGGGAACCCACGGAATCTTGGCCTAAGCAGGCGGAATCCCGATAATTCTCCCAAAATAGCGCACCACCTGGACGCCATATAAGAGAGCCTTGAGGCAAGGAATCGGTGGCATACCTGGACAGTTGCAGAGAACTTTAGACCTGGTAATCAGCCGCGCCAAATGCAACTGCAACTAGTAAACTAGAACTCATTTGTGAGCCAAAACACTGACAAACGGAAGCTGCATCTGAAAAGCAAGTAAGGAACACCAGGATACTTAGCGTTCTACGGAGATGGCCACAGCATCGCTGGAAGCACTGCACGCAGCCTATGTGGACTTCAGTGAGCTAACACTAAGAGAGGTGTGCATACCAAACGGAATATACCCAAAGTGCAGGGCTCCTATTGGTGTATACGTATACGCAATCTCGAAACGATAAACAAGCAGTAATCATGTTCCATTTAGGGCAGAGCAAGAGCTCATTCTTAGTTAGTCAGACGATTATCACACTTTCAAAAAGCATGTTTTAATCTATAAAAGGTTATTTTTTGTTTTAAAGATGTATGCTGTGTTACAGCTCTGTTGAAAACCCAAAAAGGTTTTATATTTTAAACTTTTTTACTTACGCATTCCTTAATGCTTACATTCGTTTTAGGTTTTCGTTTGAAACATTTTAAAACAAACTGCAGACTGCAGACATATCTCAGCATATTTATTTATGATAGGATTTACGATACGATCTTATCAGTATGATAAGCAATGAATTTCAAATTTGCCCATCACAATTCGTACGTCTGTTCTACTTGTAGTCAATTCAAACAGTATTAGTATTGAGGAGTTTTGCACAAGGGTACAACTGTGGATTCAGATCTAATACCTCCTCCCTTTTTTCCCCCGCAGAAAGTCGGCCATGGGTCCTACGGAGTGGTCTGCAAGGCCGTTTGGCGCGACAAGCTGGTGGCCGTCAAGGAGTTCTTCGCCAGCGCCGAGCAGAAGGACATCGAGAAGGAGGTGAAGCAGCTGTCGCGCGTGAAGCACCCGAACATCATCGCCCTGCACGGCATATCCTCGTACCAGCAGGCCACCTACCTGATAATGGAGTTCGCCGAAGGTGGATCGCTGCACAACTTCCTTCACGGCAAGGTGAAGCCGGCATATTCTCTAGCCCACGCCATGAGCTGGGCGCGCCAGTGTGCAGAGGTAGGTCGTCGTCGAGGGGCGGTTTTAACGTAGAGCCCAACCCTGTAAGATTGTCCATCCAATTCGTTGATATTACCTGGTGAAATAATGACTCAAATGAATTGTGGTAAATCACATTGTTTGCATGATTACTCAAACAATTTCAATAGCTATTCCACATAACCCGAATTAAAATAATAGTCATTTGTTTTACAATTTACAATTACATTTTCATTTGTTTTCCTCTCCAGGGTCTGGCATATTTGCATGCCATGACGCCAAAACCCCTGATACATCGCGACGTGAAGCCGCTGAACCTGCTCCTGACCAACAAGGGACGCAATCTGAAGATATGCGACTTCGGCACGGTGGCGGACAAGTCGACCATGATGACCAACAATCGCGGCAGTGCCGCTTGGATGGCGCCCGAGGTCTTCGAAGGCTCCAAGTATACGGAGAAGTGTGACATTTTCAGCTGGGCCATTGTGCTATGGGAGGTGCTGTCCAGGAAGCAGCCCTTTAAAGGCATCGACAATGCCTACACCATCCAGTGGAAGATCTACAAGGGTGCGTCCTCCAATTCACTCCTTTTCCATCGAGTTTATCAAGATCTGTGCTCCTCGCAGGTGAACGCCCGCCGCTGCTGACCACCTGCCCCAAGCGCATCGAGGACCTGATGACCGCCTGCTGGAAAACGGTGCCCGAGGATCGCCCGTCGATGCAGTACATAGTGGGCGTCATGCACGAGATCGTCAAGGACTATACGGGGGCGGACAAGGCCCTGGAATACACGTTTGTTAATCAACAGGTAAGACTTTAGTGGCTTAGTGGGTCAATAAACAATTGTAAAAGGGTCAATTGCAAGGAAGGAAGAAAGTTTTCTTCTATTGAGGAAAGCGTTCTTTTACTTTGCCCGTTCTATAAGATTTAATTTAAATTCGATATTGTTTGGCACTAAATGCAACATTGCCCTATACGGATTACAATGCTAACTCTTGATCCTTGAACTGCTCGCAGATTGTCACCAAAGAGAGCGACGGCACGGTGGCCGCTCAACCGGATAGCCTCAGTTCGCAGGAGGGGGAACTGAGCCCCTCGTCCACACAGTTAACACCGACAACGGCGGCCAACGCCAATGTGAACGCGATAGCAATATCAAAAACAACGACTAGCTCAATGACCGAAAATACCTCATCAACATCATCGGACATCACGCCGACGAACTCGGGCCAATTGGACAATAATCCGATATTCCACATGGTCAGCAATCGCTGGGACGCGATTCCCGAGGAGGAGAGCAACGAGAGCTGGAACGATAGCTTCAACCTCACCTCGTCGGTGGAGGCCACCCAGCGCCTCGAGACGATCCGGAACGGCATGATCCTGATGGCCTGCAAGCCCATGGAGCAGCTCACCCTCGACGTGGAGGCGGTACGTCTTGGGCTATCGTGTTATTGGTGTTATTGGGAACATTTGATGCTCTCACTAGTGTTTTTTTGTCCTTAAGTATTGATCTCGAATGCAAATTATGTTTGTTTATATTCCGAAGTGTATAGATCTAAATCGATGTCAATCTAAACGAGCCTTTTAATGTGCACACATAGCTTTGGCAGTAACATTCATTTAATAGCATGTAATAGTAATAATTTAGCCTTGAGAATTGTCCAAATTGTTCCCAAAAACACCACTAACTTGTAGATGCAATGTTGATCACTGAGTAATAGTTTCCCACGATCTTTTTCCTCCAGAACGGCTTTGATCTGAGTCACAGCGAAAGCAGCAGCAGCAGCACGAACGGTGAGTTTGCCATCGCTAATGTGTGATCTTGCGTACGTCTATGAACCCACCTGCTGTCCGTTTGTTTTCCGCCCGCTTTCCCACGTCGGCCATGAATCACACGCACTTTGCCGTCGTTCAGAGACACAATGGCGTGGACCCATTTTTATATATTTTATTTTATATTTAATAACAACAATATTTCAATGCCCAAAGGAAACGTCTTAGTTGCACAAACATTCACAAGTTATTTTATCAATTGAATATATACGCTATCTTATTTGTGGAACATTAGTAGTGGATAGATATATAGATAGTATAACTTCGAACTCTGCTAGAAATAATATAATAGGGCCTAAGAACTGAAGTTGACGGATTCGTGTTGGGAACGCATAGTCATAGAGGCCTATAAATTTAAATAATGATTCGTCTTACTGTCAAGGTGAACAGCCTCATGTATTAAAACCTCTTTGAATCGACTCACTTAAATCGTGGAACTAGGGTATCCGAGTTTCGACTCCATTGCCGCAGGTCACTCTTACTAGAGCGTCCCAGCTTGACGCATTGTGTCCACTTCTGTGGCACGACAGCTGTTCGCAGGTGACGCATTTTCGCCCAGTGTAAACAATGCACTCGCCAATGCCTGGTTAATTGGCCGCCGCGGTGTTTTTGCATTATGCACATACTTGCGAATGCACAAGGCATCTTTTGAACATTATTCAATTGTCAATGGTCTGGCTGTGCGGCCTATAAATTATAAATATTTAGTGCGCTCATTCGAATCGGAACGGATCGGATGGGATGGGATTAGATTTGGGATCTCGCAATGCTGTGGGGCGTACGTAGTTGGGATAGATCGGGAATTTCTTAGCCATGAATCTAGCCTATTTTTATATTCAGATGTTCACAAGCAGAGGTTGCTTTCATTAGCTAAATATAAGACGCATTTAAAACTATTCCTTCACGAAATTTCATGAGCTGGCCATTTTACCAAAGCTTCCATCGAACAAGAAGTGTATGAAACGTTAAACCGATATACCCGCGGCAATTCCACGGTAGCGGCCCCAAATAGTTGCACACAATTTCGCTGCACAATTAAATAATTTGTAATTTGTTAGCCTGGCAATTTTGGGACAGATTTATAGCCGAAGGCATGCTCCGTCGCTGCCGCCCGGCGAGCATAAACAACAACACCCCGCCGGGTGATGGGTAAGGAAGGGGGTGGGGTGGGTGGCAGGATGGGCGGTGCTCGGGGAGATCGGAGCAGATATAGAAATATAGGAACGCACACATGACGATGCGATCGCCACGGACTTTTGAGCATCAGCCCCAGCGAAACGCGAAACATGACTCACCCGGCAATAATCTCACTTTTATTTCGATTTCGTCTATATGGCGCACATACACACAGATGGCAGATCGTAGAACTTATATATAGATCGGGGCATATAGCGGATATATGTGTGTGCATACATATGTGCGGAACGATGTTACCGATTTGTATAATCGGTGGGAGCCGTCGAATCGAGCGGGCAAATCTCACTTGGCTCTCGGTTGACACAGACGGACGAGATCTCCGACTTACATAGCCACATAGATGCCATATGCCCATGCTATATGCCATATATCGCCCAGAATTCGTACATATATAAGCATATAGTATATGCCATATAGGATTTGTATCTGACACATGGTATATGGAAGCCATGTACTGCGCTGGCAATGTGTAAATAGTAAATGCATCAACGGCCGAGTCGAGATACTTTTTGGCTCTCGATGTTCTCGGAGTTCGCCGGCTGCGTCAGAATCTAATACACAGCAAGAAATGCGCTGGGAAGCGGAGTAAAAGCCATTGTTAGATTCTATCTTCACCCCGAGTAGTAGTAACAATCTAAACGAAAATGGGAATCATCCACTTCAAGTGCAGCATTTAAGCCATATCCTTTCGCTATTTTCTTGGGAACTAACATTTTCTTTTAGTGCAGGGAAATTATTCCGTTCTCCGTCCGCACCGCACTCCCCTGAGATTTCCCAACTGCAGATGCCGACTGCATTAATCACCGCTTTCGATCGATGTTCGCCGCATCGAATTTGAATGAATCTTCATTGACTTTTGGTTCGTCATGGAATTTGGTGGGTGGGTGGTTGTCTATTCATCGGGGATCTCGCTCGAAAGGGTTATCTCTCATCAGGGTGACTTACGAACTGTACTGTAGATGGAAAACTAGTATTTCCTGCGCCCATAAATGGTTTATACCATCTAGCGAAATGATAGCATCTTGCCCAATGAAATGCCTGTATTTTGGATAATAACATGACCAGGATTTAGTGAGTCATTCGCTACAGTAGCCGATTTAAACTGTTCAGATACATGCATTTTTAATAGGAGGTATACGTTTTCGAAAATGTATTTCGACTGTACTGCAATCGCCTGTATTTGGAAGTACCTGTAAGTGCTTAGTCACTGAGTGCGGTTTTCGAAAACGTTTTTCAAATCAGTTCGCCGAATGACTCACCCACCACCGATTGCCTGTGCTTACTGCGTGTCCCAGGCAAAGAAACCACTTAACCCGCACATCTCGGGGCGTTTTCCGCCCCGCCGAGTGGGAATGATGCCACGGATTTGCGTTCTGGCCGCGTCATCGTCATCGGGGCCTCCGTGTATAGTATATAACCTCCGACACACCGAATTCCCCGTCGGTGCCGACCAGATACGAGCGATCTTGCCACATCTGCGGAGCGTTTAGAAGGCAATCCCCGGCGCGAGAATTGGCGCGTTTGTTTGCTCTACGGCGAACGTGGATGTGGATGTGGATGTGGACGTCTCGGCTCTGGCCTCAGTGTGCGTCCGAGAGCCGTGCGATATTGAGTGGTACGCGAAATGTTCCGGAGTGATCGGGATCGTCTGCAGCGCACTTTGCCGCGGAACTTGGCCGAAACGAACCTCGCGGCCAGAAGCGTTTGGCCAGGAAATGCCCCCTAAAAAAGCGTCGAAGCCGCCCGTTTGCGATTGAAATTTCCACAACATTTTCGCGATTTGTTTGCGGTTTGTTTTCCCCCGAATCGAAAACAACAAAGTAGGAAAAACAAAAAGGCACAAGTGTGTTGTTCGGTGGAAAATAGCGAGCAGCAGATCTGAACCGAACTGAACTGAACCGAGTTGTGTGTGCGGAAAACACGTCATCGCAAGAAAATCAACGGCGGAGAAAAGAAAAGTGCCAGAGTGCGGGTACAAACAATGTGAAGGATTTTCATCCGCATACTGCTGAGTGTGGCGCACCTTCCGATGCGAGTTCCATATAGCCACAGTGGCACCACAGAAATCCTGCAATCCCAAGATGTGCGACACACGCGCCCTGATCAACACCAAACAGACCAGCGATCTGCACAGTTGTTGGATCATATATAGTAGGTGGTCGGTCCCGAACACGCATCCTTTGGAGGACCCTCTAATCTGGCCAGGAGTTGCTCTTAAGTTGATTGTGTTTCCTTCGGACTCTTAGTTTCTTTCAGTGCTTGGAATACTAAGTATTTATTGCTTGAAATTAATAGGATCTTAGGATCACGCACTTCGATTTATATATTGATGCACATATTTCAATTTGCTTTGACTTACGTTTAGGTGAATCTTAGGTTTTGGTTAGCAGTTAAAGGAATATGAATGGAAAAGAATGAAAGTCATCGACTATCTTAAAGATAGTCATGTAGAAGTTAAGTTTCAAGCTTAATAATCGCATAAGAGTAGTACTAGCTGGATTTGAACTGAATAATTTCGGGAGTGTATGGTTGAAACAATCTCATTTAAATCGGAATCTAAATGGGCACTATTCCCTGATTATTGAAGGGATTTGAACTGGCTATCAATAATGCTTACTTGAACGGACCTGTCATTGCAGCAAAGAGCGATGGCCGCGAACGACTCACGGTGACGGACACCAAGCCGGTGATGATGACCACGGATCTGAGCAACAACAACGGCGGCATCCACGCCCACTCGAACGGACTGCTGAGCCATGCGAATGGTCGGCAAGCGGCGGATGAGGAGCTGCAGGAACAAGAGTATGAGCAGGAGATTGTCAACTCGCTGGACGTCGACGTGGATCCCGACGAGGATGAGAACGACGGCACCGAGCAATCACTGGCCGAGATTCTTGATCCGGAGCTCCAGCCAGAGCCGCCGATACCCAACGATGCCGAATCGCAGCTCATCTACCGGGAGCACCGACACATGGCCAAGGAGTACCTGAGCGTCGACACGAACCTCTACTACGCGCAGGACTTCAAGGACAAGCTCATCGTGCAGATGGACCGAACCGAGCGCGAACAGAAGCAGGAGCTTCTGCGCAAGATGAAGGACAAGGTGAGCTTAGCCTCAGAAATTAAGCTCTTTTTTTGATTCCATAAAGTGTCCTGAAAATATAATATCTGTGACTTTGTTTTTTATTTACTCAGGAGGGTCTCCAGAGTCTTTACAACAATCTGCAGCAGCAGTACGCTTCACGCCAACTTGCGGCCGGCCATCATCCGCACCCTCAGCCTCATCCGCACCCGCATCCGCATCAGCATCCACACTCGCATCCGAATCCGCATTTGCTTGCCCTGCAGGATGAGGTCTGTGGACTGCTGCCCGGGTCGGTGTGCGGAGGCTCAGAGTCCATGGAAGAAGGCTGGGTGGTCATCCCACCGCATCACAACGCGTAGTCTCGTGCGCTGCCGGATCGATCGACTCTCTATGTCTTTTAGGCTAGTACTGTAAACTTTAATCGGCAATCCGTTATCTGTAATCTGTAATCTGTAATCCAATATTCGTAGTCTGTATCCGTACGATTAGCCATAGCACTTTGTTTATTTCTATATCTATGACTATTTCGTTGTAAGCGTTCTTTGTTTAAGTCTAAGCGTATTCAGTCCGTGTTTCTTTTAGTTTAGCAAACAACTGTTTCGACCCATTAGCCGTCTCGCAAACTTTGTTTAGGTTTTAATATTATGATTAAGCTTAAAGTACACTTAGCATTAGCACATGTATCTGTTCGAGGAAACTGACAAGGAGTAGACCAAAAAAAATATAAAAACCATCGAAAGCAACGACAAAACAAACTGGAGTCCTTTTTTATTACATGGAAAAGTAGTTTCCAAATCCAGAACGTGTAGGCCACAAAGAAAAACGTGCGGAAATCACATCGATTTATAATTCTATTTATTTCCGACGACCTTAAATACTGAGTAATAAATTCTATATACAAAATGTAAGCCTAGAAAGTCCTTCCTCTTATCGTCAATTCAACGAAGAACGTTTTAGTGCAATAAATTAGGCAGTGTCCTTGTCTCAGAATCGCAAGGAAATACTACTTTTAATGTTTACTTAAATAGGGATGCTTTCAAGCCTTGTGTTGAAAAAAAAATTATGAATGAATGAATGCTTCGACGCAGGAGGACAGTCCAGAATTAGGAACGAACTTATTCTAGTTTATACAAATTAAGTACATGTTCTACATATTTTACACTCTATTATCAGAGCTCGTAAAAAAGGTTTCTTCGTAAGGAGCTCTACGAAATAACTTAATAGCAAGTATATGCAAAATGAATTGGTCGTTTTACAAATTCGATATGTCATTTAGATGCCGTGAATGCTAATTCTTTATAAGCTTTATGATTTTTTATATTTACATTATTGGATCACGACATAGCTCTAAAATGTTTGCTTTTACATTCTTCAAATAAGTTTCAAAAGCTGCATTTTCCAACTCATGAATGTCAGGTATCTGTCATTTTTATATATTATGTTTGCTTAAGGATGAAATATGCATGGCAATTAAAGGAGAGTCGCAGCCACGCAAATAAACCCTATTTTTCGAGCTCTGACTTATCAATCAATGAGAAATGAAGGCATATGCGGTCTATACAAGTTAATTAAAGGTTATTTAATAATTTATCATTGTCTGTGTATTCGTTCGAGAGCGAAATTAAGGCAAATGCGGTCTGTTGCCGTGCTTGGCACATTCTTGTCACTGCAGTCATCACAAAATCTCGCAAAATATCATGAGAATCGCTAAATTCGATGGGAAGAATGGAGATGGAGGTGGAGGCCAGCAGTTAGGCATCGCAATTGGGCACGTAGATGGCCACGCAGGTTGATTCCCATACATCGTTGGGCGAGGCCCACGAGTCCTTTTCGTGCCACCATTTCTTGGAATCCAAGTCGTAGGCCATTGTCTCCGCACTGGCCCGATCAATCGACTCCGTGGAGTCCAGTCCGCCCACGAAGAATATAGTTCTGCCCATCGCGGTCACGCCGGTGTAGAACTTGGGGGCCGGTATCTTCGTCTCCAGGCTCCACGTGTTGGTCTCAATATCATAGGCATATATGTGCTCCACCAGAACCCGCCATTCCGTCAAACTCTCGTGCCATCCGCCGCAGGCATAGATGCGATTGTCCAACGCCACCAAAACGTGGTCACAGCAGGGCGTGGGCATCGGGGCCAGCTCCTGCCAGACTTCCGTCTTTGTGTCGAATACCCACATGCTCGCCAGTATGTTGGCCAAGTGGACGCCACCTGTTAAATAAGAAAGAAAGTCAATAAAATAGGGACTTGGAAACGAACGCCTTCCGCTCATTGTGAACTATGCATGAACACTTCCTGCATCGTTTACAAGCTGCTTTGGGCATTGAAAACACACCAGAGATGTAAAGCTTGTCGCCCACAACGACGCCGGCATGCTGACTGCGATTCTCCTGCAGACTAGGCATATAGGTCCACACATTCTTGACGATGTCGTAGCGCTCCACGTTGGAGACCATGCGCAGGGTTTCTTCGTTATCATCGTCCATAATGCCGCCCACCGCATACAGATGCTGAGTGCCCACTGCGTTCAACGAGAAACGGCAGCGATCCTGCTGAATGGGTGCTATGGTCACCCAGGTATTCCTGAGCGGACAGTAACAGAAGCCAAAGGGATGGATGTACTCCTTCAAAAAGACGTCGTACGCTCCGCCCACGATGAACAGTTTGTTGTTTAGTACGGCCGTTCCAAAGTTGCCTGGAATGCAATTGAACATCTATATTGTAATACAATGATATAGAATATATCAAAAAAAGTCTATCCTAATTCGAGTCCGAACACTTACACTGATCGATGTGCGGAATGGCGGTCAACTCATACCAATTCATTTTCTTTGGCGAAAAGCACATTATTACATTGGTCAGTCCGTTCCCCTCGAAGCCCCCGATCTTCAGCAGGCACAGCTCCATGCCCCGCATGTTTGTTGGTCCCTGTGGCAGTGACTGATCCTTCAGGGGCACCACTCCGTTGAGTCGGTGCCGCATGTGCTCCTGTTTTATTCGGTTGTAGTAGCTGGTGGGCAGTGGCAGCTGATTGCCCTTATCCAGCGAGCAGTTCATGTTCCTCAGTTCGTCCACGGACTTATAGCTAATGTGTGGCCATTTGATCAGCCTCAGCAGATCCCCCAAGGCGCTCTCATTCAGCTGTTGTTCGATCGCAAAGCTGCATACCAGACGCACCAGATCCTGCTCGGCCACGTCAATGGGAAAGTTGCTGGTGAGGATGAAGCGCAGCTGGTCCACCTTCATTTCCTTGAAGTCCGATGTGGCCGCGAACTCCTCAAAGTGAGCGCACATATAGCGGTAGGCCCTTTCGGATAAGTCCATAATTCCATAGATATCGGCCATTCCCGCAATGGCCAGGCAGTTTTCCATCTCGATCTTTGCGCCCAGAAAGATCGTGCATCGCTCAATCACCTCGCGCACCTGGACGTGCGTGGCTGCCGCCAGAATCTCCTCGATGTTATCGTAGTTCAGCTCCAGCATCGATGTGTATATGTAGTCGATGATCGAGCCCATGGCCCTGGCTTTAATACCGTAGAGATTGATCTCGTCCTGGCGCGACTCAATCATGGCACAGTCGGCGAACATGGCGCAAAAGTAGTCGCTGCTGGCCGCCAGGACGACGCGGTGAGCCTGTAAAAGTGTGAAACATGGCAATAAATAAGTAAATGTTGCTATAAGTTATTGATTAAGCTGCCAGTGTAACGACAAACGCTAATAATAACCCATTCAATCAGATTTCTGAAAATCTGTATCATAAAACATTTCTATGAATTTTCTGGATTTATGTATCTGAATGCACACATATATGAATCCGATTCCGGGAATCCCTAAATATTCATAGGTAGCGCGGTCAAAATGCGTCATCGGCAGAAACACATAAATTTGTGTCGCGAATTTGTTTTCGTTTTGCATTATTAGCAAGAGAAAGTAAAGATGAGCGTTTTTGCTGGCCACGATTATCGATTCGCCTACCACTTTGCCACTCTAACCCTATAACTAGTCACCTTATGCTTTCGTGGTTTCCGATATATAATTAACACGAGCTCACCAAGTGGCCAACTGGCCAAATTGCCAAACCGCCGAGTTTAGGATGCGAGCAATCCGGTTTAGTGCGATTTCTATTTGTCCTATGCGGAGCCATTGAAGGTATTGCCGTAACTAACCTAGCCTAATCACAACCAAGTTGCTCTGAAAGATAATCTATGCACACTTGCTATGCGCACTCTGGGAGCCGAGCTTGTGCAACCCAACTTCATCCGCCTTCGGAGATGAGCCAGCCCACCACCTGGTGTGGCATGAAGCTATACGTAACGGCTCTTGGCTCAGCTGATCCCACAGATGTGGCACGATCTCTGAAGCAGATCCCATAGGTGGGGCTGCTCCAAGTAGCTGTTGCTCGGTGAGGGATCCTACCTTGAATCGGTGATCCTCGACGATCAGAGTGACGTCCGTGAGTTTCTCCTCGTTGCGCAGCTTGTTCAGGCCGCGCAGAAGGGTCTCCTCCTCGGGGGACAAGGGATTCGCAGGAGTTTTTGCCGCAGCCGACGTTGCTGTCGCTGCTGGCGTCGCTGCCATGCTGTACGCTGTACTCTCTCGGAACGGATTAAAGATTAGAGCGGGCTATTAACCTATATGTTAACCTATGGGGGCCCAAGGTTGGGGAATCCGTCTGATAAGAAATACTTGAGATGGCCGAGCTTCTGGTGCGCGTGCGAGTGCGAGCGAGAGGGCTGCGCGTTCTGTTTACACTCGCGGCCAGCTGTCCACAAACCGTTATTTGGCGAACTGCGAACCGTTCTACAACAAATATACGCACGAAATTAGCTGTGAATTATTGCTAAACACTAGCAGGGAAAAAAGTTTCGCGTGCGATTTCTTTGCTTGTTGCTGCCTCTTTGCTTCTTTTTCTCCTTTCGACTTTTTACTTTTCGTTTGTTTGACGTTTCTTCTCTTGACGTTTGAACTGCCAAGTCGGCTAGCACCGCCAGTGATGCGCATTTAGCTATCGATTGCGGAGCGCGATCGCTGAAAATTATATTTTCAAAATTCAAATATATATCCGTTTTTAATTGAGAGACGGGTGAGTATGCAATTTAATAGGCTTTTATAAGAACATGCCGGCTTGCAAAATAAGTCTTATTAAGTCTCGCTTAGTTAGTTACTTAGTTTAATTTCGTAGTTTACTTTAACTTTGGGCAGAAATATTACTACTTATAGAATAATTGATTAATTTCTTTAAATATGTAAATTGCATCGGAAATATTTTAGTATTTCACGTTAGGGATTTCTTTCTTTTAAGTAAATGTTTTTCGGATCCGCAATTAATTTTGATACAAGAAAATATATCTAATTAAGTATTATATACATATATTTATACGTAATATCAGAGTGTGGGTCAGTTCAAATACATTCTTAAAAATACATGTTCCATTCTTCGTCCTGCATTTATTCAGCCTGCTGTATCTTTTTACTGCAAATATTTTTGAATAAAGTGCTGGTTAGCGGGTAAAAAATAATATTAAATTTTTTCTCACAATATCTATAGTCTCCAGTGTTGACTAATAACCAAAGATTTGTGCGGTGGTGATATCGCAGCATTAGCCGATAAGCTGCTGCAAAGTATCGACATACGTCCATGCATGAAAACATCGATAGCCTGCGTGGCATCGGCCGTATTCCATCTCTACTCGACTGGTCTGGTCACTCGAAAATCACATCGGACGAAATCGAGTGGAAAGCGGAGCAAGTAAAACAAGTAGAGTAAAACACACAACTAATTAATTGTAATTTGGCCGAAAGTGCAGACGGTGCGCGCGCGATCGCTTGATTGTATTGTGAATCATTAGTAATTAACGCAGCGTAAGTGCAGGCGCAACCACAACAACAAACGTATAGCGTGAATTTTTTTTTGTGTGAAAAGGAAAAGGCGAAAAGTGTAATAAAAAAGTAAAAAGCAAGCGATGAATGTGTGCAAGGCGTACCAAAAAATACAAGAAGCGATGCAAGGCGAACGAAAACACACAACGAATTCGGCAAACATTTTGGTTGTTCGCTAGTTAAAGTAATTAGTTTATTGCTCGCCGCCGCCGACGACGCCAAAAACAACAACCACAACAACAGCAGCAACGAAAGAAAGCAACAGTCAAATGGCGAAGAAGAAGCATAAGCTGAAGCGGCAACAACAACAAATTGGAGTGCAAAATGCAACGTGCATGAAATAAAGATTTTTACTCTGTTTTTGTTGTTTTTTTGCACAGGCCCAAATGAAAATTGTCGCGCTGTTTCTTTTTCTTCCCTTCTCTTTCCCGCACGCTGCAACCTTAAAGAAGAAGCAAAAAAGCGGAGCAATTACGAAAGGAAGGAAAAGAAGTGAAGCCGTGTAGGTGTGTGTGAGTGTGTTTTTGTGTGCGGTATGTGCGTGTGTGCGCGCCACATGAGGAAACTGCCAGCAGCGACGCCGACTGCGGCGTCGGCAGCATGTAGAACCCAAAAAATAAAGCAAAACAAAAAAAATCCACAAGGAAAACATAGAAACAGCTACGGTTATGATAATAGTATCAATAGCATCGCGTTCACTGACAATTAAAATTGGTTTAAAAAAACATACATTTTGGTATCTTTAAAGTAAATAATCTTATGTCACGAAAGTAAAAGAATGCAATCTTTTCTACTTTTCTTGAGTTATCAAAAAGATAGAAATCCCTTTGAAGTGCTATTATTTTGACCGCTACTGTTGATTTTTTGGCTGCCACTGACTCACATTTCATTGATAAGAAGAAGAAGGAATAGAAAAGAGAGGAAAGAATGGGAAAGAATTGAAGAATGTCCTTAAATAAACAAACAATAAATCGCCTTATCAGCTCCACACCGTTTTTGTTGTGTTTTTTCTAGTTTGCAAAATTAAAACGAAATCATAAATATACAAAAAGGAAGCAACAAAAAAGTGTAAAAGAGAATCGCCAGAGGAGAGGGAGAAGAAAATCTTCCTGGTTTTTGGTAAGTACCATATGCTTTTTGTTTATTTTATAAAAATGTTGTGTAAATCTAAACAGTACAACAATTGAAGAATCGACACTTATCGGCCCGTTTTGTGCACTCTCTTTATTGCTCTCTTGCTCTGTTCCCATCTTTCACGTCTTCCATTTCCCGTTGTACGCCAGCAGCGAAAGTTGTCTTCCTGCTTTTTAGGTTTTTTTGTTTACGTTCCAGACTCCCTTCTCTCTTCTACTGGGCCTCTTTCTTCTGCAAGAATTCGCAGAGAGAACGCAAGAGAATAGGCGAAGAGAAGACTTGAAGCATTTTGCTTATACAAAAATTTGGTTTATTCCTAAAACTTCAGCATTACTTTTTATTTTTTGATAAATAATTGCAATAAATAAACCTTTTAACCTTTTTCGAACTTCAAAAACCCTCTCATATTTTTAACTGTCTGATTAAGTTTTGAAAATTACTTAATTACTAAAATTATTCCCAAATTAGCGCATTATTTGCTGGTTATAACGATGTTGCCATACAGCGCCCGCTTAAAAATTGCAGGATAATTTTCGTGAAACCCCCGTAATTTGCAATCAATACTCTGCGGTTTTCAAATTTCCCACTTCGCGGTGGAATTATCGGGCACTTTCGCCCAACTTTTTATCCATGTCCTGTTTTACTATTTTGCCACTTAATTTCGTTGACATTGCCCCCAACTTGAGGACAATGGGCAAATAAAGACATGAACAATCGGGGCACACGCACCTCTGCTGCAAATGGTAAAAGTCAATAGATAATTATGTGTAATGAGCAAAGAATTACGTTGCCCAATTGGCAATTATTGCAACAATAGTTAAATCCATTACGTGTTTCTGCCCCCCCGAATGCCGGCCAATAATAACGGGCATTTCCAGCTCGGACCGAATCACGAATTGTAAGAAAACCCAACTTTACTGTTACTGTTATTGCCTCTCCATGGGCTAATGTTATTTTGTATTTTGTTTTCCAATTTTTTTTTTATTTTGTGTCTTGGTCAACACGCAAGAAGCAAAAGTAACACAAGAAAACCAGAGGGGCGCGGAAAAAAACAGCAACAAACTAAAATTACATAAAACCTTGAAGGTACACGCGCAGAAACAAATGCTCTTGCTGAAAAATAGGGTTCACATGGGGTTCTCAAAAGTCTCGAGCTCGAAACTGAAAGGAAATCGAACTCGGACGTATTCAATTATTATTAAAAAAATAACTATAGAACTATATTGAGACTCGGATTCGGAGAATCTCAACCTTTTTCGCCAGCTCACCTCCGCTTCTTTGTAAAGCGGCCCAGCCTTTCTCTCAGTGTAGGGACGTGGCTGGGGGCCTGGGAACCGCTGTCTTCACCTTCTGCCTCAACTCTAAGCCTGGTGGCAGCGGCCCGAGCACGAGCCGCCTTAACCCAAAGTGGGGGAAACGAACTCGGGTCCGAGCCAAGCCGCTTGATTAACCTTCTTTTTTATTACAATATTTTTGTTGACTCTTTTCGTGTGCTCATTGCTGTTGCTGTTGCTATTGGTTTTGTTTTTGTTTTTGTTTTTGTTTTTGTTTTGGTCGTGGTTTCAAGGCGGCCACGTTCGGGATGGTAAATTAAATGCACTGCAATTACTGCACCCAAAAAAGCCGCGCAACATACATAAATACATGCATATGTATGTATGTACAAAGAGAATGGAAGTCAGGGGCAGATAGGATGAGGGGATTAGAGTTCAAGGGAAGAGAGTTGTCGAGGGGGGTTGCCGCAGACTAGGCTTCACTTTACCTGTACAGTGGGCACCCGGAAAGTCAGATTCAAAATAGCATATGCGTAAAAAGCAATCAATTAGCATCTCTTGTCTTTTTTACTTTTATGCAATGCAATTCGCGCTTTGCAACACTTCGATTTAACATATTTATTTACCCATTTTTTTTTTATTATTTTTTTTTTGCATCTATTAGTCACTTGTTGTTGCTGCTGGTCGTCGGTTAATTAAGCTCAAACATTTGTCAACGACTGGCCATTGTTCTTTTTGTTGCTTTGTTGGGCTTTGTTGCAAGTCGCGTGAAAATTACAACGTTATACAATTTAAGTACTAGAATTAAAGACTTGTTGTTGTTGCCGTGGCTGCTGTCGCATGACGAGAAAGCGGCGGCGAAAACACAGAGATGACATAACTAATGTCACACAGATGAGATCAGAATAATGCTCTCCATTCAAGTTGCTTGATAGGGACGATCGATGCGAAAGTCCCACTCCCACACCCACAGTACCCAAAATCAGTGGCGATTATGCAAATGCTACGCTATCACTGCACTTATTTCATTTTTCGTTTTGCCCTACTCCAGATTTGTTGTTGCTCGAAAAAAGAATGCCAAGGTCGTCGCTTGTTATTATTCACTGTCTTCGGGCTTCGAGCTCTTGTTCTTCTCGCTTCGCGATAACAGAAGAGCAAGTATGTACATATGTACATAGGTTTCTAATGAAATGGCAAAACTGCTGAACGTGGAAATGGAACTGCGGCAGAGCAATAACAAGTGCGACGGAAAGCAATCGAATTTGGTTGAGCGAACGAGTTACCGCCCAGTGCCGCCCCCTTTTCCCGCCAAAACCGGAAATGGGGGCCGCCAACAAGAACAACTCGCCGAGCGTTACACAAAATATTTAACATATTTTATCGGTTGCCGAGGCACTTGGCTGGCATTCTATAACAACATTTGTTGGGCACCACAAGATATTAGCTGACCAAAGTATTGACATTAGCAAGTCGTACTGAATAGATTGAAATGGGTTGTTATGCGCATCGAATCAAAACACTCGGTGGCTACATGAGTGATCCCAAACGTCTCCATTTTCAGAGTCAGAACGAACTGGTGCATCGCTCTAGATTAGTATTTATTTTAATATTCATATTGATATTGATATTGATATTGACGGACGACAAATGGGAAGTGCAAACAATTGCAATTGTCTTTGCTTTGCCTTATCATCGCCGCCTGGCCGAAAGCAAACTAAAGCCAATTGCAGAAACAGACGGGCGGTACTTGAAAAATGAATTGAGCAAGCGAATTGCAGGGGTAACGAGAACTCGCATTCGCATTCGAACGAATTGCTATGGAAATGCAAGTGGAAGTGGTGCTGGAACTGGAAATGGAAGGGGCAGCACTCTGATTGGGATTTGGGGATTGGCTTGTTTACCACTTAGCTGGGCACCAGCGTCGGGTGAATCGGACACCTTCCGTGTGTCCTCGCCTTTCTCAGGTGGCTCCGCAGGTAAAAGGGTGCCTGGTGATTGGGCTTTGTCCACCTTGTGATTACATTTCACGCCCCAATCGAAAAGCCAAAGGCCGGAAGAGTCGACGAGGAAATGCAGCAGGAAGCAGTCCGTCAGCAGACAGCCACTGCGGCACTGGGCAAAAACAGCAAGTTTCTTTTTCTCTGATAGTCAAACTGAAATGTGTTTTAAATAGATAAACGAATGAATATACAAATAAATTCTGTGGTGAATTGGCAAATGAAGTCTTAAATGAATATACGAATGAATACTGCAATGAACGCAATAAATTATAAAATGAATTGGCTAATGAAGTCCTAAGTGAATATACGTACGAATGAAGACTGAAGTGAACGCGTAAATGAATTCTGGAATGAATGTACACACTCCCTTTATTATTCATCCATCCAGCTGAAAGTCCGTTTATAAGTAACTGCATCTGGGTATTTATTAACGTGTAGCCGGAATCCAGATTCAACTCAGCTTCAGACTCATCAACGTCGCCATTATCAACTCGAGCGTTGTGATTATCCTGATGATTGTGGCCCTGCTGCTGCTGTCATTTTATCTCTGGCCTCTGTTTTAGGTGGTTCGGGTTGCCGGGTCGTTGGGTGGTTGGGTGGTTGGGTGGTTGCCTGGCTCTGGCTTCCGTGGAGTGGGTGGTGGGTGCTTTCGACACGTGCGACGGGCGCTGAGTGGGCGGCTATGTGCTATCTCTGCTTTCTGCCTGCCAGCCGTTTCCTCTTATCATAAAGCAAGGCGGCAGCACAGGGAAAAACAACAGCCGTGCCTGAGCTATCGTGTAAGGAAGCTTTTCGAATACACTACCACTTACTCCCAAGGAGTATGAGTCGATACGAAAAGGGGATTTACGAAAAAGTACTTTCAAACTTACATTGATGTTCAAATGTTTTGAATAAGTTGTTATATTCGTTGCCTGAGTAGCATTTGTTAAACTAGAATAATTAACAGTAAGAAATAGTTCGATTTAACAAATAATTGTCAAGTTTAGAGGAAGTGGAAACCAACCTGGTCTCAAAGCGCATGGGATCAAATGACTTTAGGGTATACAAAAAACAAAAAAGTACAACACTCAGACAAACTGAACAAACAGAGTATCGTGGAAACGGTGGGTGAGGCAGGGGCGGTGAGGGGGAACGGGGTGTGAAGTAGCATTGGGCGATAGCAGAGAACAACAGAACGCAAATGCGTTGGAGGACAGCACTTGACTACAGCGACCAAAGTCAGAAAGCAGCGCCCAGGTGTGCAGTGTAAGAAACCGTTACAACACAGATCGTAAGTTAATAAAACAGGTTCCGGAAAGTATGCTACTAAATTTGTTTATGTTAAGTTTCATCTCTAGCGTACATTTAGACACTTTGTTTTATTTTTTAGATCAAAACATAATTGAAATATTTTCGAAGAGCACTTTAATCATAAGACTAACGAGTAGTTTATTTCTATTTATAGCATGCTTTCAGACACTTTTAAGGGGTTTTAAGCCACGCCCATGCAGTCCTTCACTTCGTTTTCCAACACATAACATGACAGTGCTGTCTAATGAGAAGCTTTCAAGGCCGAAAGTACCGAGGTTAACTTTCTCCCTCACATTTTCGCTCAGTGCATGCTTAACGGCGACAGTAGCCGGCCCTGTTAACTGTTAATGCTCGCCGGTGACAACGAGCGAGACAGTGGCAGCAACAACAAAAGGCGGTAAGCACAGCTGCAGGGCAGTCAAATATCGATCGGCATTGTCAAGAGCAGCGGGCTGGGAGAATTCGGTGAAGGGGATGGGGATGGGGTGTGGTATTGGGGGGCGGGAAAGGGGAAAGCTTCACGCCCAAGGAGGCGAGTCGCGTAATTCCCGCGAGTGAATGAAAGTGCAAAAGCGAAAGGAATTATGAATGAGTTCTCCAGAGCACAACTAACTAGTACATTGCTGCCCATTGTGGCTAGCAATTCATAGTTGCATTTATGAGAAGAAACGCAGCCTTAGATCGAAAGTTAGTGTTGGGGAATTTCGATTGAGTCATTTAGCCCATTGCGCCTTCCCACCTCATTCAATAATCTCAATTCGATTCCAGGCAAAGTAGATTGCATTCACTCTGCGAGGATTGCATCTTGCAGATAACTTGATTTCCTGCCTCGTCCCGCTGCTCAGATGCCCCTTGGAGCGCACAGGAAATTGCGTTTAAATGAATCAATAGATAAAAGCTTTTGCCAATTGCATTCGCATCTATTGCAGTGAAGTAGGGAAAATCCCTCGCTGCACAGTGGAAAATAATTCGTTTAGGCACACGGCACTCTTTGTTGCAATCTAATCAAAGTCGAATCATATCAAGTGGCAGTGGCGTTCTAGGGAAACAAGTTGCCAAAGCATATTGCAGAATCTAATCATTCTTGGTTTGTTTGTAAGCGATTGAACCATGGTTTTTATCATACATGACAAAAGATATGCTGCTCTTTCGATACCGAAGAATTCGCGTTTAATTGCTAGTATTGACTGTCAAGCCAAACGGATTGTGTATCTCAAAAGCGAGTTTCTTATGATACGGGCACTTTTTTTGAGTGCATACTTGAATTTGGCTTGGTGGGAGCGGGATAGTGCAGGGTGCGAGAGAAAGGGAACATCTCTTTATGTGTGCAATTTCCGTTTCTTCTGCAGGGTTTTCTGCTCCCCTCCCTCTCGCTCGTTCTTCCTTTCTCTCCGAATCCCTCAGTCTTCGCTACTTTCGCAATGTAACGACTTTTGCGGAGGATGCGACAGATAACAATAATAACAACAACAACAATGACAAGTCAAGGAGCCTTGAAGTTGCAGCTCCTGCTTCTTCTTCGCCGTCTTTGTGTATCTTTATGTATACACTGCAAAAATTTGTATGTTCCCAGCGTAGTTAAGCAATGTTAATATTTTCCCATACAAATACCAATTTTTAATTGGATACTACTAGAGTAGAGTAATTGTTTTCTGTGTAGCTGTGACTTGGCAGTGACTTGATTTCAAAGCTGAAACTGAAGCCGGTTTGCCATGCTTTTTGCGGCCTGTTTTGTGGCCTGGTCCTTGAACTGTCTCCCTCTCCCTCTCTCTCTCTCTCTCTCTCTCTGTCTCTGTCTCTGCTCCTCGGTTTCTCCCCACTGCTCCTTCTCCTTCTTCGCCTCCATCTCTTTCTTTTTCTGGGTCCTCCCCTTGTGTAATAACAACAAAAAATAATAATAAATAAAAAATAAAAAGCGAGGAAGCCAGGGCTTAAAAGCCAAGAATACAGTGGGCTTTCACTTTAAAACATTATCAACAATTATTCAGAAGAAGTGCACCAAGTACTAAAGTTTGTCCATTGTGCTCGCCTCAAAAGTTTCAATGCAGCGCTCTTCAAACGAATGCACCGAACACACACCTGTGTTTATTTAGTAATATCGCAATACTTTATTACGCGTGTAGCTGTACTAGCAGGGGTGCATCATTGTTGCATTCCGAGAGACAGCTTCATCCTTCTGCACTTCTCCTGCATTTGCAAATTGCATTGAACTGCAGAAAGGGACGGCGGCTCATCGAGGGAAAGAGAGAGTGCTAGTGGGGGAGGAAGACCGAGTTGCATCCAATTTAGGAAATGCCCCGAAGCCTTTCCTTTGCAACCGAAACTGTACCGAATTAAACATTAAAAAATAAAATAAATACTGAAAGGGGGGGATACGGTACGATGGGTGCCCTCTAATCTCTGATTGCACTGAGAAAAATAATAAGCCTGATAACAGGCTGAGATTAGAAGAGAGTTGCATATTCTTATTAGTGTGGCAACAAGTAGGGGCACTTTATTCTCAAATTAATCGATCTTGATTCCTTTATACTGGTTTTATTTGAAGATATTCGTTTTATGTCCTGTTTTGTCGCTCTGCATAAATCCTTCGGATTATGCATTTGGTTGCAAGTTGCAACCCTCGAGCGACACATATGCAACCCTCTTCCTGTTTACCCCCAATCCCAATATCCACACTCCCCTAGTCTGTGAATTGCATTTTGAATACTCATTACGAAGGGTTTCAGCACCGGGGGGACTCCCATTCCCTTTGCATGCGTGAAATGAGCAGGGCGGGGAAATCCCCGAACCACCCAGGCCCCCGCGGGGGGTGAAACCAACCAACCAACCCTCGATCCCAAAAGAGCTGGAAAAACCCCCAGAAGCCAAAGCTGAAAGTCCAATCCGAACTTTTTGCGCCACCCTTTGTTGCTTTTCAGTCATAAATGGATTTTAAAGTGGATGCAATCTGGGCCCGAAAGTGGGTGATTCCAGAGGGTGGTGCGCGAGTTCGGAGACCGTTGCTATTATTAACATAAGTATGCACTTGGAGGCTTCATTATGAAATTAAAGTATATATACACCACCCCCGCGCACTTTGGACATACATACATATGTATGTTTATGTTTTCAAGCTAGAAAATACGTGAACGTTTTCCCTAAGACTTTCATTGCTTTCCCGTACAGTAAACACTCGAGACAGTCATCTAGAGAAACGGCTAGTAGCGAAACCTTCTGAAGTAGACTAATCTAAGCACACTAAATACTGAATTGGAACTTGAAATAACTGAGAAATTGTTTAATAATATCAAGGTATTGCAGTTTAACCAACCCGAAATCATAATTTAATATGATTTTTTCTAAAATTGTTCCAAATTGTTGCTTTCGACTTAGAGCCTTATGTAACCCAACCAAAGTGCAAGCCGGGAAGACAATGGAATTAGAACCAAGTGCAATCAGGCTGATTAGCAGAGTCAACCCCGAAACAACCCGCAACGATCCCATTGGAATCGAACACTTTTCGGATTGCTTGCTTGCTGCTACATCGGTCAGGAATAATCCTTGGAGAGTTCGCTGAAAACCATCCATCAAGTTGTCAAACCAGGCGGAAGAAGGCGGAACGGAATGGATTGGTATGGAATGGAAGCCAGTTAGGGGATTACTTTCGGGATTCGTAACTGATATGATAAGTGTGTCGGATAAGCTGGGGTTTCTTGCTCTCAGTTCGCCAGTGATCTGATAATAATACCAATAATGCACCAGCCGAACTGTAGTGGATTTCCATATGTTTAAGGGTGACGGTGCTGTGAGTTATAGTGCAGAAAATGTTTTTATGCCACCCCAAAGAAGTGCGTCAACTTGGATCGGAGGTGGTTCTATATTTTTTTTAAGTAGTTTTTTGTTTTCCAGACCCACAAAACGTCCAGTCATGCTGTTCACCATTAAGTGGAAATCTTTAAGCCTCAAGTTTAACCAGCTCCTCCTCCGGCGAACTTTGAGCCCCCACCAAAGTTTCAGTTCAGGGCCTAAAACTACTCACATATAAAATTGAAAACAGATACAAAGGAAAATAATGAAGCTCCTCCCCTTTAATTGAGTTTTGTGATGCACCGAAAAATGACTTTGCAATTTAATAACTAACTTTCGGTAATTTAGTTTTGTATGGTACGGCTTTTCCGTAATTTGAATTTGAAGCCCAACAGAAGAGAAACTGAGAAATGGAGGCCGAACATAGTGGGGCAATTGCTGTTGCAACATGCAAATGGTCACGTAACGAAACAAAAAATTCAATTAAAAACCAAAACCAAAACCAAAACCGAAACCAATGAACTTTGGGAGACAGCAAAATAAAAAAAAATAATAAAAATAAATTTAAAAAAAGGAGAAAACTGCCACAATAACAACACAAGCAACTGGAGAACATTCTCCATTAAACGAAGTCAGTGCAAAGATCTTGTGTCTGCGATAATTCGACATTTGGGTTCACTTCCAATTGAACTCCGGCGAATCCATGTCAATGAGCAATATGAACGATGTGAAGTACATATTTCCCTCTCACGTTTTGGCCGTTTTTTTTATTATTTTTTTTTTAACTCTAAAAGAAAGTGGTGTTATTGATGTAGACATATACATATTTAGCTGACAAATTGTTATCATATAATATAACCCTTGGCTGCTTATTAGCAGTAAGTATTAGTAGTAAGAATAGTTGTGTTGTCTTGAAATCAACTTCCATTGTGAATCCCTCAATCTTTTACTATTCGACGAGCTCTCTATTAAGTCGGTCAGCGGGGTCTGATGAATAATTGCAAATGCATGGGGCCAATCGCAGTTGTGGGGCAGGTCGTTTTTTAGCATAGTGACTTGGGCTGGGGCAGTCCCCCTGCGTCCCCTTTAATTTAAAAACTTGCTCGGTTTCTTCTGTTTCCAAGGGTCGAAACGAACCATCGGATCCAACGGCACAACATGGGATCCCAAGTTTAGTTCCTATATCAGCTACAATATCATATTCTGTTTTTGCCGTTTGGTGTTCTTTTGTTTACTCCAAAAGTGTTTGGTTTGTTTATTCATTCTGGATCCGCTGGTGTGTGTGTGTGCCTAGTTTTTTTAGGTATTTTTTCACTCCTTGGCTGGTTTCCTATATGGTTTCCAATCGAAACCGAATGGCAATCGGAGAAAGCTGTTTTTTTGGGGGGTGTAATGGGAATGTTTTAATAGTCAGACGATCTGACGGATAAAACTTCCCTTGGGCGCCGCCTTTTTATATTTTTCAATGACACAATCTTGTGGCAAAATCTGTGGGCTTATTCAAATGTTTACGTCATTGAGCACTGAATACTAAATACTAAATACTGAATACTGAATACTGAATACTGAATACTCATGGGAAGACGACAATGTTTACACGAATTTATTCGCTTAAATTACATTTGTCAAAGAGCCAGAAAAGAAAGATCTACACGAACGATCATTAATCATACTCGAAGAATTCAGATAATGATTGAAAAAACCAAATGCATATGTATGTACGTGTGGCTTAAATAAACAATACACATGCATATGTGGGTTCTGTCGCTTTATTAATCATTGAAACATGTATTAACTTATTTTTGGTTCATTTTAATTAATGCAACTGCATTGATATTTGCGAAATGATTTGAGAAGTCAAGTTTGGTGGGTTAAACATTAACCTTAAGAACAAGGTTGCAGCTTTAACCCTCTAATGCTTTGAATAAAATTGATTCATTTAAGTGCTGAACGAGTTGAATTTATTATTGTTCTTAAAACCTATTATTCTTAGAAAATCATGGAGCCAAAACTATTATTTAATTTCTATTCTTTGCCTTGAACTAATTTTTTTGTTTTTCACTTCATTTTTGGTTGGCTATTCTTTAGGCACGTCTATTTGTCTTTCAACAATTGACAAGTGGAAGTGTTGTTGAACTTTTCTGTTTTTTATTTATTTTTTTTTTCACCCGGCCAGGATTGTGTGTTTCCACCTTGTGTGTTCCGCGGTTTCCTCGATTTCCGCGGCAAACCATTCAATGATGATATAATACGAGCCAACTAAAGCACCAAAAATACGCACACACTGGCGCGCTGGGAAATGGCGAGGAAGAAGAAGCTCAGCACGCAAGCAGAGAGTTTTCCCCATTTTCCGAGCTCGACCCCCTCGCCCTTTCATCTCACACCAAATAAAAAGGTCGTTGAATGAGGTCAAGGTAGCACTAGCTCCCTCCCTCTCTCCCGCTCTCTGTCTGTCTCTCTCTGGCCAGTATATCCCTCTCCTGCTCGATCGATTTTCCATCTCTTTTGGCGGAGGCAGAGGAGAAGGAGAGCGAGAGAAGACGAAGAAAATGTTTCCATTTTCCACTTCATTTATTGATTTGCCCGTCAGTTGTCAGAAATTAGATTATTAAGGCGTTTGCTCCGCTCAGCTGGACCAACAGTTTTCCCGCCACTCCCACTGCCTTTCACCGCCCACCGCCCATCGCCGCCCCCCGCTGGCGGTAGGAAAAGCAAGGAAAAAGAAAGACATAAAACACATAGCACAAACAAACAAACGACGCTGCAAGAACATTAAATAAACAATTCGAAAATAAACGTAACAACAAAATACAACAAAATTAAGTATCGGAAACAGTCGAGATTTGGACGAGCATATTACCCTGTAAAACAATTCGCATAATGTTTGTATCGAGGAAAAGTGTTTGCATTGCTGGGAAATTGCTATATTTAAAACTAACTATAACTATATAGTTCATGAAATTACTAAATGCCATCGAAGAGAGTTTGGTGGTCTTTCTAGAAATCGTTGGACAGTCCGAATCAGGACGGAACCAATATAACCAGGATCTTGAAATTTTCCAGGGTAAATAAAATGGAAATTGAAATTGTGAGTGACGCCAGGCCAAGACACATGAATGCCTGGGTACATTGCCTTTTCGGTGTGTATTGGTGGGCTGTTTCGCCTTCTTTCTGGTTTCCATACATATAAGTGTACGGCTATTCCGATTCCGAATCGGTGGCGGCGACACTTGGCAACAAGTTGAATGGCTCTCGCTCAGCACCCCAAAGGGGCTCTAACCCCCTGATAACGAGGGGCCAGATCAATATATACATGTATGTACATACAGATGTACATATGTACATATATGCTATGTATGTACGCATGGACAGGTATATACATATGTACATAGCTATGTACCGGTTGCTATATGGGCTCGGTGTGCATAATACACGGGCGTGATGTTTGTCGAATCCGATCGCATCGGCAATCGGTCTTTGATGTGCGTCTGCCACAATATTTTCCATATTCTCCGGTTCGACTTTCTCATGTTACCCCGGCTTGTTTTTTGATGGATTCCGATCGGATTTGTGGGGCGAGAGGTGTGAACACGCCGCAGAGATAACCTTTGATATGATACGAGTATGGTTACCTACAAGGTGTGTGATTCAATTGGGTTAGGTCGGCGTTCCAATGGGTTACAGATCGTGCAATACCAGTGAATGATTTTGAAACATAACTTCGTTCTCACGTTCGAAATATTCTCAGCCAAAACCTCGAGTTGCCCTGGCAACCCTGTAAGACAAAGTTCCTTTAAATCCCCATTGCATTGCAATCCAATCAATATGTTGTGCAGTTTTTAGAGTACTAACTGAAATAACTAGGATTTCTACATAAATATATGTGTAAATAAATCAATTTAAAGCAAAAGAACTATCATGCTCCAAAGACTCCTGGTTTCTGGACGCGTTTCAATTAGAAGCTAATCGCCGGTTAATACCTGGTCCGATCGACGATCTGATCGGACGATTCCCAGCGATGTATATCTGCAGATATACATATGTGTGCAAGTGCCTTTTATATAGATCCAGCATATGAATGATTTATCGCTGATATCGCTGTTTGTTTGCATTGTACTTTTGTTTCGCTCTCGTGTCAGCTTTATATACAGAGACACATATATCGCTCTTTTTTATCGACTTCCATTCCGCGAAATTGATAGACAAAGAAATAAAAATGGAGTCAATACGTATACGTATAGTTGTATTTATCTATAATTTCTTTTTGTTTTTTGTTTAATGGAGAGGAGAGAAAGAAACCGAAGAAATTTTATAAATGTAATTGCACGTAATTGGATGCCCCCGCGTGTGTATTTCTCGGTTTGTGCTTCGTTTTTTGTTTATCGATTCCAAGTTGGGCATACGACCCAGCCGTTTATCGGCTATCATGCACACATATATCATATGTCTCTCTTTATATATTTTTCTGGTTTTATCTGTCGGCAGATATGGAGTGGGAATGGCTATAACCCAAAAAGTGTAATGGCAGGTGAACGGTGCAAACAGAAATGAAAAAACAGTTCATTAAAAAAGAGGAAACGTGGAACTGAAAGTAAATAAACAGTTATCGATATATAATTTATTACTAGGTAATCAGGAGCTTTGTTTACTAGTTCCTAATTTGAACTTCAAATTTAATGCACTTAAATACTAACATTGTGAATGGGTACATCAAGATGTACTCGAGTGCTTTGACTTCCACATATACCCCTTACTCTGCTGATCGATGTTTACACTACACATGTTAAGGAATTTGAAACGATCGATTCATATGAATTCGATAAATATTGCATGGCAATATCGTATTTCCATAGGTATCGAATGTTTAGTGCCTCGACTATTGAATACCTGTTATAAGGCGAATCAATTTTATTATGAATATTTGCTCATGCATATATATAGTGCTTCTAAATACATACATTCTACATTTTTAATTAGTCTAATAATAATTAGTGCAATGTATGTATATAGGCGCAAATAAACTAAAGTAAAATTATGTTTATATATAGTTTAACCTACAGGACTAACGGACTAAAAAATTGTTTTTTTTTTTAAAGGGATAGGTGAGAAACGAAGATATAGCGCCATATAAAATTCTTTAATAACTAAAATTCTAAAATAACTCACGAAATTTATTGCGCTACTTGATTATAATGGAATATAACATTAATGAGCAGAATAAACAAAAAAACTTGATAGTGCGACAAAAAAGGCAATTCAGTTACCAGCTTTTTATTGACTATACTGAATAATTCGTGTGATAACAATTAACTTGATTATTTTGCACTGCAAGTTGAAATCGAACTTGACAGAAAAAACGGGTAACGTACAGTTGAGAGCAAAGATAAAAACCCAGAATCACAGTGTGGCAAGTAAAATAATAAAAAAAATCAAGATTAAAGACAGAACATGCGTGTAATGAGCCAAGCAGCGGTAAAAGTATTAAAACGCTGTTCAACAACGGCAAGAAAAAAGAACAAGGCCCAGAATTACATCAATCAAAGTTGAGTTTTTTCTTTTTTTTTGGAGGCGGTTTCGATTGCTGGAGCTTAACGAAAATAAAACAAGAATCCGAGAATCGAATCGAGCTGAGATAAGTGGAAACTAAAAAGATATAGGTAAAGAAACATCATTTTATTGGGGAATCAAGAAATATACATACATTTCTACATATAATAAATTGTAGGAGGATGCCTTCTGATCGTCTGCTGGTCAGGCAAATTTTCCATTCCATGGAAAATATCTTTACTTTTCAGCTATCGCCGGCCAACCTTCAAATGGATTATCGGCGTACCGCCGCTGATAAGTTGATATAGGTCGTTATATGATGTTTTTCTATTAGTACTGCTACTAGTGACGGACGGCCAAGGTCTAACAGTAGCTGCGGAGCAGAGTGTTTTACTATTTCCTGCGATTCGCCATCAAAACTTAACACATTTTCAGTAATCTGCCGTCGAATCGGTTTATCTATCTGTGTGTCTATCGCCTTGACTTGAGTGACTTGACACACTCGAGCTCCCCCCTTTCGCAAAAAGAAACTACTTTGACAATGCAATTACAATGGGGCAATTATAGAGACTACTATCTGAACAATCTGTTTTTGTCTGTCTATCTGTTTGGGGGTAATTACATGTGCTCTGGCTCAAATTATTATGGCGGCTGTCGTTTTTGCCTCCTTTATGTTGTTTAATTGCGTTCAATGAGATAAAGCTGGCAAACCAAACAGTAATCGCAATAAAATATATACTGCAAATCATAGAGCCTATTAAATCCTTCCAATAATCGGGCACACATCCCTACGGGTCTTTGAACTTTGACCTTATCGCTTGGCTAATTAAACGCAACTTTTTATTTGTAATAACTAATTATTTGTGTGCATCATAAAACAATTACAAATTCGCACTTCCATCTTATTGTATCCTCAAATAATTTCAAAATTTAGCCAGCTCTAGATTGATAGATAGGCAGATATAAAATATAAAAAAAAATATAAAAAAAGAGCAAGAAAACAAATAAACAGGGAGTTGTCATTAAAATTCATTAGTAATTCGCGACGAGGTTGCATTTAAACATTATTACATATTTAGCGTCTTTAGTTGGTCTACACATTAAATCTTCAGCTTGAATTTAAAACGATAACTTATCGAGCAAACAAAAATGTCAAACTGGGAATGCCGAGCAAAAAAGGGGGCGTTAACCTAAACGCCTTTGAAGGGGGTTTCTGCTTTAGTATCCATCTTAATTTCAGTTTTATTTTTCAAGAAAGAGATAATAAACGGCATTATATCATCGTAGTTGTGTTCATTATTACGATCGACCCAAAGTCATCGCATATGCCCAAGTACAGTTAGTTAAGTGCTTTTAACTGCCAGTCGGACAAAAAGGCGAAAAAAAGAAAGAAACAAAGCCTTCGAGACACAAAAAGCGAGGAAAAACAAAACGAAAAACCTCTTTCGGCTTTAATTACAATGCATAAAAAATACAGTAAAAACCCGAAAACAGATTCAACTAGGGGGCTTTGTGTGTTGGACATTGACCGTCAAATGAGAAGTCAAAAAAGTGTAACACGCCTCGTCGCATTTTAACCCCTACTGTCCCTCAGAAAGCTGAAACTATTGGGTTAAGAGTCCGGGAATGCCAAAAGCATTTGATAGCTTTGGACCATGTTTAATGGATTCTAAGGAATAAGATCACCTTTTCACTGAACAAGTACGAAATGTTCTTAACAAGATGTAAAAAATATATATGTATCAATTGCACTCCCATTTGTGATTAAAGATCGTGGATAGTCATGATGCATTTAAAACATATTTTTAATTCTTTTTACTAAAGCTTTTGGTCTGTCTTTGTTGATCCGGCTCGAAGGACCAATGTCTGTGAACTTCCTTGTTTAGTAATTACATATGTTTTTTCGAAAGAATTACGAAGTAAACAACTAACTATCCCTTATTTCTTTGCTTTTGCAGATGATTTCCGTTCACCCATCGATGGATCAGCAAGAGCAGTTTGTAGCAGTACTATGGTAATATCGATCGGTACGATGGGCCTCGTGCCGCAGCCACATCGAAAATTTGCAACCTATCGTAGGATGTAAAGGAAAATCCCCGAGGAGAAGAACCGCAAGGCGAATTTCAAATAGTTTAGCAAATAGAAGCGGCGAACCAGGGGTGAAGCGCCACCCCACCCACCGTCACACAAATGAGGGTGCCACCAACAGGTTGACCACCAAAAAAAAAACCCCCCAAAAAATAAGCAAAATAACGTAGTAATAAAAAAAGCCAACCGCACGACAAATAGAAAAGGCAAAAACAACCGAAACCACCAGGCAGCCACCGAAAGAGATAGAGCGCTAAAACAGAGCGAGAGGAGAGTGGAGAGTGTGTAAACAGAAAAAGGCGAAACACAACACACGAAAATACAAAATTCAAAGAGAAATAAACCCGAAAACACACACAACACCCCCTTCAAACCACAGTATCCCGCTACAAAATGTTACAAAACTCGAACGGCGCTGCCGCAGCGCATTCGGCAGCCTCAGCGGTGGCGACTCCGGCAGCGGCGGCATCCGCAGCAGCAGCGGCTGCTGCAGCGGCTGTGGCTGCAGCGGCCAACAACGCCGCCCTGGCCGCCTCCTCCATCCAGCCCAAGCTCATCGTCATCCGCCGGCGACCCAACCAGGGATTCGGGTTCACGCTGCGCCACTTCATCGCCTATCCGCCGGAAGATGACCAGGCATCATCATCCGCATCGGGAACGGCGACAGGAGCAACGGCGGCATCGGTATCGACCAATTGGCCACAGGTGGGTAGGGATGATGATGGTTATAGTGGGAGTGGATAGAGGATGAAGGGATATGTAGAGAATATAGGAGCTATTAAGAATATAGAGAAAACAGAGGATAAAAAGAACATAAATGATAGTAGATAGTAGATAGTACCATATATAGAATATAAAGGATTTCCCAATAGATAAAATGGAATCTGAGTAGTGACGAAGCGCACCAAGAGAGTCTTAGCATACATCAAGAGACAATAGAGGGTAGTGGCTAGAGGTTGTAGATAGTAGTAGTAGATAGTATGGTATATAGAAAATAAAGGATTTCCCAATAGATAAAATGGAATCTGAGTAGTGACGAAGCGCACCAAGAGAGTCTTAGCATACATCAAGAGACAATAGAGGGTACTGGCTAGGGGTTGTCCAAAACCCAGCGCATAGTGGTTACAGTATCCACAATGGGTCGGGATATACTAGGTGCCGAATAAAAAAATGTGAATAAATGAAATGTAGATATTTAAAATGAAATACAGTCAATGAAAGTTTACATTGTTTCTCATGTATCTCGAGCTCTAAATGAATTATTTAGGAATTAATGTACATTCTTTTGAAAAGTGCAAAATGTTGTCAATTTAACTATGTCACTTTAACTATGATGCTCTAAAAATTTCACTATTTAATTTTTTTCTTTTTATAAAAATATATCGTAAAAAGTTTTGTTTGGTAAAACTAAATATACAGTGCAGAATCTATATTCTTGTGTAGAGTTTTGTAATTAGAAATGTCATTAAAAGCACCCAGTTTAAAATCTAATGGATGTAGTGCATTTTTAATTCTTCATTTTTTAGTCCGATATTTTTTGTTTACAATTTTGTTTAAACTTGTAAAGTTTCCAAGTGTCTATTGGCCCCAGGGGAAGTGCAAGTGAGAGAGCCAGTGTGAACGACTCTCTCTTTCTGTCTCTCGCACTGCGCCGAAGCGCTGCCTCAGTTGACGCCGACGTCGGCGTTGGCGTTACGTGAGCGCTGCGCACGCGCGACTTATTCAAATTGCCGCTTTTGCTTTTTCTGCTTTCTTTTTGCTTTTCATTTAAGCGACGGTGATACCCAGCACGAAAGATCCCCAGGTGTACTTCGACTTTATCAAAAGGAATGCGCTAAAAGTTAAAATTCAATATTTAAAAATGATCCTCCTTGAAATCTTGTGTATAATATAAACAAAAATTTAAAATGAGCTTGCAAAATATGTTTCAAAATATTTTAGATATTCCCAATCTTTTCAGTATCCTTGATTTTAAATCATGCAAGTCTTTATGCAAGATCTTTATGCAAGTCCATTAATAAAAGCCGTATGCGATTTTAAAATTATAACTTTAAAGATAAGACGCTATTTTTATATTGAAAAAAATACTATTAATTTTTAATTTTAATTTATTTGTGCTTTATCCCTTATATATATATGTACATTTCATTAAAGCTAATGGTATAATTTGGTATTTACAGTGTTTAGCTAAGGCTTTCATCTGAAATATTTATTAATTATGTCTAGTTGACCTGTTTTTAGTTTTTTGTATAACAATATTTATTATTTATTAAGGAAAACAAGGGAGAAGAAAAACCTTAATTGACTTACAACTAACTTAAAAAAACTAAGACTTGAAACAAAAGATTGTTAATATTGTATTTTTTGTTGAACTTTTTGTACACCTACTTTTATATGTAGGTACTTAGTGTTTGTGTAATAAGGTAAGTTCATTATTAATTTTAACAGCTTGTTTTGGCATATTTGAAGTTTTTTGATATGAGTTTGAGCACATCTACCCCAAACAGGTGACCCATACATTAATATTGGATTAAAAATTGTTTTAAAAATTATGATCTTATTGGATATTGATAATTTAGATTTACGATTTATTAGAGGGTACAGTGTGCAAATAATTTTATTAACTTTCATAATTGTGTTGTTGATGTGGTATTTAAATGTTAGTTTTTTATCAAAAATTATACCCAAATATCGAATGTTGTCAACCCATTGTATTGGAGAGTCTAGTATTCGCAACTGTCTATCAGGAAGATAACGAGGTTTCCTTCTTTTTGTAAAAAATATAGCATTCGTTTTATTAGGGTTAATTTTAATTTTCCATTTTTTGTAATATATGTCTAATTCATTTAAGTAACTCTGCATGGATTGATTTATCTCGCTGTACGAGAAACCAGCACTGTAGACAGCGGCGTCGTCAGCAAACAGTGAAAGTACACAGTTTGTAGCTTGTGGAATATCGTGTGTAAAAATATTAAACAATGTAGGTCCTAAGACAGAACCCTGTGGCACACCTGCATTTAAAATTCGTCTAGCAGATTGACTACTGTCCAAATTAACGCTAAAGTATCGATGTGTCAAAAAATTTTGAACTATTTTAATGAGGTATATGGGAGTTCCAATCATCTTTAGTTTGTGCAACAGTCCGTCATGCCATACAGTATCAAATGCAGCCTCAATATCAAGTGTAACCAGCCCTACAGAAATACTATTAATAAAACAGCAAAGAGCATTGTAATACTATTATCTTAATAAATGTATTAGGGTATTGAATTGTCGGTAGTGTTCCCTTCTCTTTCTCTTTTATTTTTGCACTAATTTGCGTTTTGCTCACTTCACTTTTTTGTGCCCGTTTTATTTTTGTTTTGTTGATATTACATCCTCCGCTTGCCGCTCTTACTCACTCGCACACTCTCTTTTCGTCTTCTTCTTCTTGTCGCTCGCAAGGCGACTCAATTCAATATACACTCTCCTCGCAAAATGTGGTCTCACGACCCACAGTCGCGTTCGCATTAATAGGTCTATGGTTTATGCTTTAAATATTTAATTTCTTGTTTTAAGCCACAGAAAATGTTTTTATAATTTGTAACTACTTATCGAATGTTTGGTTTGGTTTTTGTCGCTTTATAAAAGAATTTAATTTAAGTTATTCTATAATTTGATTTAATGTACTCAGTAGATGACTTTAATAATTCGATGTATACAGAAAGAGATATACTATTTGATGTTATTACAGTCGTATGAACATTTGCATAATTTTCTGCTTGATGCGTCAAAACTTATATCTTTAAGATCATCTTTTTTTTCTTCTCTAGTTGCAATAGGGCAGACATTAGAATTATAGTGTATGCACTTTTATCAAAACTTATGGCCTATTTGTGCAGCGGGGGGTACCTAGTTCTCGCACCTCAGGCGTACAGCTGACTAACTAATTTTTTTTTTGTTTCGGTTTCGTTTGGTGTGTAGGAAGCCTCCAGTGCGGCGGGCAGCAGCAGCGGCAGCAGCAGCAGCGTCGGCGTCGCCGGGATCACCGGTTTGGAGCCAACGTCGCCGACGTCGCTGCCGCCGTACCAAGTGAAAGCGATGGAGACCATTTTCATCAAAGAGGTGCAGGCGAACGGACCGGCCCACTACGCCAACCTGCAGACGGGCGACCGCGTGCTGATGGTCAACAACCAGCCGATCGCTGGCATCGCCTACAGCACCATCGTCTCGATGATCAAGCAGACGCCGGCGGTCCTCACGCTGCACGTGGTGCCCAAGGAGTGCGATGTCCTGCAGATGGTAAGCTCATCCGGAAAGAGGTTCTCCTCATCTCCACATCCCCACATCCCAAACCACGCCCACAGCTACCGGAATACCAAAGTTGCCGAAGTGCTTGCTGCTTCTCTGGCCAAAGTGTGTGATGATTAAAAAATGAAGTGGCCATCTTTTTAAGGTCTAACCTTAAATCGGACAAAAAGCGTTAGTGTAAAAAAAATGGCCAGCAAATCCGGTGAATTGCATGAGAAGAGAGGGCATCCAAGCTTGATACAAACGTGTCTAGTCCGCAAGATCACTGATCTTTTCGGTATCCTGGATTAACATCTAATGAAATGTATCTCAACAGGTCGCAGATAGCTTAGGAGTAATCATGACTCACATACTGAGAAATACATAAATACTTATATATATTTGTAACCATGTGATATCACCATATCAATCGAGAGTGAATGTCACTTTATTCCCTATAATTGAATTGAGAAGAAATTTAACTCTTATTTATTGAAGATCGTGTAACGGGCAACCTGTTTTGCCAATTTTAAAACAACAGTGCCGACGAAAAGCGATAAATAAACGATCGAATTTCCATTAACCAGCGTGTTAAATGCGTGAATGGTGTTGCATTTCGCAGCACTAATACTGTGTTTGAAAATAAACAGAACTTGCAGCACTGACCAAAGTCCGCACTTGTTATTATTAATTGGTCGAATTATAGCTATAGCTTGAGATACATACGTATGTACATATGTACGAAACTACTAATTAAGAATGTGACTACTATTGAAATACACCCACTGACTAATTCGTCGCGTTGTATTATCATCATCTCTAACTTGTTTTCCTCGTCTTTTTACAGCACTATACGAGCATTGCCCACACGCCGGAGTCGAATCGCCTGACCATGTCGACGCACTCGCCCTCGCTGCTGGCCAACGGCTCCCACAAGACCACATTTCCAGCGGCGGCAGCAGTTGCAGCACCACCGCATCAGCAGCAGCAGCAGCAGCAACAGTTGATCTCATATCCCGCTGTTGCAGCCGTGACCACATCATCGCCGGCAGGATCGCCGCAATCCCAATCCCAATCGCACCCCAACCCCCATCATGCGCCATCCCTGCACGGAGGCAGTCGATCGGGCAGCATCACCAGCACGGCCAGCGGAGGCATCACCATCCTCAATCAGCCGTTCTACCCACAGCAGCAGCAGCAGCAACAGCAGCAACATCGTCATCCAGCGCTGACCGGCGGCAGCAGCAGCATCGATTTCGGGGACATGGCACATGGACTGCGCCAGCATCAGCAGCAGCAGCAGCAGCAACATCTGTACCAGCAGCAGCAACAGCATCACCAGTTTATGCGGTAAGTCAATAAAATAAATGAGCTCACCTTGGCGAACGGCAAGCGGCGATTGACGTCACACATGATGGCAATTACAGCGGATTTTCGGATTTTGGGATTTTCGGATTTCGGACAGCAGAAAAAAGCCCACGTATTTACAACACTATCAGATCCATAAACAAAATCTAGCACCTGTATGCCAATTTGCTGTATTCAAATTGAACACGGGTCCCATTAATGTTGGTAGGTTGTAGGGTTAAAGCAGATTTCAGTAACGGGAGGTTCAAGATTCTTGAACTATATGTTTATAGGATGTATGAAGATTCTTTTTTTAATTAGATCCGGTTAGATATTAATACAAGTTAAGGACCAAAATACCAAACTTATTAAAGACCAGACAAAGTTTTTACGTTTACCTTGATCAATAGACATTTAATTTATGTAGAATTGGCTCAAAATTACACGCCACCGGTGAGCAACACTTGGAAGCCATCGAAGTACTTGGCCAGCGGAATCGCCAGCGAGAAGAGTCCATAGCTCTTTATGAAGGTCCAGCAGAAGTGGTCATTATAGATGATCGCCAATACGGAGCGAGCCATTCGCAGCAACTGAAGTGTTTTGGTTTTCTCCACCATAGCGCCACAAAACTGCCCATGAATTGTGAATTGTGATTTGAGGGGGGGATTTCGATAGTGGTGGCCAACTGGCCAATGGCTTACCTGAGATTGCTCGACTGAACGGGAACGAAAACTGTGTGGACTCCCTTTTTTTATTTGTTTTTTCAACAAAAAATCGGCTGTGTGTGCTCTCCAAAATTGAAACACAAACTGGTCGACTGGATCAATACGATAACACTGAAAACAACAGGTCAACTAGGATTCCAAGTTCGTCTGACTTAAAATGTTCGGCTATTTGATCGTTTCTAGGGTTACACGAGTAAACTGTATGCAATGCACGGTCAAATGCAGTTTGCTCCACTGTGCAGTGGCGATCCGTTGTGATTTATGGTGGCAAAAGTTGAGAGGCGGTCAGTGTCTTTAACAAACAGCGCACACAGATGCATTTGCTTGCATATTGCACATTATGTATTTCACTTTCATTGCCACACAAAAAACCAACGAAATATGTAAGTGAAAACTTAATATTTGAAATTGGAAATGAAGAAATGACAGGCGATCAGGGGGCGGAAAGGGTGCAACCAATGAGGCAGGCAGATGAGTGATGAAACTTGCGATGAACTAAATGACAATAACTAATAATTGCCTAATGAACAGCAATGAAGTGCATAATTAAAAACAATTGTAAACGAAAGGTTTTATTCCTAGATAAGTATGTATGTTTGCTGGAATTTCCATCGGATGTCCGAGTTTTTGAAACATTATTGTTATTGCTGCAAGTAGATCATGTTTTTGGTTATAGACTTATAGATTTGGGGGCAACACAGTTGCCACATTTGTGCAGCCCCATGTTGGTCGCCATTGTGGCTGCGCCGGGGCCTCGGGCTCGGTGATTTCATCCTAGCTTCCCCTCCGGCGGAACCCACTCACTCCAGTGCTCCTTCATCTGGCGTTCCCATTTCGTACATTCCTCATTTCAGTCTCGTTTCATTCATCGCCCGACTCGACTCGCACTGTCTTTCCATGCATATTTGTCATTGTTTTGCGTCTGTCTGTTCTGAATGAAATGTATTTGCCATATATTTCCCGCTGTCCGTCTGACTGTCCGTATGTCCGTCTGTCCGTCCGTCCGTTTGGGGATGTGCAAAAATTATTTATTATTTCGTATTCTATAAAAAGTTCATGTGACGTCAGCGAGGATATACAACGTACTTGTACATGTACATAGATAAGGTCGACCTCTCCAAAGGGTCGAGTTTTATGAAATAATCTAGCTGTTTTATTCTTCCTGTTTTAGTTAATGCTTATTTAAATTACTTATTGATTTCCGCTGTATATACTATATACTTTTGAGATAGTTATCTTTAAAGTGCTCTGGTGATGGAAAAGTTTAGACCGAAAGGGAAAAGCATTAGTTTAATTCGATTTTGTGGTGCGAAAGATCCAATGACTTTTGTGTACCCTTCGCTAGCTTTCTTTGTATGCGATTTCTCGTGTTCTTTTCGGAAAGTTTGTCACGTCTTAAGCTGCCTGCATGTGCAATTTTCAAATTACGTGAGTTGGTTGGGGCAAAAAACTTAGGCGAGCATCTAGCAGCGAACTGTCAGTTAGAATAGATACACACGTCTATTGGCCAACTGGAAATTTCCCCACAGTCTTCACAGGTCTTTTAATTGAGAGATAACTTCGGAAATTGATTGATTATTGATTGCGTTTCATGCGCAACGAACATGTAAAGACTTCACTTGTATTATCACAACAAATTTGACAACTATATGTTTTAAATTAATCGATTTAAGGTTGTTATGCCATGTGAAACAAGTTCTTTGATTGAAATATAGATACTTTTCAATACTTTCAGCACGGTTTTATTGAAGGTAAAACCTTGCTAAAACTTTAACGCGCCAATTTCTGCCACCGCATAAATAATTCAAAATTAATTTAATATTCAAAACGCAATATCAGACATTTTTCAACATCCCCTGCAGTCGCGTTGCGTATACGCAGCGTTGCTGCACATGAATATGAATAAATAAATCAATTATTATTACTGCACAGTAAGCACTACCCATTGACTAATCGGGGGATTGAAGTTGAGGGAAAAATAAATAAGCAACCGCGCATAACTTTATGCACACACAACGAATGTAAGCGGACACCTCGCAACAATAACAATAAATTTGTTGAGCTGCAAAGCTGCGAATATTTGCCCCATTGTTAAATGATTACGATAAATTTAATTGAGCGTTGTATGCCAGCAAAGAATGGGTAGCAAATAATGCCTTCAATTCCCGCCAACTTCAAGTCGGCTCCTCGTCTCGCCCCCTGTTCCTCTCGAGCGGATGCGGATTTATCTTTTCGAGATCGAGATGGAAACTGAGACCACTCGGATTGGGTTTGAGTTGATCTGGCGGCTGCCCGGCAGGAGGCTTCATGTAAATTATTGACTACTCCAGGCATTCCAAACATGCCACTGAAGTAATTTGCACTGCGCGAAAACACTGCGCCTTTGTGTGCGTTCTTTTGTTTGCATATGAATTTCGCTTCAATTGATTGATTGATTGATCGCCCGATTGATTGATGGCTGGCGAAAATATGTCATCGGAAATGCAAAACCCATTGCTGCGTGCACAGTGAGTGGGCCTTATTTTCATTTGCATCTAATTTCATATCATTATTATGATTTGAAATATTCCAAAAAGAATCCATGCACGGCTTGGTCCCACTGTGCACTGTACAAATTTAACTACTTTGCTTTGACAATTACGTATACGCCCTGCGGTTGGGTGGCTGTCCCCCCTCCCCCTTCCATCTCCCCTTTCCACCGCCCATCCGCCCACTCGGTAAATAAATAAGCAAGACAAGGTTGCCAGCTGGGTGAGGGGGAGAGGGGGGGGGGGGGTGGGCGGTAGAGTATGGGGTATATATTTGGTCAGTCGGTGACTGATAGTGATATAGTGATTCCCACTCTCTCCCTTTCGCCGATCCTGTGCAAACTGTGGGCAGCTCCCTGCGCCCACTTGCCGCCCCTCGCTTCATTTTTATTTGTTTATCTATTTATTGGTTACAAAATACAGTGGGCACTGGCATTTGTCAACCCAATGGGAAAATGGTTAGGTAAATCAAAGTTAAAGTAGATTTTTTAGTTTTTATGTTTTCAAATCAAATGCTTGAGTGCAGTTGTTGTTTAATTGTGTGGGGTTTTTGTTATGAATTTAATAAATATAAATAAATTTACTATTATTAATAACTATTATATATATTACTATTAATAACAAAAGTTACAACATGAATTTGTACTCTTTGCTCAACTTTGGCAAATTTCTTATGACATATAGATGCTAGGTGCCTGCAACGAGTTCAGTTCACTGTATGATGCATCTCACAGAGGGATCACTGTACTGAAATAATAAAAAAGGAAATCATGTGAGAGGAGAGCATCGGTCGGTGGGTCGTTCGCCATTCGGTCACTGCCCACTCAATGGGTCTCTTTCAATTGCTGAGCCTCCGCCGCTCTTTAATACAAATTTCATACATGCATACAAAGCCAATTTTTGCTGGGTTTTGTTGTGCCTGCTTTTTTTATTATTTATTTTAGTTTAGTCGCAGGGACTTTGCGTAGTACTTTAGTTTAGTTGACGATGGCGAGCGGTTCGTGCAGATTTCAGATATTGTGATACGCGGCAAACGAAGTTTTTGTAATTTTAATTCACTCACTCGCATATTTCGGCAGCTCCGGCTGCCGTACTACACTGCCAGAAAAAATGTATGCGCTACCCTATCAGGGGGCGAAGAAGCCGATGCTTATACACATGAAAATGATACGATTCGAGATCGATCCCAATAGCGAAAACAGGTTAATTTCTTCTCGTTAATTTCAATTTTTTTGCCTGTGCTGTACTGATAATGTGATAATGGAATGGAATGAAACCCAAACAATTTGAGCAACAAGAAAGCACAATTTACCGAGAGCTTGTTCGAATAAAAAATGAATGTACATTAGATCAAGACTTCAAGTGTTTTCAATGAGGCGAAGAACAATTTCAAACAAAGAACATAGTGAACGTGCCTCGAGTAAAGGTGCAAACGAAGATGAAACGTCAGTTTTCATCGAGGAAGTGTTTCAGATCAGTTCCAAAAGCCAGGAAATATCTAACAGATATCTAACATAGCTCCTAACAAGTAAATTAGTCAATTGCATGTATAGCAGCTTTGTAATGAAAGTAACTCTTCAAATCACACAAATCTCTTCGTTTGTGCAGTAAATACCCTGTAAATAAACTACCCTGTAAATAAACTACCCTATAAATAAACTACTCGCCAAATCTACTCCCATATTAAATGACTTGAGTTTCTAAACATTTTTTGTTTGGAAGAAAGAGGAGAAAATTGCGAAACCTGCGGAAATTAAACACCGCGAGAAAATGAGTGTGTGTTTATCGGTCTCTTTTTGCACTCTCTCTCTCACTTTCCTTATCTAACCCGTTCCCACTGCGGCTTCTGCCGCTTATCAAATGTGCCAACAATTTTTTATTTACGACTTGTTAATTGCAAAGAGTCGCCAGAGTTGGCAAAACGCAAATCAGGCAACTGAAAATAATACCAAATGTGCCCACAGTGCGGACAATAAAAGCGCGAAATTCCGCAAACCGAAAGGGAGAAGAGAGGAGCTTATAGATATCCATATGTACATATGTGTGTTCTTGCCCCCTATAGATACAGATACGGCTAATTCGCTGGCCACCCCTTATCGATATGCACCATTATGGGGTGTACTATGTGTGTGCATGTGTGGGTGATAAGGGCTTTTGGGTGTGAGTGTAGGTGTGGGTGTGGGTGTGAGGGGCCATGTATCGAATCGAATCGAATTGAATCGAACTGAATTGAATGCGAGTCTCACTTGTGTAGCAGCTTTTCTGCATCACGCACCCAGGCACCGATATAAATTTCTACACCGTTTACTACCAGAGAAAAAGGGTATATTAGGTACTTTGCAGAGTATGTAACAGCTGATGCGTAGCGTTTCCTGATCAGGATCACTTGTCAAACCAACCGTTCTGTCAGTCCGTATGAGCGTCGAGATCTCGGGAACTATAAGAATAATGTTTAAAGCATTATTAGATTTGTAAAGGTCATGGTTCTGGCTTAATACTGTTCTTATACGTGCCGAAAATTGTTTAAATCTGGCCATGAGAATACGATTTAAAGTTAAATTAACTGAATGCTAAACATTACATTGCATTTGTATCTCAAGCTCTCTCGCAATTTCATTGGCCATGTAGAGGGTATCCAATAGTCGAGCCACTTGGCTCTAGCTCCTGCTTGAATTATCGTTGTAACATACACCATGTCTATATTCATATGCATTTAACTTAAAGCATCTTTAATTTTTTGACAATCGCTTTTAAAGGGAATTCAGATTTTGGGTACCTGTTCGTTCAATCGAAATTTTTGCCCAGTGTATTTTGCTCATCGAATTTTATATATTAAGCTTATGCATAGATAATAATCCCGACAAATGCCCGCGCGTTTGCCAATAATCACACATATATTTGCTGAGCACACGAGCTCCTGATCCGACTTTTTTTTTATTTCCATTGCTACCTGCTATGCCGCTGCACAGTGGGCTCGATCCGCACTGAATATGTTTAAAAGTAGAAGTCTATAAAAAGAATCAAGTTGTTAACAAAAATGTACCTAAAACTGTTCTTAGTATTAATTTAATATAACTTAATCCCAGCGTGGCTTTGCGACAAGAATCGATACACTTTAGCCCACTGTGCGCTGACAACTAGGCAATAGAAACACGGTGCGTGTGTGTGTGTGTGTTACCTTTATTCTGCGACCTGTGAAATATGATCCACGGATATATAGATGGTGTGGGGGTTGGGGGCTGCGTTTGGGTTTGGGGCCATCTATTCATTACCTTTTGACCTTGACAGTCTGCCGGTGTTTGGAGCGTCGAGTGTGGGAAAGGCTTTTAAAAGCGAATTGAATTAACCATCCTGGCGCACACACACTCTGTCATTTAGCATACTATTTTTAGCTTTGAACTTTCATTTGACAATCTGAAGAGGCGGAGGTTGCGAACGAGGGATGCAGGCTGTGGGCTGCAGGATGTGGGTAGCAGGATGTGGGATGTGCAGGATGCGGGATGCGGGAAGTGGAGGCATGGTTAAACTAATTTGCCATTTGTAGTGCCACCACAGACGAGAAGCTAAAACTCGATACGCAAATGCGCCTCCTTTGTGCGCCACATGGAACTTAATTATTCGTGCTGCCCTGCTCTCAGCCACTTAAACTATGGCCCAAATCAAATTTGTTTTGTTTGTCCGCCCGTAGCCGCTGGTTAACTAAGTGAGTGCCCACTGTAGCGGTGCTGGTGGTGTTGGAAAAGCAACAAGAAAAACAAACATGCAGCGGACAAAGAAAAATGCCCAAAAACCGGTCCACAATTTGACATTTTCACATATCACAAAAGGCTTTTAGCCGTGAACTTATGTGTTGTGTATCTGCTTGACATTCATGTCAATTACGGATGTCAGCGGAAAATGCAGAAAATTTGACAAACGCGTGGGTCTGATTGCATGTTGAAGTTTGCTACATTTTTCATTAACCTGATAATTCTCGGAATGTTTTTGCTCGAAAAAACTTCTGAAAACTTTTGTGTTGACATTCGTGGGAAATGATCGCAGGTTAATTCGGTTTTCAAACCCACAGTTCCATAAATGATGGCTTAAATACTGACTACAGCATTTGTGTTTTTTTTTTTTGGGCTTTTAAGCACTTTAAACCGTGCTATTTAAACTGCGAATCTTTTGTATTGTGTGGTCATTAGCGGCTGTGAAAGTCGGAAAGGTACAACTTTTTCCAACTGGGGGGTGTGCGAGTATGAATATGTGAAACGCATTGTTTGGCTTCCGAATTTCGCCCTCAGTCAACCTGTACGTCATGGTTGCCTGATAATAAAACAGAGATTCATGATTTTCACAGCAAACTTTTGTGTCTAGCAATGACAGTTGTAAATTGTATCGCCGGCAAAGGAAGTGACTTAAACTTAAATATGCAAACTGTTTAAAAAACAGAGTGTGAATAGTGTGAATCATTTCACCAAATTGCAACTTAACTAACTTAACAAGCTTAACTACTACTTACCTGGCAGTCATCTTACGTTCTACCTTTATTAATTAATTTAAAATCATTTTCCTAAGACCGAAACGGACTTAAGTTCAATTGAAGCGCATTAAATCAATTGATTGCTTAAGATATAAGAATATTGAGCTTTGGATTTGTTTTCCGCAAAATAGGGAATGGAATTCGGCTATATGTCGCCGATCGTGATCGGCGTACTATAGTGGGAACATTGCGCATGCGCACCGTGTGACGACAGCGAATCGGAGCCAAACTCAAACTCATTGAGCGACTGACAAACTGATGGTGGCACGTGCCATCAAAAAGTGGTCAGCACACTTGGAGCGCACTGCTTTTGGCCGATTGCCAATTTGGAGCTACTGCGTCTGCCCATCAGCCGCTGATTCAATTGACAAATATTTTTGTTGTGGTGCGAAAAAATTATGGGGCTACGAAAAATGTCTAGATCCGCCAACAGAAGCACTTGTGCTCGGTTATCGCTTATTGGAAGGCAAATAGAAAACCCGACTGTTGAATTCGGTGTTTAAAGTGGCGTTTTTTCGGTGTAAATTGTGGCTAAACTCAATAAATTGAAAGTTTATTTGCATTAAATGACACAAATAAGATGGTATTGCGAATATAAATAAATGAATATGGTTACTAGGAATTAGTAGCGAAATCAATTGCCTTTTCTTGTTGTAAATAAGAGTTGAATGACGCATTTTAATGTTATCAACTATGTTCCTATGTTTCGTTGCAGTGCTAATCAGCCGCCAAATTTAACAGTATTATCGGCCAGCTCGGCAACGAACACGCCCACACCCACCGCCCGCCAGCCCAAGTCCGCGACGAGCCACAACCAGGCGTTGTATGCCGTCGGAGCGGGTCCGAGCTCAGCAGCCGGATCTGGGTCGGGATCCCTTTCGGGGGGCAGTGAGAACAGCGACCTGATGATCCGACTGCGCGAGTCCATCAAGCAGAAGGAGGAGTTCCTTAAGTCGCCGGTGCCCGCCTCCATGACCTCCGCCTCCTCGATCAACGGCAACCAGGCGCAGTCCTCATCGCCGGCACAGCAGCAACACCTGCAGCAGCACCAGCAGCACTTCTTTCCCTCGCACACGCCGCCAGGTGGTGTCCAAGTGGTGGTGCCTCCACCGCGCAGTCGCCATCAAGTGATGCTCAAGCAGCAGCAACAGCAGCAGCAGCAACAGCAACATCATGTCCTTGGCTACGACATGTACCACTCAGGTGGTGGTAAGCTGGTGCAGCGGTCTTCCACGGCGCCTGGCAGTGTGTGCCACCACCACCAGCAGCAGCAGCAGCAGCATCACCTCTATCACCAGCAGCAACATCAGCAGCTCCAGCAGACGCAACATCGCCAGGTGATGATCAACAACAATGCCAAGTATGCCAAGGATCTGGACTATTTTGAGACGTTGCAGGAGACAGGAGTCACCAATAAGGTGTAAGTAGTAGGCCAGAAGCAAGCGGCTCTGCAAATGCACCCATTGCGTGAATACTTCACTAATTTCTTACTCCTCTTCATCCACAGCTTTGAGCGCAAGCTGGTGTCACACATGTCCAAGGGATTCGATCCGTTTAAGCCGCTGTCGATCAACACCAGTGCCCTGGAGTCGTCTGCCAGCACGTCGAGCAGTTCGGCTACCACGACGGTGAAGAAGCAAAGTGTGCTGTACGAATCCCTGCAGCAGCATCCGCTGGCCAAGTACCATCAGACGCAGCAGCAATCGACAACGACGACGACGGTGGATGGACAGACGAGTAGCCGCATGGAGCTGCACAAGGCGACCCTGGCGAATGCCACCATCGATCCGGTGCCAATGGGATCCAGCAGTGAGTCTAACCTCGCATCTATTCCACATGCCCTTCCAGCTACTAAGATAGTTAACCACAATCGTGTTTTCATATTTGGTGCAGAGTTTGTGACGCTGCCGGATAAGCCGTCTGCTGGTTCCTCCGTTGCCACCTTGGCGGACATCGCCGAGAGCAGTGGTAGGTTCTTGGTTTGCCTGTCTCGTTTGCTCTTTGTTCCTTTGCTAGAGTCTTTATTTATCGCAGTTTGTAGTCTTAAATATATTATTAAACTAATGGATGCTAAAAGCCGATGGTCAATTTATGTTCCGCCTTTTATTTTACAGCGGCAGCCATTGTGGACAGTGCGTCGGGAAGCGGCAACGTTGTGCGGCGCTACAAGCCATTATCCTCCAGCTCCTTTGACGAAGGCAAACCAATGCGTAGGATATCCTACCTGCGGGCAACCAACAATGAGACCGACTTCAATGCGGAGGCTGCCGCTGGCGGAGATGCCGCGGCAACAGGGGCATCAGGACCAGCATCCGCATCAGCAGCTTCGTCTGCATCTGGACCCACGCCCTCATCTGCTCCTGCTCCAGCTCCAGCACCAGCACCCCTGCCTATTTCGATCCCCATTCCGGTGGCTGCTGTCGTCGAGCCGCAAAAGACGAAGTCCCTGGTGGAGGAGCATCCGGATCCCACCTACGATGTGATTGGAGGCACAGGTGGTGGCCACGAGTTCATCGAGACGCCGAACGGCCTGGAGGATGTGCGTCTGTCGGCCCACGGCAGTCGGAGGGCCTCCATGAGCAGTGACATGCGAAGCAGGTTTGTCCGTATATAATATTGCCAATAAATAAATAAATGAACTTGTTTTCCGAAATTGAATAGCATCCACATTGATGCCGAGTTGAATGGCAAGTATGTGCCAAACGAACTGGAGGCCTTTGAGACGGAAATCGAGATCAAGTCCTCTTGCATCAACGGAAAAGTGAGTGGTCCTTCTCACGAGGCAGCCAGAACAAGCATACGAATAATACTCGTTCCATTTTCAGCGCATGTCCGAGTACCGATCGTGGCGTCAGGTGAAGCTGGAGATCAAGGGAGATCTGCTGCGTATCTACTCAGGCCGCCATGCCAAATCGGAGCACAATGTAAGTGCTTTATAGATGGATAGCCCAGGCCTCGTTAACTAATCGAAATGATCGTCTTGTTACCTTAGGTGATAGAACTTGATATTAGAAACTTTAAGTTCTTCGACGAGTCGATGGATAAGAAGAAATACTTGATCCGTATGCAGTCGAAGCCATCGCCCAGTGGAGCTCATTTGGCCTCCTTGGGCAACGAGTTAAACCTGGACGAGGGTCACGACAAGCTGCTAACCTCGTCGGGCAGCAGCAGTGCGAATGAGCCGGCTGCCAACTCAGCATCGGCCCTGACCGCATCCACCTCCTCGTCCACCTGCAGCAGCGGTCCTTACACGGAGATCCTATTCAAGACGAAGAGCAGCAACGAGATGAAGCGTCTGTTCGGACTACTGCAGTGGAAGGACAGCCTCAACTACGATGATAATGTAAGTGTTCATGTGCACATAAGCCAAAAAACTTCCATTTACATTACTTTTAACAGGAGCATCAGCCACAGGGCAAGCAGTTGGCAGAACCACAGAAAACAGTGGCTAGCGCCAGTTACCTGGACGATGTCCAAGGTGGAGCAAGTGCAGCCGACAGCTCACCCTTGAGCTCCCATTCGGGTGGCATTGCAGACGCTAGTGGCAGTCACCATGTTTCTGCGCTACCAGCAGCTGCGGCTATTGTCGCTGCCACCAGCGACTCCATTTCGCCGGTGATGAAGGCAAGGAAGTCCTCTTCGCACAAGCATATACCTGATAAGGATCTGGGATCGCCCAAATCGAAGAACTGGAAGGATTTGCTCTTCCGCCGTGGCGGCAGTGGCAGCGGAGGAGTGTCGCACCACGACTTGGCTTCGCCATCCGCCTGTGCAGCCAAGCAGATTGGATCCATTGGCGTTCCCCTGCGCAGCTGCCCCATGTCAAAGGTCAATGCGTATGTGCCGCATCTGGTAGAGGTGTGCACGAACATTGTGGAGACGAAGGGTCTGGGCGTGGTGGGCATCTATCGCATACCCGGCAACAAGGCGGCCATATCGGAGCTGTCCGAACTTGTTAACACCAAGGACTTTCAGTTCGAGAGTTGTGCCAGCGATGATCGCTGGGAGGATGTGAATGTGGTGAGCAGCCTGCTCAAGTTGTTTATACGCAGCTTGCCTGATGCCTTGATGCCGGCAAGTTACTATATCAACTTCATTGAGGCGGACAAGAAGTTCGGCCTGGAGAGAATTGTCCTGTTGCGCGAGATTGTGGAATCGTTACCACGGCATCCCTACGAGACAATGAAACACTTGATTCGGCATCTGTGCCGAGTGAGCGGCAATTGCGATGTGAACCGCATGGAGCCCAAGAACCTGGCCATCATATTTGGGCCATCGATAATCAGGACGCCGAACGATACCCTGGAAACGGCAGTCAAGGACATGAAGCATCAGTGCCGCATCGTTGAGCTGCTGGTCACACAGGTAAGGATCCTGAATTTATAGGTTTATATACTGCATGAACAATCTACATATGTACCCTTGAATTGCAGTACGACTACTTCTTCGAAGGCGGCAGTCTGCCGGATATAGCCGAAGTAAGCGGCGGTACCGCTGCCGTCAGCGCCGCTCAGCCGCAGCAGCAGACGCAGGAGGATCAGACGAGCATGCTGCTGCACAACCTGTCGAAGATCGAGCGGATCACAGAGCGCGAAACCACGCGCACCTCGCGCTTTATGCCGCAGCTCAGACGAAAGACCCATGGCAAGCGCAGCGCCGTAAACTCGGACACGTACTCCGGCGAGAGCGTTCTGGTAAGCGGAAGCTCCTCCAACACCACAACCAACACCACCACCACCACCCACACCACAAGTAGCACAAGTAGTAGCAACACCATCACCACAACCATCAGCACCACCACCATCCAGCAGCGACGGGCGCAGCGCAAGGCTGTGCAGAGCATTTGCGACCAGGCTCTAATTCTGCTCCTGCCCACACCCGTTTCTTCCGTCTCTCTTCCCTTTCAGTCGTTGGACTACGCCAAGGCGTCCGCCTCTGCCTCGGCATCCGCGAGCAGCACCGCCAGTACTTCGAGCAGTTCGACGCTCCACAGCGGTGGCAAGGCATCTGCCTCATCCTCATCCAGTTCCACTACCAAGTTCAGCTCATCGTCATCGTCGGCGTGCTCAACAACGGCGGTGGCTATTTCTTCCTCCATCTCGGCGACGTCCTCCAAATTGTTGAGCGCCAATTTTAAGAAGCGTAGCACGGGAGGTTTCCTGGGCTCAAGATCATCGCATCAGACGCGCAAGGCCAGCTTAGACGAAAAGGACTCAGGACAGTCGTCTGGCAGCCTTGGTCACAGCCTGGGAGTAGGCATCAATCTGGCCAAGGAACAACAGCGCAGCAGCGTGGACATATCCATTCTGCTAACGGACGACGACTCTAGCAGCAGGCTGAGCGATACGGGTAAGGATTTAATGCGGAGAGATAAGTGATCTGATAATTATGTTACTCCCTACCGTTAACCAGGTTCCATGTCGCTGACGACCATTACGGACACACTGGACAGCAAGCTACGCAACTTGCGCAGCGGCTCCGAATCGAACGATGAGAATGGATCGCCCGAGTTTCCCAAGAACCGGCGGCACACCTTGGGTCAACCGCTGCACATGCACTCCGAGAACATTCCGTATGCGGACGAGTCGCCTGAGCGGCTGTTCCATCAGTTTTGCAATCCCCTGGAGACAGCCCCCTTATCCCTGCACCTAAGCCGCTCCTGCACGGCCACCAATACAATTGGGGGCGAGGAAAAGCCTTCAAAGCAGTCGGGTGGAGTTGCACCACTGCCCCCAAGTTTGCTTAAGGCGGCACATAAGCTACAGCACTCAGCCACGGTGCCCATTCATCAGGGAAGCTCCACTGCACCAACCAGTGGAGCAGCCACGCCAGTAGGCACGCCAACCGGGAGCGGTGGGGCCGGCGCTATTCCCTCGCGCAGCTCTTCGAGCAGTGTCACGACGCTAACCAAGAGCATACATCCCAGGTTCAGTAACTATCTAAGCTACGAAAGAGGCAATGCAGCCGCTGGAGGCGCTGAAAGGGTGGTGGGATCCGCCGGAGGAGCTGCCTCCGACGACGATTCCGAGGGCTCGACCACCAGTGATCCCAAGGAGAAGCTGCTTCTCGGCGAACGCCCGTCGCCTTCGTTTTTTATCGAGCGCTACAACAAAAAGAGACGAGATCATCGGTTATTTCGCAGCGCCAGTTTCAATTGCCGGAACTACTCCACCCGGCACATAACGGCGCAGCCCTCCGGAGGAGTAGCGGCGGGAGTATCGGGCGGAGTAGCTGGAGCGGTGGCGGTGGGAGTGGCTTGCTGCCAGGCATTGAGCACCACTGGCTTGACCAAGGACGAGAAGACTGATATGAACCTGACCAAGAAGCGCCAGATCCAGAACAAGCAGAATCGGTCCATTAAGCGGCGGCATACAGTAGGCGGACCTCACGACTATTCCGCCAGCAATGGTGGCTGCTCGAATCACTCACACGGTCACGACCTGGCAGCCATCAACTACAATCACCACAATCGCCATCACCAGCAACAGTTGCTGAAGCTGGGCAGCGCCACATCTGGCGGTGGAGGCAGTGGCGCAGCCGCGGCCGAGACGACGACCACCACAACGACCACCACCACGGTGCTGCGGCGCCTCGGTACGGGTCAAGCTGGCGCCGAAGCGAGTGTGGCCTTGCCCGCATCTAGTTCCGGATCCAGCAGCAACAACAATAACTCGCCCCAAAGCGATGGCAGTAATGGCAACGGCGGTGGAGTAGCAGGAGTGGCCTCCAGTGCACCGCCGACTGGCGTAGGTGTGGGTGGCAACAACAGCAGCGGAAGCAGCAGCAACAGCAGCAGCACCAGCACAACTCCCGCTGGGAACGGCGATCAGGTCCTGGAAGTGGGCATACGCATCAAGAACATTAACCGGGGTCGCTTCTAGAAACCTGTATTCCCAGACTAAGAACAAACAGTCTATACAAAACAAAAAGTGTAATATGGCTAAAGGCAGACAGTCTGCTTATATCGCGTTTTAAAGAACCTGACAAAAAACATAGTTTATAGCTCCTAGTGCAGATTGCTGCGACAAGACCACCCCGAAATAGCAGTTGCTTAAATGTGGTTAACCTGATTAATTGACACTTTGAATCCCACAGTTTACAAGAGTATTAACGAAAGGTTTAATATATATAAACAAAGGCATAACGAGAAGATATTTAACAATAGTCGGTTAGACACACAAAAGCTAAACACACCTTTTTAAAAAACAAAGTTAAATTGAATGTTAACCCTGAACAAAGTTGCTAGAAAGGCAAATCGATGTAGCAAAGGCTATGCGCACACCTCTAAGTAGTCTTGCTTCACAGACCCTTGCGTTTAAAACAAAGTTTTGCATGTTAAACGGTGAAAACTAATTTTAAATTCAAGTGGGGCGTGGCAAAGCTACTTGAAAGGAGTGCGAATACCTTGTGCTGCTTAGGTTCTGTAAAAAGTAGTCATCATAATCTATTTTACTATATATACCTATATCAATGTGCAGTTGCAGTGTTGTGTCCGAATTGGGTCTTAAAAGTTAACCAAAAGGAGTGTTGAGAAGTGTTGATTGCGAAACAAATCAGCAGAGCAGTTGAAATACATAATCTTACATAATCTAACACAATATATTTATATATTCATGCGCGGACCCGAGGAAGTTGTGTCGAATACAATACATTACAAATTGAAACCCATTGAAACCCGACCCAGGAAAACTTAAACTAACTAGTTGGCAAGGATCCGAGATCGAATTGCTTAATGCACTGCAATGAGAACAACTAATGGCACAACTTCGAGGGAAAACAAATCGTATTAATGCAACGCACGAAAAACAATCTGTACCGAGGGCAGGAAGTAATTTATTCGCACACACGAAGTACACAAAACACACAAATTAAATGGGAACCAAGCAAAGATGGCAGGTATATTGCGGGAGACAGAGCAAGATATATACACATAGCGAGTGACAAGGAGAGGGAGATAGAAAGAGAAAGAACTATTTTGTAAAACTTATACAACACATTACAGAGAAATCGCATAAGCAACCACCTACGCAAAGGAACAATTGATGGAGAGTCGCCTGTCCGTGTCCGTGCACCAGGATGAGTCCTTTTGACAACCAAGTTGTGCTAGGTCCTGCATAGGGATCAGTTCTGTTCTTAATTTAGATGTGCATTCGTTTTTTTTTTCTGTGTACCTCCGTACCTGTTGTACAAAAATTGTAGGGCTGATGATCCCCATTTTGGTGCCTTAAATTATTGGCTTTAAAGATTCTGTTAACCTTTTTTCCACCCACAAAATTGTTTTTATACAAACCAATTTTTTTTTTATTATTTATTTGGATGGTGCTGGCGGAAATGCATGATATAGGTGCAGCTACAAAGCTATGAAGTAGGGAATCAGTTTTCCCGATTATCCCGACAGGCGACGTGTTCGAAATTAGGTTTGATTGATAGAGCGACTATATGTTTACCATGTGACGCACGAGAAACGGCATAAATTTACATTTACATATATAATATTATATATTTTTGTGTAGTTTGTATATGATTTAAGTTTGGAAAATACAAGAACGCATAAAAGTACATGCAAATGCATATGATTAAGCGATTAGATAGTAGTTGTATAGTATTCCTCCCATTTTTTTGCTGTATATACGAGTTAATTTTTTTGATTTCATTCGCAATTATGATTTACACCAACCCCAAAAAGGATATATAAAGATTATATATTTTGTACGCATTTTGTTTTGTTACCCGATGGCAGAAAATGAAAGAAAATCGAGATGGCGGGCGTAAAGAAGTATATAGAAAGTACCCAAGCGCGTAACGTTGCTATATAAATATTATGATTAACTAAAAACAATTTTTTGTTAGACTTTAGGTAGTTATTTTTTAAAAATTGTATTTTCTATTATACATGTATACATCTATATATATTTTATTTGTATTATGATTTTTTTCAACAACAAGTAAATGTGGATTTTCTATAATGCTGACAACACAATAAAAAAGAAACAACCAATATTACGAATAAATTGTACAAGTATAAACCAGCGACAAGCACTTTTTATTATCGTTTCGTTTATCAACTACATCTAAGTCCCCAGCAATGATAATGATCTATGTACAGAATGGCTTTGTGAACGTTGGAGTTTATAGCTTGGCCTGTGGACCCGTTCCGGAGATCTTGTAGACGAACTCGTGGGCCACATCGTAGTACGGATTGCAGCTCTGGCGCACTCTCTTCAGCCACGCCCTGATCTTGGGGTACTTGATCCTGACATCGTAGTCGGCCATTCCTGGATGGCATGAGTGAATAATACCTGAATCATGTCGAACTGAATGTATGCTCACGTGTCTGTTCAATTTCACAGGCTGCAAAGATGTCCGCCACGGTGAGGGAGGATCCGGTAAGGAAGTCCTTGCCCTCCAGCCAGACCTCCTCGACCACGTCCAGGTTGCGCTCCATGTGCATGCGGAACGTCTCGATTTTTGCTTCGGAGGGAGTGCGTCCGGTCAGAAGCGGCTCCAGCCACACGGTGCGGAAGTACATGGCGCAGGTGACCCGCAGGGACGTGTGCTGCCATTCGAGGAACTCGTCGACGCGGCTCTGGTCAACGAAGTACTTGGGGTATAGGTGCTCCGGTATCTTGCCCTTGGCGCTCAAATAGCGCAGGATGGCCACGCTCTCCGCCAGCTTGTATCCATTGTCGTGGATGCAGGGCACGCGCTGGAAGCGGTTAATCTCCTTCTTGAAGTCTTCGGTCAAGTGCTCGCCTGGGGGGCAAAGACCGTGGTCAAGATTAGATTGCAACCACAAATGACGGTGACAGTGGCGGGTGGATCCAAACAACAAGCAAAAAGATGTTGCCACATTGAACTAACAGTTGTATCAATGATAAATAAGGATAAATCCTTTCACGCGGTAAAGAGCAAAATGATTGCGTATTTATCAGTGAAAAAGATGTTAAGTTCTGTACTTCGTTTGAGATACGTGAGGTATTGGCACTTCTGCCCACCACATGGATACACTTTGACCCGCACCCCGAATACCCTTACCATTGCGCAGGGCCACCACGCAGTCTTCGAAGGGCATGTTGCTCAGCCGGAAGATGATGAACAACGCCCTCGAGGGCTGCGACATCAGGTCATAGTAGTAGCGAATGGGAGCGGACATCCTCAGGTTCGTTGGCTGTCTGGAGGGAACTGCAAAGAGGAGGTGCTTGCAGCGGTTAGAGGCTTCACATCAAACAAATGGGCGCCGGTCCAAAGATCACCGAAGAATCTCCACGGAAAGCCGCGTAGCAGCCACTCCACAACCCTGAACTCACCACAAGCACGGTCGGTGGGCAACTGGAGGGAGGTATGCAGCTATTCCACTGAGCCTACGACTTGGATCGAATCTGAATCAGCTGGCGGGGCAACAAGTTGTACGTAGTGGTGAAGTGGTGAATTGTGGGGAGAGCGAGCTTTGCGTAGTGGATTTTATCAACGAAAAGCTCTGCGCTCAGTAGTGATGCGCATTGGTGGGAAAATCGAGTAACGGACTTAATAATAATTAACCAAAAAAATATTTCTGATTTAATATTTATTACATTCCATTTATATATGTGCTTAAATAAAAGGTTTGGCCAAAGAAATCGGATTAGATATTTATCACGGATATCATGAGGTATCTTGGGAGTAAACATTTCATTTTTTAAATATATAAATCAAAGTTTTCCAAAGAGTTGATCAGATTTAAAGGACTTCTCCTTTCCATCCTTCATTTTGTTCAAAAAAATTAGAATTCCTTACACTTAAACTATGCTTCTCAGCAAATGGTAAATGAATAAAAACTAAACTTACAACTTCGTCCATTGTTTTTAAAATACATATTTATAAAGAAGCAATTATTGTTATCACAAATAATTAAATTTACTTGATTCTTATATCGCTACTTTCAAAATATTGTTTTTAAACTAACCTCTACGATTGAGCACCTCATCAAAGGCCACCTGCAGCTGATCCTCGTCAGTGCTGAGTCCCAGTAAACTGGCCAAAAACGACACCGACATGTTGAGATCCGAACTCCACTGAATCAAGCCAGTGAATGAACTGGATGCAGCTGCTCCAACTTATATACTCCAGGTCGTGGATGCGGATAAAATGCGAATGCGACTGCGACTGCGACGAATAAACAAAAATGAAAGCGAATAGGCGCAGGGTATTATAAACCCTCGAGATAAGGCGGAGTTCCCTCTTTGCACCGGCTACACTGCAAATTAAAACGAATAATTGTGCATATTGAGTAGGAGCTACCCTCTGATAATATTGCGAAAGTTACATATATTTATTTATGTATGAAAATAATGAAAATGTATGAATCCGAGAAGAAAAGAGAGAATTCCACAATGCAATAATTAAATAATAAAAAATAAAATATAATTAAAAATTCCAGTGCATCCAATATATTGTAGAGTAAATAATCAATCTAGTTTCTGAGCCATTGGCAACTGCGGAAGGCCAGGAATAGAAACTCCAGGGAAGGTCCGTCTTATCGCTCGATAAGGAGAGATTGTTTACCCCATTAGCCCAAGTTCTGTGGCAACAGGTGAACCATTCACCTGATCAGCTGATGGATCGGGATTTATTTATTTGCATATATCTCGAAATATTCATGCAAACTTCGGTTTCAATTAGGTATATATCGTATGTGTATTTATTAATTCCGATTCAAACATACCGACGTCTTTTGCTTTGTACTTGTATACATTTTAACTATATATATGTATATATATATATATTCATATTCAATTTGCGTGGGCGTGTATACATATGTACACAGACGTATTTTTGTAATTGAGATAAAGTGGAGCCAAGGTGTCGTCCACCTTCTCTTTGGCCGGGGAAAGGTACATTTACAAAGAGTATAATTAGTATAATTAGTATAAGTAGGGTATAAAGATAATCCACAACATTTATACTCGGTGTAGAGAGAGATCACACAGTGGGGGAAATAGTTATGCGTACGCTTTTGTAAATATACTTATATAAAAATAAAATACAATTAAATGAGACTGGAACTTGGTTTGGCTTGGCTTGGCAGCGCATATATATAATAGATATAGTAGACACACAAGATCGGACGATATGCCGCCCATATACATATGTATGTATGCACATACATATACATATGTATGTATATATGGTAGTTTAGTGTACTTGACTTATTGTTGACTTGATTGTTACACACAATTGGATATTTTTCGCTGGTACTGAGTTTACTTTGCAACGAAATGTAATTTAATATTTGCTGCATGTGTTTTTTTGTGTGATGTGCGATTGCTAATACAGCCCCTTTAAATATTATTAGGCTTTTTTTCTTTTTTTTTTGCAAATTTCTGGTCAGTGTCATAATATAAGGACTTGAAATTTTGATAATGTACAAACAATAGAGCGTTGAAGACATAGACATCTAACCAACCACTCAGTCCACCGATTTCTAATACTTGATATTGAAAGTTTCAAATTAGGTAAGATGTATATTCTCCTTCAATTCAATTTAGTTTTACTCGTTCATCTGAAATAGCAGCTAAACGCACTTGTTGTGTGTATATTGATAAACTTTGATATAACGTGATAAATACATTGCACCCTCCTGATTTTCTCTGCATAATAAAACATACTATATGTATGCATATATGTTTTTTGCGTATGTTTACCACTGCACTGAAAACAAATTGTTCGAGTGCAAAGTGGTGAGTAACAGATGTCTATACAGTTGTATAAGGTTTTAGATTTCATATAAGTTTTCATTCTTTTGATCAGAGTCTTATGCATTTGCTGCCCCTGTTTTCTGGTTTCCTTTACTTCGGGGATATGCGTGAGGAGTTTGGGAAGAACTTACTAGGCCTACGGTTAAGTTACCATTAGGATTACAGTTTAGGATTACAGGTTCAGTGGTTTCTGGTCGCATACAAATCTAGTTTGGATACTTTATAGCGAAGACATCGATCGACACATATGTTACTTATTGTTTGTTTGTTAATCTGCGTTTTCATAGTGGGTTTCTGTGTATTTTGGCAAACGAAATTTGACTGAACTACGATCTAGATTCTATAATAACGCTCTATGTAGCTACATATATAGCTGGGTTCTGCCCATCCATTTCTCTACTTGTTCTCGATGATCATCTGCAGCTGGAGAACCAGGCTCCGCGCCAATTGGAGCACCGACTGGGCATTGTGGCGTTCGGCCATTTCTGTAACCAAAAGAACCATATAGCAATTGGTATAATTTTACTCATAAGATGTATGCCATGTATCCCACCATTGAAGAACTTGATGACGTCGGTGAAGTCCATGCTGTTCGAGAGGATGATGTCGCGATAGGTCTCCAGCAGGGCCAGGGCCAGGAAGAGTACGAAGTGGCCGGAGGCGATGTGCTTGGCCGCCCAGATCACCTCCCAGGTGGCGAAGACGTCGTCGTAGACGAGCTCCCTCTTGAAGTCCAGCAGGAACCACCTGTAGCAGAAGTAGAAGTGCGTGTAGTCGCCGTTCGAGTCCATCAGGTCGTACATCTCCGAGTCGAGGATCTGGATGAGGGACCTGTGCGAAGTGGGTTAGTTGGTTAGTCCGACTGAAAGTGCTGCACTCACCTCATGTTGGCGAAGTGCATGTCCATGGCCCCGCCGCTGGGGAAGTTCTCGATCATGCGCTCCATGAGCTTGCAGAAGCAGCTGTAGCTGAGCGACTCGTCGTCGAAGATGACCAGGAGGGGAGCCACCAGGTCGCACATGCCCTGCATGTAGCCCACGTCCAGGTGCTCCCACACGTACGTGGAGATTACGTTGCGCAGCTTGTCCAGGTTCTCGTTGGCGAAGTACCAGTAGTTCCTGTCGCACCGCTGCACGTCCTTCTCGATCCGGTGCAGATTCAGCCCGAACTGCTCCAGGAGTTCGCTCTGCAAAGTATACGAACCAAATTATTATCACGGGAAATAAGAAGTATATCTGAGTAGTGGTTTAAGTTGATTGCTCACTTGCAATGATGTCGTTACAACATCAAGACAATGTAAAAGTATGTTTTGATGGATCTTAATCAATCTTACTTAGGAATACCTCAATTGAACCACTTTTCAATAATAATAATCGAATAGTAGAATTCGATTGGCTTCTATTTATACCCGTTACTCACAGAGTAAACGGGTATATTAGATTCGTTGAAAAGTATATAAGTATAAAGGCTGGAAGGTTGAGATTAGACATACAAGTTTGTTGACCCATGTTGCCATGCCCACAAACCGCACAATAGTGACACGCCCACACTTTTGAAAAATACGTTAATATTTTTTCACATTTTCGTTCTATCGATTTGGAAAAAAAATGTTTGCCACGCCCACTCTAACGGCCTAAAACCGCCCAAAACTGCCACGCCCACATTTTTAAAAAATTTTAAATTATTTCTTATTTTATTCCCTAATATCTATCGATATCCCAGAAAAATTATGAAATTTCGCATTCATACTAGCAGAGTAACGGGTATCTGATAGTCGGTGAACTTGACTATAGCATTCTCTCTTGTTTTGATCAGGATTACTGTCCAAACTAGAAAATTTCCCCATTTAACTGATATATGCCATTATGTGCTAGATTATGGCAATAAGTTTGAAGTGTTCTGAAGTAAAAGGGAACACTTTAAAATTCAAATAGATTTTCAATCAAGTTGGCTATGCTTTCATTTGTCATAATATTTCGTTTCGCCGGAATATTTAGTTCACTTTCGTTTCACTACTTGACTGAGAAACAAGCTCCAGAGCACAACCTAATTCAGAAATGACGGATAATTCGAGCGCGGAAGCAAGGCCATTTGGAAACGACGAGTTGACAGAGGATCCTGAGCTGCCGAGTGGACCGAAGGTGGGTTCGTAGTCCTCAGGGGCTTCTTCTTCGATAACTGAAGTTTCTTTGAATACGATAAATGTGTCTACCCAGAAGATGCCTGCGAAGTTCCAGCCCCTCCTAGAGAAACTAGAGCGCCTGAATAGAGAGATGGCCTGGGAGGAGGAATTGAATGTGCTGTTCAATCGCCTCTTTGCTGCAATCCTAGCAGAAGTACATAAAATATAGTATATGCGACTTCTGTTCACCTATTCCCAACATACCAATGTATTATCAAATGGTGTAATTGTCGACGCATAAATATATCATAAGCATCCCAGATATGGAGCTTTAATTAGCACGTTTTCTCTTTTGCATTTTCTTTTTACTTCCGAATTCGGAGTGGGTATACACTCTTACAAGTGTCATTTGAATCGTTCAAATAATTTAAGATCATCTGGCGTGGTAGATGGGTAGATGACTTTGCAGGACTGTTTTCTTTCCATACCCGTAGAGTAGAGGGACCCCTCAGTCCTCAGAGACGTCTTTTTCGATAACCGAGGCTTCGTCTTCGATAACCGTCGATCCTGTAAACATCGATGCCAATACATATATGGGATTTGTGTTGGCCTATTTCCAAATTATCAATGCACTGTGGTAACATTATGGTCTTACTGTTAACATGTTAATATTTTTTGCCTTATTTTACATCCAAATTGGTTGATTTTGTTATCCTGCCGCTTGTTATTATGGAGAAGAGACTAGTTCAGACCCTTCAAAAGAAGGGTGATCAGGATTACTGTCCAAGCTAGAAATAAACTTTTGACTCTTAACTAAGATATGCCATTTTGTGCTAGATTATAGCTGTTCCGATATAAAAGGAAACACTTTAAAATTCAAATTATTTTTGATCAAGTAGGCTATGCTTTCGATTGTCATAATATTTCGTTCCGCCGGAATATTTAGTTCACTTTCGTTTCACTACTTGACTGAGAAACAAGCTCCAGAGCACAACCTAATTCAGAAATGGCAGAGAATTCGGACGCGGAAGCAGAGGCAACTGGAAGCGACGAGATCTTGACGACAGGGGATCCCGAGCAGCCAAGTGGATCGGAGGAGGGTTCGCAGTCCTCAGATTGCGAGGAAGAATTCCAGCGCCTCGAGGAGCATGTAAAGGCCTTGGAAAGGAGGATTGCCCAGGACAGGGAAAAGAGAAGGAATTTATTCATTCGCTTCATGAATTTATTCCTCGATATACTAGAAGCGATATAGTATTTGCGATTTCTGTTAACCTATTCCCAAAATACCAATGTATTATCAAATGGTATAAGTGTTGACGCATAAATATATTATCACCATCCCTGAAATGGAGCGTTAATTAGAACATTTTCTCTTTTGCATTTTCTTTTTATACCCGTTACTCGCAAAGTAAAAGGGTATACTAGATTCGGTGAAAAGTATGTAACAGGCAGAAGGAAGCGTTTCCGACCATATAAAATATATATATTCTTGATCAGGATCAATAGCCGAGTCGATCTGGCCATGTCCGTCTGTGTATGAACGTCGAGATCTTAGGAACAATAATGGCTAGAAGGTTGAGATTCAGCAGACAGAATCTAGAGACAAAGGCGCAACGCAAGTTTGGTGACCCATTTTGCCATGCCCTAAAGCCGCCACGCCTACACTTTGGAACTATTTTTAAATTTTGCCCAGAAATCCCAGAAAAATGATGAAATTTCGCGTTCGCATTCACACACTAGCTGAGTAACGGGTATCTGATAGTCGGGGAACGCGACAATAGCATTCTCTATAGCATTATGTATACGCCTAGTTGAACCACTTCCTAGTTGGAAACTATACGAATTAAATTGAACTCTTGTTCAAATGCCTTACGGAAATTGTCTCAAAACTCTACTGGGCTACTCACACTGTAGACACCTCCATTGGAGCTAGCTGGTGAGGCGCAAGCGGACTTGGGCTGCTGTAGGGCATCCATATTGACGCCTGCTCCGCCGGATTCTCCAGCCTGCTCCTCAAGGGGTGACATCTGGTCGCCCTCTGCCGCCTTTGGACTGCGCTCCCAGTTGGTAATGTCCACGGATGCCTTGGTGATGATGACAGCGGCGGCTGCCGGTGGTGGTGGCCTCACTGCTTCTTCATCGTCCGGCAGCTGGAGATCGTCGGCACTCAAGTACTCCGGGCTGAGGACACTGCGCGTGTCGCTGGTCGGGCGTTGATGCACATCGCCGGGTCCCACTGTCTCGTACGAGGAAGCTGTGGATGCCGAGCAGCTGGGCTCCTGATTGATCTGTTCCTCCAGCTTCCGGTACTCCGGTACCTGGTTCTCCGACTCCGGATTCTTTTCATCCTGCTGCTGCTTCGGCTTGTTGTCCTCCTCATCCGGTTCGTCCAGTTCATTGAAGCTCTCGCCCTCGTCCACGTGCCCCGAATCCGTGCTGGTCTTCATGGCCCTCGGAATGGGTTTCACAGTCAGGTGATTGCCACTCACCGCGCACTCCGCCTGCTGCTGCTGCTGTTGCTGCTCATCGAACTCCAGATCGCCGGGATCTGAAATGTCCGATATGTCCTCGAACACCTCGTTTTCTAGTTCGCCACCGGCTTCGAGGTCGGCCTCCCGCACGGTTCTCTCGTTGCCGGAGTTGCTGCCGGAACTCAGCTTGGCCACCGCCCGCGCTGTCTTCTCCTTCTCTCTCTGCTGCACAATGGCGTCCACCGCCAGCCACTCGCTCATCGTGGTCTCGTAGTAGTGCTTGCAGGTCTCGTCCTGCTTCTTGCGATCCTCCGTTGTGGAGCCGAAGGCGTAGTGACCCAAGAGGTACGGCCACACCTCCTGCCGCAGCTCCGGCTGGACGCCCCCGAAATAGACCAGGCGGTAGAACTCGGTCGCATTATCCAGCACGCCGTTCACATTCAGAAGCTGCCAGCGCTCCTTCGTCAGGCCCTCCTCATCGGCTTTCACTAATAGACGTGAAAGCTACAGTATGTGAAAAATCATCGAGTCTTGCTCACTTACTCTCAGGGGTAATCCTGCCGTGCACTAGACCGGACAAGTGGGTGCGGACCGTGGAGAGGTGGCGACAGTAGGCCAGCCAGCCGTAGAAGGCCCTGGAGATGATCTGACGGCGCATCGTGGAGCAGACCATCTCGATGCTGGTGCTCTGCGCCTGGAGCAGCTGTTGCTGTTGCTGCTGTTGCTGGAGGAGCAGCGGCGACTCCAGCGGGAACTGGTCGATGGAGAGGCTCTTGTTGGAGCAGTCGCTGCTGCCGGTGGTGGAGCAGCTGCTCAACTGCGCCCTCCGCGGAGTGCTACGCACAAAGTCCAGGATGGAGTGAGTGGCAGCTGGAGATGTAGAATCAAAGGTCAAATCAAATTCAAAATGGTTTTGGCAACGGAGAATGGTGCAGCACTCACCGAACTCCTCGTGGCGACTCTTGCTGACGATGCGGAAGACGTAGTCGATGGGCGTCTCGTCCACGGACTCCATGACCGAGGGCAGGATGCGGCGTCGCATGCTCCGGGGCCACAGGAACATCTTGCCGATGCCCCGCTGCGACCACAGTGGGGGATCCAGCTGGCCGTGTGGCAGGAGACCAGTCTCCAGGCAGCTGAGGAACTGCTGCATGTGCCCGCCCTCGGGGAAGTGGATCGGCGGCCGCTGGACGCCGTCCTGGCCCACCAGGATTACGGTGCCGCCGCTGTCCTCGCCGCGACTCTGGTGACAGTGGACGTAGACAATCTCGTCCACGTTAATGTTCAGGGCGTAGGCCCAGAAGGCGTCCTTGTCGATGTCCTCCGCTTCCTCCGCCTCGGTGTAGCCGTTCATCAGCTGGTTGGGCGTCCACTTGATGGTCAGCGTCTGGATGTGCTGATGCAGGCTGAGGTATCCCGGCATGGGTTCGGCCACATCCTTGGGCAGCACCTGCACATTGTTCTTGCCATAGAGCAGCGTGGCCTTCGCGTTCTGATGCAGCGACTCCACGTAGTCCTTGGCCACACTGGCCGAGGCGATCGACTTGAAGGATCCAGTGCCCGCCTCGTCGGAGCTTGTGTTCAGGCTCCTCTTGAAGTTGATGATCGCCGGACGCGAGCACGTCGACGAGGAGCGGCGACACGAGCTGATCCGATGGCGTTGCACCTGTTTTTATTGATGGAAAATCAAATATTCACTTATCTCAACTAAAACTATATTATATTATTATATTATATGTAGGTTCGGAATTAGGATCGGTATTCGAATTCAATTAAATGAGCTATACACACCAGTTCATCTGCGTGCGGATCGGTCCAATAGTGATCGGCTGTTTTGGCCCGCGTGAATTCCAGGGCGCAAGGACCCACCAGCAAGGAGCTGAGAATGGATCCGTAGTCGGGATCGGCCACCAGGGAGTCCCGGTCGTAGAAGCTGCTGGCATTGCTCACCAGATACTCAATGATTTTGGTCAGGCGCTTCTCGTAGAGAGCCAACCGAATCCACAGATACCTATAAGAAAACAAGCTGGTCAATCTTTAGCCCAGAAATTGATTTCCGCTGAAGGAACTCACTTCATGCTGGCCAGGGACATGCTGGAGGTGCTCGCACTGACGCTAATGGAAGCGGACGCGGAGGACGTGCTGGCCGCCGCATTGGTGCCGGTGGACATCGAGTTGCTGCTGCTCTTCTTGAGCATCGGCGGCCGCTGGAAGCTGTCGCTGCTGCTGGAGGAGCGCTTGCTGGGATCGCTGGCCTCGATTTCCTGAACCAGCTTGCTGATGTGCTCCGCCTCCGGGCAGCTCTTGGCGATCTTGTGCAGCAGCGCCGTCGTCGAGGAGGTCTTGAACAGACCCAGCGCCCTCCGCCGGAGGCCCTGGCTCAGGCAGGCCTCCACGGCGCCGCACAGCGAGGTGACCGAGCTGCTCTCCTCGTGGACGTACTTCTTGGTCACCGCCTCCTCCATCAGCTGCTTCACCTCCTTCTTAACGCTGGCTATCAGCCGCTCCTTGTAGTCGGAGCCATCTGGGAGAGGATGCAAAATAAATGGCACTGAGTGAAGAGTAACTTTATAGTTCATTTTCAAAAAAAGGTATACTAGATTCGTTGAAAAGTATGTTTCCGACTATATAAACTAAAAACTGTCACGCCCACACTTTGGAAAAATTTTTTAATTTTGTCACATTTTATTCCCCAATATTTATCGATATCCCAGAAAAATGATGAAATTCGCATTCACACCAGCTGAGTAAAGGGTATCTGATAGCCGGGGAACTTGACTATAGCATTCTCTCTTGTTTTAAATGAATTTATTTATAAGCTCCATCGTCTTTTAAAAATCATCTGAATGGGGCAGAAAAATATTGCTGTCCTTCGCCATTCGCCAAATCAAGTGTTTAGCAATAAATACGTGTCAAAAGGTGTCGCAAAAAGGTAATCATTTGCACAATAACAACGTAGATCCCTGATACAATCTTATCTGCATTGATAAAGGTCACCGATGACTGATAGTCAATCAGAGTGAAGTCATTAAGCAGATAGCGGAATATAATAGTTGTGTAATTTTCGTTAAATTATAATAGTTTTCTGTGCAATTTTTGTATTGGTAACCAACCAGTATTTATTCAATAAACAATATTTTCGCATCAAATGAACTATTTTCAGTGTTGAGTAATTCAAGCGAATATAAATAGTAGTGAGTGATGTTTGACAAACCCCTGCTTTTACATTTCGCCGAGTGAGACCTAGGAAAAGTAAACCCCGTCGGGTCTTAAAAGCAAATCACATCGCCAACGCCCAGTAAACATTTACCCCAAGCGCCGCATCCTGTGTCCTGTATATATCCATATCCCTTATGTCCTGTTCGTCCTGTTCGTCCTGCAGAGTCTGAAACTCAATATGTCCAACATGTGTTGACTGCCGCCCCTCGAACACTTTCCCAACCAAAATGCTAATGGCATTTGCACTCAAAACTGACGATGGCCTGCGGCCACGTATAATTTCATTTTCATTAATTGTTTTCCATTCGGAGCGACAGCTAGTGGGTTGGTGGCGTGGCCAGGATACGAACGCTGGCCAGGAAGCACTGCGAACGCAGATACACTCACAGATCCATTCGGTTGATGGATGGTCAAGGAACGCGGCGGGCAATGGGAGCATATGCAGATCGATTGACAGACAGGCAATAAAGAAAGCCAATCGAAAGCCATAAATTCCAAGAAATTATGATGCTCAGATGGAATCGGTTTAATTGAAGTTCCACAATGGATAACTAGTTATTCCACTCATCGGTACCCATTAAATATACACAACTATCAACTTTTCATTATGATTATTGTAGAATTAAACTTCTATTTGGCCAAACTATCTGGGTAATTTGGGTGTAAGCAGCCAAGCTGTGGATAAATGTAATATATTTCTGAGATGCCAATTGGGCGTCGTAAAACAGCCTCATCAATGTTCCATCAAATTGACTTCGGATTGGATATTGGTTTTGGGGTTTCCCGGATGCACTTCCCACTGGCAAGCTGATGGCCGCCGCCCACTGAGCCAGCTTCATTATGCTGGGCGCGGATGACGACGTGGATGCGGACTCGTAGGCGGGGCAATGGCAGTGCGTCTCTGGAGCTGTGAACTGTGTGGCACTGTGGCTCTGTGGCGACAACAAAGTGCTCGCCGTCTGGAACGCCGACCGCGTTGTCGCCATGCCACGTCCTTGGTGGGTGGCGATGGGTGGCGGAGGCAGTGGCAGTGGCACGTAGTGGGGCGCCCCCTTTTTAATTGCTACTCCTTTGTTGCACCATTTCCATTTTGCATTTGACACTTGTTGTTAGTTCTCCAGCTCCCTGCGACCAGCGATTGCATGTAATTAGCATTTAAATGCACGCAGCACACCGGCCTTGGCAACAAGTTTTAATAACTGCACCTTCCGTCAGCCGAGAAATGCAAATATGCTGGCGAGAAAGTGGAGAAAGTTTCGCATCCCGCCATTTGCCATTCGCTATTTGCCATTCGCTATTTGCGTTTGCCTTTTGCTGATGCTGATTTGTTTATTTGTTTGTTTGCCTGGCCTCCGTGGACGCGGCCAAACGAGAGTAAATATTAAAAGATACTCAGATAATTGCACCTGTATGTATATGTGCATTAAGTCCTATGTAAATTACATAATATGTATTCACATCTCCTGCTTTAAATTCGTTTAAATTTGAATACTACTTTTGAAAACTGGGCCATGTTTGGAACGTGAAAAGTTTTGAATCAACAGTGCATATATATTGAAATATTAGATTCAGTAGTTTCAAATTTATCACTCATACGTACTGTTGTTCGTGATAAAAACCATTCTTTGGTTTGATTTCCAATAGAATGCGAATTGTTTAAGATTTAGTTTGTAAACCCCACATCAATTTAGCCAGCTAGTGAGCAAAATTCCCCTTAAAGTCTATTAAAAAGAAAATAAACTGAAATGAGCATATGGACACAGTTTCTCCCAGTGGAGTGGTCTCCATCTCCATCGACATTGGCGCTGGCCACGAAACCCTTTGGGATCGGCCAGCCGGAGCAGCTTCAGCCACGGCATCTGAATGAAAGGGGGCGTTGCTGGTCCTTTGGGCGGGTCACCTACACAGCGACCTTGACGAGCTGGATGTTCTTGGTCCTGGTCGTGGTCTTGACCAGCGATTATCCCGGCGGGAGAAGCTGTAGGTCAACACGCACACACTAGTAGGTGCAAGCGAAGCCATAAAGGCTATCTTTAAAGCTCCCGGCGATAGTAAAACTTTAACCGCTTTCATTAAACTAAATCGCTTGCTTTAAAATCTGGCCAAGCGAGTGATTTAGCTCAAATCTTAAGTAAAAATCTGGAATATGTCGAAAATATTTAGCAATTGGCAGGTGATATAGGAACATATTTAGCTAATTATAAAGCTAATTATAAACTTGCCCCAAAGTAGCCGTTATTAAATAAAGACAATTCAAAAAAACGCTCGAGTTTGTATTAAAATCGCAACATTTTCCCGTCCCACCTGGCGTATGGGTAATAAATCAATCGGGCAAATCAAAATCAAAATCGACGAGGGAGACAAACGAAAAAAAAAAAAAAGAAAAACCTTTTGGAATTCATCTTGAAAATTAAAAGGAAACTCCCGAGCAACAGGATCCAGAAGCCGCACAATAAACTTTATCAATTATCTGCAGAACAATCAAGAGCGAAATTTGCCGCACTGAAAATCAATTTCAGTTTCTGCCAAGTTCAGGAAAGATGCGAAAACACCGGGCTCAGGGCGTCCTGGAGGGTCCTTCGTCCTACGAGGGCCTCCACCGCGCCTGCAATCGTAAATTCATTTGGCCCACCAAATGGCAATTGATGGCTTAAACAGGCTCAATAACCATTTTGGACCACACACACACACGCATACACTCAAGGCCGAACCTTAATTAAGGGGAGCGGAAAATGGTGGAAATGGGGAAAATGGTGAAATCGGGGGGCTAATGGGCGCCCGTGTGGTTGGCTATTCCTAGCCAGCAGCATTTTAAATAAAATGATTCTATTTTCATCGCCCGAAATGATTCGCTGGTTCGCTGGTCCGTATTTTCCTCGATGTTTGTTTTGATGTGAACACGGCTAAATATATGTATTCATATATATATATACACATATATATAGATGCAGGGGTTTCGTTTAATTTCGGCTTTACGACCCTGAACCATTTTGGGCACTTGCAACTAGCTATGGATAATTAAATGGGCTTAAATGGCCAGAAATGTTCGGTTTGTGGCCACAAAGGAAAGGCGAATATATTTTCTGGGAAAAATGAAAACCTTTTGCTCCTGCTTACAGCTATCACCATTGTTTCCACAAATGAAGCCGTGGCCCGAATTCCATTTAAATTGCAGGCAACAAAATGGCTTTAATGTCTTACTTTGTTTTGTTTACTGTAAAAACGCTCACAACAGTTAATTGCCAATCGAATGCACGGGCATTCTTCAGATACTTTGTCTGAAACCGAAGTGCAGATATACATATGTATCTATAATGGTTGCCAGCTTATCAAGCCGACAACTATTTCCATAGAATTAAGATAAGGACTTGAGTTACAAAAGGCAATGCCAATGACACGAAGCGAGCGTTTTGAATCTATAATAAAATAAAATACAATCCACACACACATGTGCACAACAGATGTCAGTGCTTATATTTAATAGGTTTTTTATAAATATTATGATAAATAAATATATTTTATAACAAATTAACCTGCCGTTTAAGTTCCTTACACATAGTAATACGTATTCATCGACTGCTTTACTTTCCGCCTTCGTTTTTCTCCCAGTGTACAGCTCATTATGCGACAATCTTTCGGATACACATCTATTTCATTTGTACTTCTGTGCTGCGTGACATTTTTGGCTTCGATTCATTTGGCTGTTTGGCTGTTTTTTGGGGCAGAACGTGTGGCAGGACCCGCATAAGCAGATAACTAAATAAATGTGTACACGTATCTGTGGCCCTGCGGACGGGGCAGAAACTACTACTATGCGACATTAATTACAGACTAATGTATCGTGCATATTGTACATATTGTACATATGGTGTATGTTGGCCTCAACACGCAAACTGCATTAAGTGTGTTGCTGTTTCGCAGTTGAGTGGGGAAAAACTTTCGCTCGCTTTCTCCCACGGAGCGGGGGGAGGGGGTTGGGGTAAATCGAAGTTTAAGGGGCGCCCCAAATTGAATGGCACGGGAAATTAATGCCTGAGTTTCCCTAAAATAGCTAAAATGATTAGCTCCACGATTAGGATACCAAGCACCTGTTTAATTGAATGGTTGTTTAAACAAAGTGGCTCGTGGAAAGTGTTCATTCAAATTCACGTGCTATTAATTTCCCTAGCAGAAAGGTTAAAATCATCATCATCTTCTACCGTTATTGCACATTACTATATGCACATGTGTTTGTTTTCTCGCATGTCCATAAAAAGTTATGCATTTTTTTTGTTTTAACGAGCGCGTTTGGAAATGCGGTTAATAAATATATATAATGTTAATATATATAACATTGCCGTAGAATAAGGTTTTTGTTCAGTGAAACTGCCATTAGCACGATTCAATTAAGTGGCATTAAATTCAAAAGTTGTTGTTAATCAAATTGAATGCAAAAAGTTGATTTTTAATTCACTAGAAGTTACAAGTTTTTCAAATTTAATCAGAAAGTTTAGATTGCAACCTATAGTAAATGTAATGGTAGGGATTAAAATGCAGTAATTCGAAATTGTATGCTTCTTACCGCTTTTAATGTGAAAATTGCGAATAAATAGTAAAAAAACTTCGTTAATAAACAAAAGTTTATATATATGGATAATCCCAAAGTGTACAAAGTAAAATGAGATTAAATGTCATTTGCAAAATTCAATGGCACCAAGCAAAGAAGTTGTTGTTATAAGCCGGCAAAGAAGGCTTAAACCTTAATAGAACCCGCGTAAAAAGATGCAAATCCGTTAAGAACGGAAAACTGCAGCATATTCCCGTAAAGAACTTCTGAAAACTTTCACTTTTCCAAGAGTGCTGACAAAAGAACTAGAAAATACCGAAAACTGGGAATCCGTGCAGGAAAATCGCAGGCATGGAAATGCGCGCAGCTAAGCCGAGGATCTGGAGCTGGGGCTGCTGCAGTTGCTCGCCCACGCCGCTGGCAAATGCAATTTGTTGGTGTTTGCAATTAAAATTATATGCGCCGGGCTTCAACGCTTTACCACTGGTAACGCCTGCCCCCCTGAACTGACCTCTGAACTTTGCGCCAATTCTTCTTCCGCTGGGAGTAAACTTGCAGTTTTCCTTCGCCGTGGGCGTTGCAGTCAAGCCCATGCTAAGCAAACATGGCGCGGAGTATTTAAGCAGCTTACGCCGCACGAAAGTGCCGGAATCCCGGAGAGCTGGCAGTCGCAGTCAGTGCACCAACTGGCAGCAAAACTCTGGCAAGCAAACACTGGCCGGAATACGTAATTAGGCCGAGAAAGCAGTTCCATTCGCCACTCCACCGCTCGTCTACTTTCCATTCCCATTTCCCCCATTTCAAGTGCATCAAGTGCACGGCCAGCAAAGGTCAGAAGGTCAGCGGGTCAGGGGGTCAGGGGGCAGTGGTGTATGGTGAATGGTGCATGCATCGTGCGTGGTACGATGACATATGACGAATGCGCTGACCTTTGGCTATCCCTCAACCCACGAATTTTGGCGCTTGATTGAGCTGATTCCCGATGCCCGAATAAGTAGGCAACATTTCTGTGGCATTCGATCCGATTTCATTTGTGGCATGCACTGTGTAGCATGCAACAATTACACGAACGGACCTTAAACACAAAAGTAAATATGGAATATTTGCGGCAATAAGAGGGCAACCATCTATATCACAGCATACTATCTATATCTGTATGATTTAATATATGCATACTCGTTACACTAAAGAACGCCATGGCCGAGTTAGCCGACTATCAGATACCCCTTACTTACATATCGATGGAAATAAAGCATTTCTTACATCAATCAACAGCTTCATCTTCACCTTTGAGGTCATATTTCTCGGAATCCTTGCTTCAGGGAATTTAAGCTGACCACAATTGCAACTTTAACCACATTTTTTGGGTGCCATCAATGTAATTTAATAAAGGTCTCTGTTTGTAACTCGGTGTTATTTAGCAAGACAGGGTATTTAGCTAGTTTCGGCAAGCCGACGCTTATATACCCTCTGTAAGGATATAAAAAGGAGACTCAGTTATTATCACCCTTTCACTGCATTCAGCTTCTGAATATACAGAATCCAATTACACATTTACTTTAATGATTGTTTGCAATATTTTACTTTGACTTAAGGCCTACTTTATCGAATTCAATACTCCAAGGATTCAGATTTCCTTTCTGTGTGCAATCCATACCCATGCCAATGGCATTTTGAAACGAATTTCGATCCGCTGCCTCTCATCTGTCCATCCAACTATCAGGTCGAAAAAGAATTGACAAACAATGCGATTTCGTTCCCAGGCGCTTGATTGACATTTGGGAATGCGGCTCTTTGAAGAACTCGGGCCACTCGTTGCGCCCCCCGCTCCGAGAGTCCTTGGAAAAGGACCAACTTTTGGGTCGGCCCCGAAAGGAGCTATCGCTGGGCGGATGGAGCAGACGGGCTGACATGAAATTAATGATGGCCAGACAGTGGATTTTTAATTTTGAAGGTGCCTAGCTCCGGCTTCAATACTAATGGCACCGACAGGACGCAGGACATGCAGACACACGCATGTCAGGATAACGACTCAGCCGTTGACAGTAAGCTCACACTTTGATGGCTTTGTCATGAAAGACCGAGGACGTGACGGCAGCAACCAAGCTGAAGCTACGGGGCACCCAGCATACACCACACACAATACACTACAGGTGATGTTTCAACATGTGGCAACATCGAAACATTCAACTCCCTGAGAAGTGAAGTTGGTTGTATTTTACTGGCAATTTACTTCTAAATTTTCCCTAAGAACAGGGTCTTCAATCATATTATTTCATTTGCTTGCAGACAGCGTGTCCTGTAGTGCCAGCATACCCCCGATACCGCAGAGAGGCATGCAATACTTTGTGGCTAGTACTTTCGCACACACGTGTGCCTCACAGACGCATGAGCACTGCCACTCACACACACTCACACACACGCACACAGGGGCCTTCCATTTGACCTCTGTTACTTTTACTGTCAACGGGGCGTTAAGTGCACGGCCGTATGTTTGCACTTTGGGGTGGACCTGCCCAATAAGCAGCCTTTTCGAGACCCATATGTCACAATTATCAATTTGAAATAGCGTAGAGAACGCTGAGGAGCTGCTTACATTGGCAAGGATACTTTATTTCACACAGGACATGACAACATGAATTTGGTGATACTTGTGAATAAAAGTGCCATAGTACATTGTTTGCCCAATTAATGTGTTCAATTTTATTCGGTACAAAAAGGAGTAAACTATTTGTCACGGCATCGACCTGAAGCCACGTTTATAAATTCCTTTCATATTGTTTATCCTTGGGGAAAGCGCTCAACATTTTGTTACTTTGTCACATTATTTTTAAGTGCAACTGTGTGTGGAATGTTGTGCACTTGAAACACGCCTTTGTGGCACAAAATATTCAGTTGGTGTTTTTAAAATCAAATTTTGCTTTCAGCTGCGGCATTCGTTTGACAGTTTTTCCGTTAAACTAACTCACTTAACTCGACCAACTTTCACAGCGGCGGCTCACTCTGATGGGCGATACTGAGCCGCAGGTCTGGCAAGTCAATCTCTTCGAGGCCAACTTGAGTCCACGGCTCACGGCTCACGGCTCTTGGCTTTTAGCTAATGCCATAATTGAGCAATTGATGACGGCCACATCATCATCAGCATTGCCAGGCGATGGCCACGTCATCGGGGATATGGCAGGGAAGTGAGTGGAGTGGGTGGAACGGGCGGTGTGGGCGTTTGAGGGGCAAGGCCGAGCTGCTAAAACATAAACAAACGCCCCCGCCTTGACTACGGGGCACATCGAATTGCCGCATTTTGCTGCCATGCCACATCGATGCGGCCAATCGACGTTCATTCATAAAAGTTTTACGCCCGTGCTCATCGGCCCCCAGTGCACCCCATTACCAAAACACCGCACTACGCACTCCGGAGTCCGGACATTGGACATGGACATTGACCGGAGTGCAGAAGGAGCCACGGGATGTCTGTCTGGCGCAGGAGATGCCGACTCGTATCGAGCAGAGCAGCAAGCACACACATGGCGCAACACAGTGCGCATTCAAATTGTGCAAACCATTGGGGAATGAGTTGAGTAACTTATTGCTTAAAATGTAGCGTTGCTTTTCCATCTCACTTAATTAAGTTCTTATGAAAACAATTGCTTTCGCACAAGAAGTGAAGTTTAAGTTGTTAAATGAACTTGCCAGCTATCAGCAAGCCGTAATTCAATTACTACGCAACTGCTGAATAACTGGCAATAAAAATTGTGGATTTATTACAGTCAGCCAGCTTGAGCAAAGGCCAAAAGTCAGGGCCAAACGGGAGGCAGTTGAATGAAACTCATTAGATTATAAAATAAATTGCAGAAGCAATTAGGCAAGTGTACCTGTTGCCCTAATCAAATCAAGAGCTCTCCGCCAGCATTCCATTCCATTCACTAAAAGGTGGCTTATCCCAATGGCACACAGATCAGAAACTGCCTCGTCGGGCCACACTTTTGTGGCCCTGACTGTGCGCCTGCCCAGCAGAGGCAGTTGCATTGATTGCCGGGGATTAGGATTACCGGGAAATGCAGCTCTCGCACAACCAGCTCGCCCAGCATCGCCCACCTGAGCAGAGCCACCGCAAGCCTTGCACACCTGAATGAATAATACCTGGAAAACTTATACACATATTTCAATTTGCATGACGCTTGCATCGCTTTAGCCGCTGCTAGCAGGCGGAGTCACGAAATTCTCGCATTTCTCGAAGCTATGAGATATGAATGGCGATGCCTGAATGCGGCACGTGTGCACAGGCATCATCGTCAGCATTTGAGCGTGATTACCATACGTAGGACGGGCAAGGGTACTACTCAATGACAGGTGAGTTTGGTTCTAGGGTTACTCGAAAATTCTAGGAATTAATGTGTGATATTCAAGAGCAACTGCTGCGAAGGAAACGCTGTTTCGTTTGCCATGACTACTTCAGGTTAAAGTGTGCCTAACAGAATCTACAGAATCTAAGCAAATCATTCGAATAATTATCAATTGCATGCATTCTCTAGCAATCGCGATTGATTTCGATTGCATGTTTGTGCATGAGCAAACACGAGGTTCGCCAAATATCTGTCATACGCCACGTTGGCCCGGTTTACAGTTTTTCCAACTACAAGCTACCAGTTTTCGGATTCATGTTTTCCACTTGATATTATTAATTTTCAACATTTCGATATATCCACCCTTGAACGTGTGTTCGTGTAAAACTTTTAACCACTTTTACCTTTACTTTTTCCCTGACGTCAAAAATGCATTTAAAATGCGCTGAAAAATATGGTTTTTGTGGGTTTTGGGTAATTTTTTTCGGGTTTTTTGGATGGAGGTGATCACTGTTATTACCTGCATTGCCTTGCACCATTTTGCAGCGTATCTTATAGTATCGTATCGTGGCGTTCTGGCTGCGCGTGGGCGTGTGTTTGGGGCTTGCGGAGATTGCCCAAAGCTTTTCGCCGTAATTCCGTTCCTCTTCTCGCGCGCGTAAAATGTATTTCGAAAAATTGTATTTGTATTTGTATTTGTGCTCGTATTCGTATTTGTATTCGTATTTGTATTTGTTTTGCGTATTTTGCGTATGCCGACCGACGCCAGCAGAGCGCAAAGTGTCGCCTATGGCAGCGTGCGTTTGCCTCGCTTTCAGCGCTTTCTCCGCTTTCCTCGCTTTTCCTCCTGGATTTTCCACGCTTGCGTCCCTTTTCGCTTGCCCAACTAGTTGCTGTTGTCCTTTATAAATAATTTGGTTGCCGCCGCAGGGGGTGGGGCAAGGAGTTTCGCCTCCCGCTCGCCCATCGGACGACTCCTGGGCGCTCTGACGCACTGACTCACTGACCAACTGAACCCACTGGGTTAGCCAGAAAACCAAAAAAAAAAGTGAAAATAGGGCCAGACTCTCGGCAGCAAGTCGTGTGTTTTCTCAGCACAAGCGCGTCGTCTGCACGCGACCAACTCCGCAGCGAAACTGAAGCGGAAACTGAAACTGAAATCGAAATAAAAGCCAAAAGGGAATGCGGCAACATCGGCGGCCGCAACATGAGGCTGAGCGCGCGCAACATCAGTGCAAGCCACTGCGGCAACAATTGCAGCAGGACTCTTTGAAGAACGCCACACAACTATTAACTAACCCACTACCACATATAACAATTTTTTGCACTTTTTGCTAGCTTTAAAAATTTTTATTTTGAATGCACTATAATGCTTTTGGGAACTGAAAATAACTTGCGTCCTTATTTTATTTCTAGTATTAAGCTTTTACGGGCTGTAAAATCGGACAATGCGCTTCCTTGCAACGGAATTTCAGTCATCAAACTATTTTCCAATTCCTAGGTAAACTGTTTAACGGTTTAAACCCTTTATAAGCATTATCTTTCAGTGCTCAAAAGATGTTTAGATATTTAAATAAAATTTTACGATTTCCACCAGAAATTCTAGCCATTTTCCGCTAAAAGCTAAAAACACTGATATAACAGGCTCCCAACAGCAACACAAAAACCAACAAAAGTGCCAGCAACACTTACAGTTGCAACATGTGCCACAGCAACATAAACAGTAACACAACGAAGCTTATGTCTCCGCACCCCGCTCACAACTCTACCTCTTACCGTAGAAACATTCCCGTTACTTTCGTTTGGGAAGCTTTTCGCTACACACATACACACACACGCGCACGATGCAGGCGAAAATTGTAGTATATATTTCAAATTTACATTTTTGCTGCGAACGTATTACAGTTAAATGTTTTTCGAACTTCCCTTCATGGTTTTTTTGTATAGCCGTTGCTGTGCCCCTTCAGAAGGTCATCTTAGTGTTGTCCTGACAGGGAAGCTATTATCTAAATAAAACTAGAAAAAATAAACACTCAGAAAAGGAAACATTCCTCACTATATGGATGAAAAAGGAATGCATTTAGTGATGCTTTCAGACACCAAGTCGCCGGACATAGCCAGCTTTACACTTAGATGAGAATCATTTAGAGGTGCCTCTATTTGCACGACCGCTGCTGTGCGGCTGGCAGTTTGCTGACGTCGAAGTCTCTGCCTGTGTGGCGCAAAATCCAGCCACAAGCAACAGGACAGCATGCCAGAATGCCCTGCTGAGCGCCGCACCACCCCACTGCCCGCCCCCTGGCCCAAATATTCTGGAACAACCCCCGCCCGCGCCAGCAACGCGTTCTTACAAAGAAAGCCCCATCCATGCACACAAGTCTGCCCCAAATTTGGATGAAAACATTTCGGTGTAACTCGTGGCCCGCTGTTGCTTCGCTTTGAGTTTGCGCCCTGGCCATGTAACCCGCAACCTTCCGCCCTGACCCGCCCTGCACCACCCTGCGCCACCCTTAACCACCCTAAGCCATCCTAAACCAGCCTGCACCAGCACCACTACAGTGCCTAACATAACCTACTCACTGCGGATTCGTGTGTACCGAAATATTCCCTAGCTAAGGTCTCAGGTGCAGGCGAAAGCGAATTTCTGTACTGTCCAAGCGGGAATCCTGTCCAGCATTTTCTCGGCATCCAGCTGTGCAGCAGAAATAGTTATGCTTTCATTACTTAAGGCAACAGGAGGAAAGTGGCCATTAGCATTCCAGGGGGGCTTAGCAAATATCTAGAGGACTTCGCTTTTATCAACTTTTAAATTACCCATGACGATAGTCCTAACTATCAATTAGTAAAGTTACTTATTTAAAGACAAACAAGAAATTTCATACTCTAATATATGTACTATGCTCAATATATGCCTTTTTCATAACCGTTACTTGAAGAGTAACCCTATGAAGTATATTCATTCTTAATCGGGATCAGTATTCCGATCTGACCAACGGGCAGTTGCACCGAACGTTCATCTGTCCGTCTGTTGATCCGTCCGCCCTTTTCAACACATTCACATTTCCTTTGGCTGAGTAATGGGTATCCAATAGACGCGGCACTCGACTTCAGCTTCCGCATCCACAGAAATATGTTGAGCCTTTTTTTGGAATTATTTTGCGTGTTATCCTCAAGAATACCCTTTATTATAAACGAAAACAAGAGAGAATTCTGTAGTCGAGTGCCTCGTCTATCAGATACCCGTTACTCAGCTGATAAATTTAAAATCTTTCGGTTTTGGTCGGTTTGTGATCGTTTGAGTGGGCGTGGCAAAAAGTTTTTTTGCAAGTCGATAAAATTTTACAAGACTAAAAAAATTATAAAAAAATTGGAAAACATTTTGCAATAAATGTACATTTATGTTTTAGAGCTCAGTTGTATCTAAGCGTCGGTTTTTTGTAATTTCGGATTCTGTGGATGGAGCATATCATCAATCAATTTTTATGGAAAATTTTAAATAGCAAGCAGCTATATTTTAGCATCCTTCAAAAAAAGGCAAATTAAATTAAAATGTTCCTACCTTTAGACCAAACTTATCAGAAAGTGCACGGTTAGATTCTTGTAAACATTTTACATAATTCCTTTTATTTGGTTTTCTTCGACATGGTTTCGGTAAATTATACATTGATCAGTTATTTGTATTTTTGGGCTTTATGTGTTTTCACTTGGAACATAAAACATTAGTAATATTCATGCGTATGCTATATGTGTGGTTACAATCGTGGGTAACGTAGTACTCTATATGCTCGGGTTCTATAGGTGGCGTCTCTACACAGACGGGTATAAATATATATATATATGTATGTATATATATATGTAGATTAGCTTGATTACGATATAATATAGCGAGAGCTCCCGCCTTGCTCTTACGGTTTTTATCTTTTTCCTACTTCATCGTGGAGGATTTGCAGATCTTCTGTCGAATATGTGTATCAAAAGAGTGGCCGAAGTTTTGGTTGGACTTTACTGACGTTCCAATCCCCTTCCCGTTTGCCCAGCCAAGTGTAAAATATATCTTATCTCTCTTTCTTGCTTCACCTACCCGTCTCTCTCTCTCTCTCTCTCTATCTCTCTCTGTTGCCAGCCATCTCGTTCTCTTTCGTATTTATATATACGTTGTAGCGCTTACAAAAATATCGTTATTCAAAGAAGCAACAAGAAATCACATGAAGTATTTTTTTGGTTTTTCTTTTCCGACTTTTTTCCATACACAAAAAGCGTGCTACTCGCATTAATTTAGGTTCCACACAAAGTGTTTGCTCTCTAAACAGTTCTATATAATATAGGTTGTATATAAGCCCAGTGGAGGGATTTTTGGTGCGCCTGCACTTACCAAAAAACAACGCAAAATCGAAACCGAAATCGAAACCGAAATTGAAATTGAAAACCGGATAGAAACTAGATAGTTTGCCTGAGCGAATCGGGCTCGATTATAACAATGCACGGCTAACACATTCCGCTCTCTATATCTATGCTTCGGGTTAATGCTTGTATAAATATTAGTTAAATATATGTATATATATCTTTACACATATTGGGTTGCACATCGGTTTCGCTAATACAAACAAACTCAACGCTTCGCAGCCATCAACAACAATTTCGTAACAGTTTTGTGTGGGTTCGTGTGCGACGGCAATTGTTCGATTTACCTATAGAGATAGAGATATAGCCCCAGGATCCACCTGTCGGGCAACTCGAGTACAAAATGTTTTCTCAACGCTTGCAGCTACAAATGAAAAACAGGAGAAAACATATAACAATGAACATTAAGCGAACAATTGCAGTTCGATTCGGGGGTGCTATCTCGAAACTTTTCTGAAACTCTACGTATTGCATCTCACAAAATTGAATCGTGACTTCAATGAGCTCCCCCGAATGTCGTTGAATACGGGTGTACATATGTATACTCGTATATAATAATATATCTAATTGTTAGCCAAAGCGATAACATAACATTAACAACAGTTGGCCGCAGTCGCAGCCGCACAGCATTGCCATATATAGACGATATCTAATACAATATCCATATATGTACGTGATCCACTCCTGGTTCTCTCGAATATACAAAACGTATAAATATGCCACTGCCTGTATATAATATAATCGGTATATCCATGTATATTGTATAAGTATAAATAGTTTATCTTTTACGTTGTTCGATTTCCACTTGATTTACTTTCTTGTGTTTTTCAGGTCACTACAATTTCCTTAATTGTGTTAAATTTCTTTAAGCGATTCCCAGCCGTTTCCAAAAAAAAACCATTGCGGATTACGGGAGGCGTCCCAAAAACCACAGCGAGATCCTCAGCTAATTGCAATCTCTAGGGTTATTCATATGCTATGCGTTATATGTTATGTATGTATGCATATATGTTGTAGGGTATATGTTAGAGGGTATGTGGTAGGCATATGCTTTGTGGTTGGCTATATACCCCTAAGCGCTTTCTAACTGCGATTCTACGATTCTACGTTCTAGGTGCTAACAACTTAGTACGTCGCATGCTCAATACTGATCGGCAACTGAGGTCTCCAGGAACTGACGATGGCTCACTGATGGCTGACGATGTGTCCCTCCCCGTCTACTTGTTCTCGATGATCGTCTGAAGCTGGAGGACCAGGCTCCTGGACAGCTGCAGGATCGACTGGGCGTTGTGGCGCTCCGCCATTTCTGGAAGGATCGTGAAAACATATATATGAATTGGATATATATATGGATATATATATATATAATAGAATGTAACAAACAACTGTTTGGCTATTCAGTTTACTAAGTAAAAGCATTTAGTAATACTATCTTCTGTTACTGCTTCCTTTTAATCCCTCGAACTTGTTTATCTAATGTTCTTGCAAAAACCATTACCGTTGAAGAACTTGATGACGTCGGTGAAGTCCATGCTGTTCGAGAGGATGATGTCGCGATAGGTCTCCAGCAGGGCCAGGGCCAGGAAGAGTACGAAGTGGCCGGAGGCGATGTGCTTGGCCGCCCAGATCACCTCCCAGGTGGCGAAGACGTCGTCGTAGACGAGCTCCCTCTTGAAGTCCAGCAGGAACCACCTGTAGCAGAAGTAGAAGTGCGTGTAGTCGCCGTTCGAGTCCATCAGGTCGTACATCTCCGAGTCGAGGATCTGGATGAGGGACCTGTGCGAAGTGGGTTAGTTAGTTAGTCCGACTGAAAGTGCTGCACTCACCTCATGTTGGCGAAGTGCATGTCCATGGCCCCGCCGCTGGGGAAGTTCTCGATCATGCGCTCCATGAGCTTGCAGAAGCAGCTGTAGCTGAGCGACTCGTCGTCGAAGATGACCAGGAGGGGAGCCACCAGGTCGCACATGCCCTGCATGTAGCCCACGTCCAGGTGCTCCCACACGTACGTGGAGATCACGTTGCGCAGCTTGTCCAGGTTCTCGTTGGCGAAGTACCAGTAGTTCCTGTCGCACCGCTGCACGTCCTTCTCGATCCGGTGCAGATTCAGCCCGAACTGCTCCAGCAGCTCCACGCTGTAAACACCTCCGTTCGAGCTGGCTGGCGAGACGCAGGCGGACTTGGGTTCCTGCAGGGCATCCAGGGAGGCCACCACCGTGATGTCCTCGTTGAGGGGCGACATCAGACTGGTCTTTCTTGAGGTAAACTCCTCGGTGGGATCGTCGTCCAGGGCGTCCAGCGAAGCCGCCTCCGTTATTATGACCGCAGTGGCCGGCTGCGACGATTCCTCCTCATCCTGGTTGTCCAGCCTCACGTCGTCGGCGCTGTGGAACTTGCTTAGCAGCCCAGGAACTTCCTCCTCCTCCAGCTTGGCTTCCGCCATGTCGACGAATTCGTTGCCCACCGTCTCATAGCTGCTCGTCGACGGGGAGCTCTTGATGCTCAGCATCAGGATGTTGCCGCTGCTGTCCAGTCCCAGTCCCAGATCGTTTTCCGTCTCGGAATCGGCGAAACAGTTCTCCTGCAGACGCAGTGGTTCCATATTGTCTATGTCTTGGAACTCCAGAACAAGTTGCTCGCTGAGTCGCGGCATTTCGCGTTGATCCTGGTCCTCTTGATCCTCCTGGTCCTCCTCATCCTCCTGCTTTTCAAAGACCTCCTCTTTGGGGTTACTCTGCTCCTGCTCCTCAGCCTCTTGGCCCAATTCCGCCTCATCAAACAAATCCCCTGGATCGGAAATGTCCGAAAAGTCATTGTCATCGAACACATCATTCTCGCCCTCGTCCAGGACCAGATGCTCCTGATCTTCCTCGCCGTTCCCATGCTCAAGTTGCAACAGTTGGCTGCCGTTTGTGAGTTTCTGGTGGGGATTCGAGGAGCTAGCGGCATTGGCCGCTAGGCGCGCCTGCTCGGCACTCAATTTGGCCACGGCCAGGGCCGTCTTCTCCTTTTCCCGCTGACGCACGATGGCCTCCACAGCCAGCCACTCGCTCATCGTCGTCTCATAGTAGTGCTTGCAGGTCTCGTCCTGCTTCTTTCGCTCCTCCGGCGTGGAGCCGAAGTCGTAATGCCCCAAAAGGTAGGGCCACACCTCCTTGCGCAGCTCTGGCTCCACGCCGCCGAAGTAAACGAGTCGATAGAGCTCCAGATCGCCGGTGACCACCCCGTTCTCATGCATCGCCAGCCACTTTCCACGGGTCAGACCCTCCTCGTCCGCGGCCACTGGAGGGGGATGGATCAACATTTTAGTTTGAAATACGCAATTAATATAATCCGAAATTTTTCGAGACGATTTCGAAATATCAAACATAAAAGGAAAACACAACTTACATGATGGCATGATGCGACCGTTGACCAGCCCGGACAAGTGGGTGCGGACTGTGGAGAGGTGGCGACAGTAGGCCAGCCAGCCGTAGAAGGCCCTGGAGATGATTTGCCGGCGCATGGTGGAGCATACCAGCTCGATGCTGGTGCTCTGGCTGGCCTGGATCAGCGGCGTTTCACAGCTGCTCTGGTCAATGGAGAGACTCTTGCTGGAGCAGTCGCTGCTGCCGGTGGTGGAGCAGCTGCCGAGGTGCTTCCGCCGCGGACTCGATCGCCCCAGCTCCAGGATGGGGTGGCTGGCCACTGGAAAGTACAGCACAGGATTACATTAGGGTACCAAGCGCAATCAAAAGTGTGAAACAACGCTTACAGAACTCCTCGTGCTGGCACTTGCTGACGACACGGAACACATAGTCGATTGGCGTCTCGTCGGCCACGGAGCCTCCGGCCTCCATCACGGAAGGCAGGATGTGTCGCCTTACGCTCTTGGGCCAAGGGAACAGCTTTCCAATGCCGCGCTGCGACCAGAGCGGCGGATCCAGCTGACCATGTGGCAGAAGACCCGTTTCCAGACAGCTGAGGAACGCCTGAAGGTGTCCGCCTTCGGGAAAGTGAATGGGCGGCCGCTGGACGCCATCCTGGCCCACCAGGATGATGGTGCCGCCGGTGTCGCCGCCGCGATTCTGGTGACAGTGCACATAGACAATCTCGTCCACATTGATGTTCAGGGCGTAGCTCCAGTAGAAGCTCTTATCACCGCCGTCGCCGTCGTTGTAGCCATTCATCAGCTGGTTGGGCGTCCACTTGATCGTCAGGGACTGGATGCTCTGGTGCAAGCTGAGATATCCCGGCATCGGCTCGGACACGTCCTTAGGCAGCACCAGTACGTTGTTCTTGCCGTAGAGCAGCGTGGTCCGCGAGTTTTGGTGCAGCGATTCCACGTAGTCCTTGGCCACGCTCGCCGGCGAGCAGGCCTTAAAGGAGCCACTGCTCGTGTCCTCCGAACTGGTGTGCAGGCTGCGCTTGAAGTTGATGATCGGCCGGTGGGTGGTTGGTGGCGTCCGGTTGCCCGAGCTGATCCTGTGGCGCTGCACCTGCGATTCGGGGATAACAAAGAAATAAATCGTGATTTTTGGGTATCCACTTTTAACCCTAATTCAAAGAAATAACGTTCAAAAGGCAAAACTGCATTCTAGCCATTGAATAACTGGGCCACAAATTCTGTGCCCATGTGCATCATGACGTTCATACGGACGGACAGGTAAAGATCGTCTGGGCGTATTTTATACTTTTATACTTCCGGGATGAGCACACTCACCAGCTCGTCGGCACAGGGATCGGACCAGTAGTGGTCGGCAGTCTTGGCCCGGGTGAACTCGAGGGCACACGGACCCACCAGCAGGGAGCTCAAAATGGAGCCGTAGTCGGGATCGGCGACCAGCGCCTCACGATCGTAGTAACTGTTGGCGTTGCTGACCAGGTGTTCGATGATCTTGGCCAGCCGTTTCTCGTGCAGGGCCAGTCGGATCCACAGATACTTGCCCAGCGGGGCACTGGCTCCGCCTCCGCCTCCGGGACCCGCTCCCGCTCCATTGGTGACCGTGTTGATGGTGGTCACCGAGTTGCTGCTCCCGCTGCCCTTGCTCAGGAGCTTGGGCTTGATGATGCTGTCGCTGCTGGAGGAGGATCGCTTGCCGCTCACCGCGTGCGACTCCTGCGCGAGTTCCAGCTCAAGGAGCCGGCGGCTCACGTAGTCCGCCTCCGGGCAGATCTTAGCTATCTTCTGGATCAGCGCCGTCGTCGAGGAGGTCTTGAACAGCCCCAGAGCCCTTCTGCGCAGACCGTGGCTCAGGCAGGCCTCCACGGCGCCGCACAACGAGGTGACCGAGCTGCTCTCCTCGTGGACGTACTTCTTGGTCACCGCCTCCTCCATCAGCTGCTTCACCTCCTTCTTCACGCTGGCTATCAGCCGCTCCTTTAGTTCGGTTTCCGCTGAAGAATAGATAACAAGGAAAACCGTATTCAAATTTTGATTTATTGTATAGTAGTTGGAAAAGTAAATACGAAAAATTATATCCTTTATATCTATTCTTTTTCCGAGTTAAGTTTTGAAACAATTGCTCCTAAATGTTTAATAAATTATTATTATAAATTGGAATTAAACTAAGAAGCACCTTTATAAATAAAGTCTGAACGAACGAAGTCGGGACGCAAAGGGTTGCCAAAGAAAAGCGGCATTTTGTCCACCAAATGGGAAATTACTTATTTGCCTTCGTGCGGTTATTGATAATCCCAGGACCTCCCCTAACGACCGACATGACACTTCCACTCCCACTCTGTATTTCCCCACAGAGCACTCGTAACGCAGGCCCGATAAATGTGCTTTGATTGATTGTACATGCCGCCATGGAACCATCCCAGTCCTTGGCATTAGCCTACCCAGTTTTTACATTCCCCACCACTCAGAACTCAGTGCCCAGTAGTCAGTGCCCAGTGTCCGATGTCCGATGTCCGATGTCCAATGTCCTGCCCCCATCTCGTCTGGGATTGCGTTTGCTTTTGGAGTCTACCGACCGACGTCAATCATTTTGTCATCGCTGTCAATTTTTGTTTCGTTTGCTTCTGTGCACAAAATCGTCCCTATGCTTCACTGCCCCCATATACCAGCATTTATTAGTACATAAATATATGGCCGAACACAGTGCGTATGCGTAATTTATGAACTGTTCGTTCGATCAATTTAATTGAAGGAAACAAATTTTTATTTTACATTTTTTAGGCTTTTACATCAAAGTTGTTTGATGAGTTGAAATATTTACGACTTAAATATGATCGTTTTTATCAAATGAATGTGTATAAGAACACAGTGCGTATGAGTTATTTTTCAATCAATTTATTGGTAGGATGGAGTTTATTGATTTTAAATATTACGAAGCTGTGTAATGCCTGTTTGAATATACCATTGAATGACTGAAATGAATCAGGGTTAGTACATATGTATATACAATATATCTTACTGAAGACACTGCGTATACGTAACGCGTGAAAGGTAGAAGTTTAGTAGTGAAAAGCTTGCATACAACTTGCTAATAAAATGAAAACCAGAAAAACAATTGAATTGGTTAATTTTTCAGCGTTATTGCCAGGAAAACGCATTAAAATGCTTGCTAACCTGTTGCGCCCTAAAAATGTATATAAATCGCATTCAACAAAATCTTTGAACAACACTGCAAATTTCTTTGCTGCTTCTTTGGGGCCCTTGAATTCCCACACGCACTGTACACGCTCTATATACAAATATGCTAATGGGATGAAACGACCACGAAGTGGGGCAGGCCAAGAATGAAAAAGGGCCAGGAAGCAGGCCGGAGGCAGGGTGCTCTTCTAATTAGAATGGAAATAAAGGATTTACGCCGCTACGTGACATGGACCTCCAATTTCTCGGCTCCAGTGCTCGGAAGCCAGGACACGAGAGCCAGGACTAAGGTCCTGGACTCAAGCAGAGCCAAAATCGATAAGAGAAACTTCTGATGTTATTGCAACAGTTCTGTAAACAGTAAAAAGCGTCAGTTTAAGAAAAAACACAGAAAGTCAAGCACAGAGACTCTAAGCCCTAGGTTTCAAAATTAATATTAAAGCAAAAACCAAATAAATTGGGAAACAAGAGTAAATATAGTTGAAATTTGTATAATATATTTCCCATAATGATTAGGCATTAAGACAAAAAACTTAATTCGAATTGCGACTGTAAAAATGCAGCTTGAATTGTAAGTAAAAACTGCCTGGTAAAAAACACAGAAGATCGCAGAAATATTGCCAGTCATTCGAGCAAACAAATAATTTCAAATAAATTCTCCAAGCTCATAAGTTCTCCAACCACATAATCATCAATAAAAATCACTTCGTTTCGGTTTCGAAGACGTATACCACATTTTCTTAACATTCAAACTATCCAACATACCGCACTTTGCCTGTAGAAACCACATTGGAAATGCGCGAGGAGGCGGCACGAAAATGCGAAGTGCATTCGGGCACATCGACACATGCACTAAGTTGTTTATTTTCAATTCCCTCAGCAATTTGAGTGAAACATTGCGATAAACAAGACTGTGTATGTGCGTGTGCAGAGTGCGGCTGTGCGTGTGTGTTTGTGTGTGTGTGTAGTAACCTTGACTCGATGCTAAAAAACTTCCTTGAATTCTAACCTACAACAACAGAGCGAGACGGTCGAAAGGGCGAGAGAGAGGGAGAGGGCAACACCTGCGACGCTACCAATACATACAAAAAGGCGCACGCACACGCATACACTTGACCCTGAACAACATAAAACAGCTGATGACAGGACGAAGGGCAAAAAGAGATAGCGAATGAGACGCTGAAAGGCGATGCCTCGCTCTCTCACTCTCCCTACGCTCTCTTTTTCCAGAGAGGGATGGCGAATTTGTGTGTGTGTCTGTGTCTGTGTGTGTCGCTCTTTAATTTGCCAGTAACACAATAACAAAAACGACGACATGGGAGGGTCCCGCACACACACACACACACACATGATTAAATCCCATGCCAGGGCAGCCATATTGCTCAAACATATGTTTGTTACCGTTACCCAACAAAAGACGCTACACACACGTTCGCCAGCATGTGTATGTGTGTGTGCGTGCACGGCGAAAGTACAAACAAACAGAACGGGAATTTAATAATGGGATTGCAAGGGCGATTTCTTAGGGACTTTGCACTTTTTGAAGCAACAGAAATTGCCTCGTTCGTTTTAAATTGTATTCCAGTTAAATGTTTAATATTTCCTACTTTTTCTTAAACTATTTTTATATTTGCGTTCTTAAAGATATCTGAATTTTTAGCTGATCCGTCAAATACAACTCTGCGTATACGTCATAAATTATTGCTCATACGCAGCCCTGCTAAGTATGCTAAGATTTTTGTATTCCTCAATGCCTGTCTAATAATGCCATAAATATTGAAACGTCTTGATAATTGGTACCCGCAATCAGCACTGAGCGAAAAATATATAAATTTTAAATATTTCTGAAAGTTGTTAGATAGATAGATTTCTGTTATTGCTACCAAATAGATTTAGACAACTGAGCGAACAGTGTCTGAATGGTAAATGTGAGAAAAGAAACCCGGACATTGTGCGCGTTCCTCTGATTACATTAATTGCCGGGCAATTTGATGGCTTTCAAATGAGAGAGCAGCCCGTGGGGGGAGAGGTTTGGAAAGGGGGGCGTGGTCCGTAGAACTAACCGAGCGTAATCGCACCGAACGTCGTAATGCAATTACCGGTTCCGTCCGGCACTAAGGGTCGCTATATGCGATACATATGTACGTATGTATGTACATATGCACATATATGCGATACATTCACGCAATATATGGCCAATTAGCCGGGTGCAAGAAGGTAGGGGCAGGATGAAAGGCGAAGACAAGCAGCAGATTAACGCCAAATTGACCTATTGGCCGTGAACTTTGCATTTCGCATGGCCAGTGGTGGCAAAAACGTAGCTCAATCGATACCAATTAGAGCGGCATTACCTGCGATGCACCATTTTGCGTTTGACTTTATAACTGTTTTTGTGGCCTCACTTTCCGGCATATACATATATATGTATGTTTGTACATATAATGGCATAAAAATCCAGAAAGTGATTACCGCGAATATGCCAAACGCAGCCTCTTCTCCGATGGCAATGGCAATGGTGCGGCAAAGTGGGACATTAATTGGACTCTAGTTAATTAAAAACAGCTGTACTGTATTAAGCCTCCCCCAGCTCGTTAAAAACAATATCAATTACCATTATTTGCGTCCTCTCACTCAAAGTTCGAGCCAACAAAGGCGCTCTTAATAAATAAAGCAAATCATTTCCATTCCAACTCACGGCTAACTTCTATGATGTATCGCCGCACTCAAGTTAACTCAATCGCAAAGTATTGTTGAGAAAGTTGCAGTCCAAGGCGATGGAATTAATACACATGTGTGTGTGTGTGTGTGTACGCGTCTATCCCGACAACAACAACACCCTCTCGATTTTATTGAAGCAATTTCGAAAGGTTTCGCTTGCCTTATCTTTCCATGTACAGTGATCACTCTCCAAATTAATTCACCAAAATGAAATTAAATTACGGCAACTTGGAGAAATACTCGAGCAAATTATTTAAGAAAAGCCTTGTCTTGAAATTGGTTGATTGCGTTGCACATAAAATGAAAGAAAAAAAACAGGGCATCTGAAGACCCATACTGTACTCCTACATTTCAGACTTTTTCCAGCTTTACTTGCAGAAACGACGCCAAATCATTTCACTTTCGCACCTTCTACGCATCAACGCCAGAAACAACAAAAAAAGCAAACACACACACTCGCACACTGGCAAATGTCCTGGCATTTCGGCATTTGTAAATATGTGTGTGTATGCATTATGTGTAATTGGTATTTGCCACGTTTGTTGTTGCCAAAATATTAGCACTGAAAAGAAGCGACGTTCACTTTCCACAACATTGCGGTCGTAAATAATACAAAGCAATAGTCAATTTGTCGATCCTTAATATATTAAACTATATGCACTTAATAAATAGGTGCTTGATTTCTTTTAAAGGGTTTTGGAATTTTTATGAATTACATCCATTTAGCCATCGCATTCCCAATTATAAGCAACATTCTAAGAATTCGGTAGAACACGTGCGTTTTCCGCTCAGTGTACGGAGGGAGAGGGGAAAGAGAGGGCCCAGGACAGTAACTGTTTCTCACTCACCGTTGCTGACGTCGCCTGAAGCGTTGGCAGCGCTGCCGGCGCCTCCGCCGCTGAAACTGTGTAGCATGTTCATCTGTATTGGTGGTTGATGGACGCGCTCTCACTCGCTCTCTTCTCCTTGCTGTGGTACAATTCTTGGGTCAAATTGTTTCTCTCTCTCTGCCAGCTGCTTGTTTCCTTTTGCTTTCCGTTGTGTTTTACTCTTTTCCGCTGATTCTGTTTTCGGTCCTCGCTTTTTTACTAACAAAAATTGCTGTATCAAAAATTTTCTTAGATTCGTTGTCTCATTTTTTGCTTGGCTTTTGTTGAGTTGTTTTGCTACATTTTTACTACTATGCGCGCACACACTCCCGCTCACGCACACACTTATATAACAACAACAGAGTGTGTGTGATGATGCTGCTGCTTTGTTGTGTAGTAGTTATTCACATTTTTGCTGCATACTTTTCGGCTGCTCCTCCCTCTTTTGCGTTTCGCCTTTTGCGTGTATGTGTATTAACGCAGTGCTTAATTAGAATTATTTTGTATATTTATTGCTCCTTTCGTCCTTTGTTTATTTTTGATTTTATTACTTATTGTGCCAGTTGTTGTTTTTCCGCCACACAGCAGCTTTTCCGCTCTGCTCGCCAGTGCGATTGGTCTCTGCTCTGCCGGCGCCGCTGTCTCGGTGGACGTCGCTGCGCTGCTCTGCCCGTCAATCGACGCAACAGCGCTACTGTCTGCCTATCGATGAGCAGGAATTTCAAAACAGGGCTGTCAGCCCATGGAAAATTATATTATTGTACGCATATGAAAAAAATATCTATACATTATCTGTTTCAGATATAATTTTACGAGCTGTAAAATAGTTAATTTGCTGCAGTTTTCAATCTTAGGTTTGCGTGTCGGATTAAAACTCTACCTAAGCCCAAAAAACGCAACAAGGTAACGATAAATTCGTACAGCTTTAAGATAGAAGGATTCCCTGAATCCATTAATGAATGAAAATGCTAACCACTATCAACCCTTGGTAATTTTATAGACTTTAACAGTAGCGCATTATATCAAGAAATATAATCTTTAATTTATATGTTATGTTGTGATATGAAGTTAAGATATCACGATGTCACAATCAATAAATGTGTAATTGTTTTATTAAAAAATATAATTTAGATGTTAAGCAACTTGTACTAATTTTGCTTTCCATGATTCGTTGGTAGCCCTGCTCGTCACTTCTTCAAATGGGCGCCTGATTCAAATTGGCATTTATTTACCCTCCTGTTGAGGTTCAATTGCCCTTCCCAAGAACTCTAGTATATACAAATCGATTTCAATGTGTTTATTTTGCAATTAAGGCCTTTTAAAGGCTTAAGACACTGGCAAGAGGTATCCGGTTACTTTGAGCTTAAGCTATCCTGAATGTTTCTTTAAGAATGTTTGCGTATTCCTATTTCAGAAGTACTTTAAAACAAACTAAATGCGAAACGTGATGCAACGTAATAGAGAATTACCAAATAAATAGGGTTATACAATTCTACACCCAGAAATACATACTTAGTGGATATTGTGCTAAAACTATGTCATATAGAAACATATCGGGTCAGCGAACCAAGTGTTTGGTGTGAAAACTGAAGAAAACCATGCTGAAGTTATGTATGGTGAACTTATTCCACAAGGACAACATCGCCGCATGTCATGTGCTGCTCCTTGGGCTCCAGCTCTTTTGTGTCCGGGGGGATCCTCGTGATGTAGATGCCGAATCGCATGCGACCCTTTTGCAGGCGGGATATGGTGGTCAAGGTCTCCGGCGACCGTTCGCCTGTCCTTTGGTTAATGCAGATCATATCGCAGCGCTGGCAGGGACCCTCCACCTGGAATTGGATTCCACCAATGGACAGGGCCTTGTAGGTAAGCTCCTCAAATGCACTGCCCGTGTCGATGATAATATTGGCCCGAAAACGATCCACAGTCTCGTCGAGGGGCTCTTCAAACTGAAGCGATCGCACGGATGACCTGTTTAGCAGCAAGAACTGGGCCTGATTAACCAGACTCAGCTTCTGCTGATCCTTGGACGAGTTTCTCTGGCCCGATTGCCGGAGCAAACGGAGGCCCTCCATGCCGAGGTTTTCGCTTAACCACTGGGCAACCCCATCGCCACAATCCAAACCTTCCACGGGCTGTCGGCACACCTTGCTTACGCATTTTGCTGAGTCGGCCGCCTGGTCCTCCAGAGAAAGGGGCACCGAGATGAGGGAATTGTCTCCGAACTGCAGCTCCAATTGGTCGACCTTAATCACCGGCCTAATCAGGCACAACTCCGTGCAGCGTTTCTGGGTCAAGGCCATGCCATTCATGTCCACGATCATCCACTCACGGTCATATTTCAATCCTTGATCCGTCAATGGCCAGGAGCCCGGTGATTCGATCTTGAAGGCGGCACAAGACTTTACCGGAAATATGGCCATTTGCAGTAGCTTTGGCCTCAAGAGCTGGACTCGCTCCTTCAGCAACGGCGGCAATTGCTCCGCCTGCTCCTCGATGAACTGAATCCGCTGCAGCGGCTTGGTTGCCAAATAACTGGAGCGCAGCATCTGGAGCAGCTGGTCTACATCCTGGATAGTTGTCATATATCCAAAAGACACCCGTACCGCTCCCGTCGGCTGTCCATCGATCAGATCAAAGTAGTCGCCGCATATGCGACCTGCTCGCTTGTAAATCGCATCCAAAGCATCTTCATCGAGGCCTAGGTAATATTGGCAGGCTCCGATGTTGCAGAAGCATCCAGTCCGCAGGAGTATTCCGTGCAGAGCAGCCACACAGGCGATCTCGCCGAATCCCACAAAGGAACCCGATTCAGTGCGCACGTTAAAGGCCACGGTGCCACCCTGCCGGGATTTGTCTTGGTAGCCCACCTTATTGTACAGCTTCACGAGGGGCTCACCATTGGGATGGTGCAGCTGGCGCAGCTGATCCTCCAGATACTTGGCCAGCCCAAAGACGTGTCTGAAAATACAAGCATTGGAAAATAAGGCTGAAATTATCTGGCATTTCATATCTACTCACCTGGAGATCCTCTCCATGGTGCTAAACTCTTCCGTTCTGGGCACCAATCTCTCCAGCGTGCGAAAGCCCTCGAGCAATTCGACAATGGAGAGGAATGGCAGGGTTCCATCCTCGTAGCGCTGGTGGAAGGTCTCTCTCAGCTGGTAATCCATGGCATGCGGATATGCGTAGTTGATGGTACCACCGCCAAAAAATCGGCGCTTCTGGAAGACCTGTGCTCCTCGTTGACTCACGAGCAGGGCTCCCACGCCCGTGGGATAACCGAACATCTTGTAGAAACTAAGGCACACGTAATCTGGTCTATACTTTTGCAGATCCAACGGACTGGTGCCCACAAAAGACGCCGCATCCAGGCAGATATAGTAATCGTTGTGCGTATTCTCCTTCCTCTCTCCCACAGAACCCCAAAGCTGTTTTCCCGGCTTGGCCAAGCCATCGATTTGGATTTGCTCAATGGCTTCCAGTGGGATTTTGTAGCCACTAAAGTTGCATTGGGCCGAAAAGGTCAGCAAGGAGTTCCCTGTTTTTCCGGACACCTCGTGAACTTTACCGTTTGCCTTGGGCTCTCCGCTAGAGATTTCCTTTTCCCTCAGCATGTATATACCGTTTGCCCGGACCCTTTCCCGCATTCCCAGCACTGAGGTGTGGTTCTCCTGGCAGAAATGAAAGTCACCAGAGGATCCAAAATCAAAGTTTTCCGCCACCAGGGACAAAGCCGCGGTGGCATTCGCCGTGAATATCACATGGTAATCTTCGGCGGTTGTGTTAAAGAATTCCAATATTCTAAAAAAGTGTATATGAATAGAAGTTTTACTAAAAACAACTTAACCACAAATAAGAAAAATAAACAACGACTTTTTAAAGAACTGTTTGTAGTTTTAGAACTTCCTTCTGATCGGTTTTATGTGGTCTTAAATAGTTAGCTCATAAAAATAAAAACGTTTAACTTTGTTAAGGTTTTAAAAATTATTTAAATTTTTTCCCAAATGCAAATTAATATTTTGTAAATTGTTAGGCATAGTTGGTTTTTTTCGTGTTCTAAATCTTTCTCTTTTGGCAAGGCATATTATGTTATTATAATATATGTAATTTAAGAGTTTTAAAGTAAGTTAGAAAAACTAGTTTACAGAGGGTTTGCTGCATATGTGTAGATATTATACGGCCTCCGTATATCCCTATAATGATAATGATAACTGATTCCTTCTCGCGCATAAGGATATTTAGCGATATTGCTATATGCACATAAATAAATATGCATATAAGCGCCCCACAAGGGCAACCCAATGACAGGGGGAGCATGGTTGTTTTGGCTCGCGGACACGGATGAACTCACTTGAATCGCACCTGGTCGACGAAGTCGCCGGTGAGGCGGCAGGTGTGTGGATTGCAGAAGACATTGCGCTGCAGTTGCTCCGCAGCGGCCGTCACTTGGCTCTCGGCATAGAGAGTGGTGCCCGCATGATCCAAGTAAACACTCTTGTTCCCTGTTCGATGGACGGATAGTTAGGTTCGTTCGTTATCTGTTTGCGCTGGGTATTTCACCATGGTTCTCCACTTACTGGCCAATCTAGAGAATTCCGCGTCGATTCGCGACTGCTCCGCTTCGGAGAACTCCGGGCGATATGATGACATGTTGGGAACTGACTATGCGTGTTGTCTGCAAATCGGGCTTTATTTATTTGCGGCCGGCCTGCATTTGTTGCGCCATACTCTTTCCTGGAAACAGCCTCGGACAGTGTACATCAGCTATCACGTTCAGTTGAGCATTTGTTTTGACTTCTCTTCGAGTTTACTCCTCACTACACATTTCACGAAGCTCAATTTATAAAGCTCCTTGTGCATTTTGTTTGCTTATATATATACCATATTCTTCAAATACCAATATTTACCAAATCTTTTCCATTAATTACCCCTGAATGGCATCGACTTTTAAGCTCAAACTGTACGGTATTAACTAGTCTTTGTGCAATTTGCTAGGCTATTCAAACATATGTTCTGAAAAGTGTTGGCAAACAATTGGTGTTAGGAAAATTGTTGCTCATAGCTAATTGGCCAATTGTATGACAATAATTGTTGGAAACAATAATCTTATTATTTAAAACCTCATGAAATGTTTTTAAGCTACAGAACTTCAAATTCGTTTTCACATCCAGACGGTAGCCAACACTTACAGCTGATTATTCGATTGACATCGATATCGGGGGCCGATAACAGCCTGCGTTGATTTTTTGAAGTTTTTACCTTTTTATTTCACAATTGTAAGCGGTTGGCCAACTTTGGGACTGCGAAATGGAGAATTTCCTGCGGGGCACGTTGTCCAAATGTCTGGACTGTGTAATCACGGATCAGATGTTGGCGTAAGTACATGATGCATCCAGATACGAGTAAATGAGTTTCTCAATGGGCCAATGGCTCCTCAATCTCTTCCAGCGCCATACTGAACATCAAAGACGACTATGAATTCGACAACTACTTTGGCAATTTACTGAGCGAGGACAACGAGGAGCACCGGCTTTTCCTTATAAACTGTCGCCGGATGCTACTGAGTGGCAAACAGCCGCGGAACAATGCAAAACAACTCTCGCCCCCTCTGGCACCCGCATCACCCAAGAATCCCAAGCAAAATATCAGCAAGGGTGCCAAGGGCAAGTCGGGGAAGCATGTGAATCTGTACGCCAGCGATGGTCGCGTCCAGGGCGACACCATAATGCTCAAGGGCCGGCGGCATTGCGATTGCCAGGCGGGCCAGCACAAGCTGATCAACAATTGCCTGGGCTGCGGCCGGATCGTGTGCGAGCAGGAGGGAAGCGGTCCTTGCTTGAGCTGCGGCGATCCCGTCCACACGCCCGAGGAGGAGCAGCAGCTGGCCAAGGCGGCCAGGGAGAAGGGCGGCACGAAGAACGCCGCCAAGCAGGGCAAAAAGTCCACCAAGGAACCGTCCAAGCAGGAGCTGGACAAGGCCTTGGCCCAAAGGGACCGTCTGCTGGAGTACGACAAGAACAGCGAGAAGAGGACCACAGTTATCGACGATGAGCTGGACTACTTCCAGGTGGGCTTACTCTTATAGAACTCTTAATTCAAACATTTTAAAATCATTACTTATTGTTCGTTAAAATACTTTAAATTCTATTTCAAAGAAGATGAGCCTGTGTTAGTTGCAGTTTATTATGCGTTAACATTTTTAACTAATATAATTAATTTTTAGGAGAACTCCGTGTGGCTGAGCGACGCTGAGCGAGAGAAGTTCGAGAAACTGCACCGAGAAATGGAGGAGGTAAAGCACGGCAGTCGCATGAAGCGCAAGATCCGGGTTGACTTCGCTGGCCGAGAGTTGCCGGAGGAACCGACCATCTCCAAGGAGTACGAGCAGCAGGTGATCAGCGAACTAGCGGCCGTTTCTAAAGCCTCAGGTGTTGGATCCAACTGGAGTACATCCTCGGTCACCGGGCACTCAGCCTTGACACTCGCACCAAATTTGGACATGGCCAAGCCGCCGGTCTACAAGCCGAGTAAGGAATCCAAGAGTTGGCCAGCTCCCGCAGCAGGCAACGATTGGCTGGAGAGGACCTACAATCGGGTGCAGGACAAGGAGTTGCTGGAAATGCAGGACATGCGCCAGTGTCTGTCGATGCATCAGCCCTGGGCTTCGCTCCTAGTGGCGGGCATTAAGAAGTGGGTGGCAGCGAAGGCGCATTTCCATTTATATTTCCTATATCTAACGCTATTTTTCAACAGACACGAGGGTCGAGTGTGGTACAGCGATCACCGTGGTAGACTGTGGATCGCCTCCACCTCCAAGGAGCCGCACGCCGAAGACATTGCGCAAATGGAGGGCTTTTACAAGGTGCTCTACGGCGGTAAGCTTGGACTTTTTCTACTAACTCTCAGCAATAATATATAATTGCAATCGCAGATCCCGACATTAAGTTTCCAAGTCATTATCCCACGAGCAGTCTGCTAGGCTGCGTCCACGTGGACAGTTGTCTGCCGCAAGAGGAGTACCGAGAGCTGTATCCCAACGGAGAATCGGAGAGTCCTTATGTCTTTGTCTGCACCAAGCCGGAGCAGCTGAATATTCTACTGCCCGTCCACGGCGAACACAAGATATGTGAGCAGTTCTAAGTGATTTTCCTTACAATTCGGGTGCTAATTTTTCTATAATTCACAGACGAGCTGCCGCTGAAAACTCACACGACCGCCTGCAAAACGCTTCTAAGAGCCCGGGCCAGCAAGGGTTAAGGTTGGGATTCAGTTTCTACACACATTCTTATTAGTTTAATGCCCGGATGAAAACAGCCCTATGTTGAGGATTTGCTAATTTACATTTGAAGCTCCTGGAGTTTCTCAGAAATTGAAGTGGAGTGGAATATTGAAAACATCTTGTAATATTGAAAAATAACATGCGAAACAATGCGAATCAATTATTGAATTTTCTAAATATAAAAATGTAAATGTATCGGTTAAAACTATAATTTAGCAAAGGAAATTAATGTAATAAAATACTTCATTGAAGTTTGCTTCTTTGAAAAGTTATAATCTGAGTTGATTTTTTTTAATTTTGAAATAGAAATATCTCTATAAATTATTAAACAGCTTATAAATATTCAGTAATTCTTCATCAAAATAACTAGAAAATTAACAGAATTCTACATTTGAAAACACTTTGTATCTCTGGGTTGTAATGATTGTCATTGAAGTCAATTAAAATTACTACTGAATTTTTGCTTTTATTTGTATTTGCTTGTATTGAAAACATTTAAATCCATTTGCTTACGCTTTTAAATGGAATTTGTAATTGAATATTTTAAACGATAACGATATTCAGAGCGATAACGACAGCGATAACTCGGCAACAGCTGATGCTGAAGCGCTGATTTGATGTAAGTTTTGATTTTGGAACACTTTTATGTAATGGTGAAAGTGGAGGTGGAATACTGGTAAGGGGAATCACTAGCCACTGCAAGCATATAACGGCATACAATCTCCTGCAGCGGCGTCTGCAACTTTAGCGGGCAGTGCCACCTGTTGCGCGAGTTCCTGCTGGCCTCGTCGCCCGACTTGGACATATCCTGTCACACGGGACGGCGGGGATCCTTCGAGGTGGCCATCGACGGTCAGCTGGTGCACTCGAAGCTTTCCTGCCTGGCATTTCCCCAGCACGCGAGTGTCCTGGCCCAAGTGCAGAAGGCGGAGCGTGGGGAGCCCGTGGAGAAAGTCCTGGAGCAGCCCATCAAGGACTGCGTCGTGATGTGATCATCTTGTGATTTCAGCGGAATCAGCCTACTTTCATGCCTAGACTGTTTAAACATGATAGATTCACGCTTACACCAACATTTGTGGCACCCATTAAAAATCCTGTGATATATCGACCTTCGTTATTTGATATATGTATATATAATGATAAATTTAACATTATAATGCTCTCCTTATATGCATGATGGATAGGTTACTGAACTTAAAAATAAGGAACGGAACGGAGCCACAGTCCTATTTGGAGTCAGCTAAACAACCGCAATGAATGGAACCAGTTTGCTGATCGTTCTGGGCTTACACTTTATTGGAAAATAACATAGGACTGCACAAAAGGATGGCTTGGGTAATCTAGGCCAGACGGTGACAATCCTTCACCGCCTGTAGCGATAGCGCTTGAAGTGGAACCACAGCTGGAAGATGTTGTTGTGGAACTGGCAGCGAAAGCCTCGCTTGTAGCTGAACTCCCACTCCCGGTTGACGATCTTGAAGGCGATGTCCTCGTACGGCGGTCCTGTGTGGAAACGCAGCACCGCGAAGTCCCCGTTGTCCGCGCAGGGAGTGAGGAAGTACTGCGGCGTCTGCGATTTGTCCATAAGGTCCGGATAGAATATGTTAAACTTGTAGCCCTGCACGATCTTGGGCGGCGGATTGTCCATGTCGTAGTGCGTCTGGTTGTACTTGTTCCACTCGAAGCCCGTGTGCACGCGATTGAAGTAGCGCGGCTTTCGTGGTCGGTACTTATCGGTGGCCAGCTGCGGCACTGCATCCAGTGTGGTCTCCACACTGAACTCGGCCTCGTCACCCTGCATTCCCTGCTTCGCCTCGTTGCGCATTCGCAGTTCCTGCGGGGTCAGTTGATTGTTATCCACTCGTTCTGGATGAAGGATTAGCAGACGCTGTCTCTGTGTTCGCCGCTCGTCATCCTCCTCCTCGTAGAGAAGTCCTTCTGCCTCCGGTTCGTCGACGTCTTCGTTTTGCGCTCGTCTGCCGGTGAAGTCCTCTTCGCGTATATAGCGCGGGCTGTAGTTCCCTGCCTGGTAAAGACGCACTGTTCTACGCAGCTCATTCAGGGGATCCTCTTCGTCTTCGGGTGAGCCCTCCTCAACCTCCGGATCCTCTGCGTCCTGGGTTTCCATCTCCTCTTCCTTGACTTGTGGCGCCACCTTCTCTTGCAACGTCTCATTATCGTTTTCTCGCTTGAGCAGCGACAGCTTCTCGCGCAGTAAGGCTTGATGGCGATCTCGCAGTCGGGCTCTGGCCATGTGTGCCTTGAGTTGCGAGAGCAGGCTCTCCCAGTAGCTAATGTCGACGCCATCCGCTCGCCCACTGATCTTGGCCTCGATGCGGTGCCGCATCTCCTCCAGCTGCTGAGCATTCTTCCCCCTGAAGATATCCGCCACATCTTTTACCACCGCCTGGTGGATGCCATCCCGGCGTTGATTGAGCGCACTATTCTCCGCCTCCAGTTTCTGTTGGCGCTGCAGTTCGTCCTGCACAATGGTGATCATATCGTTCCAGAAATCTATGTGCTTGCCCTGCTCCAGCTCTTCGTATACCTTTATGTCGACCAGCAGGTCCTCCAGTTCTTCCACGGGCAGGCCGTTTAGCAGCACATAGGGCTCGTGCATCTGCATCTCGAGGCACTCTTCGAGCGGCTCATTCCCAGCGGCCACATATTGGGCGAGGAGATCGATGGGCTTGGCACGTCCATCTCGGATCCGGATTTCGCTGCGCAAGCGTGCCTGCTCTAGGTGAAACTGATCTTCCTGGCGCTGCCACTCGCGGAACTGCACCGCCTCCTTGGCGCGCTGCTGCATCATCAGATCATCCTCGCGCACCTGCCGCTCCAGCTCCCTCTCCTGACGCCGTTTCTTGACCTTCTCCAGCTCCCTGCGATTTTCCAACTGCTTTTGCAGAGACAGTACCTCTACGGTTTTGGTAGAGAGATTTGATAGTCCCTCTACCTCCAGCTTTTTGCCCCAGTGGAAGGTGGAGGTGAGATTGGAGTCCCCGAACGGGTTGTCTTCGTTGGAGTACGTCTGGTACTCGTTGTCCCAGCCCATTCGTTCGCGACGCCGCTGCTCCTTGGCCTGCTTTTCACGCAGGCGACGGGCGCGCTTTTCCTCGGGCGTTTCATGGGCCTTCAGCTCCTCCTTTTTACGCTGGCGATCCTTCTGCTCGACGAGACGACGGGCTTCCAGCGTCTGGAGAAGCTTCATCGAGTTTTTTGCCAGCGGCGAACAAGGGCCACCGGGCGCCGAACTGGACGTCGAACTTGACGGGGATGAGCTGGCGGAAGAGGACCGGCGCCTCCGGCTTTTGTGCTCCCGCTTCTTGTCCCTGTTCTTGTCCTTTTCCCTTTCCCTGCGCTGGTCGCGTTCCTTGTCTCTGTGGTCACGATCCTTTTCACGCTCGCGTTCACGATCCCGATCCCTGTTCCTGCTGCTCCTCGTATCCGGACTGCGATGATCCCGCCTCTCCCGACTGCGGCTGCGATGCCGGTGCTTGGATTTCTCCTTGGGCATCTTTTTTGATGCGTTTTCCGGGATAAAATGTGGGAAACTTGTGAAATAAAATATAAACAATGCTAGCGTTGCCAGATGGGGAAAACGGCTTGATACAAGACCAACCCAAGTGGCCGACTAATAATTGCAAAAGTGCTATCGATATAAGCATTATAACATTAACACCTCTCCCATTCGTCGATTATTTTTTACCAAGGGTATTTAAAAACCTTCAGTTTTAAACATTCGGCTGCCGCGTATTATAAATGCACATAAAATAAAAACGTGCGAGAGCGCATAAATATAACTTAAATAACATCCTTGGGGCAGTGTAAAAGGCGCTTCGCTGTTATGCCTACTATCGAAATTGAAGACTCGATAGGTCATTGCAAGTACCATTACTAAATATATCGATACACCGCAAGTGGCCAATCCAGCTCTTCGCAGAATCCCGGTTGCCAAAAACATTGATGTGCATTTTTTGTATTGTAACGCGAACACGAGAGCCGAGCAACCAGCAAAAGGATTTTCCAGATAGCCCGCCACTGCGCTGAGTAAGTAGTGATTCTGAAAAAAGCGCCGGGTAAGACAGGAAAAGCACGGCAGACGGTGAAAATCGCGCGCGGCAAAAAGGCCAGCGACAAGCCAGACGCACACACACGCGCGAGCACCCGCACAAAGCCGACGCACACAGACGCATGCAGGCGCACTCAAAAACCGAAACACAAACAGAAGGATGGCTAATGCTCGACTATTAGATACCATACTTCCAGTTTGGCAGCAGCTGAAAATCTGTCGCTTCAAGCAATGCACTTCCCATTAAAAACTAAGCTCTAGTCTAGAAATTCAGTTTTAAAACAAATCCAACCCTATCGACTGTCAAATACATGTTTTGTATTTGAAAGAAATGTGTATGCATTCACTTAGAGCATACCCATCTAAAGCAGCTAAAAGGAGTTAAGAATATTGAATACAGCCGGCAGCTACGCCGATGCACTTTATGGCGTTTAAAACGCTAGACTTGCTGTGCCCGACTAGAGTAGTACCCTATCACTCAAGCGACAAAAAATTCATAATATTTCTCTTTTGCAATCTTGTCGCTCCCTGACAACCACCCGCTCCAGTTTGGTGAACGACTAACGACGCTGTCCCCACCCCGTCAACGCCTGCAGTCCGATTCACCGCTTCCCCGTCGCCTCGGCTGCCGCCATCCTCCGGGTGAAGATGTCCGACTACAGCGACCTGGACCGACAGATCGAGCAGCTGAAGCGCTGCGAGATCATCAAGGAGAACGAGGTGAAGGCCCTGTGCGCCAAAGCCCGCGAGATCCTGGTGGAGGAGGGCAACGTGCAGCGTGTGGACTCGCCAGTGACCGTGTGCGGCGACATCCACGGTCAGTTCTACGATCTGAAGGAGCTGTTCAAGGTTGGCGGCGATGTGCCCGAGAAGAACTACCTGTTCATGGGCGATTTCGTGGACCGCGGCTACTATAGCGTGGAGACGTTTCTGCTGCTGCTGGCGCTGAAGGTGCGCTATCCGGACCGAATCACGCTGATACGGGGCAACCATGAGTCGCGCCAAATCACACAGGTCTACGGCTTCTACGACGAGTGCCTGCGCAAGTACGGATCGACGGCCGTGTGGCGGTACTGCACGGAGATCTTCGACTACCTCAGCCTGTCGGCGATCATCGACGGCAAAATATTCTGCGTGCACGGCGGCCTGTCGCCGTCCATCCAGTACCTCGACCAGATTCGCAGCATCGACCGAAAGCAGGAGGTGCCGCACGACGGGCCCATGTGCGATCTGCTTTGGAGCGATCCGGAGGACCAGACTGGCTGGGGTGTGTCGCCGCGCGGTGCTGGCTATCTCTTTGGCTCGGACGTGGTCTCCCAGTTCAACCGCACGAACGATATCGACATGATTTGCCGTGCACACCAGCTGGTGATGGAGGGCTTCAAGTGGCACTTCAACGAAACCGTCCTGACCGTCTGGTCGGCACCCAATTACTGCTATCGGTGAGTCAGCCTCCTGTGCAATTTCGGACTTGTGTTGTTAACTCTGCAATCTCTCCACATGCAGTTGCGGCAATGTAGCTGCCATCCTGGAGCTGAACGAGTACCTGCACCGCGACTTTGTCATCTTTGAGGCAGCTCCGCAGGAGAGTCGCGGCATTCCCTCGAAGAAGCCTCAGGCGGACTACTTTCTCTAAGGCGCTTCCGCTCCTGACAATCCGGTTGAACGGAGTCGGGACAGGATGCGGGTGCCGACTGGTGGCTTACATAAATCATCTAGGGAATAGAAATAGGAACTGCCAGCGTTCAAAAGTGAAGCGAACGCGAATAGCAACTTATGGTGTAAAACAAAAAAGATGTAACATAAACGTAAGCTAGGAGCTAGAGCTGCCCGGCACCGGTCCACGTTCAGTTGCAATTATTCCCTTTTTTGGATCCACTAAGATATTTAATTTTTTTACTATCTGTTTACCTCTGTCTGTGTTTAATCAGGATATTTGCGCGATGTTTTAATGGCTATTTCAAAATCATGTAGAGATCAGCCATGTAGATCGCGTATGACCTGTGCACCTCATCTAGCTACTAACTAATAGAATTAATGACCATAGCCCGAGACCCTGCGAATTCGTCTTGCGCAGACGGACCGCAATCGGCGTCGCCGTCTTCTCGACACAAATTCCCTGAGCTCGGGCAGCATACTATACTAGGAAAGCAAGTTAAGCAAAAAGTTATTTTTACCGACAGATTGCGATTAGTCGGCTAAGCTAGGACATATTTAGGGCAGCCGGGAGCGCGAACGTGCAGAGTCGTCGATATGTTAATTAATGGGGATACGACTTTGCATTCCTGGCCGGGCCTTTCTTCGCAAGATAACAGTTGGAGAAACCCAGGTACGAAGACCATCGGGCATTAACGGATAGTGTGTAAGAATATTTTAAATATGCTCCAGATTGGGAGATAATATACAAAAAATGTACTTGTATTTATAATAAAGATTGTAAGATAAGCGTAGAAGTTGAGTCTTGGAGGATACCCACACCCATACGAATCCCCCTTCGCAATCCAACAAACAATCAAGCCTGCAGTTTCTCAGTTTATCAAGTACTTAGATCATAGTATACACATAAAAAAAAAGATGGTTATATTCCAGAAGGGCGTTTGTGATACAGCAACGGGGGGTCGTCATGGGTCTCAAATCTGGTCTCAGTGCTCCTCCAGCTCGAGTCCATGCTCCTTCATTTGCTCGTAAATGCATTCCTCGTAGGCGAAGGCAGCGTCGCAACTGGAAATGGCAGCAGGATTATAGTCCGGATATGGGCAAGCAGCCTCCGGCAAGCACTACTCACTGATCCTCGGGTGTCTCGGTGGCCTCGCACTTGGCCACCACCTCGGCGGGAGCGTCCTCCTTCTCCGCATCGTGTTTGGTCATGGCCTTGACCAACTCGATGGCGTGTTCCTTGTTCAGCTTGCCGGACTCATCCATCTGCAATGGGAGGGAGAATGGAATGGCTGGAGTGGTGGGGAGTGGATCACACTTAATGCCGGAGCAGCACTCACTATCTGCAGCTTCTTCATGACGCAGGCGCGCAGGCACTTGGCCTCGTGTCTCTCGGGCAGGTCGTGGCTCATCAGCTGCTCCACATCCTCTGTAAGCGATATATCATATGATTGATCATTGTGCAATAGCTATCCTAACACATCCACCACAGGTAGGAGTGGTATGCTGACAGCTGTATTCCCTATTGAATCTTCCGCACTGATGGCCATCTGACTCACCATCGGTGGCTCCCGTCTCAGCCTTGCACTCTTTGGCCAGCTCGGCGGCGTGGTCCCTGTTGATCTCCTCGTGCGGCTTGGCGCTGGTGGCGCCCAGGCAGAGGAGGCCCACCAGGAGCAGGACGGTCAGGTGAACCAGATGCGACATTTCGATTTGCGATTGTACTGCGCGACGTGCGAACTCTGACTTGGATGCGAAATGCCGGCGACGGCGGCGTTTTATAGGAGCTATTGCCCAAGCCGAGTCCCGTGATTGACTTGGCAGATCTGATCCATCGGCGATCTCCAGCCGCGTCTCAAGCAGCTCCGGCAATTACGCGCAATTATGAACTAAATGGGCAGCACATGGCACATGGCACATGGCACTCCACTTCACTCCGCCGCTCTGGACGGGATGGGACGGGATCCGGCGGAGATGCCCTCGACTGGGCATCGTGTGAACGAGTGACACCCCGCTGGATCTGCCGCTGCCAGACGAGATGGCCCACCGATCTCCACTTACCTGCTTAATTGGTGACTGGCATGAAATCGCTGCAAATGCCGGGGATATCGAATTGGGAATGGCTATGGCTAGTGCTATGGAAATGAAAATGCAAAATGCAAAATGCTAAATGCAAAATGCGAAATGAGAAATCCCGCTTGTAATTAAATCGATCAACAGCTCTGGGTGAGATGAGTGATTGTGACTGGCGGGGCCATCGAGCGATTATACAATTATATGGAACTGGGCGAACTGGGAACTGCGATTGCCGCCTGCCAAATTGGCCGTTTAGGCCATAATATACCCTTCATCTGTCCGCCTATTTCCCAGTTTGCCCGTCAGCCTGCCGACTTTCTGATAATTCCGAGTGCCAACGATCGCAATCTGAGTTCCAGTCAGTCTGTTTGTCCATCCCATCGAGTGGATATTTCAGCACGCAATCTATATTATTGTGGACTCCAATAGATGGAATCGGATTGCATCGTGTGAGCATGTTGCATGCTAATTTTTATTCCAATTGGATTGAGTGGGGCTTACTGGATCATTAAGATCTTTAACAGGTCGGAAGTCTGTGGGATCGAGTATTAAATACATAGTCAATCATCCAACAAATATATCTAAATAATCGAGTTTACTTTTCAAATGGGTTATTCCAAAAATGGATATACCCTACAACCTTGGTACCTTGATAGAACTATCAGTTTTCCAGATTAGAGATCTACATTAATCCGAGATTGTCATTGTCTCGAGTGAACTGACACATCGCTGGAGTCAAAGATCGTCTTTGGAGCGTGACTTGTGCGGGTGACGATGACGAGTGATGAACTTGGCACTGGAGAAATGCTTGCGATCAGCAAAATCGAGCGACGATGCCATGTGCAGACGACTTTGGTCTGAGGTCATGGGTCAGTTTATAAGCCAAGGGGCCGAGCAAGAGCAGAGCCAAAGAGAAAGCAGCCGCCAAGATGAAGCCATCCACTCCAGTCGCCGCCATTCCGCTTATGACGCTCGTGGCCGCTGTCCTGCTGCAGACGCACTGCGTCCGTGGCCAGAACCAGGCCTTCGATCTCACCAAGCTGCTGCCCAAGACCGGAACGGAGCCCATCTGGGCGGTGATCGATCGCAACTTGCCGCAGGTGCAGGAGCTGGTCACCGCGGCCAGGATGGAGTGCATCCAGAAGCTGCAGCTGCCCAGGGACCAGCGCCCGCTGGTGAAGGTGACCAATCCCAGTGAGAAGGAGAAGTGCCTGGTGGAGTGCGTGCTCAAGAAGATCAAGTTGGTGAGTAGCCGGGAACGTGTGTCACAACCAGGACTAAAAGGGCACTAATACCTCTCATTCGCGCCCAGATGGACGCCGACAACAAGCTGAACGTTGGCCAGGTGGAGAAGCTGACCAGCCTGGTGACCCAGGACAACAAGATGGCCATCGCCGTCAGCTCCAGCATGGCGCAGGCCTGCAGCCGCGGCATCTCCTCCAAGAACTCCTGCGAGGTGGCTCACCTCTTCAACCAGTGCATCAGTCGCCAGCTGGAGCGCAACAACGTGAAGCTGGTCTGGTAGGGGACATCTCCGCGCCAGTTGCACCACCAACTACCACTTGAGATCTTAACTACGAGTAGAAGGCCATCATCTTCGCTACAATGATTTCTCAGATAATTTTAACCGAACATTCATGATCTATTAGGCAATATAATTATATATAAGATATTAGTTATATGAGTTACTCAGCTTTTTCTATTACTAGATCAATTTTTAGTTGCTCGCTCGTAATTGATTTTAATAAATCTATACATACAGTAATTTATTTCCATTTTTTGCACAATTAAAACACAATCTTTCGCGGATTACGTATGTGATTCCCACCCCAAGCGATAAATATTCATAATTCGCAATTCGTTGGTTGGGCGCTTTATTAGTTTAGGAAACCACTCCAAGTTCTCTAGCTTTGGTAATTAAATCGAACTGAATCACTAATAAAAAAAAAAAGGGGGAGAACATGCAATGGTGGGCCAGCGGGCAGAGCTCCATGACCTCATTCCTTGACCTCGGGAATCTTGAAGCCCGAGGAGCGCATCTCGCGCAGCATGCACATGGCGATCCCGTGGGCGGCCTCGCACCTGAAAAACAAACCGCGGATCAGCAGGGGAATTATTTTTATGTGCTTCGTATAGTCCGACCAAAATGAAGATCCTTTCGAAATTTTTTAAAAATATTTCAAACGATTTTGAAAGGTTTTTCGAAAGGTATTCCAAGCATTTGAAACTCTCGTCCTGGGATTAAAAGCTTTGCGCTGACAAAAACTAAGTGCACGAATTGATTCATTGCGATTTAAAAAAAGTATTTTTCAAAACACACGGCAACTCAAACTTCAAAATGATCCGTATTCTGGCACTTATCTTTTCTTTCGAGTTCGGAATATTTTCGAAAAGCAGCAAGACTGAAAAATTCGTTTTTGCTTTGAAGTAAATTCACTCCGCATCTGGAATACACTTCGCTGGACAATTGTAAGTCCACCCTTCACCAGTACGATTTCTGGGTCAGCGAGTCTTGGCTCCTGGACACTAGGGTCCTCCATTGCCCCACCACACTCACTTGTCCTGCTCGGCCTTTAGCTGCTCGTTGCAGGTCTTGACGATGCGCCGGCCGTCGTCCTCGCGATCCGGGAACATCATGTTGATCATATCGACCGTCTTGTCCTCGTTATACTGCAGCTGACCCTCGGGCATCAGCTCGAACTGCTCCAGCATGCAGTGGCGGAAGCACTTGCTCTCGTGCTTGGCGTCCTCCTTGTTCAGCACCATCTCGACGATGTGCTCTGCGGATATGGCATGTTATGGGAATGGTATGGTAGGATGGGTGAGTGACCCATCGGTGCACTTACCCCTCTCTGGCTTGGGGGTGCAACCGTCGCCAAAGGGCTCGATCAGCTCCACCACCTCGTCCACGGTCATGGACACCTCCTCCTCGTCCGCCGTCGCCGATCCCATCAGCACGGCGGCGCAGGCCACTGCCAGCAGGAGGTTCGTCATCTTCAACGTCGTCGTCATCCGGTTGCTCTGCATCATTTTTGCTCTTCTTGTGAATAGTGGACGGACAGCAATCGGCGCCGGGCAATTTATACCCGCCGCAATCGTGTCCAGCACATCCGGTACAAGCCAATCGCCTCGGATGTAGATCACCCGGCGATAGCCATGACATTGCTGGGGCGGATCATGCAAGCCCCACCACAACCACAGCCAAGCACCCATCCGTCCATCCATCGCAGCCCAATCAAAATACACCACAGATGACGGGGCCCTCCGGCTAGCTTTTATTGATCATCTGGTCAGGGGATTGAGCTTGGGTTTGGGTGTGGGTTTGGGTTTGGGATTTCGGGCAAGAGATATATCTACTTGATTTGTTGCGGAGTCACCAGTTCCGGGTGCCAAAGTGTGACGCATCTGGTAGCCTCGGACGGAAAGCCTAGGGAAACACGAACACCTTGATGTTGTTCTTCAGGCAGCTGAGCAGGGCGTGGGCGGGATCGCAGTTGGGGGCGTTCTTCAGGCCCACGGTGGAGTCCTTGCACAGGTGGATGCCCTTGCGGTACTCGTCCTTGTAGCTGTCCGGCAGCATGATGTCCATCTGCTTGAGGGTCGGCTCCAGCTGAAACTTTCCCTTCTTGATCTAAGCACGAGCAGAGCGGAAAGAAGGCGCTGATCATGTAGCCATCACACACCTGATGGAAACATCGTAATACGTACTGCCTGCATCATTTCCAGGATGCAATTGATGTAGCAGTTGGTGTCCTTGCTATTGGGTATGTTCCCGTTGCGGATGTTGTCGGCCACCTCGACGCTGACCTTCGGATACTTGGGCAGGCAGACGTCGCGCATCAGCTTTCCGGCGGACCACATCTGCTCCTCCGTCACCTGCAAGTGGACAGCATCCATGAGGCATCCTCCGGCAGAGAGAAGAGCTTAAGGACCTACCCCTGCCTCCGACTGGGGGAGTGGGCCCAGGGATATGGCGACGCAGACCAGCAGCAGATGGAACTTCATTTCCGAGACGATTTGGCGGATTCCAGACTCCAGACCCATCGGCGACTCCTTTTATACGCGGCACCCGCCGACATGCAAATGACTTCATATTGGTTCGATCGAACCGCTAAGTGGGTGTGGGAATTATGGGTTAGCGCCAATCGCCGCCCCACTGCCCATTTCCATATCCAAATGGGCGGGCAGTGGGCGGTGTTCCTGGGGCGGACTGCTTTCTGGCCGGGCTATAATCTTGCCACGTTAATTGACAGTGTGTGGTATGTGGTCACCGTGCGAGGTGGCATGCGAGGCGCGATTCTGGCCGAGATGCGTTGACAATCCCATTGCTGGGCCGCATTTCCCCACTGTTTTCGATCATGCGAATGCAAATAAGATTTCAATCTGAGATCTGCCGGGGCGGCTCCAAAATCGGTTCCAGAGTTGGAGCCGAATGGATACCGCGCTTCCAGTTTTCAGTTTTGAGGCCAAACAATGTAAAGATAATCACAATCGGTAATCATGATCAGTACATATATAAAATAAAATATATTTTTACAATTAGCTTGCTGTTTACATATACTGCTTTTCAAGATGTTGATTTTAAGATATACTATCTGGAAAAAAAAGTTTTTATATTCTGATCCTAATCCTGCCACCAGATGCACACCAAATGGTTGCTGTTATTTTTTTCTGGAGTCTCAAATAAAAAGGAAGGATTTTTAAAAATATTTTAAAAAATTTAATTACAATGCAGGCATTTAAAATTTAAGCATGGTAACCCCTTAAGTAAGTCCATTACACTCACTTTAACCACCTATTACCTTGTATGCAAATGAGCAGTTCGGTTTGATTAGCATTCAAATTAGTTGCAAGTTGGCATTTATTTGGCGAAATGTATTTCATTTGTGCATTTAGTACAACTGATGACGTTGAAATAAGTAGCGTTGCGTGTGGCATGAGCCCAAATCGCTGATAAAGCTAACTGCAATAAATAATAAATGTAAATTATAATATCACAAAGGGCTTATATTTACATTGGTATAACTGAAGCGTACCGCTAAATAGGCCAGAATGTTTACATGCTAGCTAGGTGATAAAATACATTTATAGAGGATCACCTCAACCTCAACCAGCAGTTTTTGGATATGTAATGGTCGATGGATACGCGATGGTAATATCAGAGTCGAAGACATTCATACGGACGGACAGGCGAACGGACAGCCGAACGGACAGCCGAACGGACAGGCGAACGGACAGCCGAACGGACAGCCGAACGGACAGCCGAACGGACAGGCGAACGGACAGGCGAACGGACAGCCGAACGGACAGGCGAACGGACAGGCGAACGGACAGGCGAACGGACAGGCGAACGGACAGCCGAACGGGCAGCCGAACGGACAGCCAAACGGACAGCCGAACGGACAGGCGAACGGACAGCCAAACGGACAGCCAAACGGACAGCCGAACGGACAGGCGAACGGACAGCCGAACGGACAGCCAAACGGACAGGCGAACGGACAGGCGAACGGACAGCCGAACGGACAGACGAACGGACAGACGAACGGACAGCCGAACGGACAGCCGAACGGACAGCCGAACGGACAGCCGAACGGACAGCCGAACGGACAGGCGAACGGACAGCCGAACGGACAGGCGAACGGACAGGCGAACGGACAGCCGAACGGACAGGCGAACGGACAGCCGAACGGACAGCCGAACGGACAGCCGAACGGACAGCCGAACGGACAGCCGAACGGACAGCCGAACGGACAGGCGAACGGACAGCCGAACGGACAGCCGAACGGACAGCCGAACGGACAGCCGAACGGACAGCCGAACGGACAGCCGAACGGACAGCCGAACGGACAGCCGAACGGACAGCCGAACGGACAGCCGAACGGACAGGCGAACGGACAGACATGGCTATATCGGCTCGGCTAGTGATCCTATTTCCTACCAGGATGGAAAGAAGTTCTTCGTGACACACAATTTTCAACGAATCTAGTAACTGGTATAAAAATAATTATAGCTAAACCTAAAATGCTTAACAATTTCATAAAATTGTAAATGGAACTTAACTCAAAGCGCAGAATTCTGAAGTCAGTTAAAGGTATATACATACAAATTATGAAAGCATTCGCTTTGCCTCTTGCATATCTCAATTTTCGTCGTATTGCTTAGTTAATGGGTATCCCATTAGTCGGCACTAGACTATACTAGTTGGGATACCCGAGTCGGCTTTGACGACTGTCAGTAACATTCCTTTCATTCCGAACGTCTAAAAGTCACAATCCGAATCCCGGTCTAAAAACAGGTCGAATATCGAATCCAAATTTTAATCCTTTGTTAGCAGCCGCGCCAATCCGGTCCGCAACGCTCCTAAGATGTCCGATCGGTTCAACATCAACGAAGTCTTCAACAGCCAGACCATGCGTGGTCGCGCCAATGTAAGTGATTCAGTACACGGCAGTCCACTCGATGCGCCCAAATCCGCCTCCGAAACCCACAGGTAGCCAAGGCCACCTGGGCGTCGCTGGGACTCGTCTACGTCCTGGTCAAGATGCATCGCCGCAACTCGAAGCGGCGCGAGACGAAGCTCTACTGCAAGGGATGCCAGCAGGCCATGCTCCATGGCTAGGGCGCCGATGCTGCGGGACATGGGTCCCCACCCCTCCGACCCGTTCGACCCCTCAGCAATCCATAACTAGCTATAATCAGCACCCCCTTTCCGGTTCCCGATGGGACCAAACTCATGTACCTAATCGAGTCAATAAAAATCGAATCCTGCCAACGAATTTTTGTAATCTTTGTAATCTAGTTGACCGAGCTTGGCACTTCGTTGCTTGTCATTAGGTTCTCGTTCGGAGCTACAGGCAGAACACACTCAGCTCTCACCCGGAACCGACCCCAAATCCAGATCTCCAGATCCAGTCCTAGCAATGGCCGACGGCTTTAAGAAGTACTTCAATGGTACAACCATCAATGGACGCGCTAACGTAAGAGTGATTCTATTGAACGCACACAAGATTACATGAGCCATCGCTTTGGAGCTGTTGATGAACACAAAAGAACGTTTTCAGCTCCAAAATGAAATTCGAAATGATTAATTTAACATTTTAAGTCAAATATTTTTCAAATACACACTCTGACCCCCATTTTGCAGGTGGCAAAGGCCACATACGCCACGTTGGCCCTGTTGTTCATCGTGTACAAGCTGCGCCGCGGATCCGGCAAGTCCGGCGAGTTGGCCAGCGGCAAGTGCAGCTGCGAATCGGACCACGAGTCGTCCCTCAATGGCGACATAGGCGTCTACGGCGCGGATCCCGACTGCTCCGTCTGCCGGGAGCGATCGGAGCGGGCAATGACCGAATTCGATCGCGAGCAGCAACGCCGGTCGGCGGGCGAGGATGGCAATGGTTGTCGCGACGATCCGCCGCCGCCACCACCTCCACCCGCATCGGGAGGATCCGGCTCTGCTCCGCGCCGCAAGTGTCCCTGCGAGGAGCCGCAGCGGCGGGCGGAGGGAGCCGTGAAGCATAGCAGCCACAGCAGCTGGGCGCGAGGTCAGCAGATTCAGCCGCCCAACCAGTATCAACAGTACGCACAGCCCGAGGCGGAGCAAGTGCGTCCGGCTAGCCAAGTGATGGGTCAGGTGCACGACGCCTTCTACAGGGTGCTGCGAGGAGTCGTGGGAGCCGTTTTGGGCAATGCGGCGGTCAGCACCAGCGGCACCGCTTCCGATTCCCCTGCTCAGGCAGCCGCAGTGGAAGTCTCGCGGGATGAGCTGGAGGAGGATGAGCGTGACGACGGTCAGGATGATGAGACGCCGTTGAAACGCCGCACGGCACCGCGCTCTTGCGTGCCCAACGGCGGCCAAGAGAACACCTCGGGACAGCCGGAGGAACTGGGCCGGGAACAGGCCGACGACCAGCCGCAGGCGGAGGAACAGGCGGAGTACAGCGCCTTCAGCGATGGCTTCGCTTCCGGCATGTACTTTACCAGCGATGAAAAGTAATAGGCCTATGCTTTTGAGATCTGCTAAATTTTTAGTCTAAAATAAATACGAAGAACTCCTTTATCTCAGCATTATGCTTTAACAATCCATTACTTGGCGCCCCCGGGTGGATCCTTTTCTTTCAGTTGTTGCGAGTTACAAAATCGATTGCTTTATAAAGTATTTTATTTAGCTTCCGTTTAGTTCAGATAGAGTTTTCTTTGCGGCATCTAACTTTTAAATAGATCATCATTAGAAACGTTTTCAGCCCCTTTGTGTTCTCGGGGGTTATCAATATCAATTACATAGCTTATTAACTGTTTTGGGCGGGGTTTCGGACTCCAGATGGATGGGAATGGATTGGATTGGATGGGATGGGATTCAATTGGGTTGCGTCTAACGTTTAAGCCTTGTGTATAATTATGAGTGGACTTCAACTAACATTTATATTTAAATTTATATGTATATATAATATAATATGGAAATAACTTTAACGTTTTGCTTTTTGGTTTCATTATGCGATCGACCGATTCTTTCGCTCTCTCGCCGTCTCTCTCTCTCTCTCTCATTCTCTCTCTCCTCATTCTCCCTCTCCTCATTCTCCCTCGCTCGATTCGTCGTCTCTCTCGCTCGATTCGTCGTCTTGCTCCGATTCATGTGCTAATTTAAAATATATGTTTATACGTGTATATATGTGTACGTGTCGCGTGAGTGGGTTTAACTTGAAGGCGTCGTGTGTCCTAGTGGGTGAGGATCGTAAACTGCGGGGAGATCCGCCGGCTGCCAAGGTCTCCGATGGATCCCTGATCGATTTGTTCGGTAATGCGGTAAGTCGTTAAGTTAATTGTTCATTTCGGGCAGGATGGACAGTGGGTTCGGTTCAACCCTCGTGGCTAGCCACCGACTCCAGGTCGCTGTTGTCCTCGCTGCCGGTGGCCTCGGTGGGTTCGCCCATGGCCACGCGTGCGTACTCGTCCGTATCAATGCTCTTACAGAAGTGTATGGCATACTTGAGCTTCTCAAGGAGCACGGCCTGCAAAAACAAAGATTCGGCATTAATCAGAATCAGTGGTGGACGCAATCGGTCGCCATTGTCTTTACCTTGCACGAGTAGCGGGGCATCTTGAGCAGAAAGAAGCACGTGTAGCTCTCGGGCAGGAAGTGGTCAGGCGGATTCTTCTCGAGCACTTGCAGCACAAAGTCACGTCCACGGAAGTCGGCAATGGTGCGCGGCAATCGGGTGCGACCCCAGACGAACCGCAGGAATAGAGAGCGCTCCTGAAAATGTTTAGTTTCAATTAGGATTGCGGCTGATGCGAAAGTACGGCACCGCCATATGGGACGCACCTGATTCGTGAACTCCTCCATCACCTCCCAGAACCAGGTGACCAGCGCCGAGCTCGGATCGAAGCCCTTGTAGGTGGCCACCGACTTCAGCAGGCCCAGCGGAATGTCAGGCGAGCCGCAGACCATCGCCTGCAGCTCCGCGGCGGAGAAGAGCGAGAGCAAAGGCACTGGAATCACCTTGGACATGCCGTCCCGAACCGCCTTCACCTGCTCATCGAATTCGTGCAGACGGAATCCGAGCGCCAGACGGACATACTCCGCCCGGTTCCTGGGCGAGATGTGCGTGTAGCGCGTGGACAGCGGCACCTCGTGGCCACGGGCCGAGGACGTCGAGAAGGGCAGTTCCAGCGCGGTGAACAGCTTCGGGTCGTCATCCATATTGCGGATGCAGAGCAGTCCGGCCACGTAGTCGCGGTCCACCTCGGTAAGATCCGTGGGCCGTAGAACCTCGCCCGTCAATTGACGCCACACAGGTTCCGCCAAACTGAAATATCAAAACAAGGTCATTAGTGACATAGTCCCCCAAGGATCGGTTATTGAGGTATCCCTGAACTCGACACTTACTTGATGCTCAGCGGCGATCCTGTACGCACGGCGATGCCCATGAGGACGCCAAGGAAGCGGAACATGTTCATCTGGAGTACCGAGGACAGGGTGGGGTCCAGCAGGAAGCAGTCGCGATTGGCTCCCGCCTCGCCGCGTCCGTTGGGCGTGTTGATCAAAAGCGGCACGCTGCCGTTCTGCAGCTCGTCGCACATCTCAGCGATGGATTCGCTGTAGCCACCGCCGCAGTCGTCCACACTCTCGCCCACGAACTTCACCTTCCAGACGCGGTGCGGCAGAGCCAGCGCCTCCTGGGTGAGCAAGGGCAGCTTCTGCACCATCTGGCCAAAGACGCTCTTCATCCCATCGATGCCGGCCAATCCGTTGCACCGATTGCGCGAGCGCTTCACCTGGATGCGATTTAGCTCGATGACGGGTCCGTGCTGCTTGTCCCGCACCATCGTCGTTTGGATGACCTTCCGGAAGGCAGCCTCCTTGATGTTGTACACGAGCACATCCTTCAGTGCGCCCAGACTCAAGTCGCCGGAGATGGGCAGCATGGCCAGGCAGGGACACACCAACTCCGAGAAGTGGTGCAGCAGGATAAGGCGGGCGTGCAGGGCCTCAGGCGCCAGATCGCGCACCAGGTCGTACTCCAGCGGTGGATTGGGCAGCGGACGCAGGCGCTCGCTTAGCTGCGATGTTGATAGGGCCAGCGTGTGGGCGGATCCGCAGGTGACCTTCACAATGTGCTTGCCCTGGAGAGCGGCTACCAGGCGCGGCCGCTGAATGGCTGTAACCGTGCCGTCGCCCAGTTGTCCTTCGTCGTTGTCTCCCCAGGTGTACACCTCGCCGGAGTCGCTGCAAGCGACGCAGTGCAGCGAACCGGTGGCAATGGAAATAATCTTCTTTCCCTGCAGAGCAGCCACCTTCTTGGGCCGGCGGACATGGTCAACGGATCCGTGGCCCAGGCGATGGAAGTCTCCTTTGCCCCAGGTGTACACCGCTCCGGATTTGGTGAGTGCCACCGAGAACTGCGAACCGCACTCCACCTTGACCACTCCCAGTCCGGCCAGACTCTCGATCTTGTACGGCAGCTTGCAGCCGTCGCTGCCGCCGCGTCCCAGTTTGCCGTAGTCGCCATCGCCCCAGCTCCACACATTGTCGTCGTCCGTGATGCACAGCGTCTGGGCATCTCCGGAGCCGCAGGCAATATCGATGGCCCGATAGCCGAGCAGCGCCTCCACCAACTTGGGTCGCAGCTGGTCTTCGGAGTCGCCGTGTCCCAGTCGCCCGTAGCGTCCTTTGCCCCAAGTGAGCACATGGCCACTGGCCGTGATCGCCGCTGAGTGAGCACTGCCGCAGGCAATGTCCGCCACGCTCATCCCGTTGAGGTGCTCCACCAGCTTGGGACGGTCGTAGCTCATGCGGTTCCCGTGGCCCAGCTTTCCGTCCTCGCCCTCGCCCCAGGCGTACACCTCGCCTTCAGTGGTCAGTGCCAAGCAGTGTTTTCCGCCGGAGTTCACAGCAACCTTCTTGACGAACACGTGCTGCAGGGATCCCAGCAAAGTGGGAATGGCCCAGCTGTCGCTGCCACCGACGCCCAGTCGTCCTCCAGATCCGTATCCCGTGGCAAATAGTTTGCCATCGGGCGTCACCGCAAACAGGGATTGCTCTCCGCCGGCCAACTGAACTGGTCGAAGAAGGCTGAGCGCCTCGCACGGCGTTGGCGTCTTGATACGGCTACCTTCCAGTCCGCCAAGCTGCCCGCGGTGGTTGTGGCCCCATCCGTATATGGTGCTGGCTCCACCCCAGCTGAGTGCCCAGTCGTCTGGTCTCCGGTTGAGCCACTGCAGCAGTTGGGCGTCGTGCGGAGCTTGAAACAGAGTGTGATCCTCGTGGAGCAGCGTGCTCGTGGACTCCAACTGGTGGGCATGACAGTGTAGATCCGGCTGCTCGCTGGTAATTCCCGGCGGTGGAGACACATTGCTGACCGTGCTGGACGACAGTGAAGTTGTAGAGTTCAGCATGGACGCTCCGGGCGATTGGCAGCCAGGATTGGCATTGGAGTTCGAGCTCGAACTGGGCAGCATTTCGGCAAACTTCTTGCGCACCTCCAGGCAAAATGCCCGCGGCAGCTCCGTGCGCCGGATCAGGGATTGGGCCACTCTAACGGCGATGCAGTATCGCTTGAACCAGGCCCACTTGTGCACGTCCCCAGTCGAGGAGATGGCACCCGGGGCTGCTGACGACGACGATGATGAAGTGGCAGGCAGTGAAGCATCCAGCTGCATGTCGCAGGCCAGTGCAGCCAGGGTCTTGAAGTAGTCCGAGTGCATGAGATGTATGCCTCCGCGCACCTGCGGCTCCTCGTACTCGTACTGGCGCAACAGCTCCGGTATCAAGGGCTGGAGCAGCGTGGACAGCGATGGATCCTGTGGTCGAGGCGCTTGCTCCAGCAACAGTACGGCGTGCAGTTTGCGCAGCGACCATATCCTCTGGGCGGTGGTGAGGGCGCCCAGTTGTGAGCAAGCTGCCAGGGCGGAGGCCAATCGGAGCAGCACACTCGGTTGTCGAGGGGCAAGTCGGGAGTCCAGCAGCGACATGACCAGTGCCATCGAGGGTTGCGACAACACGGCTCGGTCCGATCCACTCTCGCCCAGCGTGGCCGCCGGCATGATGGCGTGCACCCAGAAGCGCCAGCCCCATCCGTTTACCGAACTGTCCGAGGAGAATTTCCAGCGCAACTCGTCGCCCGGCACACGGATCTCCGGAGCCCAGTGGGCAAACTCCCGGCCCGAACGCATGGCCAGCACCCGACCAGTGCCGTCCATGATCACCAGGGGATCGTTACGCTTCTCGGTGCTGCACTGGCTGTCGAACTCCAGGCGCAACATCTCCGCACCTGGGATGCGTACCACTCCGGTGACGTTCACGTTGTCCACGTAAGGGTGGCTGCTCTCCTGCATCACCGGTTTGGGCAACTTACCAAGGCAGTGGCGCGAGGTGCACAGGTCCTCCAGTTCCGTGATGCACGTCTCAAGGAGCATCGCAGCCACCGTCGGTGTTCCAGCTCCCAAGGAGATTAGGGTGTCGGCGATGGTCTGGGCTGTGCTCGGTGGTCCACATCGTCCGCAAACTGCCAGTTTAAGCAGCTCCACCAGACTCTTTGCCTCCGGCTCACCCAGCAAGCCGCCGAAGTCGTCTAGGCCGTGGCAGTGGCTAATGTGGGATAGCATCTCCTCCTGCTGCGTCATGGTGGCAGCCATCACGGACATGGCGCTGGCCGACATCCGAGAGTGCTTGTGCTGGGGCAAGGCACTGCTGGAGAGCGATCCCGACATGGACAGGGATCCAGTTAGGCTCTGAAAGGCGCTCAGTGGGCCGGCGCTGAGCGGTGGCAGAGTGTTAGCCCCGCCGGACAATCCTCCGGTCAGCGCATCAACGGCAGCCTCGGGACTGTGCTCCTGCAGACCGGCATCCGTGGCATCGGCGGGCGCCTCTCCTCCACCCTGCGCAATCGTTTCCGCCAGTTGCAGCGGTGCTCCCATCATGGGCCCACCTATGAGCTGGTCCTCCTCGCCTCCGACGGCACCCCGCTCCTTAAAGTTCACCTTGCTGTGGCTGGTGAGTGCGGCGACGATGAGCTGGCGGGCCTGCAGGATGCTCATGGCACGCAGTACGTGACCCAGAGCCGCCTGCCGGGCGGCTGGTGTCTCCAGAGCCAGGCTTTCGCTCAGACTACTCTGGTTCAAGGGCTTGGCCTCCTGTTTCAGGGTTTGCACTGTCTCCGCTTCGTATATGCCCAGGCTACTGCCGCCCAGGGGGTCTCGAGTGCTGCCGAAGGGCACGGGTCCTCGCTTCTCCTCATCCGAGGATGCGTTGGGCAGTCCCCAAGCGATGGAGTGCGAGCTGCCGCACGCAACGCGATTCACAAACACCGTATCCAATCCGATGACCAGAGCCGGCTTCTTGTTCACAAACGTGTTGCCACTGCCCTGTTGTCCGTGGTCGTTGTCGCCCCAGGCGTAAACCTGGCCAGCATCCGTGACGGCCAGGCAGTGCAGGGCACCGACGGCCACGTGGATGACCCGTCGGCCCCGAAGTCCTCCAATGGGCTGCGGCTTGCGCACGTGCTGATCTCCACCGTGGCCCAGACGGTAGTAGTCGCCTTTGCCCCAAGTCCACACTTCTCCGGCTCGCGTGAGTGCCAAGCTGAACTGGGCGCCACACTCGATCTGCACCACACCTATGCCCGAGAGACGTTCGATCTCGTGAGGGGTGTCGGATCCCTCGCTGCCGCCGCGTCCAAGCTTGCCGAAATCACCGTCGCCCCACGAGAACACGGCTCCGTCCTCCGTGAGGGCAAGGGTTTGTGCATCCCGACTTCCGCAGGCCACTTGAACGACCCTTCTGCCCGCCAACGCCGTCACCAACTTGGGCTTCAGCTGTGTGGTGTTGTCGCCGTGGCCCAAGCGGCCGTACTCACCCAGTCCCCAGGTGTAGAGCTCGCCCTGGCTGCTGATGGCCGCCGAGTGAGACGAGCCACAGGCCACATCGCGGATCTTCTTCGCTCGCAACGCCTCCACCAGTCGTGGCTTGTCCAGCGTTGTTCGGTTGCCGTGGCCGAGCTTACCATCCTCGCCCTCGCCCCAGGAGAACACCTTTCCATCCAGCGTCAGGGCGAGCGCGTGCTTGCCGCCGGAGTGCACGGCTACCTTCTTGACCACATACTGATGCAGCACGGGCAGCTGGTGTGGTAGTGGCACATTGTGGGTCACCCCGAGGCCGAGGCGACCGTTCGTTCCCTCGCCGCATGCGTAAACCTTTCCGTCCTGGCTCACGATGAACAGACTCTTGGATCCGCCTGCTATGTGGATGGGACGCAGACGACTAATGGTCTGCGAGAAGGTTGGCACCTTCACCTTCGAACCTTTCAGCCCGCCAAGCTGTTCTTTGTCGTTGAGGCCCCACACCATTACGGTGCATGGTAGATCCTGCTCGGGCGCCGCTGCGGCTTCTTCGTGGGATGTGCTTACCGCTCCGGCTCCTGCTGTCGATCCAGGTCCCACTCCGGCGCTGTACTCGCTGGCCAGGAACTGTGCGTTAGCCAAGATGTGCTGGAGATCCGGTTGCTGGCGGCGACCTACGAACTTAATGCCGTGAATCTTGCACTGAATGCCGTTGTTCTGGCACTGCTTCACCACCACCTCCACCCAGGGGTAATAAGTGGGCACCTGCTGCATGAGCAGCACCCGGCTAGCACCCGCTGGCACTGGGATCCATGTGTACTCCTTCAGGCTGTCGACGCAGTCGCCCACGCGGATCTCCAGCAGGGATGGCATGTGCGAGTGATCTTCGGGACTAACCTTCAAAGTCAGACTGTGGACGAGGATGCGGTCGTGCAGCTCTAGGCGGATCCAATGGCGGCAAGGTCCGCTGGAACAGCTCTGCCACGGCTGGTTACTGCCATTAAGCAGATGTTTGGCTGCTGCCTCATTGGAGCTTACGGTCAACGAACGAATGCATCTGGACCAATCCTCGATGAGATCGCTGGGCGCCATCTGGCTGCAGGAGTCTCCTAGAGAAGGAAGGGTGGCGGAGGTGGGCTGCGATGCCACCAGTTCCACTTCGTTGATGTGACCCTGCCAGGCGGGCAGGTCCGGAAAGTCCACAGTGAGTTGTTTGCTGCGCACTGAGCTCACCACTCCAATGGCCGACGATCCCTGGCTTCTGCCCAGGCGCAGCTGGCACAGCATTCCGTAGCGCAGCGACGAGGTGCGCAGCCTTACCCGTGCACCCACTGCGATGGGCGGAGGGCGTGGCTGGTGCTGGGTCTGAGCAGCCTCCACCAGCTCGATATGCACAAAGCACACCCAGTAGGTGCTGCCGTGATTGCGCCAGTCGACTTGAACGTTGAGATCATGCAGACCTTCGGTGTCCACGATGAGCACAGTGCCCATATCGCCTTGTTTGATCTCTTCAAAGTCCCGACAGCAGCGCACCGTCATTCCCGGGCGAACTAGTCCCCGTACATACAAGGCGTAGAGATCAGCAGTCTGGAAATCCTTGCGAGACTCAAACTTCACTGGTGGTGCGGGTCCACTGACGGCCATCGGTTGGCCTTCTACAGTGTCCGATGAAGTAGAGGACGAGGTTGTCGAATTCGAACTGGGACACTCATTATCCGAATCCGCCTCTGGGTCGTGAGACGAGGCTGAAGACGCCAGTGGCAGCGTATCCTCTTCGATGGTGTTAGCACACACATCCGGGTGTTCCAGGATCCACTGCACTATCTGCTCGGGGGTGGGCATTATCTCTGCTTGCAGCGACAGTTGCTTAAGGGCTAGTTCCACCGTGCGACGAGTGAATCCCATTTCCATTATCTGCCCAATTAGCTGGGCATCGGTGGCCGCCGCAGGCCACTTGGATTTCTGTTCCACTTGCTCCGTCGGCTTCTGCTCCTTCCGTGCCACATTGTAGACAGGCACTCCGTGCACCATTGTCGGCTGAGGTGGCGAAGAAAGGGCGCGACCATTGGGAGGAACACCACCACCCTCGCTTAGCTCCTGGTGGGCCTGGGTAGCCAGAGATTGAATGCAGTTGAGGGCGGCTGTGGCCAGATCCATGTAACTGTAGCAGGCCTTTACTGGGGACGCCTGCGTGGCTCGCAAAAGGATGCACTGTATCAACAGTTGCGGCTCCTGGCCACTTCCTGTGGATAACTGCTGGTCTTGCTCCCCAGGCTGTTGCGACTCCGCATCGCTTCGGTCCGGCTCATCTGCACTGGCGTATATGCTCCCTGGTGCTCGTTGCTTGAGGATGCGACGCAAAGCGACTTGGTGGCGATACAACACGCCGTTTGTGTGCAGCACCGCCATCTGAAGTTGCTGGGCGCGGAGCAGAGCTAAGTCCAGTCGACCATCGGCGCTACTGGGCAGTTCCCGGAGTTCCGGTGCTGGTCCGTACAGTAGCACTGTCCAAGCGTTAAGCAACATCTCGTTCATAGGCAGACGGCTCAAGCTGAATACGGTGTGATCCAAGTGCGGCATCACCGCCGGCAATTGCACCTTAACGAATCCCACGCCAGATCCCACACCTCCGGGCGCAAGGAGACAGCGGCCCTTGGGCGTGAAGCTGGCGATCACCATGTGGCTGCCTTCGTGGAAACAGTGTAGACCGACGCGTGGACGCAGATCGTGTCCACCCATGGCTCCGAGTACACCTAGCACAAAGACCTGTTCACTGTCCAGAGCCGTGGAGTGCGGCGATTGCTCGGCTAGCAGCTCGGCGGCTACACAAAGCTTCTGCGCCAGGAAGGAATTGATGACTGGGTTCCAGGAGGGCAGAGTGTGCAGACGCCGAAGTAGGGCGACGAGCTCCTCGGCCACGCTGCCCGAATGCGATGCGGTGAGCAGCACGCGTGCCTTGCCCTCGGCCGTGGGCAGCAGACTGGCATCGCCTGGACAATGTAGCGCGATGCGTCCCAGGGTGGCAAACAACTGGTGGACCAAAGCGGGCATCCGCGGCTCCTCCTCAGCGCCCCACTGTGCCAGAATAAACTGCAGCAGGCGCAGGCAATGGAGCTGTCTGTACACGCCCGCCTCGTTTCCCGCTGGCTGTTCCAGCAGCGATAGATAGTGACTTAACCATCCCGGTGTGCTAAGCTCCAGACAAAGCCGTGGGCAATCTCCTGAAAAAAGCACATTATTGTTAGCCACTCAAACGATTCTTGTTTTACTACCACAAAGGACACCTACCAGATATGGCTCGAATGAAGCCCAGGTTGAGCCATCCCAATGCATAGGAGATGTTTGACATCGATGGTTTGGGGTAGATGATAGTCCGAAACATGCTGGTCATGCCACGCAGTGCGTCCTTATCCAGCTGAGCCCCGTGCAGTCCAGTTCCCACCGCCAGAATCTGAAGGAGCTTGGCGGCGCAGTGGCGTAGCAATTTCGATGGATGCGAGTCGCTGGTGGGTGAAGCTTCGCTCCCGGACACATCCTCTCGCTCAGGCTCCGTGGGTGAGGCGACGTTGAGAGCACTGTCGGCCAGCTGGAGATCGTACTGACCCTCCTTGCCCATACGGTACGAGTTGGTGGCTCCGGTGTACCATTCCACACGCACCCACCTGGACAAGAAGGTCATTTAGTTGTGATATCAGGAAATAGAATCTTCGCCACAACTTACCCGTCCTCGCCCACCTCACTAATGATGCGACCCTCGCCGGGCGGATTGCCATCCTGGTCACCCCACTTCCAGTCCGCTCCCCTCACAATTCTGGTGCCGATCTTCATCAGCTTTGCCAGATCGGGACCACTGAGCTGCGCCTTGCTCGACTTTTGCTTTAGCACGCTGTCTTCGTACAGGATACTCAGTTCTCCGTGCACCTGGCCGCCGGTCGCGCCTTCGCCGCCCGTCTGCGCCAGCAGTCCAAGCACGGTGCCCAGGAGGCCGGAATTAATGAGGAAGCCTAGCTCGTTGGGGCCCAGCTCCTTGGCCAGCAGCCCGAACACGCTCAGGAGGAAGCGGGCGCGCGGCAGGCGCTTTAGGAGCACATAGGTGCCTAGATTGGTGCTGTCCTTGCCGCGGGCGTGGCCCTGCTGCTCTTGGTTAACCAGACGACGGAGCTCTCGCACCGCCCAGTCAAGGACACGAGATTGTGCCAGGAGTAGCCTGGCTTTTTGGTAGGCACTTATCATGTTCAGCTGACCGAGAACGTGCAAGGAGCTTCCGGATCCCGTTGATCCTCCTCCGGAGGATGTGGATTTCAAGTGCAGTCCGAGAAATCCGTTCAGCAGACTGTACTGTGCCGCATCCAGCAAGCCGTGTAGTTCAAGCAGTTGCTGGACAATCTGGAGCCCGGCCAGCCTCAGTTGGTATCGCTGCATCTGGCAGTACATGGCCCGTCGTGCCGTCTCCACATCGCAGCTGTCCTGCAGGGCAAAGTCCACAATGTCCTGCATGAGTGCCGGGTCCAGCTCTCCCTCGCCATGGATCTGGCGTTCATTCAGTCGCCTTAACAGAGTTTCCTCTTCTTCCTGCTCCTCTAGCTCCTGTTTGGGCATGACCTGGGGTTTTTTCTCCTGCTCCTGCTGAATGGAGGCATTAAGCAGATCCTCCGGCTTGGCCGGCTGCCGTGAGGAGCGCAGCTCTTGAAGCAGCCGCCGCACAAGCATCTTAAAGCGCGGCGGGCGCTGCAAGATGGGCAGTCGGCGTAATCCACGCTGCTGGGGACTAATCGCTGGTCGCACCTCGTAGAGCAGGAAGCGCAGGCGTTCTAGAATTGGGGCACACACCTCCTTGTAACTGCGGTTCAGTTGCTGCCGTGTCCGAACCACTGACCACTTGGCCTGATGCACAAGCCTAATGATTTCCCCGAGCTGTCTTGGCGGCGGCGACTCTGTCTCCAATGCGTTTAGCACCAGGCCACCGAGGTACTGGTGCCGGATGAGCACGGCGCTCAAGAGGCGCTCTAGCTCCTGGACGGGATGTTCCGTGGCGAACTCCTGATGCCACATCAAGTTGTGCGCCTTACAGTATCGCTCGGTGAGCGCCAGCCAAGCAGCCACAGGCGGTTCCGAAACGCGGGCCTCTGCTAGGCCGCTGATGAAAGCATCTGCACGCAGCTGCAACTGGGATTTGCCTCGACCCGGAGCCAGCTGCTGCTGCATTGGCAACGGAGGCGGCAGTTCCGTGGGCGTGTTACCCGCTGTGCTGTGACAACTGTGGCTGCTGCGCGCCTCGCCCTTCTCCTCGTCGAAGGGATTGCTCGGCTGGAGGAGCTGTAGCCCACCGCTTAGCAGGCTTGACTTGTCCAGCTGACGGCACTGCAGTTCCGCTGGCTGCAGTGCCGGTCCGCTGCACATCAGATTGGCCACCAAGCCGAGCAGCTGCGCCAAGGCGCATTCCGAGCTAAAGTGAGTCAGCCGACTGGGTCCAGGCGCCGATGACTGAATAGGATTGAAACATTCGATTGGTCAGGGAATATCAAACATAGGATCGAATCTCACCTTCTCTTCGGTGTTAGCCTGGACCATGTACTTGCCCAGCTTGTGGTGCTCGAGGATGTGCTCCATAGCGCTTCTGTGCACCTGACTGCTCATCTCGGCCGTAAGGTCCTTGCCCAATCCCGAGTCCAAAACGCTTCGTAGTGTTTCCGACTCACAGCTATGATGCAAAAGATAAACGACAAATGAGTCTGCAATTATGCCGAAGATATGCAAGTTTACTTACTTGTATCCGCTTAAATCGCAAACGTATCCGGCCAGGACGATGCAGCGACTTCCATCGAGCAGAAGATTTTCCATGTCCGCACGGCGCACATAGTGCGTTTCGGGATCAGCCGGCGGAGGACCGCCCTTGGGTCCCCCTCGACAAATGATGCCTGGCCAGCCCATGTCGTCGCCGTCTCGCAGTTCTCCTTCCCCAAGCGCTCGATTGAGTCTGTCTAGGACGCGAAGCAGAGGCAGAAAGAGGCGGGCCCAACGCAGGCCACCCAGACACTGAGGGCGATCGCGCTTGAGGAGCAATAAGCCCACCAGCAACTCGTTCAGCAAAGCGTCCGAAATATCCGCTTGGAGGACGCGGCCGAGATGGCCAACCATCTGACCAAAGGAATGTTCACCCGGCTCCCGACATAGCAACGCCAATTCGTGGGCCTTTTGTAATGTGGCAACGCAGGCGGGGATTAGCGCGTGCATGTACTGCAACAACAGCGCCTCGGCGCCAGTTGTTTCCTCCTCGGGCTGCGCCTGGTGGATGTGGGACAGCAGCAAGCGCTGGAATCGGTGGAGCAGACTCAAGCTGGGACTGGTGCTCGGCTCCTGGTGCTGCTGCTCGCGCTCCTCCTCCTCCTTTTCCTGCTGCTTGCCCAGCGTGGGAGACAGTCGGGTTTGGGACAGTGCGGCATTGTTGCTCAGCAGTCGCGTGATCAGCTGCAGCAATGGCAAGTGGACTCCGTCGCCGCAGTCCGCGGAGCAGGAGCTGCTCTCCAGACGGATAGCGTGCTGCAGCGCCGACTCTAGGCCGCCTTCGGCCATCAGGGAGCTGACTAGGAGGTCTGTCATGAAGCGATGACCAGCGGATGACGCCTGTCCAGGTTCCGAAGGCAGCAGCGATGTGAGTGTCTGGGCACGCTCCGCTGCTGTGGGCAGCAGAACACTCCATCCGTCCTATGGTAAAAGGTCAATGAACGGTATTAGTACGAAGCACATTGGATGTGCCCAACTTATGTACGTACCTGCAGAGCCTGTTGTGCGGCCACTTGTATTGTGCGAAGCACTTGACTGCCGCCGGCCAACCCGAGGATTCGAGTCTTGAGGCTGCAGAGAAGGCGACTGCCACTGGCTAGGCCCACCTGGCGCGGCTCTACCCCGTTGGCAATGAGGGCGAGCAGCTGCAGGCGGAACAGATTTAGGCAGGCCACGGCGATGCACTCGCTCTCCTGGTTCGGCGTTTGCCGGTTGTCCTGGCTGCTGCACATGCCCAGCAGCTGGTCTAGCAGACGGAACGTGGGCTCGCCCAAGTCAACGACGAAGGGGGCGCGCCGCGGTACACCCTGGTGGGAGCTCTGCGTCCACACAAGACTCTGGGCACTGGTACAGGCGATTCCGCTGGCCGGAAACGTTGGTAATGACACAAGAATGGGCGTTCGCAGTAAAGGCTCGCTGGACACGGAGGCTGGACAGATTTGCTGGCTGTCGTTGCGACCCCATCCGAATACCTCCCCGCTGCTAGAAAGCGCCAGACAATGTGCCACGCTCACGGCCACGTCCACAATGCGTTTGTGCTGCAGGGAAAACCAAAAGTTAGGAAAGGATGACAGGGTAACGGGGTACCTGGCGGTAGCTCACCTGCAAGCTGCTAACCAGACGCGGAACACTGCACCCTTGGACACTGCGCTCCACCAACTGGTGGCCCAAACAGGTGGCCTTGCCCCACGTATAGAGTTGACCCTCGCTGCTGAGGGCCACCGAGAACTGTGAGCCCGCAAAGACGCGCTGCACCCGGGGTAGCGATTCCACAAGGATCGGCTGCAGGCTGCCGTTGCAGTTGCCATTGCCCAGCTTGCCGTAGTCACCGTCGCCCCAGGCGAACACTAGTCCCTCGGATGTGAGGGCCAGCGAGTGGGCGTCGCCGCTGCCCAGGGCCACGTCAACCACCATGTGGTCGGATAGGGCCACCACCAGGGTGGGCAGGCTGCGATCGTCGCTGTTCCCGTGGCCCAGCCGAGCATAGGTGCCGCGTCCCCAGGTCAGCAGGTTTCCGCCGCAGGTGATGGCTGCGCTGTACGAGCAGCCGCAGTATACCGACTGTACACAGTGCTGCTCCAGGGCAGCGATCTTGGTGGGAACGGCTCGGGCGTGGGTGTCCCCATGGCCCAGACGGTGATCTTCGCCGGTGCCCCAGGAGTAGGCGTTGTCTGCAACGAATTGGAAGCAGGGCATTAGGTTCATAACTACTATTATTATTAAGTAAATACTAATAACCAAAATGCCTGATCTGCAGCAGCGAGGCGGACAGAAACCATCCGACTGGTAGCTTTGAGTGCCCGACATAAAAGAAGCTATGAGCCACCATAATGCACGCCCATATTAACGTAATCAAGCTCAACGATAATCATTGCGCAGCAGCTCAGAGCCTCCTGGCTCCTAAGCGAACCTTACGTCCTCCATGATCCTCGACGAGTCAGTTAAAGCAGCTCTCTCCACGATCAGAAACTGGCTGCATCACCTATGCGGGGAATTGAATATGCGAAGGTAAAGCACGTGCATATGTGCAGCTGCTATGCTCCCTCGCCTATAAGCTTGTAACCAACAAGCCAAGGAAGAGGGGCGTGTAACCCCATCCGACCCTGGGGTCCTGGCTAATACTGTAGGGGAGCTATTCCCAGTGCAGACCGCACTATGGGGACCAACAGAAGAAGCCCCTGCCCCAGATTTCCCGTGCCTCACAGAACTGGAAGTCGTCGAGGCAGCCAAGCGGATCAAACCCAACATGGAATATTAAGAGTCCGCTCAAACGAGATGGCCAACAGAGTGGGTGGGTAAATCCAAACAGGTGTTCTGTGTGGTGGCGGGTGAAGAATAATACCAGCGTACCCGGCTTGTCGAAAAAGGCGACTAAAGGGTGAATGGAGGAGACACCATGGCCTACTCTTAAGGAAGGGATTGCGATCTGGTTTCACATCCTGCTCATCGAAGTCATACCTAGACTGAGAGTCCCAGTGAGCGTGCAGGGACTGAAGAGCACACGAAGGTTTTTGCGTTAGTAAGTAGGCAGGATTCCACTACGGATTATTAATAGTCCATGTCACCTAAGAACGGTAGGTGGTATCTTTAGATTTTAATTTTCCTGCCGCAAGTCGAATAATAAAAAAAAATACGCTGAAAAGCGTGCTACGCTTTTTGTTAAATCTCTCGAAGTCCCAACATTTTAATATAATACAATAACCAACGAAACGAAGCAGCAGTGGATACGAACATAACATGGAAACATAACAGCAATTTAGAAATTCTCTTACGGTTACTGTCAATGGCCAGAAAGTGACGACCTTCACAGTGGCCGGCGATGCTAATGAACACATCATGGGCGACCTCCTCCATGGGCAGCGGTTCCGCTTCCGGTTTGGCCAGGCGCCAGGTGTACAGCTTACCCTCCTGGCTAAGGATGAGCATCTGCGTCTCGCAGCAGGCCACCTGCTTGATCTGGAAGCGGCAGCTAAGCGTGGGCACGCCCGCAGACTCTCCACTCCAGCTGAGCGTCGGCTCAGCGCTGAATCCCTGCTGATCCTTGGAGAGCGATGGCCAGCCCAAGGCGTAGATCCGCTGCTGAGGAGCTGAACTGGATGATGCGGCGGTTGCTTGTCCACCGCGTAGCAGGCAGCGCGGCATCAGCGGCTGCACCATGCGGTCCAGGTGAGAAATGATGACGACTGCGGCGCGACGAAGGTCCACAATGGCCGCACTGCTCTTGGGTAGCGAGAGAAAGCGAAGGAAGGTCTCCGTGGCACTGGCCACTGGAGCAGGTTCTCCGCCGGCGATTCCGCCTCCCTTGGCCGTGGCTCCAATCTTCTGGTAGCGCAGCAGGATGCGCTGCAGCGGGGCGCCCGTCTTGCGTGGCATGTCCCGATTGTCGTTGCCCGCACGGTCCTTCTCCCATAGCAACAACAGCAGAACGACGCACTCGAGCGTGGCGGCCAGGGTGCCCTTCTGCACGCCCAGCTCCAGCAGAAGGCACAGCGCTGTGTGGCGGTCGTTTAGTGGTGCGGTGCAGCGATTGCCCATCGGATCACCGAGCGCCACCAGACGCAGGAACTTGATGGAGCGCTCCATGACATCCAGCCAGAGCGAAGAGACGACGGCTGCCTCGAACAGCGTGGCCTCAGGCAGTTCCTGCAGAGAAGCCAGCGCCTCGCTTAGCAGCTCGCTGCACATTTCCGTGTCCTCACCGGAGCGCCAGGCGCGTCGCAGGAAGGCGAAGCTGAAGTTCAAGGCGGCATGGGTGGCTACGCGTGCCAAGCCCAGAGCTCCATGCTCCGCCGGCTGTTCCGTCGGCTGTGACTCCACTGCAGCATTGGCGGTTGTGGCGGCAATAGTGGTGTTGGCGGTGGTGACACTGACCACCGCCTGTGCGCTTGTCGTGGACTGGCGCTCCCGTTCCCTCTCCCTTTTCAGGGCCACGAAGTAGCGCTCGTAGATGAATAGTTGCTGGCGAAGATGCTGGGCAGAGAGGCAGTTGCCGGCTGCGCGCAGAGCCAGCTCCTGCAGCTCCGAGATCATAGAACGTTGGCAGTCCAGACGCGCCTGCTGCGAAGGTGGCTGGCTCCAGAGCCAGCCGCTCAGAACCATGTCGGTGGCCTGGCTGAGATGGGCCGCTTGCTGTGCGGCGGCTTGGGTGGTAAGCTTCTTAATGGCCGTGTCCGAGTCCAGAGGCCGACAGCCGTCGCAGTTGCAGGCGGAGAGAGGGCCGCAGTACTCCGGCTGGCAGCAGGAGCACTTGAGCTGCTGAGCGCCGCAGTAGTGCTTGCCATCGTCGCCCAGGTAGGATAGTTGTCCGCGGGCATTTAGGAGCGGAGCGGTGGGCGACGAGACCAGCTCGCAGTCCTGGATCAGATGGTTCCACAGTACGGCGCCGTCGGCGGCGTTGCGCAGGGAGGCGATGAGATCGGCGCGCAGCCACTTGGCGTCCAGAAAGGGCAGCGGGCGCAGGTAGAGATCGGGCGAATGGCTGGGCGGTGCTGCTGATCCGGAACCTGATCCGGATCCAGATCCTGCTGCGGAGCCTGCTCCTGCCGCTGCTCCACTGGCACCTCCACCCCCTCCTACACCAACTCCAGCGGAGACTGGTGCTGCAGAAGCGGGCTGGCTGGACCCAGCACCTTGGCCACTGGATCCGGCTCCTCCGCTCGCCTGGCGGTTGAACATGTTTGTGTTTTGGCGTTGTCTTCCCTAGTGCTCCACCGGCGAAGTCAGGCTAGAAACGAGCACGACCACAACCACAACAACGGCAATGGCATGGCACAGTTACCCCTGCAAGGGGGGTGTGGTGGTGGGCTGGAGCGCGGGTTGGGGCAGGGGCGAAGGCGGGTCAATGTCGTCACTGGCACACACACTAAGCACACGCACACGCGCGCAAGCACACACACAACTGCAATCGGGCGTTCAGGATCAGGATAATTCGTTGTTATCCTTGTCCGCACTGCTCATTTTGTTGCCCCGCACGGAGTTATGACATCCTGACTTTTCCACCCGCACTTGAACTCTCCGTTTTCCGCGCTTGCTGCTTTCGGGTCACAATTGGAAGTGCCAGTTACCAGTACAATGCAATTCGAAATCAAGGAATTATTTTAAAATGAAATAAAATTGTTTGATGGCAATCGATATCAGGGGGAGGTGCAAACTGACTGAGCTATCAAGTAATCGATATCAGGGGGGCGAGCCATCGATATGTTTGGCATTTCGATAGCTCTTCAGTGTTCGTAAGTCACAGGTTTGTGTCACGGATTAAAACACAGTACAGTGGGAACTGGCTATTAGAAACCGTGAAGCCAAACTCTTAATGAGTCCCATGAAATCCTGTCAAGTCATTTCAAGAATTACGCAATATATCAGACCCAATAGTTGAATTGCAATTTTTAAGCATTAGCTTAAAACGTACTTTTTTCTAAAAACATTTACAATACGGATCATTCGGTTATATAACATATGTGTAACGCAAAAAATAAGAGGCGCACATAACTAATTATTGAATACTATTATTGTATTATTTACTGGCTTTTTTATTGCTTTAATCAAAAATAAAGAACAACAATAAGAAATTGTTTGCCTACTACATATTTTATATTGACAAGAAAAGAAACCCAAACCTATAAACTCTATACGGCTTATATAACAGTACTACATAAATCTAACTTATAACAAAATTATTGCATTTCAATTTACGTGACGGTGTATACATAATTAACTTTAAAAATTTGTTGAAACTCAATAAAGCAATGCTATTTTCAGTAATTTCCCATTATTTCTATTGGAGCTATCCAATCCATTTTGTATATTGAAAAAATAACTTTTGAAAATAGGCTGTTTAAGAGTATGCCTATATAGTAGAGATTCTACAGATAATAAGAAAATAAATTTAAAATATGTAAAAATCTCGGAAATGTAACGGTGCGTTCACGCCAGGGTGACCAATTCGTCGTGGCGACTATCGGTATTCTGGGCGAGCAAAGTAGCGGGCACACTGCGCTTCTGTGTCAAAACGAAACTGAAAAAAATCTGAGTTTTCAGCGGACTTGGATCAATTTTTCCAATCCCCAAGAAATCGGGAGCAGAGGGTCAGGATGACGTCGCGCAACCTGACGGAGGTGTTCGTCATCATGCGCAACAATGCGTCCAAGAACCGGAGTCACTACGACGATCGGGTGAGTGCGTCTCCGTCTGGGGTCTTCGCTGGTCTCATCACCTAGCATATGTTTTGGGTTTGTCCGTCTTCCAGAGGGGCAGCGATGCGGAGCGCCTGCTGAAGCATTCGGTGCGCGAGGCGGAAGAGGGACTGGAGCTGCAGGACGACTACGGCACGCCGCCCGCCTGGCTGGATAAGTTCGAGGAGGCGCAGTACACCATGTCCAAGTGGGTAAACGAGCAGTAGTCCGTGCGCAGGGTTCAACTTCACTCCCATCACTCCATTGCAGGATCAAGCCGAAGCTGGATGAACTGGGCTCCCTGCACGCACGCCACCTCCTGCGACCCGCCTTCGATGATCAGCGGGACGACGAGTGCGACATCGAGGTGCTCAGCCAAATCGTCTCCAAGCTGATCACCTCCACGCACCGGCACATCCAGTGCGTGCGCAGCAGCATCGGCGTGGGCAGCAAGATGGAGCAGTGCCTGACCGCCAACGCGGTGCACTGCGCCCTGCTCCAGCTGCAGGAGCTGACGGTGAAATTCCGTGCCAGCCAGAATGCCTACCTGCTTCAGCTAAACTCCCGCGAGGAGCGCTCGCAGAAGTACTTCGACGACGGCGGCGGCGCTGGCGACGTCTTCACCAACGTGGAGCTGGGCGAGCAGAGCGCCGAGAACTTCGTCGACTCCTTCGACAACTTCCTGCAGCCGCCGGCGGAGGGCAAGTCCGGCAACGGCTATCTGTTCGAGGACGACGACCAGGCCATCGACGACCACTTCCAGAGGCCGCCGGCCAGCCGGATGACCCAACAGCAGCTGCTGCTCTTCGAGGAGGAGAACACGCGCGTGGCGCAGCACCGCGAGCAGGAGGTGACCAAGATAGTCAAGTCCATCTACGACCTGAACGACATCTTCAAGGACCTGGGCCACATGGTCCAGGAGCAGGGCACCGTGCTCGACCGCATCGACTACAACGTGGAGCAGACGCAGACGCGCGTCTCGGAGGGACTGCGCCAGCTGCACAAGGCGGAAATGTATCAGCGCAAGAACCGCAAGATGTGCGTCATCCTCGTCCTCGCGGCGGTCACCTTCTTCATGCTGCTGCTGCTCATCCTGACCAAGCTCTAGTTGCCCACGCGCCTCCAGTGGGCCGACCTCATTCCCGTCATTCGCTGTGTGTGTTTGTGTATATTGTAAATGTTTGAATACATGTTATTATATTTATTATTTATTGCTAATGCTAAAAAAAAACCGCAACTACTCCCTCTCAAACTCCACTCCAGTCCAGTCCAGTCTACTCCTGTCCGCTCTCCCAATCACATGCGCTCCGAGAGGCGCGAGGCGACTGACCGCAGGTTGCTGTACACCTTGCTGGGCGGCGAGCCGAGGATCAGGTTGCAGACGGCGCGGCGCGCCAGCTGAATGTTCTGGTAGCTGCCCAGGATGTGGATCTTGCTGTCGGCTAGCACGATGCGGGTCTTGGTCACGTTCTCGATGGTGAACTTGGTGCGGCCACCCTTGCCGGCGAGGCGGCCGATGGCGCGCGACTGATGGTCGCCGCGCAGCGTCTTCACGTCCTTGATTTCGAACGACTCGACGAACAGATCCTCCAGACGCAGCAGAGCCAGGGCGTCGTCCACTTCGAAGCCGCAGAGGAAGGCGCGCACGAAGTCGGCGCCGCGCTGCAGGTTGGCTATGTCCGGCGTCTCGGGGCCCACACGCAGCTCCACCTGGCGCGCCTTCATGTTGAAGCGGATTTGCAACTTCATGTGCTCCACCACGGGCGTGAAGATCTGCATCCAGTGAGTCTTGAGCGAGGCGTACCTGTGTGGCGGCACGGACACCTTGCGCAGCTCGCTCCTGGCCCGCTTCGCCTTGGGCGGCGCCGATGCTCGCGCAGATCCCAGCACCTGGCCCTCAATGCCGGTCGCCTCGTCCACCTGCATCTCCACGTCCTGCTGCCCGCCCCCGCTGGCTCCGCGCTTAGTGGCCCTCTTCGCCGGCTCGAATGCGTCTGCCTTAATGTTCTCTGCCTCCATGGTGCAATTTGTTGTGCCTCTACTGCGTTGTTTCCAATAATTTCTCAATCCAGCTGCTTTGTCTGCTCCACGTGCTCAGTGTGACCGTGCTTGAATCTGAGATTTCAGTTCACATCTGTAGCTTAATACCACACCATTGGATTTCGACGAAAATACCAATGCGTATGTACAAAGCTATACTGGCTGAAAGTATGTAGAATGTAGACTGTCGAAACGCCTGAATTCTTTATAATAAACTTCAATGGATTTTAAGGCTGCTCTAGGTGAGAATTCATATTTGATCGCTCATCGGTTAATTGCTGTTTCAAAAATAATAATTCAAGTACAGCATAAAGCTATAAGGTGACGTCACTGTCATATAGAACAACACAATGTAAATTCTCAACAGATGGCGCTATATGCAAAGGGTGCCGAAAGGAATAATGGTTTTTGTTAGCCGTTTATATATTAACAGTATATATTTACAGCTGTGTTCATAAAAATAGCAATGCGAGGGCAACTAAGAAATACAAAGATATTTTTCCATGTCCCTTTTCGGACTTATCTTTCCACTTTTCCATTTATTTTTAAGTTTTTCAGCACTGCTCCCAGGAGAAGAGCATATTAATTCTTAAGCTAAGAAAGGAAGAAAAACAAACGAGGACATTCAAAAAACCCTTGAATATTCTGCCAAAATGGTATCCAATGCCATTAAACATGAATGGAAGCCCGAAAACCGTAGTGCCATACGTAAAAGCACAGGTATAGAGGATCGACGCATAGTTCGTTACGGCAAAGTTAATCCCTTTGCATCCATTAAGGACATAAAGTCTGAGCTGAACTTGGGAATCAGCGACGTTACTATTCAGAGATGACTACGGAATCAAAATTTCAGTGCGAGGAGTCCACAAAAGGTTCCCCTACTTAGCATAAACTGGCCAGTCTCCAAATGGCTTAATATCCTTTGGATATTCCATCCTATCGGGTGGAACTGGTTCACTACTGTATATCCAACGACCTCCAAACACGGAGTACCACCCAAAACACCCACTGAAGACTTTCAGTGACTTTCATGGTGGACCTAAAATCCTGGCTTGTTTTTTTACCATGGTATGAGTCCGTAACATATGATTTATGGTATTATAAACCAAAACGCATATGCAAATATACTTAGTGATGTCTTACTGTCATATTCTGAATATAATATGTCCTTAAAATAGACATTCCAACAGGATAATGATCCAAAACACACAAGCAAATCGGCTAAGAATTGCCTCACTCAAAACAGAATAGAGGTAATGCCGTGGCCAGCATCATCTTCCGATTTAAGACCGATTGAAAACCTGTGGAGGGACATTAAACAATATGTGTCGATGCATGGATGAGGACCTGGTGGACTCCATGCCGCGTGGGTGTAAGTTTGTGCTGGCTAACAAAGGCTATCCAAGCAAGTATTAGGCCCTAATTAACACATTAAAAAGAAAAACTAAGTTCGTTCGAAGTCAAGTTGATTTTGGTTACTATTTTTTCATAGCACTGCTATTTCAGTGAACACCAGAATTTCTGCCTATTATGTTGTTTTTATCTATATTTTCGAAACTATTGAAGAAGTAAATGTGAAACATTTCTTGAATTGTTTGAAATTAAATACATAATGATATTATAAAAACAATTTGACCATTAAAACTGTGAATCATAGGAATTGTTTAACTTAAACTCGTCCCAAGCACTGCTATTTTTATAAACTATGAGTTATGAACTCATCTTCATTCTGGAATCGTATACAGATACCTGTTAATCAGCTACAGACGAGTGGGATAAACATAATTTAAATATAATTAATATAATATAATAATTATATAATATAATTATATAAAAATTATATAAAAAATGCAGTCTCAGGTTCCGCGTGGGATGGGCAATCAGTCTACCCAGACTAAGACTTCGCCAACCACGACAGCGAATAAGTCTACCCAGACGGAACCTGGCAATGATGGCAACGTGCAAGCTAGCGTGATCGCAATGCTGACAGGATTGGACTCGATCTTGGACATGAAGCCTAGCAGAAGTCCTTCGCCCGAAGAGCACCAGCGCCTTAATGAGCTGTTGTCCAACTGCTTTTTGCTGCGCGAGTGAGTTCAAGTGATTAGTGGTGAGAGTTCTGACTTAAAGTTGATGGTTTCATCAGAGTACTGGAGTCAAGGAAGCGAACGCTTCCCGAGGAGGAACTAACTGGGCTTCTAACTACGATACTAGAGCAAAGTCCAGATGGGAAACCGCTGGCTAAGCGGCAGAAGCCGGAGCGCCAGGAAGAAGAGTCCTCAGGGCAGGTAAACAAGTCTCACGAGCAATCATGTTCATTCTATACATATTCAATCTTGCATACATATCTTTTCAGACACTAATGCGGGCCTTCCTCAGAGCCTTTCAAACATGCGGGACATTAACGAAAAATGATACTTTGTGTTTCATTACCATTAATCAATAAATGCATTTGTTCAGAAGAGCTGTTTTATTTCACCAGTTAAGGTCGGTCAATACAAGAGTTTCTATACTAACTCTCCTTAAAAGGTCGTGCTATACTTATAAAAGGCACGCAAAAAGTTATACATGCATATCTCATACACCTTTAGCTCAGTAATGGGTATCCGATAGTCGACTCGACGTGGAGTATTTCTTAAGGAGTTTACTTAAATTATATAATTGGAGAACGGCATTAGAATGACAAAATCGTACTATTCAAAAATGTCAAAAATGAAACCATGCGTGTCCTGCGTGGCATAGCAGCTAGCTTTGAGGCCTGCGCTCGCCAATCGTTATCGAAAGATGGCAATCGAGTAAGCGGGTAAATTGAAATTTAGCCGCAGGCGGACATTAGGCTTTCAGATTAATTGTGGTCAGCGTCGGCGGCGCTCCTCTCGCAGCCATTAAAAGTTTCTGGGGCCGCAATGGGACTTACTTTTGCATCAACCGCAGCGATAAGAAGGCCATTGCAATGCCTCCTATTGCCCTGCACTTGAAGCAAAGTTAAGTAAGCCAAAGTGGAGTTAAGTAAAGTTAAGAGCGAGTAATGCGGCCACCGCAGGCAGGCGATAATCTCAAGCTTGCAATTGCACTGGCAATTTGTTTGTTATCTTCTCCGTTTCCGGTTTCCCACGTCCTTCCCCGTCCTCCTTCCCCTCCACCACCTGACCCTTTTCCGGCCTCTTGGGAAACTTTTCCCAGAGCATGAGCTATTTGAATAAGCACACTGGACAAAACTTCCTAAAGAACTACGGTATTACACTTTATGCACATGTACTTTATGATTATGAAAAATACAATTTACATATATAAAACATACGTACTTGGCATCTGCCATCTATCCGTATATTGCAGATTCCATTGAGATCCAGTTTCTATTATCTATATATATTTTGGTTAATCAACACCCTGATGTGGTTTGAATATTTCAAAACTTGGTACGTTGAAGTGTTTATTTTCGTGATAAAAATCTTGTTTTTGACATAAACATACAAATGGTTATAGAAAGAAGTGGGTTAACCAGCAATCAACGATGCACGTTTTCAAAAATAATTGTGAGCAGAATGCGAATTAATCTACTCCTTTCATTTCGATTGGTGCATAAATTGTTGTTTCACTGATCTCGGCATTTGAGCACTTGAAACCTTCTTATATCCGCCAACCAGCTGAACTCGGTTCCTTTTTCTCACAGTGCACAGAATTCGTGGGCGATATGAGTGCAAATTGCGTTGGCTTTCATTTGGCATGCACTCATTTGGGTTATCTGCTCGCCCACTTAATAAACTTAATGACTCTCGAAGCCGTTGGCTGCACATGATTTTGCCAGCCAAATCGCCTAAAAGCGCTCGCCTCTCGAGCTGTGCCACGCCCACTTCAGGCGCTCCGCCCACCGCGGAGATCCTTCCACGGCGCCGTTGTCCTTGGTAGCCTTGGTAGCTCCGAAAGCGACGACGAGCGCGAATACACGCACAAGGGCTTCAAAGGTTCTGAACGAATGGCACCAAAGTTATAATTAGTTGAGCTTAGATTCGGGCCAGGACCTCAAAGGCGAGCATGTATCCTGCAAGTAAATCAACACCAGCTGCGCCCAAACTGAAGTACATATTTCGCTCGACATTTGTCTGGTCAAACGCAGATGGGCAAATCAATTTGCATTGATGGCTACTTATGTGTATGCACACTTGGCCAGCATAAGTCATATAGATGACTTTAATATCTGTACCAAGTTATTGGCTCCTGTTTTCGCGCCTCATTCGCAGTCTTGTGCCGCCAGGATAAGCCGCTCAAGCGTCGCCCATTGCGGCTCCTTCTTTCCGCTGCCACTTGGCTGGCCATTAGTATAAGGTCCTGCGACACCAGGTGACTGCGCCTTGTGGTTGCTGCCCCAAATCCTAGCGCTTTTGGTCCAAAGTCCTGCGGCTCGGAAGAATGTAAAACATTTGATTGCCTTGTTGTTCGTCGAAATTGTGGCGATGTGCTCATCCTGCAGCGGCACAGTGGACAGACACTCAGCGGGCATCATTAGCTGGATATTTATATATCCACCACTCGTGGGTAGTTGGTTGTTGCTTACCAGGTTGAAATGAAAAGGGTTCCATGCCTTGGACAGTCCAGATTTTCCAGGAGAAAACTGGCCTCTTCCGCACCCAAAACACATTGTTGTTAGTTCCTCGAAGGTGTAAGATGAGCCTGGTCGGGCCAGGTCTGCGATTCGACTTGGTTGCTCCCAAGCATCTCGCCTTCCCAGCCAAACTATAAGACGGATTCGTGGGGGGGGGGGGCTTCAATCGGAGACGTGCTCCGCCATCCGTCGCGTCCAGCTCATTTGGCGCGCGGCTAATCGCGAAAAGCACACATCGATTACGGGGCACATATCCCAAAAGGGGGCGCGGCTCGGAGGCGGGGGTGGGCGGGGCTCGACCAAGAACAGAAGGCAGAAAAACGGCAGCAGAAACAGAAACCGAAACAGAAATAGAAACAATTAGCACGGAGCAGGACGTAATTGGCGTGCAGTTACGGAGGCTGATTAAAGAAGCAATCATAAAATTAAGACCCATAATCCTGTGCAATTTGGACAAACACACACACACACACGGAATGGTGGGTATGGCAAAGCAGAGTATCGCATGGAATCGAATGGAGGAGCAAGTGGGGGAATCCCAGGAACACGAAGCCCAGTGGAAGCTAATAATAACCGAAGGAAAGCAAAGCACACGGCAGCAGGACCAGCACGGGAAGAACAACAACAACGCCAGCACAAAAATCACTTTACACGCTCCAAATACGAAGCGGATGAGTGTGCGTGTGTGTGTGTGTGTGTGTGTGTGTGTGTGTGTGTGTCAGGGGCTTAGAAGAAGGGGTGGCCCCGCCAGGTCCGAGCTCGAGACGCAGTGCAGCTGAATGGCGAGAACTCTAGCTCCAAATATATCCAAGTCAGCTGTAATAAAAACTAAATTTGTTACTAATTATAAATTCTTCACTGACTTTGAAAGAATTGAAGAGCAGCGAAAATACGTTTATTGTTCTGGAAAATGTTTTACTTCTACTGTATATATTTGAAAATTAACAATGCTTTCATTTCATTGATATTTACTATATAATATCCATAGAGATTTCAAGGCAAGTATTAGTCGTCCTCTGTTAATACTAATGCATAAATATTATGTAAAGGTATAAGCTATCCGATACCCATTGCACACACAGGTAGAAATAAGGAAAGGAGTTCTTTAAGAGGCAACCACTGTTGCAGCATTGAGTTAAAGACCCATTAAAGGACCCCCAAAAACACAAGTTGCCGCCGCCCCTGGCGTGTCCGTACAAGTGTGCCGGTGTCCGTTGTCCGGAGTCTGAACTGCAGTCCCGTTAAAGGACGAGACGAAGAAGTTGCTGCTGCTGCTACGTGCGGCGATTTGTGCGCCTTATAATTCCGTGCCACAACAGCCACATCAGATCCAGGAGCAATATGAAACCTTCATTAGCGAGCTGGCTGCGGGAGGAGTAGGAGGAGCAGGAGGAGTGGGAGGACGCCGATGCCGACGCCCGCCCCACCGCAACGGATTGAAAACGCTTCCGGCCATACAAATTGTACGTGAAACGTGAGAAATTAATTTCCAAGGTGGCCACGCTACAGCCCAGGCCTCCACAACGATTTGACCCTGTCTTTGAGCCGTGCATCGAAACTCCGAGGGGACTTGTCCTTGGCTATCTGCATGTTACACACTTGTACATAGGTTGAATGTACCTATACTGATTTAATTAAAAATCAATGCTAATAACTCACTCACTTATCCATTTATAACAGTCAACCCCATTTGTCATTTAGTTTCAATTAAAAAAATAGACAGAATTAATACTATAGTCGAGTTCCTCGACTATCAGATACCTTATTTAAGAGGTACCTTACCTAAGGTACCTTAGGTAAGATTACTTATCTAGTGCGTTTTTTTGGCAAATCGAATCAAATTTAATTTAAGAAAATTTTTTAAAAATGTGGCCGTGGCAAATAGTTTTTCTTTGCAAATCGATAGAAATTTACAAGACTGATAAAATGTGAAAAAATATAAACACACTTTTCAAAAGTGTGGGCGTGGTAGCTTTGTGCGGTTTGTGGGTGTTAGAGTGGGCGTGGCAACATGCGTGACAACAAACTTTCGCTGCGTCTATGTCTCTAGAATCTGTATGCTGAATCTCAACCTTCTAGCCTTAATAGTTCCTGAGATCTCGACGTTCATACGGACGTGCAGACGAAGTTATTCGTGGTTTACGAGCTCTTAACTGTGAGGAGCGGGATCCCTGGCTAATTTTCATATTGTTTACCAAATTGGATAGCGATAACCGCAAAGCATGGTGGGCAACTGTACCTCGCGGCATAAATGTGACAGAACAGCCAATTCAAACTGGAAACTACGTTGACACTGAGAGTGTTTGCAGCCGTGATCGACCATCAGTCTCACGCGCGGGATCCGCAATTGGTCACAATCAACCGCTAGCTAATCATCACTTGGGGAGCGCGTCTTCCGCAGAAAACAACTTTAAGCATAGTACCCTGAAGAATATTCAGGGTGCAAGTTCTAAGACTCTCTGGCCAACCATCCTTGCTGACGTCGTCGACGCCTGGGGCAATACTACAACCTTCAGGTTGCTCTTGGACACTGGATCTACAATAACCTTGGCATCAGCGAATAAGCGTGCGTCGAATTCTCGGTCTCGCCGCAAACAGCGCGTGGGATTCCCGAGGACGCGCACATATCAAACTGTGATCTCGACATTCGGGCCAACCTCTCGAATCGGTCTCGTTTATCTCAACTCGCGACATCCTCACCCCCATCATCTTCGACGTGGAACCATATCTGCGAGCTTCCTTTGGCAGACCCAACGCTCTGCCCACCAGGAGCAGTCGATGTCATCGTTGGATTGGATCAGCTCCGGTCTCTATACACAGGAGAACAGAAATACTTTGGTAACGACTTTCCTATCGCTCTCAATACTGTTTTTGGTTGGTTTATTGCAGGTTTTTATTCCGCCTGCGATGATCACCATACTACTGCTGTTACTCATCACGCGGACCTATACGCAATGGTTCGTTCATTCATAGAGATGGACAGCATTCAATCCAACCAGGCTCTCTTGGACGCTAACGATCCTACAGAGCGTCATTTTGCTGTCACATATGCGCTCGACGGTCGGGGTTTATGTCGTCGAGTACCCTTTCTAAGAGACGGCACCGCCTATTGAATCGACCTTGCCACAGGCCATCAGTCGCTTGTTCTCGCAGTACGAAGCTTTCCTGGACGACTACTTCCAACGTGGACATATGGAGCAACTGACATCGGTTCTGGTTGATGTGTTCCCAGATACTGGACAGCCTGACTACCAAATGTCTTGTAGTTTTTGATGGATCTGGAAAGGAAAGCTCTGGAGTATCGCTCAATGAAAGATTTCATATTGGTCAACCGATTCAAGGCGATCTTCTTGGCGTTTGTCTATGTTTCTAGCAGCACCAATATGTTCTGTGCGTAGATATAGAGAAGATGTTTCGCGGAATTCAAATCTTCAAGCCGAACACCAATTTTCAGCGCATTGTTTGGCGCAAGACTGAGAATGAACCTCTGCTTCATTTTCGCCTAATGACGGTGACTTACGGATTGGCACCGTCTCCTTTTTTTGGCTGTTCGAGTCCTTAAGCAACTCGGCTACGATCATCACCAAGAGTACCCTGCAGCAGTCCACTCACTTATGCACGATGGCTATGTGTACCCAACAGGGTACAACACCTTCGAGGACCTTATGATTGTAAAGGATGAGCTTATTGGACTCTTGGACAAAGGCAAATTCAAACTACGCAAATGGAGATCCAAAATTTGGCGTCTTCTGAAATCATTGCCTAAAGAAGATAGATAGCACGGATTCGCCGACGCATCCACACACGCCTATAGCGACTACCGGTCTACGCTCGAGTTGCAGTTGGATGCAGTTTTCGAGTCACCCTTGTTGCCGCTAAAACTCGGGTGGTTCCGATCAAGCCCGTATCGAGTCCACATTTGGTGCTAAATGCTGTCTTACTTCTCTTTCGATTGCTTACTCTTGTCCGTACAATTCAGTAAAAATTCCTCTTTTCAGCTGCTGGACAGATTCAGAAATTGTGCAACACTGGCTTTCAGCTCTCTCACGACGTTGGAACACCTACGTCTGCAACCGAACGGCTGAGATCCTGAGCGACTTTCCCCGCAACTACTGGAACCATGTTCGCACGGAAGACAATCTTGCTGATTGTGCTTCTCGAGGACTTCATCCGTCAAAGCTTCTGGAGCAGCGACTGTGGTGGAAAGGACCGTCTTGGCCGGCTACACCGAGTGGCCAACGTATCTCCAAGTTTCGATGTCAACACGTAGGATCGAACAGTAAAGCCCACAACTCTACATAACTTTCCTGGCGAAAGTATCAACGAGTTACTCGTACACAAATACTCAACCTGGACGCGTCTTATAAGGATATCTAGTTATTGTTATCGCTTCATTCACACTCTTCGATTGCAACAAAGGAATTCTTCACCATTCCTCACTTCTGAAGAGCTGCTGGCCGCACAGCGCCGACTCATGTGTAAAAGAAATTCGTTGCCAGAGAATATTCCCAGCTAAAGAATCGACGCCATCTTAACCCTTAATCGCATCTAATCCGGTTCTCTCCCTTCCAGGTTGATTTTGGAATAATGCGAATCGGTGGGAGAATCGATCAATCTACGCTAAACTACAATGCCAAGCACCCAATTCCCGAAGATTACCCACTATCTGGACTACTCGTTCTACATTTTCATGTCTCCCATCTTCACACTGGAGTTGATGCAACATTAACTAATCACCGGCAGCAGTGCTGGACTCTGGGAGCCCGCAATCTCATCAGAAAATCTGTCTTCTAATACAAACGCTGCTTTCTTCAACGCAAAGGCGCCAGTAACCAGATCATGGGAGAGCTACCTATTTCTCGAGAAAGCAGCGGCTAGGCCTTCAACATACAGGGTGGGATTACGCTTATGCGATCGCCATCAAGGAATCCCGAGGACGAACTCCACGCAGCGGAAAGGCATGGTTTTATATTTCCGTGTGTCTTACCATACCACAAAGGCACTCCATATCGAGGATGTTAGTGATCTAACTACAAAGACTTCCAAAGCAGCCCAACAACGATTCCTCGCCCGCCAAACGAAGCCTACTGACCAACGGAACCACATTTCATGGAGGCAAGCAAACCCTGGAAGACATGAGACGCCTGGCCATTCAGCAAGCCACAGATGAGGAATTAGCAAGATTCTTCTTCTACTTTATACCCCCATCTGCTTCCCATTTTGGAGGGATGTGGGAAGCTGGTGTTCGCTCAATTAAGCTCCATATGAAACGGATACTTGGCTCCAAGGCTCCAACGTTTGAGGAGGACCCAACAATAAGCTATCCTGAATTCCCGAGATAATTCTTTGGATCCGCCAGCTCATTTTTTGGACTGGATCTCCGTACACTGCATTGCATTATTCCTGTCGTCTGGATATGCAAGTCAATCGATTGGAGATGTGGAATCAGCTGCAAGCCATGGTCCAAGGTTTCTGGAAACGGTGGCACATGGAATAGCTGACATCTCTACAGGAACGTATAAAATGCCGTTTGGAAACCGACAATCTGAGGATCGACACACTGGAAGTACTCAAGGAGCCGGGTCGGAACGGTGAAGACCTCTCATATAAACGCCCTATTGCCAAAATTGCTGCGCTGTCTCTGTGCCGAATAACTGTTTAAGGGAACAAAACACCCTGTATGTTTACATTATGCTTTGACCCTAACTGTACTAACTGTCACTTAACATCTTAAGCTAGCATAATCGTATGGCGTGTGCAGAGCCGAAGCTTTAGTTTAGTCACATTTTGCCTCTCAATAAAAACGTACATAAATAATCATTTCAAGCGGCTGAAATTAACCAACAACTAAACTAAACAGTAACTGGCGGTTTTTATTTGTAAGCAATTAGTATACAGCTGTTTCGATACAAGTCCTACAAATTCAAAGCTATCTGCATTTTTAAATGTTTTTCTTTCTTTTGCATGTTGCCTGCAAATGTTGAATCTGACCTGCTCAGTTGACTGTCCAATCATTTTGTCGTTAATTCATCGACGTTTCCAAGTTAGAATGGTTGGTCAGGTTCCCAATATTCTGTTGTCTGAAAAGATACGCAGTATGTATGATTGAATCTGTGTAGAATGAACATGATTGATCGTGAGACTTGTTTACCTGCCCTGAGAACTCTTCTTCCTGGCGCTCCGGCTTCTGCCGCTTAGGCAGCGGTTTCCCATCTGGATTTTGCTTTAGTATCGTAGTTAGAAACCCAGTTAGGTCCTCCTCGGGAAGCGTTCGCTTCCTTGACTCCAGTACTCTGATGAAACCATCAACTTTAAGTCAGAACTCTCAACACTAATCACTTGAACTCACTCGCGCAGCGAATCGCAGTTCTGGCTGGTCAACATCTCATTTAGGCGCTGGAACTCTTCGGGCGAAGGACTTCTGCTAGGCTTCATGTCCAAGATCGAGTCCAATCCTGTCAGCATTGCGATCACGCTAGCTTGCACGTTGCCATCATTAACAGGTTTCGTCTGGGTAGACTTATTCGCTGTCTTGGTTGGCGAAGTCTTAGTCTGGGTAGATTGATTGCCCATCCCACGCGGAACATGAGACTGCATCCAATGCGGGAATATATTGAGAAAATAGGAATCGTATTCGTTGGTCGGATTCGACATCTTGAAGTTCCTTTGTGACACGAAAATGGTTTCTCCGGTACGGCTTCTAGATTTGCACTGAATTCTATAGGGACAGAGCAAAGCCAAATGTCAAAAGTAGGCAGGGCTACCGAATACAGGGTTGCATGCAATAAATATACAAAAGTAAATTATATTATATAATTATTATATTATATTAATTATATTTAAGTTATATTGATCCCACTCGTCTGTAGCTGAGTTAAAGAAAAATTTGAATGTTTTTTTTTTTGTAAATTCAATGAAAAAGTTATAATTAAATGCTAAGATGACTATTTGCTAAATATAATTTAAAAAAAGAAAAATTAAATTTTCCCATATTTTAGTTTTTGTTTAGTGTTCTTCTTCTTCGCGATATTCTCGTTTCATAAATTATTTTTTGCAAATCAGTTTTATTAATCAGTAAAAATAAAAATGTTAGTGAGTGGGTTGCGGGAAAATTCGGTTAGATTTTAATTAACACTTAATAGTTAACTTCAGCCCTTTTCGTTTTATTTTAAATAGAACTATTGATCTGAGGACTTGGGCAGCAGTAGATTGAAACGGCTTGTTGCCATCATTTTTCTTCAGACTGCCATTTGTCTGTGAGACCTTATTGTTGCGGCATTTTCGGTTTTCTCAAAACTTTTCCAACCCGCACTGCACCGCGGGTGGGATTTTCGGTGGCCGCCTCTTTCGATATGCATGCAAAGAAATGTCAAAATTCAATTTAATGCTGCCGTAACGAAAATCTGTCAGCTTGCAGCACAAGTAATGTCAAAGCCAAGCGCGCACACCCCCACGGAGACAGATGGAGAGTGAAACAGGAGGATTTGGAAAGAGTTGAAGGCGGCCACAAAGTGATGCTCACACACACACACAAACACACGCAAGCACTAACACACACATGACGCATACAAAAGCCAAAGCAGGATGCTTGCGTCTGTCAGCGGCAATTGTGGCTGATTTGCGCTTTTTCCACGCCGCAAAAGCGAGGGGATGAGCCAAAAGTGGGCGGTAAAGGTGGTCAGGAGTTGGTTGGGGCAGGGATAATCGGGGAGCGTATGGAACACACAGAGAACATTCTAGGGCATTTGATAAACGTGGACGCATCGCAGCATACGTACCTTTCACTTTCACAGAAATCTTGTTCCTTCTCCTTCTGCACAGAAAACAATCACTTGAAATGGATGAAACTCGAAATGAAAAGGTCCCTTTCTTCCAGTAATTAATTGGGTATTAATATACGCACGGTATGAAATATATTCGCTTTATTATTTTCCCAAATGTATACACACCCGACGCCAGGTTGCAAAGCTGGTCAAATTGTGGTCACACTTTTAATTTTCAAACAAGTTGGCATGCCTATTTATAACAGCCTTTGAATTGTCGAACCCAAACCAGAGAAACCATAATAATGGCAAAACTGAACAGATGCGGATTACGAAAGCCCGTGAAAGTAGAGTTCCTTCTACAGGATCGTCTTCAGCTCCCTCGTGGATCGAAAGTGGATCGGTCAACTTAGTCCGAAGTGTGCGCCATCCAATATGGTGAATAAGTCTACCCAGACGCAGGAATTGCCGGCACCTGTCTAGACCAGTGATGACAACTACCTGGTGTAACGATTCATAGGGCTAGGGTGGTGTTATGAGATATTCCCGGGGGCACACGCAAAGTTCCAGCTGCTCCGGCTATGTGGGGTGGTGGTCTTGTCCTGGAATCTCAGCCTAATTTGGGCGGCAAATCGCCATCCACGACACAGAGAACGGACAGAAAGATTCTTTACCCTACAAGCTTTCGCTCGATCCTTAGATGTGGTGGAGGATCATGCCATTCTTTACCAAACATTGCAAACAGTTGTCATCCTGAATGGCCCCTATTGTTCGCTAACCGCGGCTTACAGCGAATACACCCTAGTCAGAGGCAAACGAGTTAGGTTTTTAAAACATTATAAAATATATATATTGAACTATCTAAAATTTTTTACGGCAATCATACTAATCGAAACTTAACAAAATTCGGACCGCTAATAATCCCGCAATTTGCAGTTTTCGATTCCCACTCGAATTCTCGAAGGTGTTGTGACCTGTTCGAATAGCGTCCACATAGCCATCGTCCAGAAAATCGTGGACTGCTGCAGGGTACTCTTGGCGATGATCGTAGCCGAGTTGCTTAAGGACTCGAACAGCCAAAAAAGGAAACGGTGCCAATCCGTAAGTCACCGTCATTAGGCGAAAATGAAGCAGAGGTTCATTCTCAGTCTTGCGCCAAACAATGCGCTGAAAATTGGTGTTCGGCTTGAAGATTTGAATTCCGCGAAACATCTTCTCTATATCTACGCACAGAACATATTGGTGCTGCTGGAAACGTAGACAAACGCCAAGAAGATCGCCTTGAATCGGTTGACCAATATGAAGTCTTTCATTGAGCGATACTCCAGAGCTTCCCTTTCCAGATCCATCAAAAACTACAAGACATTTGGTACTCAGGCTGTCCAGTATCTGGGAACACATCAACCAGAGCCGATGTCAGTTGCTCCATATGTCCACGTCGGAAGTAGTCGTCCAGGAAAGCTTCGTACTGCTGCTTCAATTCGGCAGACCGACGAAATTTCCGTTCCAGCGAAAACAGGCGATTGATGGCCTGTGGACGGCGGTGCCGTCTCTCTCATCGCAGGCGGAATAAAAACCTGCAATAAACCAACCAAAAACAGTATTGAGAGCGATAGGAAATTCGTTACCAAAGTATTTCTGTTCTCCTGTGTATAGAGACCGGAGCTGATCCGATCCAACGATGACATCGACTGCTCCTGGTGGGCAGAACGTTGGGTCTGCCAAAGGAAGCTCGCAGATATGCTTCCACGTCGAAGATGATGGGAGTGAGGATGTCGCGAGTTGAGATAAACGAGACCGATTCGAGAGGTTGGCCCGAATGTCGAGAGCGCAGCTTGATATGTGCGCGTCCTCGGGAATCCCACGCGCTGTTTGCGGCGAGACCGAGAATTCGACGCAGAGCCTATTCGCTGATGCCAAGGTTATTGTAGATCCAGTGTCCAAGAGCAACCTGAAGGTTGTAGTATTGCCCCAGGCGTCGATGACGTCAGCAAGGATGGTTGGCCAGAGAATCTTAGAACTTGCACCCTGAATATTCTTCACGGTACTATGCTTAAAGTTGTTTTCTGCGGAAGACTCGCTCCCCAAGTGATGATTAGCTAGCGGTTGATTGTGACCAATTGCGGATCCCGCGCGTGAGACTGATGGTCGATCACGGCTGCAAACACTCTCAGTGTCAACGTAGTTTCCAGTTTGAATTGGCTGCCCCGCGCCATGATGCTTGCCTCGGTAGTTCTGACACATTTATGCCGCGAGGTACAGTTGCCCACCATATGAGAAACGTTTGGAAACAAAGCTCCAACGTATTGCAGCGTGATGTAAGACATTTCAGAAATCAGTGGATGTTCACACCTTTTTCTTTGAATTGTGAGCACTGAGCCCACGCTTTGTGGTTATCGCTATCCAATTTTATTAGCAATATGAAAATTAGCCAGGGATCCCGCTCCTCACAGTTAAGAGCTCGTAAACCACGAATAACTTCGTCTGCATCATCGGCAATTTCACGCACTGTGCCGATATTTGAATTTATATCACTTGGAAGGGTCATAAAACTGTTTAAGAATGACCGAATAATTAGCGATTGTTTATTATATGCTTCCCGATAGTTACTCGTTACTCGTAGAGTGAAATGCTATACTAGATTCGTTAATAAGTATGTAACAAGCAGAAGGATGCGTTTCTGACTATATAAAGTATATATATTCTTGATCAGGATCAATATCCGAGTCGATCTAGCTAACCGTCTGTCCGTCCGTCCGTATGAACGTCGAGACCTCAGGAACTATAAAGGCTAGAAGGTTGAGACTCAGCATACAGATTCTAGTGAGAAGACGCAGCGCAAGTTTTTTGACCCATGTTGCCACGCCCACACTTACGCCCGAAAACCCCACAAAATTACCACGCCTATACTTTTGATATTTTTACACACTTGTATTAGTCTTGTAAATTTCCATCGATTTGCCCAAAAATTTCTTGCCACGCCAACTCTAAGACCCTAAAGCCGCTGCCCAGCCGCCGACAATATCCAGGGAATGCCTTAAACGCTCATTGGCTTAGACAAATGAAGATGGTTTTATTCTATAGGGAAATAGGCATTACACATTTTGACCTTATATCTGTTCTAAATTTTACGTACCGCAGTTTCTCTGCCCTCACTCTTGGATATCGTCAGACGAACTGATCTGACGCGCCAAGTATAGCTTAATTCTTAGTTAAATCGATGTGACCAATTATAATAACGATAAAAGCGCATACATTAAAATGCTAAATCCGAGTAACCTCTATCGTTGACAAATTACTTAACTACTTATCAATAGCCAACTTATCCGATCCGCGACAGCCGCCAAACCGGTCACGCCCACACTTTTAAAAAATTTTAAATTTTTCTAATTTTATTCCACAATATCTATCGATATCCAAGAAAAATGATTACATTTCTCGTTTGCATTCACGTTAGCTGAGTAACGGGTATCTGATAGTCGGGCAACTCGACTATAGCATTCTCTCTTGTTTTTTGTTCACATCTTCGCGTTTGTAGCTTTCGACTGAATAATTATACCCCCAATAAGAGCCGGCAAAAGCTTAGTATTGGGAACATTTGAGAACGACTTTCTCACTGAGTGCCTTTTTTTTGGATCCCGTGAGCACGCTCGTTAACGAGGATTTTGAATCAAAGTGCATTTTTGCGAGTTTAAGGAGCTTTTTATGTTCTTGCCGCTTTTAATTGAGCTGCAAAGAGGAGTGAGAAGGAGGGCGGAACAGCGCTGAATTTGTGATTTTCTGGCGGCATGCCGACAACACGAATCCGAGTGTTTAGACTTTGTCGAATTAGCCATTGTGATAACATTTATGAGCCCGCCGCTCAGGGGTTGTATGTGCTGTGTTGTGTTGTGTTCTTCTTGTGTTCAGCCGGTGCTCCATCGCACTTAATTGGGCAAGCGATTGCCTGACTTGCTTACAAATGTGTGTTTGAGTCGTCGGGCCAAAGATCACCCATCTCCCATTTCCCACCACCCACCACCCATACGCCCCGTGCGCGGGCCCAGAACCCAGAAAAATGGGAAAGGTGGAGTTCTGAGCGGATGGGGGCGTCACGCGCTTGAGGACTCGCGCACGTATTGAGCATGTGTGTGAATATTGCACGCGATAAATTATTTTAAAGCGCGCTTCCCACTTCTCCCCCGCACCGCACCGCACCGCACCGCGTTACCGCTTTCCATTTCCCATTTTCCGACCCTGTGGGACCCTGCAGACATCTATTTAATATAGCGCTACGCATCAGTTTTAATATTGTTACGATTTTATTTACGCACATGAACATTTATAAACGTTTATGACATGTCATCCATACAGGCCATCCTCCTTTAATTCCGCTGTTTGCCTTCGGTTTGTGGGCCGACACTACTCAAATAATATTTATTGTTTCTGATTTTTCTTTAGTCATTATTATTACGCATATTTATTATGCATTTATTAATTTGTTTTGCTGTGGTTTTCCCCACCTCCCAACCCCCGACGAACAGACAAACGGACAAACAGACGAACGGACACATACGGACACGGACACGGGAATACGGATACGTCAGTGGGCAGGTTAAACATTTTCGTTTGATTTGTTATCATTGTGGACCGGGTTTTTGCTGCTTTTGTTGCTGCGGCTGTCGTGGCTCGATGATGGCGTTTGTAATTTCGTTTTCGGCACTATGTAATTTATTAACTTTTCATTGAAAGTTATGTGCAAACGCACGTTGACGACATCTTTAATTAATTACATTTTAACATGATAATTAATAGTGCCGCGTGCGTCGACAGGCCGACAAAGCCGCCAAAGCCGAGTGCCAAACGCCGAACACCCCAAATGCTAAATCAATCGATGGGTGCTGGCTCCATCCCCACCTAGAAATCCACCTGAATCCGCCCGAACCCATGCCGCGACCTTAAAGCAGCCCGATCTTGAGTTAGGTTATGGCTACGTGCCGGCGGTGCGAAGTTGGCCCGGCTTTAAAGCCAAGCCCATCCATTGGGGCATCGATAGCCATAATAATAACAGCGGGCACAATCAAACACACTCAGTGCAAAGTCGTGGGCACTGATGATGACCATAATGATACACAAACAATTGCCAAGGAATTTCAATTCAATTCCCTTTAATACCCATCAATCGTGCACTTTTCGGCCATGTTCTTTTTTCGTCTTTTGTCACGTCTAAATAAATAAGTCTTTCGTGATTTTCAATTCGAATAACAACTAAAGAGTTATTTTAAAGGTATTTTAAGGCATATTTAAACTCTATCATGGAGTTCACCTTCAGTAGGGAGTATCCCTCAGTCCGGAGAGAGTCGCCTCCATGGCGAACCATTTCCACTACTGCGCTTGTACTTTCTGTTTTTCCGCATCTTGGGTGTGTGCTTGTGTTTTTTTATCATTCCGCCTTGTTCACAGGACCCTTCGTCCTGCTGCCCGCCCAAGAAAGTTGTTCGCACAGTAGCCAAGATTGAGTTCTTATTCAATTTGTACGGATTTGTTGTTCGCCGGTCCTTTTGCAGTCCGCTCTTAAAGCCTAACCCCAAAGCCCGCACACCACTCCACCCAGCTCAGTTGCTCCAGGTCCTGTCCAGCCACTCATCTCGGCCAATCCCAATCCCCAATTGGCCCCGGCTCGAGCCCACTCAACTTCTCATTCTTCTTCGGCTGCTCTATTGGAATTTATTTCATATTATTTTCGTTGGTCATGCCACAGTTTGCCCCCGTCAATATTTCCCCCTCTCCCTTTTCCTAATCCCAACCCTAGGACCACCGAGCCCGAACCCCCAACCTAAACCACCGGCAATACAAGTTGGCACTGGCCGGCATTGTTTTTGGGGTGCGATGGCAAAAGTTCTGCGTGTTGTGGACCCAGCTGCAGTCAATTTGAGTTGACCACCCAAGGAGCACCCAGGACCATCCAGGACCATCCAGGACCATCCAGGACCATTCAGGACTATCCTGCACTTTGGCTGGAGGCCTGCAGATGGATCAAGTTAGCTGCTAGTTGACTCCTGCTGCCAGTCCAACGAATGCTCGGGGCCAATCAATGCGCTGGCAAAAGTATGCTACGAAAAAGTTGCTGTCGAAACGGAACTGGAAAACCATGAAAATGTCCTTGCCAGCTAAATGCCACTCTCACACACAGACATACACACACACACGCCCAATGCAGTGCGGCGAATTTCTTGGTATAAACTTAATAATGCATCGGGGCAAATAAAGGAAAAAAGCAAAAGAAACAACGCCAAGTCGGAAAGCCAACATAAGTTTTGGGGCTAACTTGTTATTTTTGTAATTGGCACTTTGCAGTTTTATTGAAGCGGCGGAGCCCCGAAAAGGGCGCTCGGGATTTTGGGGCTTACCAGCACTCCCGTCCGTTGTGTGGATCAAAATCCAGATTGGTTATTTATATACTGCGTTCAGGTGTTGTGATCGATGTTCTGATGCTGCCTCCCTGACCACTCAGTGACCCTGCCGACATCCATCCCTGGTCATAATCTGAAGTGGCCAACGTTAGCCACTTTGGCGATGAGCAGCCTTTGTCCCCTTGGCATACTCAGCACTGGCTTGGTTATTGGTTATTTGGTTCAGGAACTCGGGATTTGAAGTGGGTTTGGATATGACAACGAATGATTACAACGAAGGAAGGGTATGCCAGCATGCTACATAATGAAAAGTGTACGTCCTTGCAGCCATAAAGGCCATCGAATTTCTATTCTTATGTTGTATGTCGTAGGTAAAAGGTATTAGCATTTGAATGACAATGAAAACCGAAATCCCTAGCCATACATTTGTGTACTGCTAATGATATGGTCACTTTAAACTTGTGTATTGCCAATGATATGGTCACTTTAAATTTGTGTATTGCTAATGATATGGTCACTTTAATTCTCAAAACATTTACCTAGCAAAGCTGAGGTGATAAATAGAATACATAGAGTTGGCCTGGTATTCGGATTCAGTCATTCCAGACCCCAGTCCCAAGCTAGCAACACTCAAAATTAGTTAGTTCTTGTGTTCGGAACAAAAAAGTGAATTCACATATCGTGATACTACACAGTGATAGAATCGATAGAATTCTCGAAGGAACGAAGAGAAGCGCCGAAAATGGATGTGATGGGAGCTCTGGTCAATCTGCTGCTGATCTCGGCCTGCGCTTACACGATGTGCTCACTGACCCTGGCGGAGCATCCGTATGCCTACCTGGCGGCATCCTTCAGCCTGGTCCACGGGCTGCTGGGCGTGGTGCGCTCCTTTGCCGAAGAGCCCGACGAGTGCGGACACACCTTTGACATCTCGGCCAGCATACTGGAGGTCATCCCGCTGCCACTGGCCAACATCGAGTTCTACCTGGTATCCGATCAGCCGGGAGTGGCGCTGGTGCACGGCATGTCGCTGATCCCACTGTTCTACGACATGATCGGCAAGATGAGCGATGAATGGGACAGCTCCACGGACACGCTGAAGGACCTAGCTCTGTTGGGCAACATCGGCTCCACGTTGTATCTGGCCATCAAGGACGGCAACCATCTCTACTTCGGTGTGGCGGCCAACGCGTTCCTCGCCCGATTCGGCGGTGCAATTGTCGGTAACTGCAACGTTGTAGAGACTCTGGCCAACACCGGCATCCTGGCCCTTATGACGTACTCACTGAGGGCTAATTGCTAAGACTTCAATTTGATCGGTTCGCGAAATAAAGCCAAGAAAAATCAGCATTTTAAATTAGCTGAGCCAACTATCATTGACACTAGAGGAGGAGTGGGGGCTCAGGACGCTTGAAAGAACGTTTAAAGTGTAGTTTGGGGCTATGAACTACAAATCTACAATGAAGAAGGAATAAGCAAAATTAGTCAAGGGTTTCCACTACTATATAAGCGCCATGTCAAGGGTATACAGACGTCGGTGTGCTGCGGCTAACTAGCGCGACTTCAAATTGCGAACTTAGTTGTTATTTGTTCGCTGTCTGGCTGAAGGGGCAGCGCGGAAAAGACGCGGTTCAAGGGCCGAAGGACGAGGGACGAGGGACGAGGGACGCAGGACTCAGGACTCAGGCGGGCAGAGTAGGAAAGGGACGGGCAATATTCGTGGACGCAGCACTCTGATGGCTCTCACGTCACCACTTCAGCAAATTGCGGCAATAATGCAACAAAGGTTTCTTGGGAAACACATACCAAATTGCATAAGCAAGGCAGGGCAAGGCCACGGAAGGGGCGGGGTGGTGTGGCCCGCTTCCTTGGGGCGGTGCTGTTGGTGGATGGATGTGTTCGCTCCTTGGCGACTGGAGGACTGAAAGACTGAGAGACGACGTCAGTCGCTTGGCCGCCAAAGCTCTTGAACCTCCTCACTCCTGCATTTCATTTTCAATTTGATTTTTTTCTGCCCTTTTTTTTGGATCTTTGTTTTTCTGCCCCAGAATGAAGAACGAAGAAATTCCCCCCAACGACGACTCTGCGCCCTTGTTTACATTTTTGTTGGCTGTTGCGGTTTCCGCTTTTGGGACCCGCGTGCGATTCCGTTTTCGTTTTCGTTGCAACATTTTTGTTTGTAATTTACTTTGGAATGCTGGCGCCACAGTCGCCGTCGTCGCCTTGTGCGGTTTTCTTAGAAAAATCTCCAGTCGCCGTAATTGCAGTGCCCGCAGTGCCGCCTGTAGTGCTCCGGAGGACGGACGACGGACTCCGGGCTCTGGGCTCCAAGCTGCCACTGCCGACAGGCAAATCAACTGTCACCCAGTTGCTCAGATGCGGGACCACGGGCGGTATGAGCAATTTCGCATTCCTCATACGCCGCGTGGGTCGCAAAGAGAGTGGGGCAGCTGCAAGGTAAGAAGTGCGGGTGCCACTTTAAGCTTGCGTCCACAAAACATGCCCGAATATCTTCGCTTTGCATACCCATTTGTCAGAGGAACATTAGGTAGTAGATTATATTTTGCACCACCTATGTACTCATGTAACCAACTTGAGATATGCACCCAAATGCACCCGCAAAAACATACAAAAGTTAAACTTTGGCCTAAATGTATAAAAGATCATTTTGCTTCTGCAATTACAATGGCATCCCTTCAGTTTTTAATGGGTAAAATTACGCATATATATTACAAGGGACGGGTATATTATATATACATTATTCTGATTATTTTGGTTGGCAAACAAACAATCGTCATTCCAATAAAAATGACATTTTTGAATAGTCTAATCATTTCTTGAGTTATGTATAAGTTTTGTATGTATATGTTTTGTTTTAATTGTATTCTATTCTACATATCCTTATTTATTTCGATTGGATATCCTAAATGTAGTCCAGTAAATGTAGTAAATGACTCGTGTGACCACAAAGTGGCCAATATGTATGTATATATATATGTATAATATGTATGTGGCTATGATGACATTTGGATGGCATCTCTTTTCATCTTGAGCGGAATGTGATGTGTCTTGGTCCAACGAGATCATCCGATCACGAGGAGGCTTTTCGAGGGCAATTAGTGAATCTCATCTCCAGGTGTCCTGAAAGATATGTAAAAATGTATATGTCTAGAATAATCATAATTTCTCGTAAAACTTGTTCACCTCTCCTGAGGACGCTCTAGTCCATTCAGCGTTCCGAACTCGCGAACTTGAAAGTTGGCATCACTAGTCTTGACAGGTGCCGGCCATTTCTGGGTCTGGGTAGACTCATTCACCATTTTCCATGGCGCACACATAGTCTGGGTTGACTGATTGACCATTTTGGTTCCACGCGGGAACTGAGGCTCCCACTCTTTCGGGATTTTGTTCGGGGAAGAGGAACGGGCTGCGTTGTTCTGCATCTTGATGATCGATCAGTTGTGCTATGAGTACGGTTCCTCCGGTTGGGATTCTAGATGAGAAATAAATATAATCGAGACACGTCACAGTCATATAGCGCTTCACTATGTGAGCAATGGGTATCTAATAGTCGCGACACTCGCTCATAGCCTTCTCTCTGGTTGTATTTCAATGATAATTGCTAGATCCGTTAATTAGTATGTATATTAGTATGTCCTTATATATACTACTATAGTATATAGTAGTCCTTATCTCGGGTGGTCTTATCTTATATTATCTAATACAGCATTTCTCATAATTTGGTTTGGTTCATATATTTTAAAAGGAACTTACTTCCTTGGGGTTGGAATGGGTTCAATTAAAAAAAAACATTGCTATCTTGTTTTAAAATTTTATTTAAATTTTACAAACTTTAACAGTTTTTTTGGGTGTCAAATTTAAGATAAGAAAAGGGATAAAAGAAAGAATGCTATTTTCGAGTTTCCGACAAGCAGATACCCTTTACTCGGCTAGTAAATCAACGAGAAATTTTAACAGATAAAAATTGGGAGTAAAAAACAAAACATAAATAAACATTTTTCAAATGTGTGCCGTGACAGTTTTGATCGGTTTGTGGGCGTTGGAAGGGGCGTGGTCGAAATATTTTTGGTTTAACGATAGCAATTGGCATGCCGGATAATAAAACAAAAAAAATCAAATCATTTTCGGAAAGTGTGTGCGTTACTCTACGAACTTTTTAAAAAATTAAGTTTGTGTTTATAGTTTTGCCGTTTATAGCATAAGAATTAGTGATTAAGTAAAACGCTATCCTTTCCACCGATCCAATGCGATTGTGGTTGTAAGAGCCCTCTTCACTGTATATACATATGTCGAATCAGTCAGTCTGTGGAGAGTCCTCCATGAACTATATATAAATATTGGGGAACTCCTTGTGTTGAGTCCCAATTAGCCTCAATTAAAGGATCATTACGGATTAGGCTTCAGTACCTTTTGCTCCGGAAAGAACACAGCCCGTATCCTTCAGATTCCCATTCAGAGTGGTGCACAGCAGCCCAACTTCGAGTTGAACTTCCCCCCTGGCAACGGGCAGAAGCGATAACTAACTAAATAAATAACATAAATTAACTAAATTTGTAGACAATTTAGTCTGCTAAGTGTAAAAGTTTTTTGTTTTCCCTGTCGCTGTTTTTATTTCAGTTTCTACTCTTTTTGCCACTGCCACTGCCATTGTCATTGTTGCTGTTTTTGTATTTGTTTTTTGGGCGCTGTTGCTGTTTTTGTTGCTGCCACTTTTACTGGCCAAAATGGGGAGTCCGGCAAAAGTGAAAGGGGGCTTTTTTGAGGCGGCGGGGTAGCAAGTTTGGTAACGGTTTTGTGCATTTTTGGTGCTTTTGGCGCAAAAAAGGATACGCTTGGATCGGACCCGTTTGGGTCTCCTGTCCGGTCCGCTCTTATGTCACCGTTCAAGGATGCGCCCATCCAGGACACCCTGGATGCCGAGGACACCTAGGACACACACTGGCGCACTCGGCAAAGAAAGGCGGAAGGGGCATGCAATGTTGTGACATCAAATGTTCATGTTAACAACTTTTCCAAAACTCAATGAGCTGTTGTTTGTGTTGTTTGGCGCCCAAGTGTGTGAGCCAGGATAGACAGGGACATGCCGGGGATATAAAACGAGATGGGGCTACAGATATAGCGATAGAGATAGCGATGGAGCCAGAGAAGGGCAAGAAGAAAGCCGGAGCCCGGCAGCCAGGCAGCCAGGCGCAAACACGAATCGAGTGTTTTGTAGCAAATAATTTTGCACAAAGTTCTCGCCTTAACGATTTGAACACATGTTAACATGCGGAGTAACAACAGTTGCGCAACTCCTGTCCTTGTCCTTGTTCCTGCTGCTCCTCCTCCTGCACGGGCACTGGGCCAGAGGCCAGAAAGGATAACACTTGGGCATGATAATAAATATGCTTGAGGACTGACTATGATCCAAGTGAATGCGACTCAGCTCCTTCAATTCGCCCCTATCCTTGTCTCGTTAGGAGTCGCTGATCTACATGTGCTGACAGGTGCCCAGTTGCCTTAATAGAACCATCAACTTATGTTCTCATGCTGCAATTAAGTTGCAATGCTCAAGTTTAACCGATACCCATTCAAGTCAATTGGATTGGCATGCAAGCTTTAAGAACTAACTCGTTTATAAGCACTGCTTACCTTAAAAAGTGGTTCATTCGCTTGTTATACAAATATTAGAAATTACTTTCATTTAACTTTGGTAGCCATTGCGACACCACCATCATTGCAACCACAAAAGTGGTTTCGGCTTGGGTCGAGTGGTTTCGGCGGATGTGAGCCGTCAGTGGTATAACATGTTTATATGATGTCTAATAAAATGAAGCGCGAAAAATGTAAAATTCGTATTCCGAGGAGCTACTCCGCCACTACAGATACTCCGACATGGCAAAATCGCATACGGAATTCACGCCAGCTCTCATCGGGTGGGAGGAAATTGCGTATTTGAAACACGTTTAAGCAGCTGCAGGAGCATAAAAAGGATGAGGAACTACCAGAGTATGCGGCGCTGGAGCAAAAGAATCCTGCACATGCAGCTATCCTGGCTCCCTCCTAACACCCATGCCCATGCCCACACCCACGACCATTTTTCCCATCCCAGGCCAACCGCGATGCATAAAACTTGCAACGAAGACAAATCGTGACACAAAATATGGCAAATTGTAAGCGAAATTATTTGGCAGAATGGACCAAGTGGTGATTTCGATAGCTGCGGAGCTGGATTGAATTACGCCCGCGGCCCGGTTGTCCAAACCATCGGCTCAATCACTGATTGCCACTGCCTTGATTGATCGGCATGGCAATCAAAGCCTCGGGCCTGCAGCTGCACTGCATCCCCAGGGGCAGAGGCGCCCCCAAAGGGGCAAGCATTGCTGCACTGAGGCGGCTTGAACAGATGGTTAACCAGATGGCTATGTACAGCTATGAATTACTAGCTCCAAACCGGTGGGTTTGTCTATGTATTGGCCATAGTCTTGTTTTGGTAACCCAAGGCCAACCAGGAGCTTCCAAACTATGCGTAGGTAGGGATGTGCACAGACATATCAATCGTGGCATCAGAAATCAATGTGGGTGTATTACTAGGGTGTAGAAAGCCATGATGAAATGAAAACCCCACCTTCAATGTTGAAATTAGTCTTGAGACAAGGAAACAGAAATTGCACTTGACAAGTGAATAAATTCATTCTACGCCCATGATGCACTTGCTCTCTGCCCTCCCATCTCCGCCCTATATTGCCCTTTGCTCGGATCCTCTGAGTGGATGTGATGGGATGGGATGGCTTAGGCGGCACTTGCAGCCGCCAAGGAGAAACGATGGTAAATAGGTGGTAACACATCCTTAAATATTTACCCGGAGGATTCGGGGAGTCGGGGAGCTAGGAAGCTGGGGATGTCCTGACCGGGTAAGCCGCTAAGCTAACCTTGTTACACACGCCACATCCTCGACGGATGCTGATGGTGTCGGCGGTCGGGAGAACCATGAACCGATTTGCCATGTGTCAGGTGGATGAAGCGCAGCAGCTACGGAGCCACGTTAACAAGTTGCCCACCTGGGCACATGTGAGGAGATTTACAACGGGGCGGCAGCTTCGGGTTGGTCCTGGAAAGTACCAGCTGTCTGGCTTCCCAGTGGATGCCAGATGTCTGTCCCGATCCAATCCCATCGGCTCCGCTCGCCTGCATCCATTGTCTTTGCAATCGAGCAGGGCTGCGGCAGCGGGACGCGGATGGGGATCGGGATGCGGCGGCATTTGGGGGAATGGGAGAAGCGGACAAGTGACAGCCAGTTTCGCGGTGCTGTTACCCTCTTCCCGGGCCACCCGCTTGGCACTTTACCGTGCGCTTTTATTATTATAAAATACGCATGAGTTAGTGTGCATATTTCATGGATTTTGTGTATAAAAGGGATAAAAATGCAATCAGTCGCAAAAACCAGCAAAGTGAAACGGACATAGGATGGAGATGGAGCTGGAACAATACAGAAGTCTGCTGCACATTGCCACCTGGGCATCTCACACCTTTCTGAACGCCCAGTCCAATCCCCGCCAGCTGTCACCCGCAAAATCTCCGCGAAATCCCAGCTGAAAACTTCCCTACAATGCGATTTGTCCACACAGAAAGTCCTTGATCCGGGCTAATTTCATAATGGAAATCTATGAGCGAGTGTGAAGTGGCTGAGGATAAAGTGGAATCTGAGGACTAAGGCCACATGCTCCGTACGCGTGGATTCTTCTCTTTTCCCATTTCCGCACATCTGATTCTCCGGAAATAACTCATAAGCTATAAAGGCATTTGGAAATGCACCTCGGTGCGAATATTTAAACACGCATAATTTTCAAGTGACAGCTAAAATGAGGTATGCACACACATACATGCATATACATACACATATAGAAGAGCGGTTCCACACTATACAATAGTTGGAAAGCAATCCTGTGGCGAAGAGACCACCACACCAGACGGAGAAACCACTTTTCAGGGTCAGGAGGCAATCCATTGGATTGGCCTTGTGTACAACAGAGCCGGGGCCAATTACTCAATGTGATGGATGACCCAGCGAACGCTTAAATGAGTTGCCCGACCAAAAACTTCCTTCGCCGCGAAGGATGTGGAGTTGTGACCCCACACGCACACACGCACACACAAGAACACACGTGCCCTACCGTAGCAGGTGACCTCAACCAGAGCAAATGAGCAAATGTCGGATTAAACAGAACTTACCTCGTGGAAAGGTGAAATAGAATCGCTTGAAGATGGTCTCGTTCCGTAGTCACACTCGCAGAAATCGGTACTGGTGCAGATCTGGAAAGCAATTGGCCAAAACGAAAAAATTCACTTGGAAGTTCCGATGAATGTGCTTGTCATTCCTTTCTTTTTTTTATAATACTTTGACAGAGAGACCAGATCTGTGATTTTGCGAAATATTTAAAGCACATCAAATACGGTATTTATGTCATTAAAGGTATTCGTAAACATCGATAAAAACAGCTCTATCGGAAGCTTAAAACTATTTAACTAACTAAATAAACCAACAAAAATGCTCTGAAGACCAATTTTTACTTTTCAATGCTCTTGCAATTATTTGAAGTGACTTTTTCAATATGAGGAATCGTTTCAAAAGATAAACTCTTGATTTTTTCGATAACAGCAGCAATCAAAAAAATAAATCTGTTCCTTATTCACCCCCATTTTCTGCGAGTGTAAGCAACGCAGCCAGGGCGCTAGTGTGTGTGTGTGTATGATGGCTGGTTAAGGACACAAAAGTCATGACTGGCATGAGAACGAGCTCAAGTGCCATTGAGGAGGAGTGCTCATATTCCCAGACTTGCCACGCCCCCGACGCCGCTATCGCCATAGCCGCCCACCCGAAGGAGCGGCACAAGTGCGCGAGTAAATTCAAGAAACAATTTTCAGGAATGACTTAACTTTTGCGTTTATGTGAAAAGTTTCGCAACGTGATGTTATGCGAGCGCCGAAAGGATATGCAATTCACTGGCGGTGTGTGTGTGTGTGTGTGTGTGTGGTCGGCATAAGCGTGCGTGTGTTCGTGCTCGTCGGACTAAATCAGACACTGCTACTAATGAACAGCCTAAAAGTTGTGAATTTGCTCAAGAATGTAAAGATAATAAGGATAGCTTGAGGATAAGGGATACTATCTATACAGTCCATTTAAAAAAATAATTGAATTAAAAAGTCGCTCATGATAAGGCATATGGATATATGTTTTTCATATCATGCTATTTTAATTTTAATATTCTCTCACATTTTAATATACTCACTATTTTAGTGAACACAGCTGTATGTGCATATGCGTATGCGTGTGGCTGTGTGGGAGAGGATGAAGTGAGCGGTGTGCAAATTTTCACAGGTGCAGACTCAGAGGAATCGCAGCGAGAGATGTGGGCAACGTCCTTGGAGTCCAGCAAGTCCTTCTCGGCCAGCACCAGTTTGAGGCGGCACTTGATTCTCTGAGTCGCGATCCAGCGCCTGGTAGTGCCCATTGAGGTAGTCGATCCTGGATATCAAGCAGCTCCTCCGCGGTCAGGTGGCGGAATGCCATTGCTCCCATCGATTCCTTGATCCTAGCACCGATCAGGCACCTTCCTTCACGGACAAGAGTGTGAGTGTGTATCTGACACGATCGATAGAGAATGTCCGTGCTCGATATAAAATGTAATCACTCGAGGACAGAAGTCCTTTGCTGGCCACCAGCCTCATGAGAACTATAGAATGAGAATTAAATGTGCGCAGTACTTAGATTGCAATAACTTAATATCGTATATTGTTCTACCTTTGGAATCCTTTGAGTTCTAATGGCAAAGCCAAAACGATAAAGGAAAAAAAGGGAAATGCGTTCAAATTCAAGGATATGAAATGTGTTTATTGATTTTTGTCAGCCTTGGCAGCATAAATAAGTCACCAAAATGAGTAAAAAGTGTTATAATATTAATTAACGTTCTGTTAGACCTTGGGCTGAAGCTAATGGCGTTAAGCCAAGCTACACGAGCCCATGATAAGGATGCATGTAGGGGGGATGATGTGTAGTACCTTTGGAGGGTACTGGCGGCTCACGTGGAGGCAGTCAACGCCGACCCGGCGGAATGATAACACATAACTTTGAGTCGGAGTGCGGCGACACCTGACAGCCGCACCTCACACCCGCGTGCCACTTACCGCTGATCCAGATACGGATGTGGATGTGGATGGGGATGGGGATGCGGATGGGGATGGGGAGGTAGATGTGAATGTGGCTAGGGATATGGATATGGATATGGATGTTCTGGACAAAGCCTTCACTCATTGTGGCATGTGTCAAAATTAATTTCGTAGGCAATATTTTGACGGGCTTTCATGCTAAGCTGAGAGAGGTCCCCCCTTTTCAGTTCAAGCCCCCCGCGCCAACACACCCCACCCATGGCAGCATGTGAGCAGGTACCATTAGATACCCTGTACTTCGGATTAAATGGATTAATCCAAACTAGGCGCCTAACGAATCTATTTAAATAACATACAACATTTGAATTTGGCACAGGCTGACTGAAGCATATTTCATAAAGAATCCTTCCAAAGGACATTTTCGAACTCTTCTAGTTCGGAAATTCCTTTGCCACGTCACACAACTTTGCACTGGGTATGCTAGTAATCCCGGTATCTGAACATAAGTGCCTACGGGTGTATCTTGATACCTTCCGCCACTAAATGCTACTGACATGCAAAAGGTTACTTTGCCCTCAGCTTTTTATTTCCTTCGCTTGGCATTCGTTTGTTTCGGTTTGGATATCGTTGCGTTTCGTTTTGATTTTGTTGCTAGCTTTTTTTTTTCTGGCCAGTCATGGCCCAAATCTGGCCAGAATGGGATTTTTCATCATCATCCAAGCGATTGGAGAGTGGGTAAGAGCTGGGGCCACAGGATCCCTCCTACTCCTGGTGCTGCCATCACTGCCACAATATGCAAATCTCATTGCGACGCATTGAAGAGACCACAAACGGGGGCTGATGCCTGATAGCTGATATTAAAACCATTACTCAGATGCCTGATGCCTGGTCTTGTCCCTCTCCACCCACACCCACATCCCCATCCACCTCCACCTGCACACTCGTAGTATCCGGAATCCTCACAGCAAGACAACAAATTACAAAAATTAAGAGAACATTTTTGCGGATGAAAGGCATTTGGGAGGAGGGGCATGGCCAGGTGGCACGGCAGGCGACAAAAGTGGCCAAAGTCCTGCCCATCAGTGCCAGCACCCCCTCTGGAGGTGTGAAGTTCCTGGGCCACGCCCACTCCCCCGCCCCTTTGTGTGTGTGTGCAAATTAATGAAATTAAATCGTCTTCATTTGATGGCTGTGAGGGCCGGAGAAAAGAATTCACTCGTCGTCGCCACAGGACTCATGGCAAATATCCTAATGGAACGCAGACTGAGATGAAAGAGGCGTCCTGCAGGTGTACTTCATGATGTTGGCAACATTGTTTAAAACCGAAAATAAGGTCGCAGACTGGGAATAACAATGGTACATTTACATACCCAATGGCGACAGGGGAGGTTGAAGATTCAGGCAGGATCAAATCAAAACATACAAATTATTTATGAAGATATAGAATACGATAGATTGCTACGGAGTGATAGATTATTTGGGAAAATATAGAAGTCTATAAGACATATTCTATAATGTCTGTCGTATACCCATGCCTCCCCAATGATAACGCTTAAGATATAGTTATCGTTATGATATAGATATTTCAAAAAAATATAAACAGGCATCGCTACAGTTGAGGTCCTCGGCTAACAGATACCTGTTACTCAGCAATCGGAAGTGGGAGGCAGACGGAGATATGCCAGTGAGAATGCAACATGTCCCCGATTTTATTGATCGTAAAATGCTTTTAAATCTACATATATTTAGAAACTGTTAAACAAAAGTGACAAAAAAAAAAAAATATATGTATATGAATTATTTTCAAAGTGTGGGCATTACAGTACGATGTTAAAACTAACGAAGGAAATCTTTTATACCATTAGAATCTGTATGCTAGTCTTAAGTTTCTAGCTTATATAGTAACCGAGATCACGAAGTTCACACGTGCAGACAAACGAACGGAGAAACGGACAGAAAAACGGACGGACACGGCTAAATCGACTGATTAACAATATATATTATGAATAGGGTTGTATACGCATCCTTAAACTGTTACATACTTTTCAACGAATCTGAAGAACCGGATACTCCTCATTGAATCTGGTCTTGCTCATTGATTTAGTTTTGTGTAAAGGCACCCCCGTTTTACTCCAAAGGAACAGAAGGCTTCTTCCAGGGCATTCCCAATTCGATTCCGGCCGAGTGTCGTTTCGACTGGATGGCTGAATTAAATGGGAATGGAATAGGGACGGGGTATTCGTATTCGGTGAACGCAGATTGCGTTTTCACTTTCATCATTGCATTTAATACGGATGAAATTGTTTGGTGATGGGATCCGGAACGTGATGCGAATACCCAGAATTAATTGCAATCGGAGCGGCAGCGACCAAGGAATCAAGCGGATTTCGAGGGAGGCAGCAATCCTACACTCATAATATCGTTGGATGCCCCACAGTTTTCTGCCTTTGTGCCCGTCCCGTGTTTCCCGTTCTCTACGCTGGGTGCTGCACTGGGAGAAAAACTGTTATAGCAAAGGGATAAATTGTAAAACAGGAGGTTATTGAACAGAAGGCCTAGCAAAAGCATATTTCTAGGTATTAATGCCAATATCATGCCATCAAAATTACCAGTAATTTCTGTACCATTTTCTTGATAAATAAAATAAATAAAATCCAAATATAAATTAAACCTTTATACATATACAGTTAGAAAGGCTCTAATGGTACGCAAACATGAAATCCCCTAAAGAATATCGATTGAATTATAATTATTTTTCGCGCAGTGTGCCAGTTTGCTGGTGTGGGTAACTGCTGCCAGTGGCTTTCTTTTGTCGCTTTCCACACAAAAGCAGCGCGGCAAAGGACACCACAACAACACAACACCTTTGGCCGCCTGCCTTCGTCCGAAGGGGAATCCCAACACCCACTTCCACACCCACACCCACATTCCCATTTCCATTCCCATTTTCATTTCCGGCACCCGTGTGGGAATCGCCCGCTGATCTTTGCAAAAGGTGCCCAGCGGCTGGTAGCAAATCCCGCATCCCGCGTCCCCGTCCTTTACAAAATCGTCCTTGTACGCCCAGCGGATCCAATGGACAACAGAAATTAGCAACTAGAATCAACAGACAAACGGCAATTAACGGATGAGAATGAGCACGAGGGCGGGGGGCTGGGTGCGCGGGTCGGATTGAGTGGAAATGAATAAGTAAGTGAGTGAACTGTGGGTGTGGGTGGGTGTTTCAGGTGTTTCAGGTGTTTTCAGCTGTTTTTCAGGTGTTTGGGTGGCTCGCATCGCAAATTGTTTGGAACAAACGCCGCTTGGAATTGAAGGGAGAACGGAACAGAACAGAAGAGGTGACCCATAGACCCACAGGCAACTGGCCAAAAAAAGGAAGGGAATGCCGAGGAGTGACTACCACCTGGCGATTTGGTATTTAGGGCTTTCCCTTGGGCACTGCCAATGCCTTTGCTCCATTGTGGTCGCCGATTCCAAAGCGGGTTTGAAAAAATGGTGCCGAGATATAGCTGGCACCTTTATATGTCCGACCAGGACCGGCTGCTTTATTGGCCCCTTTCCGTGTCTCTATCAAAAAACAGGCCAACTGCGGGTCACTTGAGCCTTTAAGTTCACTGGCTGCGGTGGCGAACAAATTGCACTATTCTGATTTTCTCTTTTCAGGGATTTTGGGTGTGTTTATGCCAAAAAAAGTGATCTTTTCTCAAATTCTACCCGGAATGCAAAAATAAAGCAGTTCATAAGATAAAATATTTGCATGAATTTGCAAATGCTCATATATTTTTTATGACAATGATTGTCTCTACGTAATCTATTTCATCTGATACCTTACATACATTTTAAAAATGTTCTATTTTGTGTATTTTATTGTATCTATCTTCCTTTCAGGTTCTTATATTTGTCTTTGGAATTTTATTTACATTTGATAAATTTATTATACATTTATTGTAGTGTTGCCTCGTAACTTTCCTTAAAGTAAAACCACATTTTAGAGCAGCCCAAATTGAAAGTAAGCTTTTAATTTTCAATTAAGTTAGCAATATCTATTTGTTGACATTTGGCTTTGCCTTGTCCCGCTTGAATTTAGTTGCCTCCTCCCTCCACAAGATCCTGCAACAGGATCGACTTTGGTCAATCAGTCAACACAGATCACATGGTGAACCAGTGAATAACTAGTGAATACCCAGACACCGTCAGCTGTCTAGTATGGTGATGCCAACTTTCAAGTTCCCATGATCGGAATGCTGAAAGGACTAGAGCATCCTCAGGATGTATATTCTTTACAGGCACCAGGAGATGACAGAAACTAATGGCCTTTCCTCAGAGCCCCTACATGTAGCATATCCTCTATACTCACTACATTTACTCTTCGAAGGATGCAGTACATTGACAGACAATTTAATTAAATTGATTTACTTTTTGTACTTAATCTTAACCGTCGCTATCGTATCAATAAATGAAATATGTACTTGAAGATAACTTTAGATGGATGGTAGGCATTGTATTCAATAATAATTAATCATAATGCGCAATTACAGTAAAGTTACACATTTAAGTTAAATATAATATTTATTTTTCTTATAGAGGGTTTCGTCACTTTCGAAAACGCTTTTACGCTTACGCTTTTATTCAATTTTTTGTGAGTACCTAAAATATTAACTTGGTATCGATCGGAATGATGAAATATTACTTCTTAGCTTAGTGATTTTTTCTTCATTACGTTTATAAAACTTAATTAAAATTTAATTGTTATATTAATTAAATTGTCTACAGTAGCATTTCATGTAGAAATCTTCGCTGAATAAAACTACAGGGTATGTTGGACTGGAAGTATGTGTGAAATTGTGTGAGTGTTAATCGACTGGCAACGCGTTGGAGTTGCGATTGCTGCTGATGGAGGGGTTTTATTGCTCTGGCCTGGCTGAAAAGGACTCGCCCCTCAGAGAAATCGGTCGGAGGTGGGTGGTGGGTGGTGAGTTGTGGGAGCCAGACTGCCAAAGAGCCTAAGAGCCAAACATCCAAACGGACGACCAGACAGACTGCTGGGTAACTGCCGACAGCAGGCAAAAAAAAAAAAAAAATGATTGCAGACAAATATTGGCGGTGAAATCCGCGTTTATTGTACACTTACGTGGATGACGGGGGTGAAATCGGGGTACCGAAGGTAAAACGCGTAACTTTAAGGCAAACAACAAAAGGCAGATGAGAACGGCCCATAAGGTACTTATATATTCATAAAAAGTACGGATTGCGAAGTTGTTTATTGCGTGCACCCGAATGTATAAGTAAACTTTTTCGGATTGCATTTTTTTGATCCCAGATGCCAGTTGATTAATTATTACTGTTGGGTTAGCTTGTAGTTTATTACATTAGGTTAGTTTTAGCTGAGATCATAAACATGTGATTGACCTTGGTCAATTTTCGGCCATTTTGGTTTTGATTGCACATTTAATAGGCAGTTTAATAGGGTAGCATGTATTCTCCATAAAATATACAAAAGAATTTATAGGGTATTTTCACAGTTGTGTGAAGAATAATACATATGTATAAACACTTAGAGCATCGGGTATGATAACAGCTACCAATTAATAGGAGAGCAAAAAATATAACAAAATCATCGAAAAAGCGAGAAAGTACTCCTAAGTCAGCTAACCAATACCCATTACTCACACTCCACATCGATACATTGGCAGCAAGCTTCCTGGTCGTTTACTTAGAACTTTCTTGCTTTCAATATATTGCATTAGGTTATCTTATTTTATTCTTTATTTAATTTCCACTGCAGATAAATATATCCACACACAAAAAGATACTGATGCCAGTTTATTCAAAACCATAATATAAATCATTCAAAACAGAAAGTTGCTAAATGAATCAAATACTTCGTAAATCAATACGATGTAGTAAAAAGTAGATATGCTCTGCAAGTAAGGGGTGTAATATTCTCAAGGGAAATTCGCGAGGCAAGGACGCATGGTGGGTGGTGGGTGGCTGATTTCGGCCCACACATACAGCCATGCAGGCACACAGAAAGGCAGAGTCAGTAACCCACACAGTTGGGTTTTGAGTGCGAATCCGTGTGCTTGCTTGTGTGAGAGCCCATCCAGACACTTATTTATGCCCGTATTTATGCATATTTTGTGCAGAATTGACGGCAACATATTCGCACATTCACGTTACCCCTGAGCCCGAGATTCGCTCGCTGATTGCCTTTCGACCACTCGTTGTTCCCGTTAACACCACGCTGATCTTTGACCTCTGCCGTCTGATTTCTGGTGTCTAATGGCTGCTGCTTGATGCCCGATGCTCGTTGGCTGACCGCTGAAGTGGCAACTTTTTCTTGGCCACCGGGGAACTTGGTCGGAAAATCAACGGAAATTTGCTTTCTACCCTTCGCAGGGGGTTATAATGAGGTTTCCGGAAAAACGTTCGAAAACAATGCGCTTGTCATGGATTTTCTAATTTCAGTGTGCAATAGTTACTGCACACCCTATAGTCCAGTTCCCCGACTATCAGATACCCGTTACTCGGCTAGTATGAATGCGAATGCGAAATTTCATCATTTTTCTGAGATATCAATAGATATTGGGGAATAAAATGAGAAAAAATTAAAAAAAATCTAATAAAACAATGAAAAAATATCCAACAAATTTTCAAATATGTGGACGTGGCAGTTTTGTGCGGCTTGTGGGCGTTCGAATGGGCGTGGCAACATGGGTCAACAAACTTGCAAACTTGCGTCTTTGTCTCTGGAATCTGTATGCTAAATCTCAACTCTATTCTATTCTATCGTCTATTGATCCTGATCAAGAATATATATATTTTATATGGTCGGAAACGCTTCCTTCTGTCTGTTACATACTTTTCACCGAATCTAGTATACCCTTTTACTTTGCGAGTAACGGGTATAAAAAGAAAATGCAAGAGAGAAAATGTTCTAATTAACGCTCCATTTCAGGGATGGTCATAATATATTTATGCGTCAACACTTATACCATTTGATAATACATTGGTATTTTAAGAATAGGTTAACAGAAATCGCACATACTATATGTTCTGCGAATATACCCGTGCTTCTAGTATATCCAGGAATAAATTCATAAAGCGAATGAATAAATTCCTTCTTTTTTCCCTATCCTGGGCAATCCTCCTTTCCATGGCCTTTATATGCTCCTCGAGGTGCTGGAATTCTTCCTCGGAATCTGAGGACTGCGAACCCTCCTCCGATCCACTTGGCTGCTCGGGATCCCCTGTCGTCAAGACCTCGTCGTTTCCAGTTGACTCTGCTTCCGCGTCCGAATTCTCCATCATTTCTGAATTAGGTTGTGCTCTGGAGCTTGTTTCTCAGTCAAGTAGTGAAACGAAAGTGAACTAATTATTCCGGCGGAACGAAATATTATGACAATCGAAAGCATAGCCAACTTGATCGAAAATAATTTGAATTTTAAAGTGTTTCCTTTTATATCAGAACAGCTATAATCTAGCACATAATGGCATATCTCAGTTAAGAGTCATAATTTTATTTCTAGCTTGGACAGTAATCCTGATCACCCTTCTTTTGAAGGGTCTGAACCAGTCTCTTCTCCATAATAACAAGCGGCAGGACAACAAAATCAACCAATTTGGATGTAAAATAAGGCAAAATATAGAATGTTTTGCGCTAATTAACGAACCATTTTAAGATTGCTCATAACATGTGTTAACATGTTAACAGTAAGACCATAATGTTACCATAGTGCATTGATAATTTGGAAATAGGCCAACACAAATCCCATATATGTATTGGCATCGATGTTTTCAGGATCGACGGTTATCGAAGACGAAGCCTCGGTTATCGAAAAAGACGTCTCTGAGGACTGAGGGGTCCCGTTACTCTACGGGTATGAAAAGAAAACAGTCCTGCAAAGTCATCTACCCATCTACCACGCCAGATGATCTTTATTTATTTGAACGATTCAATTGACACTTGTAAAAGTGTATACACCCACTCCGAATTCGGAAGTAAAAAGAAAATGCAAAAGAGAAAATGTGCTAATTAAAGCTGCATATCTGGGATGCTTATGATATATTTATGCGTCGACAATTACACCATTTGATAATACATTGGTATGTTGGGAATAGGTGAACAGAAGTCGCATATACTATAAATGATGTACTTCTGCTAGGATTGCAGCAAAGAGGCGATTGAACAGCACATTCAATTCCTCCTCCCGGGCCATCTCCCTATTCAGGCGCTCTAGTTTCTCTAGGAGGGGCTGGAACTTCGCAGGCATCTTCTGGGTAGACACATTTATCGTATTCAAAGAAACTTCAGTTTTCGAAGAAGAAGCCCCTGAGGACTACGAACCCACCTTCGATCCACTCGGTTGCTCAGGATCCTCTGTCAACTCGTCGTTTCCAAATGGCGTTGCTTCCGCGCTCGAATTCTCTGACATTTCTGAATTAGGTTGTGCTCTGGAGCTTGTTTCTCAGTCAAGTAGTGAAACGAAAGTGAACTAAATATTCCGGAGGAACGAAATATTATGACAATCGAAAGCATAGCCAACTTGATCGAAAATCAATTTGTATTTTAAAATGTTTCCTTTTAATTTAGCAAAGTTTAAATATACAACGTGTGTGGAGAGTCGACGTTAAGATTAAACGTTCTATTCGTATCGCGAACTAAGTGATCGCAAAAACCAAACTCTTCCTTACAAAATCATTTAGAATCAAGACAAATCTTCAGAAGAAAGCAAAAACAAATTCTGCACAGAAGCCGTTACAAAAGTAGACCTGCGAGGTCTGCTTGAACAGACCGCCAGACTTGAACTAACAACAGCTCCACAAAACTGAAAACTGGAAAAGGTTACTGACTGAATGGCATGAGGTGGTCGCATTGCTGTAGGTTGAGCAAACAGGGTGCTTAGGAGACATTGGGATATGGACTGAATGTAAGGATAATAATGAACTTCGAGCCAAGAACCTGTACAAGAATATAACATAGTTTTCAAACGCGGATTTTAACGTGTAGGTATGGGGAATATAGTTTCCAGAATTTCTGAGAGCCACCGAATTTTCCGAAGCCATGTGTACAACTATTTGTGATTGGTGTAGGGTATGGTAAGTTCATTTAGTTCAGTAAGAAATGCAAAACAACTCTCAGGACTCAAATTTAAGCCACGTTTTTTTCTGCAGCGCTTGCCGTTTCTGCGGTGTCAGTTTGTCAATGCGTCAATGAAATTTAATGGGCCACTTTAAAGCTGCGCCATATTTATAAACTATCTGGAACGCAATTAGTGGCATTTTGCCTGCAATTCGGATGCAATAAGCAGGAGCAGGAGCAGGAGGGTCAGAATTCAGGATTCAGGATTGGGAAGGAGGTCGGGATTGGGGCGCCTTGTTTGGGCATGTGCGATTGTCCAATTATCGTTTAAATCTGCAGCTAATTGTTGGGGATTAGCAATCGGAGTGCGAGGGATTCTCGCTGGCCAAACTAAATGAAACGAAATCAAGCGCAATCGCACAGAAATGATGAAAACGCTGGAGGAGCAGCATCCACGTCTGGAGTGATGGCAGCTCGGCGGGATGCGCTGTCCGGAATTGATTCAATGCAACAAAGTGGCAAAGTGTGCGGTCAGAAGAAGGTTGCACCAGGTGGCCCAGTTCCCAATAGGAGCTTCAATTCCGTGCCCTGGCACGCCTCCTCCGCCCCGCACCGCCCCGTACTGCCCCGTCCCGCCTCCACTGTCTTTGAGAAGGTCCGTGTCCGTGTCCTGGCAGTGCTTATGTTTGCATTCCTTTTTGGCATTTTTGCACTTGAATAACTTTGAAATATGGGATTAAATCGTCTCTTATGGGATTTCCTCGATTACAGCTATCATGGCGAACGAGGGAATAGACGGTGGGGTGCCCCAGTTCGGGTGGGTATGGGCGATGGGCGATGGGCGCTGGGGGACTGGAGACTGCGGATGGGGTGTCTAGTGGGTGAACGCCTGCGCGAGGTTCGCCACTGAACCTGAACTCGACTCCCCCGGAGATCCAGATCCAGATCCCACTCCCCGTGCTCCTTCTTCCTTGGCAACTAAGTGTTGGGAATCTCGCCAAGCGTGTGGCCAGTGGCCAGTGGCCAGTCACGTCTCCGGACTCATAGCGGTGTTCACTGGTCAAAAATTCGCGCCACTTCGTTGCAATTCAACAATTATATAATTTTGATTGAACTTACATAAATGATAGAATTTTTAATTTACATATACCAGTAATTTACAGTACATTTTTGAGAATTACAGGAGTCACCAGAAATGTATTGATTTGCTAATTAGCATAGGTTCAAAACTAACCCACCATTCGATGTAGATATTTAGCACTTTAAAGTAAGTATGCCATGTTTTCTCTCCGTGTAGGCCCTGCTGAGCCAGTGGCGGCGGCAGAAGGAGCAGCAGCCGCGCATCCCCAGACAGGACTTGACCAAAGCTAAGCAGTAAAACAAAGCGTCGAGCAAAAGCTTAGCACTAACACACACCCACACCACACCCACACATACACTCTCGCACACACACACACTCACACACACAGTGCGAAGTACATGAAGTGCGGGCAGCAGCTGCGGACTTTTCACTTGAACGCGTAGCCGCCGTTGATGTTGCTGCTGCTGTTGCTGCTGCTGCTGCTGCTGCTGGCGCTAAGCTGCAACTTTCATTGCTGCCCGAAATGATGGAGGGCAATGCCCAGCTCGTTGACTGTCAGTGGTCCAAAAGGAGCAAAAGGATAAAGCGGACTGCTCACAAAAAAGCAACTGACGCGGGGACAAGCAAAGAAATCTGCTCACTAAAAAATCGTAGAATAAATTCAACAAGGACGAAACTTTAAGGCATTTCGAACACTGAAATGGCACTCAAGCCTATTGAGCATATGGACTGTTGTTTGTTTGATGATAGCTCCAAGCACAACAACATGGTGATTAAGCAGTATTACTTATTACTTATTACTTACTTTGAGATGTACTCTTGGTATGCAACTTTGTGCGATACTTTTAGAGAACTCCACTAAAATGATGACAACTCTTACTAAATTCTTGAATGCTCAATTTATTCACATTGTGAAAAGTGCAAGTTTTAACGCGACAACTACTATTTAATAGCAAATAGTCTAAATACTATCCAACATGCTATTCTGCTATAAAGGGGATAGCAAAAATCCTAACACTAGTAAGAATATTATTGAACTGTGAATATATCTATATCTATATATTGAGTGCACTCACAGAAATAAGTGGTCAGTGCGAGTTGCTTATTTACAGCTGGGATTGAGGTGTTTGATCCTTTGCACCTTTGGATTAAATCTCAATTGCCACTCTCATTCGAGAACTTTTCCAAATTAAAGTTATAGTGGGATAACTTGGAGTCCTAGTTCGATTTGCCCACGACGTGGGCACCCAGGGGAAGGGGCACACTTTCGGCAGGACGCGTGGCAAAGGTCAGGCGACTTTCCATGCGAATGCGAAAACTAACTGCCCCCATTACCACCCACCACCCACCACCTTCCACCCACTAGTCTGTTGATATTGCCATAGCCTGCGGCAGCAATGAAAATAAATTTCCACCAAGATGACGACTATGAGGCGAGACATTGCACAAAGTGCTACACCAGAAGACCCGGCATCCTTTCGCCCATGCACGGAGAAAAAAGTTAGACAAAGGACATGATCTTCGAAAATCAGATCATTTGGCCCTTTACACTTTCCACTTCCAACGAGAACTCTTAATTCCATTGAATTGTGAATAAATTCACATGCTTATTCATAATTCTTTTAATTCACTAAATTTGATTTGTAACTAGGCATTGTCCTTCAAACTGCCCCTAAAATCACAGCTAACCGTAATGTCCATTACATCATATAAAGATAGCTTAATGATAACGCTGAGTTATTCTTACTATCTTTATTATTCCATTGTTGATATGAGAAAAATAATCATATTACAACATTAAAGAACTATTAGTTAATTTAATTGAACGAAGTGCGAATTATTCTCAATGAAATTGAAGGACATGAAAACTCAATTTGGGAATTTGCTCTGTGTACCCCTTTCTCTCACACACCTACACACGGACAGTCGTCAACGGAGTCGAGTGTGTGTGTGTGTTGTGTCCGTGTGTGTCTGTGACTGTGAGTGTCCCTTGGCATGTCCTTTAGCATGTCCATCTGGTCGTGTGAGTGCATTTGCCATTTTGGTTGCCGCTTTATGCGCAAACATTAAGTCAACACAATTTCAAATTTAGTTTTTATAGAAAATTGTCTCTGTCTGCACTCACTGGGTGCCCCGGCCCGACTTTCTTCCCGACTCTCGCACACTCGCACACTCACACACTTTCCACCCACACCACTCCGCTTTTGCCGGCTCTGTGTGCTTTCTTTCAATTTGCAAAATCGTTGCCCGCACCAATTACCGTTTGATTATGCCCCCAATGTGCCGGAAAAGCGAGGAAAACTAAGGCGACCGGCAGAGAGCGGAGGAAAATGCCAACCAGAGTCGGAGCCAAGCGTGAGGAGTCCACTTCATAAACTGTTGACACTCCGTTTCCCGTTTCCCGTTTCCTATTTCCCATTGCTCGACACCCACACCCACTCCCACTCCCACATCCAGTCGCACTCCCCCGACCGGCTACCAATTACCCCGGCGCCCCCTCTCCACGGGCAGCATGCCAGGCAATAATTAAGGCAAGTGTGCCTCCAGGAATAGCAAGGTGCACACACACACACCCACACACCCGCACACCCATACACACGTGCGCACACACACATTCAACTGGTGCTCGACTTAATAAATCCGAGAAGCCAGCATCGTTACACTGGGAAAATCAAAGTTTCGAAACACGAAATATTGAAATCACGTTTTTACTCAAAAATTTAAGAGTAAACATATAGTAACTCAAATCGAATTATTGGTAAAATCGAAATTGGAATGCGAATAAGGCGAATTATATGCCAGCCAATTTTTAGACTAATCCATACTATGGTTTCAGAATAATATCTATATCTTCTGGGGATATTAACGCACAATATAAATTACATAATATTGCATAATATTATAATTATTTCATCGATACAAAACTACATAACCTATCTATGCTGAAGGACTGGTTTTGGTTTCGTACGAAAAATCCCATGACGATACTCATTCCGTCCAGTTCATCTAAGGAATCCATATGCAATTATATAGTTTGGTCTTACTTTAGCACTGTTTTCAGTTTCGCTTTCCAGGATTTGCACAGTGTAGTGGCTCCGTGGAGTCACCAGTTCGAAGCCAAAGCCGAAGCTGCCACATCAAACACTGCAAATATTTATGTCGCCCCACGTGCAGCCTGCCTCGCTTCCCTTCTCTCCTCTCCCATGTGCCGCCCCCCCCCCCCTTCCCCGCCCCCCCACAACTACAGTGGCATCAAAATGCAAATGCCTAAGCGTTCACAGGATGAAGAAGTCAGCGGGGCAGGACGAACGTGAAACGCGAGGCCGCTGATTGCGCAACGCTCGAGCTCCGTTCTGCTCGAGTGTTGAATTGCAAATGCGTCAATTGTCAACTATATGAGGCGCCCATTGCCCCCTGCCCCCTGCCCCATGTCCCAGCCACGCCCCCTCCCTCACATTTGGCTGAGCGGGAAATCGGAATGGGAACGGAAATAAAAAACAGCCTTTTGTTACAATTTCTTGGGCACTTTTCTTGTTCTTTGTATGCAATTAACGCTGCAATTTGTAAGCCCCCACGGAATTTGTGTCTCACTTTCAGCTTAAGGGAAAGACGTTCCTTTTTGGCAGTCATTCCGTGTTGGAAGTGGTACTGGATTTGGTAATGGGAATGGGAACGGAATCGGGAACGAGAATGGTAGTGGTAATGGAGTGGGAAGCTAGAGATCCAGTCTGGCTGGGTCATCATTTTAACTGGCGTTGATTGCGATAGCTAAGGATCGGGTGCCAAATCCACGCTTAATTATTAAAGCAATCCAGAGAAATAAACTCCAGCCTTTAAACCCTAACCTTTCGGGCCACAGGACCAGCACACACACATACACACACACATGTTGCATGCCCCACTAAACCCACAGGCAAACTGACAAAGTTTTCCACTCAAAAGGGGAGAAATAAGCAGAGATATCCCATAAAAAAAAAATAGATTTCCTTGTTGCTCTGGCTGCAAAATAAAGTATTCGTTAAATATTTACGTTCCATGGGTTTAATATGTATGAAGCTGTCCCTAAACATCCCCTCGACCACCGCCAGCACCTTGGGGCAACCACACACGCATATGGCGAAGAACTCGCTGGATGGAGGAGTGGATTCGCTGGATGATGGCCAATCAAAGGCCACTCATGAGCGGCTTAGCCGGCGACTTTTGTCCCCCAGCACCATCAGCCACCCATACGCACGGTTCACAGATTAGACTTGGCACGGGAATCGACTATGGCCAACTCATGGAGCACTCATCCGTCCACTCCAACCACCCGGCGAGCAATATGAAAAAAAAAACCGAAATGATAACCGCTGCTAACAATAGAAAAGTTCGCGGTGACTGCAAGGGGTCAAGAGGTCAGATGCAGAGAGTAGCTTTTGAAACAGACCACTAAATCGATAAATTACTTCAGTACATTAAGGCGCCCAAGTTTGACTAAAGATTTAGTTTAGTGCTCACAATAATATCTGGCTAGGAAAATAACATGATATTATTGAGGATGAGCTTAAGTTGTATATCCAGACTGAAGATTAAGATGGACACCTCCTACGGTATACGGCAGAGAACTGCAAGGGTGGCATTTTTAGCCACTCGACTCACACCCAACAATTTTGTGTGCGGGTGCTACCCGCCACGCACATCGCGGGTACTTACAAACACACAGTATACATCTGCACATGTAGACAAGACACCCCGTTGTGCCCGCACCCGAATCAATACGGTGACCTGCGTCGCGGGTGCCGATCATACTCGGCACCCATAACGGAGGGTAGAGAAGACAAACAGTCAGAAAAAGACAAATGCCTAAAAAGGGATGAGTAACAAAAACACTTGTGGGTTTACCGTTAAACACATGGGTGTTTCCAAAAATACTCGGGTGTTTCTAAAAATACTCGGGTAATAGTCTCTATCAGTCTATCTACTCTTGTAGATAGTCGAGTCACAGACAAGATGCGTAACTCCATACGTTTTACACTCCATACGTTTATACACTATTCTTTCGGCGTGGCTCTAGACTTTGTCGAATACTTTGTAAAATATGTCCTTCATCTTATTATTATATTTTATTATAATTATATATATTATATTATATTTTATTATATTATATATTATAAATATATATATATATGTAATTTAATTATTATATATATATATATATATATATATATATATTATATTATATATTATTATATATTATATATATTATTAACGTTTTTATTATTTAAATGTAAATTATAGTAAAAATAATAGTAATAGTAATAATGCTAATAGCCGAATTTCACAAAATTCATTTCAAAAATGAATTTATGCAAGAATATTTGTCATTAGAGTATTCAGCTAGCGACTTGTGAAAAATTAGTAAGGCAATGATTCGAAACGGGTGGCACCCGACATGAGCACGAAATTTTTCTTGGGTATTCCCTTTTACCCTTCATTTCTTATACCCGTCGCGCTTCCACCCATACAAATTTTAGGCGTACAAAAAATGACCTGCGGCCGATCGTTGACTGTGCGTCCACTCACCCATACGGCTCTTGCGCAGCAGGCCTCGGGTGGTTTTTTTACTCGTAACAGAAACACAACGTTGGTAAAACACCCGAATATTTTCTGTTGCCGCAAGTAGGGTGTCAAAAAAGACGGGGTGCCTAGAGACCGAGTGTTTATCGGGTGGACGTAGAGTGCCAGTGGCGGGCTGCAGTTCTCTGGTATACGGTGTCACCAAACCCCACGAACTCTTCAATAAAAATTCGAAAATTCATATTATAAACTACCACCTGTGTGGAACCTTACTCGATACCCGTTTAAGTTATGAAGATGACGAAAGACAAGGGTAATGTGGTGCCTACTTTGCTTGCCCATCGTTGAAATTTTGTTTACCTCCCTGGCAATTAATCCCTTTCCGCCTTTCTTGGCCACAATATGCACATCCTTACGCATATGTAAGCCCACCCATCCGCCAGCCGCTTATCAGAGCTTAATAAAAAATCCAATCCAATTGATGGGATTGAATCTTTTGTCAGTGCGTTACCTTGCGCTTCGCAGCAATTGGTGTTCTTGTTACCGTTGTTTCAGACGCCATTGTGGTCGTGGTCCTCGTTGTCGTTGCCATTGTTGTACATTAAGCTGGTAATAATTGTAAAAAGATTAAAGGGAATTTTAATTAAAAATTATATTTATTTGATTTAATTTTTATTGGCGCTTTTTAAAAAGTCATTTAACGACTTGGGGCACACGCACAAAGGGATTGCCCTGGCCAGAGAAGCGGTGTGGCGAGGTGAGTGGGTAGTGGGTTGAGTGGGTAGTGGGTTGAGAGCGGTGGTTGGTGGGCGGTGGGTGGCTGTTTGCCTGCAGTCGGGTGGGCCCCACGTTGGGCGCCACATAAGTGTGAATTCAACAACGCAAGGAAATTAATCTTAAGCCGCAGACAGCGAAAAGCCAAAAATAAATCAACAATGCAATAATTTATCAGAAAATATGTGTCCATTGCAGTCTCTCTCTCTCTCTGTAGCACTAGCTCCCTCTCTGTCACGCCGTGTCTGCCCCTCTCTGTCGCTCTCTCGCTTTTGGTCTCGTCTGTGTGGGTTTGCAGCGGGCAAAAGTATGCAACAGTGTTTGCTTTTGAATTTGGAGCGTCAGCAGAATGAGTCAGCTGAATATATCAAGCGAACGCACACACTCGCACTCACATACACACACACACACACCACCAACCGGCACTTAAGTATCTGTAAAATCCACTGTCATGGCAACGCAATGGACAAAAACAGCATGCGCATCCCCATTCACATTCGCATCCACAACAGCAGCATCATGGGCCCAACGGAAACGAGACTGTGGGAACACGAAATATGAGCACCAGTCCAGGACACATGGTTCTGTGTGCGTGTGCTTTTTTTTAGTGTGTGGGTGTGGGTGAGAGCGGTATGCGGTCAGTGTGCTGGTGCACACGGATGTCTGAACATGTTGCAGCTATTGCGGCGCTCAGGTTCAGGTTGGTGGCCAGGCTCGTTGGCAGTTCATGAATCAGTAGCAGGGACCAAGTCAGTTAGTCACTCAGCCTTACGGACGAACTGTCATACGGACAGTCGGACGAAGAGACAAACGAACAGACGGACAGACGGACAAACGGACTGACAGACAGTCATGGGCGGACGTTAGCCCTCAGTTGGCAGTCGGCAATCAACACCAACTTACTCACGCCACGTGCCCCTAGATCCCGTCCCAACTTCTTATTCCCAGCTCCAACTCTTTGCTCCAAACTGCACACCCCTTCCTGTGTGTTTGCGCATTTGCCTGGTTAAAATGTTGCTGCTTCATTATCTGGCCAGGGCAGCGCTGGCTCAGCTCCGCCGCCTGTTGGCCAATGCCCATTGCCATTGGCTCCTGGCCAGGTTGCAGGACACAAGAGTCAGAACTGCACTCGAAAAAAAGCAATTGAAAGATTGTATTTTTCTTTGAATATTTCAGTACTAATACTTAATGAAGAACGATGCAAACTACTTTCAAATTAGACAAATTAGGTCTATATACGTGTATGCTGGCTCCTTCGCCAATGTTATTTTAAGAAATCTGTTTCATCGAAGCCTATTATTTTGTTCCCTGTGTGCGGTAATGTGGGAACAATTTCAGCACCTTGCCAGGCCGCCATGGTCCGTCATCCGCATCGCCATCGCCCTTGTCTTTGTCATCGAGGGGCGCATCCTTGTCGGCGGTGCCCGTACTCGCATGTTCATTCCCCATTCCCGACAGCCGAATCCCGACCCCGATTTCCCAGTTCGCATCCTCTTCCCTTTCCGCTGGCGTTGCACAAATTGCTTAAATTATGCAAAATATGCGCGCCACATCATTCGGGCTGCTGCTAAACCTGCTCCTGCACTCTTCGATCCCCGGAATATCCTCGCCATATCCCTGCCACACAGGCGCAGCAACAACGATGGCAACACTTTCAAATTCATTTTCGAAATTGATGAAAGTCGAGTGCAAAGTGTTAGAATGTGTGTGACTGTGTGTTTGGGCCGGCCACAAAATCCCTGACGAGATCTCGACTTTGAAGTTGTTAATGGGATCGATTGGTATAGCAGGTGTGCCACCCCTCGCACTCGCACTCGTCCTCGTCCTCGTCCTCATCCTCACCCTCGTCCTTCTCCGCAGTCACTGTCCCAATCCCAGTCCCTGTCTGTTCGTCCTTGCCGACGACACCCTGCCTCTTCCTGCTTCCTCCTCTCGACACGCTTTGTATTCACAAATCCAATCCAATTTGAGAGTGTAATTACATCAATTAAACTTAATCAAACTGTTTCAAAGTGAGACCGCGACGCAAATGAAAACGAAAAGGAAACCCGGCTCTGCCGACTTCAATGTGCCAGCACAGTGGGAAATAAAATTGGCCAGGATGATTCGAATACCTAATTACAATGTGTTTAATTATGTATATGTTGTTTGTCGGTAGTGCTGAGAAGATACAGCCAGCAATTGTTTTTCTTCACTTAACACCAGTTACTCGTAGAGTTATATTTTAAATTGTTCAAAAGTATGTAACAGATGGGTAGGTTTCCGACCCTATGCATATAGCATCACCGAATTCGGTAATATTTTGTTCTTTCCAATTAAATTTGTTCAAAGTTACTGTTTAAAGGGCTTGTCAGGGTCAATGGCGTTAATAGATATGTAGTTCAAGTCTGGCGGTCTGTTCAAGCAGACCTCGCAGGTCTACTTTTGTAACGGCTTCTCTGCAGAATTTGTTTTTGCTTTCTTCTGAAGATTTGTCTTGATTCTAAAATGATTTTGTAAGGAAGAGTTTGGTTTTTGCGATCACTTAGTTCGCGATACGAATAGAACGTTTAATCTTAACGTCGACTCTCCACACACGTTGTATATTTAAGCTTTGCTAATTTAAAAGGAAACATTTTAAAATTCAAATAGATTTTCGATCAAGTTGGCTATGCTTTCGATTGTCATAATATTTCGTTCCGCCGGAATATTTAGTTCACTTTCGTTTCACTACTTGACTGAGAAACAAGCTCCAGAGCACAACCTAATTCAGAAATGTCGGAGAATTCGAGCGCGGAAGCAACGCCATTTGGAAACGACGAGTTGACAGAGGATCCTGAGCAACCGAGTGGATCGAAGGTGGGTTCGTAGTCCTCAGGGGCTTCTTCTTCGAAAACTGAAGTTTCTTTGAATACGATAAATGTGTCTACCCAGAAGATGCCTGCGAAGTTCCAGCCCCTCCTTGAGAAACTAGAGCGCCTGAATAGGGAGATGGCCCGGGAGGAGGAATTGAATGTGCTGTTCAATCGCCTCTTTGCTGCAATCATAGCAGAAGTACATCATTTATAGTATATGCGACTTCTGTTCACCTATTCCCAACATACCAATGTATTATCAAATGGTGTAATTGTTGACGCATAAATATATCATAAGCATCCCGGATATGGAGCTTTAATTAGCACATTTTCTCTTTTGCATTTTCTTTTCTTTTTACTTCCGAATTCGGAGTGGGTATACACTATTAAAAAAGTCAATTGAATTGAATTATCAATGCACTATGGTAACATTATGGTCTTACTGTTAACATGTTAATATTTTTTGCCTTACTTTACATCCAAATTGGTTGATTTTGTTATCCTGCCGCTTTTTATTATGGAGAAGAGACTGGTTCAGACCCTTCAAAAGAAGGGTGATCAGGATTACTGTCCAAGCTAGAAATTAAATTTTGACTCTTAACTGATATATGCCATTATGTGCTAGATTATAGCTGTTCCGATATAAAAGGAAACACTTTAAAATTCAAATTATTTTTGATCAAGTTGGCTATGCTTTCGATTGTCATAATATTTCGTTCCGCCGGAATATTTAGTTCACTTGCGTTTCACTACTTGACTGAGAAACAAGCTCCAGAGCACAACCTAATTCAGAAATGATGGAGAATTCGGACGCGGAAGCAGAGTCAACTGGAAACGACGAGATCTTGACGACAGGGGATCCCGAGCAGCCAATTGGATCGGAGGAGGGTTCGCAGTCCTCAGATTCCGAGGAAGAATTCCAGCGCCTCGAGGAGCATATAAAGGCCATGGAAAGGAGGATTGCCCAGGACAGGGAAAAGAGAAGGAATTTATTCATTCGCTTTATGAATTTATTCCTCGATATACTAGAAGCGATATAGTATTTGCGATTTCTGTTAACCTATTCCCAAACTAACAATGTATTATCAAATGGTATAAGTGTTGACGCATAAATATATTATGACCATCCCTGAAATGGAGCGTTAATTAGAACATTTTCTCTTTTGCATTTTCTTTTTATACCCGTTACTCATGGAGTAAAAGGGTCTAGGACTAGAAGGAATATATAAAGTATATATATTCTTGATCAGAATCAATTGCCGAGTAGATCTGTCCTTATAAACGTCGGGATCTCAGGAACTATAAAAACTAGAAGGTTAAGATTTAGCATACAGATTCCAGAGACAAAGACGCAAGTTTGCAAGTTTGTAAGCATTCACTCTTGTTTTAAAATATTTTCTTCCCAAACAGAAGACAGCTAAATGGTAAATATCATTAGCTGAATTTTTCAATGGAAATATAGTTAAAAGAACACAACCAAAAAAAAGTTCGAAACGGAAAACATTCGATTCGTTTACAAGTCATCACTATCGAGGTAAATAGAATAATTACATTTTAATTTAACATTAATTTAACTTTTTTGGTGGGCTTCGTCATCTTTTTAGGCTTGTTGTGTCTTGTAGTGAATCATTCTCCACCTTAGACGATCAACCAAAAGAAGTCAGTTGAAAAGGAACTGTTTTGCTTCTTTAACAGAAAAAGCCTGCAAAAATGAGATTTGCCCGGAATAAATTCATTTCCAGATTAGATTAAGTTTAAAATGAAATTACACCTATTTTGAATTGAAGTGCAGTTTTCTTGGGGCACCCGGACCTATTTGTCATTACTTTTAGGTTAGGTTTCCTGCTGATTGCTCCGTTCCGTTCCAATCAGTCTATCCTGGTAACAGCTCCTGACCCCCACCGTGTATCACACACTTATGAAAATTCACGTTCTCGAAATTTGCGCACACTAATTAAGCGCTGCCAACTAAGTAAAGTAAGTTGCCCCATGAAAACCGGCGACTGGGTACCAAAAAGGCAGGCATATGATAGTGTCGAAAAGGAGGCCCCTCATCCGGGAGGGGGAACCCACTCGTCACCTAGTCGTCGCCATCATCTCCGTCTTCGTCTTCGTCTGCCCCGGGCATCGGGTTCCTTCTCCTTTGCTTCATATAATTTATGTTGCATTTGCTGCTGGCCTTACTTTGGCCCGACTCCGTCTTGGTTTGGGCTTGGAGTGGAGTGGAGTGGAGTGGAGTGGAGCGGGACTACGAGTACGGCTGTCAGTTAGTCAGTCAGTGGCGGGCCAGTCACTTTGAGTTCCATATCAAGTTCGCACACACCCACCTGCAAACCTGCACACCTCCACACCTGCAGGAGTGGCAAGCGCCCAAGGTGAGGTGGCAGAGAATATGGCACGTGACTTAAATAAATTGCAAAAATCTTTCTCACAGCATCCTTCGCATAGTTTGCCATTTTCCTAGCATTTTTGTTCTGTTTTCTCAGGACGTTTTTTTTCCGCTTTTGGCAGGCTCCTGCTTCTGCTCCTGCTCGTGCTCCTTGGCCTTTGTTGCTCGCCAAACGGCGGCATTTATGTAGCACTGGGTGAGCCTGTGTTTTCACGACTTTATTAGCAGGCAGCTTGAAAAGTTCCCCCGAGCACCAGGACGCCACCTGTCGGCAGGCGAAAACTTTTGGCACAGACACACATAATCAACACCTAATCAAAGTAATAGAAACTTATTGGATTAATCGCTGTGTGGAATTTCTATTTGCCGATCAAAGGCGCAGTCCGTGATTGTGGCCTTGTGGGCCGAACTTCCGGACGGGGGCGGTACTAATTATGCAGCTCCTAGGATTCCGTCCCCGAATCTCCATTCCGCCTGCCCGACTCGAGCTAATCGTCAAAATTGGAAAATCTCCGGCCATCGATGACAGCTGTCAACGGCTGGATGACAATGGCAATGCAATCTAGCCATCAATTTTGATTAGGCTTCCATTCGTTTGCAATGATTCTGGTGAATCACTGGCCCCGGCCCAGTGGGTGTGTAATGCCTTTGGAGCTCGGCGTCGATAGCTCCAGTCGATAATTGAAATTATGCAGCTGCTGACAGCTTTGACGGCATATGACAATGGCTCCGGCCAAGAACAAGGAAAAGAAGCTGGTGTCCAGCAGCCCATGACTGCATCGAAAACAGGAATGATGGCAATGATGATGACCATTGGGCGGCAGAGTATTTAAGCACACAAAATATTCCTTTAGATTTAGATGTAGTATGGGATATTCTTTAAGTAATCGAACAACTTCTACTATCCTCCAAGTCCTTTCTAATTTGAGGAGCTATTTCGTGATTTGATCCTATAAACTTGTAAAAGGAGCCATTACTGCTGCATTACCGAAAAGCACGAGCTACAGATCATAATCTAAGTCAGTTAATCAAGGAACAAATAGCTGTGTTAGATGCCAGAAATATTATTTCTGAAGCCCACACCAAGCGGACTCCCAGTTTGAAGCTGTGTGCAGCATATCTCGAACCCTCGAGAGTAATTGTCCAAGTCCAAGTGGAAGTACGTTTGCTCCGAAGCCCAGTGGACCTGAGCCATCAGCGGAGATTCAAATGGCCAGAAGGCACCACAAATTGTGGGTGGGGAAGAAGAGGGCAGGGTGGGGACTCGGATGTGGATGCTGCGTCAGCAGCTGAGCCCGCCTTGAAGTCCACCTTTGTCACCATCCTTGCTTGGCTCGTTTCTGTGTCATCGCTGTGAGTGAGTAAATAAAAAATGTATTTAGACCAAGGCATAATTATACAAATTGGGAATGCAATTAAATTTAATTGTTTCAGCGTTCCCACCAGTCTGCTGTGTCTTCTGTGTGTGCTGCATGTGTGTGTTTGAGTGTTGGAGTGTTTCACTGTTTGAGTGTTGGAGTGTTGGAGTGTTCCTTGGCCCCCGTCGCCCCCTTAGTCGATAAAATGTAAAAACGTTTTGAGCACGAACCTTATCTTCCACTGTCGCCCGCCTCGTCCGGCTCGCAGGACTCCAGATCCTGTTCAGTACAAGTGCGCGTAAGTGCCGTAAATAAAACAAGCAGAAATTACAACAGGCGGCAACTATTCCAGGACCCCGCTTCACCCCAGTGTCACCGTGCCCACCCCAGCAAAAGGACCCAGGGAGCGAAACAAAAACATCTTTTAATGATACATTAGGCAGCAGACTGGGCCTATAATGAGACACAAAGTGTAGCGAAACAAATCGCAAGAAATGAGCCACGTGCCAGAAGGACAATGCTCCGATTTGGAGCTTGGGCTTGGGATACACGGTTAGCCATCCGCCCCTAGAATAATAGAAAACCAAGCGAAAGAGGTCCTTGCATGAGCGAAGCCCACAGGACACCGGCCACCAGTTCCAACCCCATTCAAAATGACAATGTGCTCCTATCGCAACAAGAAGTACGGGAATAAACCACAAAAATGGTGTGATCAATCGAAGTGTTTGAGGAAACTGTGCTCTGAAGATGGACGGTCATGTCCAAAGTTTATAAATAATCCAAAAGAAACTGAATGGCCAAAAACACCTCTGGAATGAACAGTGTTGTGTTACTAATTAAATACGTCCAAATTGACCAATGTTGGTTAGTTGGACGGACTCGAGATAAAAATGAAATATTCATGAGCATGTAAATACGAGTAATATTTCGAATGCACTTTAAAGAAAAGGTATATTTTCCATATCCGAAGAAATTAAGATACAATATAGATATACTGCAACAGTTGTTCTAAGAAATACAAGCATTTGCAATATACATTTCATAGTTGCTATGAATGGTATTTATGTTTTGCAGATACTAGCAAGCCAATACAAAATGTAACTAATTCACAAACTTTTTCTCGCAGTGCAGAGCTGAGGAACACATCGGGTGGCTGGCAGGAGTCGGGAGGAGGAAGAGAATGAGCTGAATCGGAGGTTCGTGGCATAATATCTTAATTATTTCTTTACATGTGTTTTAATTTTTAGTAAGCACTTGCTTCCTCTACAGCGCTTGGAATTTCAGTCACGTGCTGCAACTAATCCCCAGCCCCACACGCGCCTGTCATGTCGCCCAGGACCGAAACCAGGACCGAAACCAGGACCAAAAACTAGGACCAGGCGTCTCCAATGGCAACAGATGAGACGGTCTGGGCACAAAGACCAGGTCGAGGACAAGGACGAGAGGCAGGATGTCAGCAGGATGCTCGCCGGCAAAGGTAAATGCCAAAGTAACTAACTGTGTATGCACTCGAGCAGGAGGAGCAGTCGACGCTGGCGAGGATTGGGCGGATTGGGTGGATTGGTCGGATCTGGGGGTTCGAGTGGCAGCTCTGTGAGGACAGCCAGCTCATTTGCAGACTGATTCTGCCTCCGGGACGTTTATGCGGCAACAACGAGCTGCACACTCATTAGCTACAATTGCTATTGGAGTAAACAAGAAATTCATACATTCCAGAAGTAATTTAAAGATGTACTCCATTTTGTGTAGTAAATATCATGGATTTTCTATATTCTGCATTCTATATTCTGCTGATATTCTTAGCTAATTCATATTCAAGACTTGGGGATGCGCATAAACGATGCTCGAGCTGTCGAGACCGACACTTGCGCCGAGTTTTCTCAATTACTCGGGCAAGGCTCAGCCTCCTCAGAGCGTCCTCTGCGTATGTTGATTAAACTTAAAAGGAGAATAGGAAACTGTACGACTGTGTGCTAGTGTGAGTGAGCAAGTGAGTGTGTGTTCTGGTGTCCTAGTGTGTGTGCCCTTGCCAGCGCCCTCTGTTTGTATTAATCCAACATAATTAAGAAATTTAATTAAAGTGCAGCACGCGCTGAATGCGGAATAGCTAGTTTGGCGAAAGCAAAGGCAACTCGGCAACTAGTCCCTGGATCCGGATCCGGATTCGGATTCCAAAATTGGTGGGGAGGAGCAGGTTCTATCACGCGGCACCCATAAATCTGAAGAAACGAATGATCTACCTTCTCGCCTCGAAAAAGTTACCGGACCAAATGCCACTTGACAGATCCCAAGGGAGGCCATAAATAATCTTAATAAGTATTTAAAAACGAAAATAGTTTCGGACCCCACACTACGAGTATTTCCCCTTCAATTAACTAATTTATAATTCGACGTTTCTTTTAAATGCAACATTGCATAGTTTCAAAGATACATTTATTTATGCTTGTTATCGTAAAAGTGAGGGGCATTGTTTTTTTATATGATTCCCATTTTTTAATCCATTTTAAAAGCAAATCATCATTGTGGATTAAAAAATGTAAGTATATCAATTGAAATCATGCACGATGCATTGCAAGGAACGCAAAAAAATTGAACAGTTGAATAAGTTTGGTCTGTGTTTTTACTATCATACCGTTTTTTTCATATTCTTAAAACAAAAAACTTCTTGTATGTTGTTTGATTTTTCTGCATATTCAAAAATGGCAAAAAAATACAAATACTTCTTCCCGGTGCATTTCCACTAGTTGGGTAACTAACTATAACTAAGCTATAACTATCCTATCGTAGAGTGAAAGAATATACTAGACTCCTTGAAAAATACGTAACAGGTAGACGGAATCGTTTCCGATTCTTCCGATATATATTCTTGATTAGGATCAATAGCCAAGTCGTTTTGGCCATGTCCGTCTGTCCGTATGAACGTCGAGAGCTCAGGAACTAAGGCTCAGAAAAGAGACAAAGACGCTGCGCAAGTTTTTTGACCCATGTTGCCACGCCCACTTTAACCGCACAAAACGCCCACATTTTTTAAAAATTGTTGCATATTTTTTCATTGTTTTATTATACGCTTAAATTTCTATAGATTTGCCAAAAAGCTTTTTGCCATGCCCACTCTAACGCCCTAAAGGCGCCAAAACGGACACGCCCACACTTTTGAACAATTTTTAAAATTTTTTCTCATTTTATTCCCCAATATCTATCGATATACCAGAAAAAGTTTGAAATTTCTCATTCACATTCACACTAGCTGAGTAACGGGTATCTGTAAGTCGGGGAACTCGACTATAACATTCTCCCTTGTTCAATCACGATTGGTGAAACTTTTGGTTGGTAGTTCAAGTCTGGCGGTCTATTCGGTGGTCTACTTTTGTAACGGCTTCTGTGCAGAATTTGTTTTTGCTTTCTTCTGAAGATTTGTCTTGATTCTAATATGATTTTGTAAAGAAGAGAATGGTTTTTAGGATCACTTTGTTTGCGATACGAATAGAACGTCTAATCTTAACATCGACTTTGCTAATTTAAAAGGAAACATTTTAGATCCAAATTCATTTTCGATCAAGTTGGCTATGCTTTCAGTTGTCATAATATTTCGTTCCGCCGGAATATTTAGTTCACTTTCGTTTCACTACTTGACTGAGAAACAAGCTCCAAAGCACAACCTAATTCAGAAATGACGGATAATTCGAGCGCGGAAGCAACGCCATTTGGAAACGACGAGTTGACAGAGGATCCTGAGCAGCCGAGTGGATCGAAGGTGGGTTCGTAGTCCTCAGGGGCTTCTTCTTCGAAAACTGAAGTTTCTTTGAATACGATAAATGTGTCTACCCAGAAGATGCCTGCGAAGTTCCAGCCCCTCCTAGAGAAACTAGAGCGCCTGAATAGGGAGATGGCCCGGGAGGAGGAATTGAATGTGCTGTTCAATCGCCTCTTTGCTGCAATCCTAGCAGAAGTACATCATTTATAGAATATGCGACTTCTGTTCACCTATTCCCAACATACCAATGTATTATCAAATGGTGTAATTGTTGACGCATAAATATATCATGAGCATCCCGGATATGGAGCTTTAATTAGCACATTTTCTCTTTTGCATTTTCTTTTCTTTTACTTCCGAATTCGAGGTGGGTATACACTATTACAAAAGTCAATTGAATTGAATTATCAATGCACTATGGTAACATTATGGTCTTACTGTTAACATGTTAACATGTTAATATTTTTTGCCTTACTTTACATCCAAATTGGTTGATTTTGTTATCCTGCCGCTTGTTATTATGGAGAAGAGACTGGTTCAGACCCTTCAAAAGAAGGGTGATCAGGATTACTGTCCAAGCTAGAAATAAAATTTTGACTCTTAACTGATATATGCCATTATGTGCTAGATTATAGCTGTTCCGATATAAAAGGAAACACTTTAAAATTCAAATTATTTTCGATCAAGTTGGCTATGCTTTCGATTGTCAATATTTCGTTCCGCCGGAATATTTAGTTCACTTTCGTTTCACTACTTGACTGAGAAACAAGCTCCAGAGCACAACTTAATTCAGAAATGTCAGAGAATTTGGACGCGGAAGCAGAGGCAACTGGAAGCGACGAGGTCTTGACGACAGGGGATCCCGAGCAGCCAAGTGGATCGGAGGAGGGTTCGCAATCCTCAGATTCCGAGGAAGAAAACGATAGCGAAGCTTTCCAGCGCCTCGAGGAGCAATTAAAGGACATGGAAAGGTGGATTGCCCAGAAGAGGGAAAAGAGAAGGATTTTATTCATTCGCCTCATGAATTTATACCTCGTTGTACTAGAGGCAAGGATATATTTGCAGGACATGTAGTATTTGCGATTTCTGTTAACCTATTCCCAAAATACCAATGTACTATCAAATGGTATAAGTGTTGACGCACAAATATATTATGACCATCCCTGAAATGGAGCGTTAATTAGAACATTTTCTGTTTTGCATTTTATTTTTATACCTGTTACTCTTGGAGTAAAAGCAAAGACACTATTCTAGTGTCTAGTTTATTCTAGTGCTTTGGTATAAGGGTATACTGGATTCGTTGAAAAGTATGTAAGAGGCAGAAGGAAGCATTTGATCAGGATCAATAGACGAGTCGAAATGGCCATGCCCGTAGAAACGTCGAGATCTCATGAACTATAAAAGCTAGAAGGTTGAGATTCAGCATACAGATTCTAGAGACGTGGACGCAGGTTTATCGCCACGCCCACTCTAGCATCCACAAACCGCACAAAACTGCCACGCCCAAAGTTTTGAAAAATGTTAAATTTTTTCTCATATAATTCACCAATTACGGGTATGTGATGGTCGGGGAACTCGACTATAGCATTCTCTCTTGTTTATTTGAAAGTGGGCCATGATAGTTTGCAGTTGCGGGTATTACAAGATTCCCAAACAACATAGCTACCCGATATTGGTGTTAGTATTCCGTTAGCCTTTCCATTGGTCTGTTCTGCTTTCGTTTCGACTGCTGCTGGGTGTTTGCGATGACAGCGCTGGAAAAGCCAAAACCCCAAAAGAAAACGTATGAAAAGCGAGCGAAAACACAGGCAGGCGTATGTATTTCCACACACCCACACGCTCTTGCTTTTCTGGCTTTTCCCCATTTTCGTTGTCATCGCAGTCGCGTCGCAGTCGCCGTGTGCACATCCATTTGTAGTAATCGCTTTAAAATGATGGCAACAGATTTATGGTGGCTTATCTCGGTGAACTTGGAGTGTGCATAGGTGCTGCAGGTGTCGGAGGTGTTGGGGGTGTTGGAGGTGTCGAAGGTGGTAAGCGAAAGCGTTTAGCCAGTCCCAATCCGTAGTCCCCGTTCCCCAGTCGCAGCTTCCATTCCCGATTCTCCACATCCACTGGCGACCCAAACGCTGGATGGCACCTAGGTGACAGTCGCTAGCATCCGGAGGGTCCAGAGTGAACCAAACTCGGGTGGACCTTGGTCATTTAAAGCTATCAATTGAAGTGAGCTTTCAAGATGAGCTCTCCTTGTAAAATAAAAAAAAGCATTCACAACTATAGCAGATTGGCAACTGAGTAAATGAAGTACTTTACACTGCAGTAATTGTGATACACATGCAGCTGGGCTACTAAGGTCCACCCTATTGGACACTCCCTGTTCACACCTGCACACATACTCACACACACGTGGCTGTCCGTGCAGAGGTGGCAATTTAAAGGCTATCGCCAGCAGCCTTGGCGATCTCACGCCCGACTGAGCACCAGTTCAGAGTTCGATTCGGTTCGGTTCGGTTGGGTTCTGGGTTCTGGGTTCTTGGTCCTGGTTTCTGGTTCCTGGTTCGTGGACCCTGGATTCTGGATTCTGGCCGTGCCCATTATTATCACAGCCGACGTCTAAGTCCGGGCTTCAGCCGGGTGATTGACGATGTGGCCAGAAGTTGGGACTAGGATCTGGGGCGGATCTGGAACTGGAAGTGATACTGGAAGCGCAGGTGCGCTGGAGAGGATCCGGCCCGGATGAACACTCCTTCGGTGACTTTCCTGCCTTGGCAGCAGTTGTCCCAACTGCGGTCTGGTCCGTTCCGCATCTCGTCCGGCAGTTAAACATTTATGTCTGCCAAACAAACAAAATGGTCAGTGCGGGGGTTGGTGGATGTGGGTGGTACACAGCCCGGCGGGCTGGGAAAACAATTGTTGGACGGGTGGGGGGAGGGTGAAAGGCCGAAACGAGCATTCGCCTGCAACACTAAAGTCCACACGAGCCGCAGACGCTCCTCCTCCCATTGTCCATTTCCCAAAAGCCTCCGCGTTCCCCAGAAAACCAAGTACACTCGAGAAAAAAACAGAGCAGATAATAGTTTATTAAAAAGGGATAAGTGACTAAAACTTAAGTAATTATAACAGTCGCACATTTTAACATAATAATTTTCGTGGAAAGCTTATGGTTATTATGCTGCATTTCTGTCAAAAGATGCATAGTTTTTTCTTAAGTGTACTGCCGTCGGGAGAAAGAAGAGCGTGGCTTTGGGTCTGAATCCAAAGCTGAGGGAGATGAGAACCTGAACGAGTACGAGAACGACAACGACGACATTTACTGTTTACCTTGATTATTTCATCAAAGTTTGAAAATATTTACATTGGCATTCCGAGCTTGGAACGTGATGTAGATATTTATACATGCCGTAGCCGTTCCGTTGCCACTGCCATTGCCTTTGGTTCGCCTCTGCCTTTGCCTTTGCGTTTGCCACTGTCACTGGTACTGCTCCTGCCACCGTCGTAGTTTCCATCCGATTCCAGCCCAAGTCGGTGACTGGTAACTGTATCTGCAGCCATGGCCATGGAGGTAACCCCAACCAGGCAGGAAACAAGCCAGCCAGCTCCAGATTCCCCCCAGCTTCTTTGCATTGTTTGTCTCTGGTGCTGGCTCTTATTTTTTGGGGGCAAGCGGCTGGCTTGGAGCGGGCAGAATGCCAGAACAATAAGTTTATTTTGATACACAAAATTAATACGTTGTTGGCATCAACTCATGCATCCACTCCTGCCAGCATCCGCATCCACCTTGTCAGTCATTCAGCCAGTCATTCAGTCAGTCATCGAGTCAGTCGTTCAGTTACTCTTTGAGCCAACTTCGACACTTGCCACTTGTAAACGACATTTTATTAGTGAAGTTTATTTAAATTCGTTAAAGATGTGTGTGTCTGGGTATTTGTGCTTGTGCTGCCATTTTCGGATACCTCGAATCTGGGAGCCCCGAACCCGGAGCATCGAACCCCCCATCGCAACGTGGCTGCCGCATTCGTATTCAAAAGATCAACATATTGCGTTACGTGGTGTATTTTAAATTCAAAATTGACTTTCGAGCACTTACAGGCGACACAACACAGCAGCAGGAGCGGTGGAGCAGCAAAGGAGGGGATATTCCAATGGCTGCGGAGCTGGAGAGCTGGAGAGCTGACTCGACGACCTCCTTATCGCAATGCCGAAATCCCCAAGGGTGCCTCTGATTTGCCGGGGGAAAGGTCGTCGGCGGAGGACGAGCCGGAGTAGGGGGAATAGGAGGAGCCGGAGTGGGTGGGCAAACTATGACCCAGTGAGATCACGGATAGGCACTGAGCAGCCGACTCGATTGAATTGTTTCTGTGTAATCGCTTTCAGTAAGTGAATCCAGGTCCCCGCCCAGCTTAAATAACTAGGGGGCATGGCGGAGTGGCTACTTAATTGAAGCTTTAGGACGTAATCACGTCGTTAAGGTGTTTGGCATTTGGCGGGGCAAAAATCTGTTCATTTCGTTCTACAACACTGGAGCTCGGAAAATTATCATTCATACCGCAAGCAAAAAGGGTTATAGAGTACGCACCATACCAAATATTGATAACCTATTATCTATTGATTTATGCTATTAAATGCTATTAAAATTGAACAAGTTTTAGACTCGGAAAATCTGAGAGCATTGCAGAAGCCCTCATTTATCCTTCAGGATCTGGTGACATAGTTGTTGAGAACCAATTGTTAGCCCGGAAAAGTGATAAATATATATTGGTATGAAATATATATATGAATACTTATCAGATTCCGCTACTCTCGTTCCTATATTGGCATCAATATCTTGCCCATTTGGAGGACGAGCACCAATTGCTGCGTGGCTGTGATCCAAATTGCTCGGCCCATTCCTGTCCGGCGAATAAATGCTGGCAAGTGAAAAATCAGGGAAAAAGCATTTGATTCGTGCTCAAAGCGTTTTTCTGACAGCTGCCTCCTCCTCCTCCTCCTCCTCCTCTGCCTCTGCCACTGTCTCAGCCATCATCTCCATTTCCATCTGAATCCCCAACTGCAGGCCCATCTTAACCCTTCTTCGGTGGCGTGGGCGATCTGCGGGGAATAGTTTTGAGACTGGCAAATCTGAAAGTGGAAACTCAAAGCCGTAGCTGGAACTGAACTGAACTGAAGAGAACCGAAGCTGGAGCTGAGTCTGAGCTGAGGAGCCTAGCTGAGCTGAGCTGAGTTGGGTTGGGTTGAGTTGAGTTGAGTTGCGGAGGAAAGAAACTATGAAACTGGGCAAGGAATAAATACATAACTGAATATGACACGTTCGCCGCAAAGTACGGTAGAAGCCAAACAAAAAACAATACGACAAAGTGTCATAAAAGTTGTATACGAAACTTAAGAAGTAGCTGCAACGGCAGCAGCAGCAACAATTACCCACTGTGAAGTGGGCCAAGTGGGCGATGGGCGAAGGACGAAGGACGAGCGAACTGGAGGGCAGTGCTAAGCACTCGGAAAATGACATAGGCAACTGCAATTGTTGCAACTTGTTGTGCAAAAATAATAAGGAAGTGAACTTAAAATGATTACACGATAAAGTTTTACCCTGCAATTTGCCATCGAGGTGGAACAAAGATTTACATCCACAATCTGCAGTTGTTGAACTTTGCATTTAGGGCTGCATGTGTATGGCAATTGATTGCAACGGCTCTTCCCGTACTTCCTGTACATCCTGTTCACTCCTACCAAACTGGTGGCCATGTGCTGCTCCTTTTTCACCCCCTTAAACCCACACCTTCCTCCTCCTCCTTCGTGGTTTTCGACTAGGGACAGCCGACACGCTTTCATTTGTATTCAATATGATTTTGGCAGGCCATAAAAAAACGTTTAACAATGATGGCAGAGGGAATGGAATTGGGCTGGAGATTGGGGTAGGGATTGGGATTGGGATTGGGTTCTCGGGCTCGGGTTCGGGCTCGTGAACACAGCCATGAATTGTGCGGCCAAAGTGAGTCAAGTGCGGGTGCTGAGATTTTCATTTCATATATTGCCCACAGCAGCTGCTGGGTCATAATCATCATCATAACGGATACAATGGCAGAGCCCTGGATTTTTCAGATGCTTTAGATACATCTGGGCATGGTCAGAGTTTATGGCGGGCGAATGGCAACTATTTAGCGCCTATTTCAGTAAATTTCAACCTACCCCCTATCCGAAAGTGTATGCTATTTATGCATGTGTTACGCTTCAATACACATGGTGCGAAATTCACATTTATTGGGAAATATTTTATAAACAAAATGGACACATTCATATACCTGTGAAACGAGGATAAGCATAATTTAAGCCTTTGATTTTAATTAAATGTGAAAAGGTAATTATTGAAATGCACAAATATATATATATTTTAACGTACTACAACTTTAAGATAGATCTGGGAGTTTGATTAGTGCGATTATTTATTTGGTTGAACACGTTCAGAACTGGTTTATTTACTTGATATGTTAAGCCAAACATAATTAACTTAAAAATATGTTATCGTTATGACAGCTTCATTAATTCATTCATGGATTTTGCCTAACTGGGAAAGACAAATGAAAATGGTAAATTTTGTGAGCTGCTCTTTTAAGGAAAATAAGGAATAGTAAGATACTTTGATCTATAAAAATGAATAAGTTCATTTCCATATGTAGGACTGGTTTCCTTAACCATTCTAACCATTCTAACTTTTAGATTTAATTGTTATCATACATGAATAAGTAAAGTACTCGATTTATTCATTCTTAGCGAAGCTTCATTTCTGAGCGAATGATGGGTCTTGAGTTTTTCCCCGAAGATGTATTGTTAAGTCATGTTTTTCCGGTGCGATTGTACAAACACAAATGAAGCTGGGGGCTCTTTGGCGAAAGTGCTGGGGAGTAGCCTCGTGTTTGTGCATCATTTGATTAACGTAATCGAATGACACGCCACATGTCAGTCATCCAGAGAGGCAGTCACCCGGAGTCGGCCGACTCATCCTGATGCTGCTCCTCCAACTCCTCCTCCTCCTTATAACCATATCCCCATCCTGCGGCCGAGTTAAACGAAGTAAGTCGGTAAAAAGTCACCAGGGCGTACATGTGAAAGTCACTTGGGCTCTCGCATGTCTCTGTTTGATAAACAATTGACACTTATACGGCAGGGCGGATCTGGGGGAGGCGCACACAACACATGTAGCAAAATCAATTTTCACCTTTTCACTTGATCAATTTCTTAACGGCAATGAAAAGTTTTCTGCGAAGTAAGCTGAGCGCACGGCTGCGGAATGTCAAGCAGGCCAGAATGCCAGGACTTCAGGACCGCCAGGACTCCGGCTGGATAAGTGTGAGCCAAGCCTCCACGCGGAGGAGGAGAAGGCACAGATAGCATCATTTGCATTTCCACGCTCTCCCCACCCACCCACACGCACGTTAACAGTTAGTTGGGCTGCGGAAGTGAGTTCCGGAAGGAGTGAGTACGGATATGGGTATGGCACAGTGGTCCACGTTGGCTGAAATCGGTGATTTGCGGCACAGATTTGCGATAGCTCTGGTCACATGTGCATATATGTACCTATGATTTTTATAGTTTTTTGATTCAATATAAACACCTTATCATTATACTAACAAGCGTTCAAGACTCATTCTATTTATAGTTAAGTACCCCTTAGTTGCTTAAGTTAAAAATAGCGCATGGTAGTTGTATTTATATGAAAGTGATACGAGCTGGAATTTACCTTAGTGCTGAATCTAAAATTATTTAAACATAAATAGGTTGGAATATTTCGTCAGCTCTGCTATCTGCTATCAGTTTTTATGTTGATGACCAGCATAGTAGTCAACTTACAGGCTGTCCTAAAATCTGAAAATTAAATTAAGTAAACGGTGAAAAAATGCTATAGTTTTTCCAAATTATTCTTATGTCTTTAGCCACTGTGCATTGCAGCTTTCTCACTTTTCGTTTCGTTGCGTCCCATTAAAAATTATGTTGAAAAGAAAAGCAGCAGAGACGGAGGTGAAGCAGCAGAAATAACACACGGACATGGTCACGGATGCGGCTGATTCGGATACGTTGTGAAGGAGATGGAGCCCCGTTCTCGGCCGGAAGCAGCAAATTTTCATTGTATTATACCCGTTAGTCGCTGAGAAGAAAGGGTATAATGGGTAACCGTGTTCCTTACACTGAGTCGGACACATATTTTTGACCAGCATTGCAGAGCTAGTCATACTGTAAGCCACATCCACCATTTCTATGACTACGTTTCAAAAACAATGGCAACAAGGCTTTATATGTTAAGTTAACATATTAGCGGGTATCTACGGTCGAGCCACTCCATTTCACGTCTCATTCGTGTTTATTTTACAAAGTGCCTCGACAGCGACTACGATGGGCGGTTGGCGCTTAAAGGGGCAGGAAACGGCACCGACGTGTCACGGTCCTGACAAGAGTCGTGTCACGGCAACAGGGCGGATGAAGTTTGCTTCATTGGCTCAGCATAATTGTTTCCTTTTGGGCTCCGACTGTTCCCCCCTGCCAGACGCTCTCGGAAATTTACATGCCGGCTCATGCGAGTGGAAGTGAGTGGACGATGGACGATGGACGATGGACAATGGAGAGTGGATACTGCACAATAGAGGAGTAAGGCCTGATTCTGGAATGAATCTGTGTCTAGACCTGGAGCCGGACCTGATTCGTTGCGCTGCGTGACATGTCCTGACTGGCGTTGACAGGCGATAATGATGCTGGCCGAAGATCGCCGGGCCTCGACCACTTCTCCGGCCCCATCAAGGGTCGGGGTCACCCACTAATTGATTGACCTGCCCAATTTTATGGCCTGTCAATGTCGCTGATTGACTGACCGACTGACTGCCTGATTGACAGATGCACGAGGCGTGACTGCCGCACATCCACATCAACGTCCAACGTCCCATCGACATGCAACGCCCTCAGCTCGTCTGTCCCCCGGCACTTGTGCGCTGTTACTTTTAGTGCGACTCGTTGGCGACGGCGATGACCTCGAGATTGGTTGTGCAGCTCTTAAACGGCCTCGCCCGCAGCAGCCGCCGCAGAAGTCGCATTTAATTGACCAATAAAACGGAGCGGATGACCGAAATGAAGCCCCCAAACGCTCAAACAACAGGGGCAACAAGCGCGAAAGCCGTTTAATGACTATGTTTCGGCGAAATGAAAAACTGGCGCCCAACGTGGGGCCACGGAGAAAGGGCTAAAAGGGGCCGGTTTTTCGCCTATCCCGCTGTTAACTTAACATCTCCACTTTCCTTTTCTTATTAGCAATTGATGTGCATACAAAATACAAATTAATTTTGTCATTCGCAGACACATCTATATATCTCAGTGAGCTGGTGTTTGGTTTACGTTTCCTTTGGCCTCTTTGTGTCCTGGTAATCGAAAGAGGAGCGAAAAATTGCCACGCAGACATAATGGCAACGTTTGAGGGGCCAAGTGGGGAATTTGAATGGATTCCTATGTCAAATGTCACACAGACCTACTCGATTGTATGACTCATTCACACACACTCAATGGTATGGAACCGGCACATGGATCTGGATCTCCCATGCATACGATAGGTACTCAGCCAGTTGGTTGGGGCGTCATCCAGCCATCCCGTCAGTTCGTCAGCCAGCCAACCAGTGAGTTCGTCTGTCAATGGGACAGACATTTTGCTAACGTGAATTCGTGAACGAATGAGGAAAGGGTGGGAGCGATATTCTCAACGATGTTCCCCATTACAAATTCAATTACATGCTTAGCTACACTTTAGAGAAATTGAATTTTTATGTGCATTTATATTTAGTATATTTTTACATCTCCCACTCCATGTGCCAGGTACTGAGCAACTGAGGTACCGAAGCACTGAAGCTGGAGAAGAAGCGAAGGCACGAGTTCAAGGCTCTGCGGTTAGCTAAGGGATTCCATCAGCCATTTTCATAGTCGCATCGAGTCGACATCTTAATCTCCGCGCTGCGCATAAGTGGAATTGGAACTGGCCCCATGGCTATGGCCGCCTCTCCACATCCTCACTCCAGTCGCAGTCGCAGCCATCGAGACGGTTGAAAAGTAGATCGCTACGGCTTGTCTAACTGAGGCGACACCTTAATTATGGCATTTGGCCAGACAACTCGGAAGGGGGAGTCCCGCCTGCCTCTCGCCTTTGGCCCAATTGCATCCTTGCATCGCTGAATCCTTGCAGCCATGTAGCCATTCGGTAAGGAGACCCAGAAAGGATGCGTGACAGACAAGAGAAAAGGCATTGTCTCCTGACGAACTAAATTAGATTTCGGTTTGGCGAATGCCAGGGCCAAGAATTGGACCAGCACAAAACCACGCGTCGCTATATACACTCGGAGAAATATTGCCGTATATACTGGCCAACATTTCCAAAGCCAATATATGAACATGTTAAACATTTTATTTTACCTTTACAAACTCATGGCAATCTTAATTAATTGATTGATTCAGCTTAAATTAAGGACACTAATCACTCATGGTTTCAGTATGTTCGTATTCATGTGTCAAGATTATCACTTAAAAATAACTAAATAAGCGTGCCCCTCTCCACAACCGGTGACATTTGTAGAATGCCTATATAAGATTTGTGGACATATATAACGTGGCAGTTGGTCAACGGAGTTTGAAGTGTAGAGGGATACCCTGGCGCTGCCATTAATGCCGCCGGCTCCCTCAACTCCGAGCACGATCCGCACATGTTCATCGCACGCACAGAGCCTGTGGCTCCCGACTCCCCATCCTCATCCCTATGACCATCCCCTACCTCATCCCTGTCCCATCCCCACATGGATGTCAGCGAACTGAATGCGCTGCAGAGAACGGCGAAGGAGAACGAAGCGAAGTGCATTGTGGACTTGTAGCCTCGGTCTCTGGGGCCTCGGTGGCTCCTCTTCCCGGCAGTCCCAATCTCCACAAGCGGGCTTCCCAAAGTGGTTTAAGGCTGCTTCTTTCGGTGCTTGTGTGGCCCCTGGGTCGGCCTTTAATTTTAAGACCAAAATAGCGAAATAACATGAAAGGCCACCCCGCGAACGGAGTGGAATGGAAACAATGCTCGAAATTATTATGCCCCAGCGCGACACCTCGGCCTCCTGCCGCACGAGATGCAGCTCCTCTTTAACTGCAGTGGGGGAGAGTCCTCGAACTTTCGGCCCCAGTCAGACAATGATTCCTAATTCCAAATGATGGTCACGGGCAGGAAAGAAGAGACGGTTGGCTGTCTCGCATCGCTCCAGACCAAGTTCCCTGGGCTAATTGAACCCACTGAGTCACCGCAACTCGGTGAGGGTATGCAGTCTTTGACTTGGTCGTGGAGTTTCGGTTTCGGTTTTCGGTGCTCCACTCTGGCCTTCTTTCTTTTTGGCTGCTTGTCTTCTTTGCTGGCTGGCTGGCATTCCATTTCAATTTGTTGCAGTTACTTTAAACAATTACCAAGGCACACGAACAGCTGCAACGAAGCTGGGGAAAGAATAAAGCAATGGCTGAGAATGGGTGACCCGAGTGGTGACCCAAACAGGTCGAGTTTTCTTTTTTTTTTTGTTCTTTTGAAACTGCCCCAACACAATTTAATGATGAACAGGACCAGAGCTGTTTGTGTGTGTGTGTAAATCGGTAAATTTTATGCGACAAATGAGGAAAAAATGAAATTTGTGCTTTCCGAAAATGATGGGGAAAGATGCGCTCTGTGGTCGGAACTCGGGCTTGATGATTTGATGAGGCGCCTTTCCACACATCCACATCCAGATATCCCATAACCAATCCCGACCCCCTTTCGACTCCTTTTCTACGTAAATGTGGAATACAAATTGCACTCATTTTAGTTTCTCACGTTTGTTGCATGTTGTACATGACTGCAACGCGCACGCACACAAATTGACACACACTCACAGACACACGTGCCACATTCACATCCACATGCCCCGAAAGGAGGTAGGCCTCGACCTCTGCTTAGTTTCGGAGCACCCCGCACCCCGCTCCCATCTTCCATCCATTCCATCCATCGATGGGCCCATCGTCATCTCCCATCCATTCTCGATTCCAGGACTCCCAGTCGCCCCTGCCCACAGCCTCGCCTGCTGCTCTGTTTTCCTGTCGCTTCATCGGCATGCGACAAACGGAAATGTTGCTTTTATGCTTTAAATATGGCAACTTTGTGGTGTCGACAGACACACGCTCACACTCACACGGTGGCTTATAGATACTCTGACGCACACTGGGAAGCACTGGAATAAAGGCACTCGTCTTAAGGGCACAGGATAATCAGTCTCTAAAATCCTCATTATATTTCTTATTGATTGTATTGCTTATTTTTATGGTTGCTCAAGATTACCTAGTACAAACTTTAACACCTGTGCTTACTCTAAACATATGCGTTTTTTTCGAGTGCATTGACAGTCGTGTCGATTGCACGTCTTGCCTGGTGGCCCCTTATCCACAGGCTTGCTGGGTTTGCTGCCTATGCAGCAGCATCATCCTCGTCTTCGGCACCATCCCCTTCGACCTGCAGCCTTCTATTTTCGTCCTGCGCTCCTCTTTGTGTGCGACTATATCGCAACGGGTGTGAGCGAGTGTTTGAGCGATCGACCATGAAGCCTTCATTATTGCATTTCATGATTTTGCGGTTCTTTATGCTCGTTCCTTTACACTAGGCGGCGACACAAACAGGGAAGCTTCTGCGGGAAAGCCGGTGGGGCTGTGGGCGTGGCTGGGGCAGGACACTGGACGAGAAGCGTCTGCCATGTGCCATTTGCCATGTGTTTGGCCTGGCCGGGACTGGTGTCGACACTTTCACAACATCCACACTTCCACATCTCCATCGACAGCAACAAAGACATAGCAGTCAGGGCCAGGATATGGCTTTGCCCCGCGTCCTGCATTCATTTCCATCTCGAGAATCGACTGAGCGGACTCGTGTCCGTGTCCCTCATTCAAATTTTCAATATTTTCCATGTGTGCTGCCGGTCGTTATCACGCATTTCCTGCCATTTGCATCCACATCCACATCTACATCGGCATCTACATATCCATTGCCATTGGCATTGGATTGGTAACGGGAATTGCAGCCGCAAGACACTGGCTACGTGGCCAGCAACCGACTTGACCAATTTGCCGCCCCTGCGGTTCCGGGTTGAGCGCATTAGGCCGCACACTGGGCCGCCGCTGGTCCTGGCTCCTCGCCGGGAATTTCCACTCCGCATAAATGCAAAACCGATCTTGAGGGCACCTCAAACCGAATCGAAGTACAATGGCATGGCAGCTGGGGCAGCATATGGGGCATATACATGCCACGTATGACACGGGCTGAAGGTTAGGGGGTCAGCAGTTCAATCAGGGGCACAACGCAGGATACTTACCACACATGTGGACTCATTTTCATATGTGTGCGAGATACCAGTTTGAAAGATTAAAATATGATTAGAGTTGGGTTGAGGGTTAATGGCCTTCTTCTAGCATTCCATTTAGGCAAAAACTAACTTAAAATTAATTAATTAGCTATCAAATTAGAATCAATTCTCCGGCATGAGACTGCGTATCTACCCATCTCCTTCTACACAGCATAGCTTGCAAATTCCAAAGCTATCAATCAAATTTGATTTTCAAGCTAACAAATTCATTCTCAGACATAGAATTACTCCTATATAATGGTTCTACTAGTACAAAATGTATCTTTTTTTGAGCTTGAATTTCTGAAAGCATCATATATGATATCAATCCATTAAATTGTCTAACTTATAAAGTATGACACAACTGCAGAACTTTAGTTCAAGGCAAGTAAGAATTTTTATAGCCACTCAATGAACCTTAAATTGAAATAAATTCAAGAAACTCTCCAGCCAATAATGTCATAGGTGATCTCGATAGCATTACTGCGATCATCGCGCACACCTTCGCAATACCTTCGCCATTGTGGCCCATCCAATCGGCCCTGCCGATGATCAGTGACAACTGGCTTCCTATCTGACTGACCCGGCCATAATCCTAGTGGCCATATCCGCTGGGGAGCAACAGCATCGCATTCGGCTGTTAATGCCACTGATTGCTAATAAATTGAAAACCATTTCAGCACAGACACGACCCGAAGGCAATAGGTGGCAGAGGATTTGCACTCGACGCCGGACACACCGGCCATCCTCGCATGGGGATCAGATGGAGCAGAGGCAGCAGCAGGAGCAGGTGGACGGGAATTCGAATCGAATCGCAATCGGAGTCGAAGCCCCGTCAATGAATATGCAAAAACAAGGCAAACAGTGAATAAAATCAAAATAAAAACCCATTTATCAACACGCATGGCGTGGTCCAGGACGAGGACGCAGTCTATCTGTCGCCGGCGTTGGAGGTGGACAAATGTGAGGCGCCTGCTGGTGAAGCCGTTGGCCACGTGTTGGCCAAAAGGGAAAAGGTCACAAAAGCAGGTTAAGCTGCTTTTTAAATAAAGCGCACAGCACGTTAATGCCCGCTGGCAGGACGAAAGAGAATCCCGCCAGGACGCGGGGTCTCAGCCATAATCCTGCGCCACTTACAGCCGGGCCACGTGCGAACCACTCCGCTGGCGACCAACGACTGCGGACCACTGCTCCTGCCGGTTCCAGCCGAACGCCACCGACGTCGAACGATGGCCTGAGCCGAGCGGCCACGAGCGGACCACGAAGTCACTTCGGATTCGGCCTCGGCTGGCGCCGAGCTACCCGATTGGTGACGCCTTCGGCTTCGGCTGGCAATGCGGACAGTGGCCGTAATCCGTTCGCTGGATTTTTTGAATTAGTTGCGTGTGGTAGCTTGTTGACATCAGTACCGGGTACCGGATGCGGATGCGGATACGTGCGTGGCCCGCAAATCTCTCGCCAAATCTCGACAAGTCCTGACTTGACGCGCGACCCGCAGTTCATAGTTTAGAGTTCAGCTGTTCAGCGGCTGGTGTGTGACATCCCCAACTGACTTTTTTTTGTCATCACTCTGTTCTGTCCAGCTGTGTTCTGTTTTTTTTTTATATTGGTCCGGAATCACGTGTGTGTTGTTTTGAGTGCGAGGTGAGTGATTTCGCTGGCTTTTGTTTGGCTGGGGCCTCCGCAACAGTTGCCATCGCTTTAAACTACTCCTCGAACTGAGCAGCAAGCCGAACCATCCAAGCCTCCAATCCAAACCAAAGCAAACCCAACCGAACCCAAACAAAAACCAAACTAAGCCCGGCTGATAACTGGCTAAAACCTGACCTGCGGTCCTCGGATTGCCTGCTGTTGGTGGGCGGTGGATGGTCGATGCTGGAAGTTGGATGGTCAACGGTTGTCCGTTCAGCTAGTTTTGTGGTCGCTTTGACGTGGTCGCGGGCAATTTGAAAGCCAACACCGAAACGCCGATTACGATAAGTGCAGTCGAATTGAAAGGAGGCGGAGTGGAAATGGGATGGGAATGGGAATGCGAATGGAAATAGGAATCATCATCATCATCAGGAGCAGCAGCAGCAGCAGGAGCAAGCGGGAGCAGACTGCAAGCTGCAAAGTGCATTCGCTTTCCGCCTGATGTTGTATTTCATTTTGCCATTCGCATTCGCATTTCGCTTTCTCATCCTTTGTCGTCCTTTTTAGTTTTAGTTGCCAGCAATTGCCGCTGCCAGTTTGCAATTAAAGACCAGCCGCATGCAAATGGCAAATGTGAGGGGCTGAGGCGCTGAGGGACCAGCTGAAGGACTAACCGAGGGATAACCGAGGGATAACCGAGGCATAACCAGAGGCAAAATATTAAATACTGAATGCCAGCTGCCAAGGGAAAGGCAGTTGCAGTTCAGCCCGCCTGTTGCCGTCGCCTGTCAGCATTTTGCTAGAGTCACAATCCCAGTCGCAGTCACAGTTGCCATCACCATCGCCATCAGTTCCACCAGCACCAGCACCAGCCCAGTCTCCCTCAGGTGTCCTGAGCGACCATCCAGCCACTTTGAGCGTGAACAGGTGAGTGACAACGTGAAAAGGGATCCTAAAGGGATGCTAGCCGGATCGCAGGGTGGTGCCATGTGGGAGGAACATTTTCCCGAAAACAAACTGAGGCAAGAATTAAATAGGAATATAAGCGATCCAATGGGATTTCCAAGCGATATCAAGCAGATACTTAGCATATATAACTTATAAAACTGAGTTTCTTGGTACCTACAACTACTGCTGCTATAAATAACGTTTATAAACACTATTAACAGGTTTTTTTTTTTAAATGAAGCTCGATTTTTTCAAAAATACTTTTAACTTGTTTTACCTTTTACCTTTCCTTTAGCTAGTAGCCTAATTGTGTCAAAACTGAAAGTAATTATAATGCTCTGCTCAATTAGCTGTTTGCTCGGCAGCAGACATTTTATGCATGAATATTTAATTAGAGAAAAATGGCAGCCATCTGCTATAACAATTTTCAAAGCCAATAGCTCATTAAAACTCAATCTCTTCAAAGATTGTGCTACTTTAAGCTGTCATTAGTGTTGTAAAAATAACTTAGGTACATTTAAATGTGACCAAGTGATGATTTCTCAACGAAAATAACTAAGGCCGTGGTATCGATCAATTTACTGTATTTTAAACAATTTGACAAATTTATAAAGTTTGTAGTTTTGGGATCAGCAGCGCGTTCCACTCAGTTTCTGTTGCGACTAATTGCGTCCTGAATACTCCTATCCATGGATGCCAGGATTGTCTGTTCCCTGAGGGAGTCACACTTTTGCCGCTTCGGGACTTTTGCACACCTAATGCATAAAACAATGCATGTTAATTTGCGTAAATACATAAATCTTGATATCTGGCTAAAAAAGAAGTACGATAATTAATCGTCGAGGTACTCGGATAGCACCTTTCTAATTTCTCCTAGGCCTTATCCTGAAAATTAAGTTTGCTGGTACGGATTTATCTCATATGTTGCCCTCCATAAATAGTAGATACATGTTCATAGAATGTATCTGTAAAAACCAAAAAAACCTCCTGCAGATGCCGATTCAACCCACCCCAGCCCTACTCAAAAAGCTCCGTTTAAAAGAATCCTTCTTCCTTCTTTGATTCGGACTTCTCCTCGCTCTGTTGATCCTTATCCTTTTCCAGCAGGAAGATTGTCTCGCCGATGATCGCATTACTGCCTACCACTTCCACCTCATTGGGATTATCTTCGTCCTCGTCGCTCAGCATGAGCCGGTATGTGGGCAGCCCAAACTCTTGGGTTTCTCCAAGCATATCGTAGTCCCTGGCCTCGTCGCTGTCCTCGCCGTCGGTCTCCACCTCTGAGTCACTGTCGCCCTCACAGCAGAGGATCTCGTGGGCAAGCAGCGAAATGGTCTCTTCGCAGACATTCTCCTGCTCCTTCTCCAACTCACTGTCTGATTCCCCATACAGCAGGCTGTACATGCTCGCCTGCAGACTGGTGTCGGATGCGGCCAATGTGGAGCTCTCGCCTGGATCGGATGTGCGGTTCGGTATTAGTGGAACTACATTTTTCTAGATTGCTAATCACCTTCGCTATCAGTATCGACGTCGCTGGTTAGCTCACTCTCGCTAGTGGAAATATCCGATACGTGCGCGTCCATGTCGATCTGGTCTCTGGAATTGGCAGGGTCGCTGGCCATGTTTGATTGTGTCCAATCCCGACTCCTATATCTGTGCGTCCATGTGCTGTATCTCTTCGCTTCTGACTCTCTGACTGTCGGACTGTCTCCTGGTGTGATGTGATTCTGAACTTGTTTCCATGCGTGCTGGAAATGTTTTGCCCGGCAAATGCTACTGGGATTAGTTTTGGGTTTCGGGGCTTGGGCTATAGATTCGAGATGGGTGCAGGAAGCGACACTGCCAGCACGTAATGTCCTGGGCGCTTCCTCCCAGGACGGCGAATTAAATTTTATGCCAACTGCAATGCCCTTAAAGGCGAAGGCAGCGGTCTTCGAAACGGAAAAGGCCACGGAGACAGGGCCAAGATGGAGCCGTAGTTGGAGACCGGGCTAACTGCGGCATCGTCACAGGCCGCAGGCCGCGCTCCACATGCACACTGGTTGCCGAAAGGACACAGGACTCCCATAGCCACACACACACACACTCGTACGGGGACGCGTACATGAACTGGCTACCGCAGCAAAGTTACATTTGAAATTTTATTTCCATGGCCGGGGCTCAAATGCAACAAATAAAAACGAGCCACGGAGTTGCCTCTGACCCGGTTCTGTACTGTACTCCACTTCGCTCCGGAGTCGCTATCATTGTATCACTCTGATCTGGGCCAGGCGACACGCCTCCTCCGCCTCCTCGGGGATCCACACCTCCGTTGCAAGGACATCCGGTGTGGAACTCGACCAAGCAAGCCACTTGATAGGGCAGTCGCAAATTGCCAGACAACGAGCGGCCTTAATGCAATTTATAAATTGATATAAATTATTATGAGAGCAATTACCATATCGATGGTGCGGGAACATATATAATTTAATTTTTTGCTCTTTAAGCGCAACTAATTAATTTCTGTTCATCTACTTCGTTTATTTATGCGAATAAAAAAGAAAACATGCACTAGAATTGAAGTAGTTGTATATTGAGCCATCTACCCTATAAATACTCTTTATTTATTTGCACCTGAAGCCCAATTTCTTATTTTTAATTATAGTCCTTAATTTTCATATTCAAGAATATTTCCTGCCTACCTATTAAACCAATATACCCCAAAGGCAAAGTACCGGCTCCGAACTTTCACCCGTTTCCACTTCGCCTTTGCCACTCCACTACTCGCATTCCCTTGACCCAGGAGCAGGCCAAGCCAGTGCCAGGACGAGTAGGACCAGCAGTTCCAGGACCAGGACCACTTTGGCGAACCACAATTTAATTTCTGTTTTGGTTTCGGTGCAGTTTTTTGCAGCAGCTCAGTAGTTCAGCTGTTTCGCTTTCTTCTGTCCACTGCCTTCTGTCTGTTCCGAGGCCTTCCGGTCGTCAGAGGCAGTCGTTTTGCGGTGCGTCTTTGGTTTCGCATTGTGTCGCCTAAAATTCCCAGGCCCTACACTGAACCCCAGTTGCAGCTCCTCCCATGGCCCCATCCAGCTTAAAGCCGGAATCCGCTGCGTGGCTCCCAAAGTGAAATTGTGGGGGAATGGAGCGCACTGCGTTAACGAACATAATAACCCTTTTCTCTCTAATTACACACCAAATTTACTACAAACGAGCAATAAAAATCATCCAAGCAAAATCTCTGCTCCGGCCACAGAAGAACCCACACATCCGCCCATCCGCCCGTCCGCCCATCCACCCAAGCAACCATCAACCCATCCGTGGAACCCCTTTCACTTGCCGTTTTCGCGGCGCTTAAATGCAAATGCTTTTTTCCCATGCGCAGCACAAAAAACATTAACAACAATGACAATAAATGAAAGACATTAATGCTAAGCGATCCGCATCTTGTGCCCGACCCACAACGACCCACTCGTGCCCACCATTCCGCGCCCAGAAATCCGGAAATCCAGGAATGGAGAATGGGAATGGAAACGTGGAACGGGAACGGGAACGGCAACGGGAGCTCGACGTTGATGACGATTGGCGACAGTGACATGCTTCCCGGCGAGAGAAGACGGCGAGGGTTCTCGACAGTCAATGAAATAAAATTAAATAATTATGAACAGTGCTAAGGAGGAGAGAGAGTGTGTGGGTCCTTCGAGCCGGATTTAACTTTTATCATGTCATAATTTTTGGTACAAATTCCATGTCCTGTCGAAAGTTAAAAGGGGTATTGCTCACACTCTCCGCACGTGTGCATTAAATTCTCAGTTGCCTTTATCTGAATCAGAGTCTCCGTATCTGTATCTGTATCTGTATCCGTACCCGTATATGCATCTGTAGCCCGGTAACTTCCACTTAAACCTCGCTCAATCACTCATTCATACGGCAGTGGCGCAAATTTTACGCGACGTAATCGTAATATGATTATCGTGCCACATAATCCCCCTCATCCTCATCCTCATCCTCTTCCTGTCCTGCTTTATGTCTCTCCCTCTCTCTCTCTTTGAGTATGTGTGTGTGTGTGGGTATGCGTTAAATAACTTCCTTCCGGTGGCGACAACATCCAAGCGACTCCGTGTCGGGGCATACTCGTGTATCCGCTTCCGCTGAATGATGCCGCAGAAATGCTCCAAATCTCATATCATCATTTACGCAGTAATTTTTAGAAGCCAGCGGGATGATGAGCTCTTGTCCGACCCCCTGAAATTATCCAATTCAACCACAGGACACTTTGGCAGCTGCATCACCCGTCACCCATTCCCCATCCCCAGTATCCAGGGTATTCACTACCCCATTGCCATAATAAACAAAGCTTCAGCTCGCAACTCATGCAAGTCAACTTCCACCGACGACTGCGAACTGTGACTTTGGCTGCGTGCTGAGGGCACGTCCATCCGGATGAGAAAGGGAGTTGCCGGGTCCTCTGGCCGGGACTGGGGCTTTTTCTGCTCTCCGAGTGTCCTTATTTTAATCTCGACACAAGTTAACAGCATTGTTGGCAGCCGCGTGCCATCCGTGAGCTTTGCTCCGTCGTCCTGCCGCTCTATGGCTCTAACTCAACATAATGCGCACAGCTCGGTATTCATCCCAACCACATCGCCTCGCAACGCTGCTCCTTTCCACCGACACCGCCAGCGCCCGCCAGCACCGCCATCTCCCTCGGAAAAGTACTGGCCCTAGTTTCGGTTTCAGCTACCGGATTCCCCCGCCCGTCGTCCTGGTCGTCCTTCGCATCCACATCCTTGTCATTAGCAGTTAGCATTCAGACGATGTCGTCGTCTAGTCTACTTCGTTGGCTGTCGCCTGCCGTTCATAATGTTATGATGGCTAAAAGCTAATTGCGTTTGTCTGTGTTAGTTGGTGACATTTGGCCTCCTCTCATCGTCCTTGCTCCCGCCACTCCGCCCACCCGCCCACTTCTCCCACCCGGCTCACTTGTGTAACCTCTCGTCTCCGGCGTCGACGTGGCGGCATTAAGTGTCACTGGAGTGCGTGATCCTTGTAAGTCGTCTAGTTACACATGTTTTTATAACCTGTTTTCCAGGAGTACCCTGTTGTCCCGCCGGGTGGATTAGTTGGGCGCTGGGCAAGCAGCTTGACTTAGGGTGTGATTGCCAAGTGGCTTCTTATCATTAAAAAACGAACGGATAGATGCATTGTAGAAATCTTTTCATTTATAATCATAGAATATAAATCATGTAAATGCTCTCTACTTAAACACCTTCTTACTGGATATAAGTCTGTCGAACTCGGCTCGTCCTTGCCACTAACTGTGAAAGTTCCCTTTGTTTTCGCCATCGTCATCGCCTTTGTCATTCAAGTCCGTCTACGGGGCTTTCCAGAAAGTCCTTGCCAGTATCGTCGGCGTGTCCTTGGGGGCCTGTTCAACTTATTGTGGTGTCATTCAGCTGTGAGTCAGTCGGCTCGAGTGGAATTGAATGGAATCGAATTAAATCGCTTAATCAGCTGTATGCAATGACCGAGCAAAGCCCCTATGACTTCACCTGTCAAGATGCTGGCGAGGATGCGACAGCAGGACTCGTCCGCTTATGACTGACAAATCACCAAGTGGGTCCACTCGGTCCACGGAGTTCACTAGGTCCGCCCACCAAGCTGACAATAAGAAGTGTCATCATTAACGAACATCGGGCCCGCAAACATTTATCAATGGCAAACAGACAGTCGGGGCGGGCAAACAAACAAACAAACAGACAGACAGACAGACGAACCAACGAACCAACGAGCCAACCGGCAGGCGGGCGGGCAAACAAATGATGAGGCCGAAACGAAGGCGTCAGGAAGTTTGGCAAATTAAATCGGTGCTTAAAATATCCCTGGCCGGAGTGGCTGATGTTGAGCGGATTGGGGAGGAGTGGAGTGGAGCGGAGTGAAGTGGGCGTGGGGTGGTGCGGTGTGGATAACCGCAGTTGGGACTGAATCCTCTTGGGGATGCCTCAACAGTTTTGTTTCCCATCATCCGGCGAAATCAAGCAAATCGTATTAAATAACAGTTAATTACAAATACACACGAGCCGGCCAAGGACCCAGATTGGCGCGCCAGGACGAGACCCAGGCTGTGACCTGGGTCTAGCCGCCCACCCCGCTCACTGGTGGCCCACTAGCCACCCACACTCAGCACCACATTTCCCCCGCTCCTCCCTTTTCGAGCAAAGTGTTTTCCTAGGGAGCTTGGTTTGGGGTCAAAGCCAAATGGTTGATGCTGAATTAATTAATGATTCACTTGAATGATTGATTATTTGACTAAATGATTGAATTATGCGATCGACCCACCCCGACATGGCTTCGACCGCAGCGAAAGAAGCAGGAATGTGCCGTAACCTTTGACCTTTGCCCAATTAATTTGCCAGCAACACCAATAAACACGCCCACACATCCCTCTTCACTCACTCATGTGCCATGGGCATTCGATTCACACGTCCAAAAGGCGAAAGCCAAAAACCAGAAAAATGCCAACAAGTCGATGGTTTTTTTTCTTTTTGGAATTATTTGGATTTTTTCGGGGGCATTCAGACAAATTGATCAAAGTCGTTGATTGTTGAATTGAAGGGGGATGAAGCGGACCAGGAGTTCGGTGTGTTTCAGCAATTATGCAAGCCTTATACAACTTTATTTTCAAATCTATGGCATGGTCGTCTTGGGAAGATTCTACTTAGATAACAGACTATCCGAACTTATTTTTATTCTAACTTATTTACTTAAGACTTAGCTCAGCTTTACTTTATTGCGATTATTTGATCTTAACTACTTGACAATACCTAATCAAAAGTAAGCTATATTCTTCGTATAAAGTATTGGTTCCTTCTTGTATTGGTTGCTTCATTTTCAATATGCCACTAGCCTTTAAAACCACCACGAACATATTCAACATGTGAGGACTTTCGGTGATCCGGCAACCAGGTGGAAAAGATGGAAGACTGAGCCCTCCTCAGGCAGGTTTTGTCTGCCATGGTGGGAGGTCACGCACTTGGCTTTCATGAGAATATGGGCAAGATAAGATGCTTAGACAATGGGCTCAGTCCCGGTTGGGGATGGAGATGGCATGGCGATGGCGATGGAGTCGGATGGATGTAGCCTCAGTCATTCAAGCCTGGCCACGCAGCCAAGATTCTTGAGAAGTGACTGTGGGACTGGGAGTGGCGGTGGTAGTGGACTTGGCAGTGTCGTTGACAGCCACAAATTTGGCCCTGCCAAGGCAGTCCGACGCAAGGAGGAGCTGAAGGAGGAGCAGGTCGCCCGCCCAGACAAGTCTGAGCCATTTCGGGGCCAAAGGCTGTCTCGGGGCATGGCGTCTTGTGGGAAATCCCTTTCCCAGACGCCAGACGCCAGGCGCTCGGGAGCACAGCCGAAGGCTTCGGCTCCTTTGCTCCGGAAGGATGGATGGGCAGCTCAAATGTATTCGTACATTTATGCGAATTTCTGGATGCAGTTTGAGGGTCGCTCTGCGGATTCGTTGTCGGCTTGGGGAACGGTCAGTTAGCAGTGGGCAGTGACCAGGTGGATAGATTTTGGACCTCCACTCCGCCTTATCAATCTGGCCATCGTCATTGCTCGCTCATTGTCCTCGCTCGAGTCACCGTTTTTAACTGCCGGGTCTTGGTTAACAAACATTCCATAATTTGATTAGTGACATTCTGCACAGGCATTTGGGCGAAAAGATAAGGAATGCACACACCAGCACACACATGGCTACTTTACACTGGGCACCGGACAGTGGACACTGGATGTGGGAGTCTGGATGCCTGGCAAATAGCCAAAGTTGCAATTAAATTAAAGGATGCGTCGGACTCGTTTAGCCACCTTGCCAGGGATGTAGCAGATTGCCAGTAGCAGGAAGTGTATGCGGATGAGGAACAGGAACAGGAACAGGAACAGCAACTGAAACAGAAGCAGGAACCGAGCCGTGCCCGTGCACTGCCAGTCGATCGTTAATGAAGTGTCCTTCGGCCAGGACATTGCAGCTTAAAGAGCTGCAACCGCTGGGCACCTAATGCATTCGCCTCCCGGCTGCTTCGGCACTTCGGAGCTCCCAATGCGTGTGCCTCGCCTGCCCTGCGGTTTCTGGAATTATCCTCATGGGTAGATGGGTCCGTGTTCGAGGACCACCTACGCAGTGCCATTCAATAGCCCGTGAGCGAACCCACGCCACTCCGCCCCCACTGCAGTCCCAGATGGCAGCCGCATCCTTGGAGGACTGGCTCGCTCCTCCTGCTCCACTCCCTCCGGCAAATAATTCCATTTACTGGCTTCTTTTTATCACTTATCCAGTTAAAGATGTTTGTTTTATTCGCGTGCTTCTTATTTATTTCGTATTTATTTTCTCCTCTATCTTGTTGCAGCTGCCACAGCTAGCCAGCCGGTGAGTTATGACCCCGGCAGTTGCCCCTTCCCCGCCCCCTCCACTGGATCCCTCCGCTCCTCCGCTGTAGTTAACATTGCAGGGATCGGAGGAATTAGCAGTGCCCAGACACAACTTGGAAAACTTAAATAAACTTCTCTATTCAACCGAAACGCACACACAAATGCCTTTCGAAATTGGAGCATTTGGGCAAACGTTGCCCCCCGAAACCAATAAAGGCGTTTTAAAACAGCACTAACTACTGATTTACTACTATTTGCTGCAATGTAATGACCAGAGTAGGAGCACATGATGCGCTTATTTTCGAATCCGTAATTATGGCCGACTATAGTCAGAGTTCTGAAGTTTAAACGAAGACCCCCCGCCTTCTTGCAGCCCCTCGAAATATTAAAGTCATGTCTCGACTGCAGAACAGCTTACACATTTTGCTGTCATGACACGACTGAATGCGCAACCAAAAACCAAACACAGCTTATTGCTTTTCCAGATAGTTTGCGAAGTCCTGGAAATATACGCACATCTTAGACAATTTTGCAACACTAAGTTAGGCGAATGGTATTTGGGCGCTCACAGGTTGCAGCATATACAATATGTATAGTACATACTCGTGGAATAGAAATAATCTGTGATTTCCTAATCAAACTTATTTCCCATGCAGCACAGCTATTTGTTTTTTATTTAATAATCTCTCTGAGAATGAGAATGTTTCAGGGCTGTGACCTGCGATGCTTTCGATTCGATTCCAAAGTTTGCTCGCACAAAAAAGAGTTCCAACTTCCTGGCATTTGCCAGTTGGTTATCGCCGGAAATAATCCCTAACTGGGTTGGCCAGGTGAAAGCGGCTGAGTTCAAAACAAACCCAACTGGCGGGGCCAAAGAACTAGGTGAAAATTTAAGGAGAGTGTAAATTGAAATTTTATTTATTTATTTCGAAATTTTAATTTTGATTTTCATCTTTGGTTTATTTATTGGCACATGTTTGCATTCATATGGTAGCCAGCTGCACCGATTGCTTTCGTTTCGATTTCAATTTGCGGATTTCGTTTTGATTTTTAATCACCGGCATTGGCAGTGGCATGAACTACGGCTCTTTTAATCGCACCATCCATCAAAATTGATTCACTCGCTTTGTCAATATTTTCTTGACAATCCTATATCCTTATTTCGAACAGCTCACCTATGTTTCCAAATGTGTTTCATTTAACTTTACTGTGATAATTTCATGGCAAATAAAATAATGAACACAACATATCACACATGTATGTATAAGGGTGTGTAAAAGTATGCTGCGTTACATTTTAGAATGTATTTTCATTGCATACTTTCAGGTTCTTGTGATTTCAACACCACACATGCACTTCTGTGGCATTCTGTGGACTAGAGGCCAGTGGAAATGTATCTCGTATCTGTTGCAGCATCTTCAAGAACTTCAGAAGTAGTCATCGAATGACCACAGTGCCATTAGAACATAGCTGCTTTCTGTCTGGGCTCTCTGGCTGTGTAAATTAAATAAAATGCTTAATAAAATTGATTGATTAGTTGAAAATGGCAGACGATGTCGTCCGCCAGACAGTGGCCTGGGCAAGGGGGGCGGGGATGTTCTGGAGGTTTGAGTTCCTGGTGGCCACCACCACATATTCCGCATGCTTGTTTAAAGGCATTGATGCCTGTTTCAAGTGGATGCTAAGCCATATCGCAGACTCGACTCCCATGCCCATGCTGAGCTCGTCGGTTCCTTCTGCCACATTTGCGATTCCTTTTGCCATTGTCCTGATTCCACACACACGTGAGGAGTGGAACTCACTTACGGCGCCGATGGAGTCCTGGCAGAATGGAGTTGGCAGCAGTTGGCATACCCGTCGTCCTGCCGCTGCTTACACAATTGTCTGTACATTATTTGAGTTTGTGCTGGCATTTGTTATTTTGCTTTATCCTTTTAGATGAAGGCAACGCCAAGTAATGCGATTGCATGGGACGGGAATAGATTCAGATACGGACTCAGACGAAGCGGGCGGGACGGGGCAAGTCGCGAATCCGGGGAAACTCCATCCACATCCAACTGACATCGCCCCATTCCCCCTGCACTCGCCGAAAAAGGTAGCCAAGAATCTGGTAAAAAATGCATGTATTTATCGCCAGCAAGTAGCACACAAATCCCCGCCATTCCTGTGCGATACCGATTCCTAAGAACTGGTGGAGCACGGGACTAGCTGCCTGCCAGTCGAGTCAGTCGAATATTTCCTTTGATTTCCCACGGAAAGTTCAGCTCTTCGGAATGCAATGGCTTTCCATAACCGAAAGTAAACACGATTTGTTATGTGACAATCAAATGCCATTTGGCAGGGGAAAATTCTGCAATTCAAAAGATTTGTTTCAAATTATGCAGAATAATATGGAGAGCGGTAGAAAAGCGTTAGCATTGCTTAGCACTTTTACAAAAGTTGTAAATATAATAATTCAATGTTAGATTTATTCAAAGTTGTGGCTTCTGAATAATATTCCTATTATGTGTATTTCAATCCATTCAGGCACCTTTATAGAAGCATTTCAAAGCAGATTGTCCATATCCAGCTAACAATCTTGCTGCAGTTGCATCTGTGGGGTTACACTAGCCAACTGGGCAATGGTTAATTTTGCTGCACCTTTTGCTTGGCCTGCTTTGTTGATTTTCAATTATAATGTCACGCATTTATGCCTGCGCTTATTTATTATTGTGCCCGCTTGCATCCTGCATCCTGCATTCTCGAATCCGAGGCTCAACTGCTCAGTTGTCCTGCCAGCCAGCTCCTTTTTGCCATCCTCGGTGTCCAATTAAAAGCCATCGGCTGCTGCAAGGATTTGGATGCTTGGGCACGGGTCGTTCGGGGTTACCAGGGGTTAACTCCTCTAACATCAGGTGCTCTCCTGGCCGGAGGTTCGCAGCTCGCAGCTTCCAGTTCGGAGTTCGGAGCTTGGATGCCGGACTGCTTGCATATTTGATTTGTGCATTTAAACATTTCAAACAAGCTGTGTCAACCCAAGCCCACCATCTCAGCCCGGTGGCAAGTGCAAGCGACATTGCCTCATTGGAAATTCTCTCTAGAGTAATTTCAGTTATTATATTGCTTTGGCTTTGTTCATCCTTGTTCGTCCTGCCGCCTCTGCTGCTCCTGCTCCTGCTCCTGCTGCTGATGATGCTGATGCTGCAGCAACTTAACTCCTACCTGGGCATTATTTATTATAAATGATTAACAAGGAGCTATTTGGAGAGCGGAGCCGAGCCATCGAACATTTGCATCTACATTTGCATCTCTGCCTATCTGCATTTGCAGCTCCGATGCTCAGATACTCGGATGCTCGGATGCTCAGATGCCCAGTTCCTGAGGCTGGACTTCCATCCCGGCTGTCACATCTGGCATTTGTCCTGTCACCTCGTGTCCCGGCCCCGTCTTCCGCCATCCTCCGGCCAGCCGTCTTCTAATCCGGGCATAAATGTTGGATGTGTCGAAGGCTTTGAGCGGACAATCCGGAAAGACTCAGCCTGCCACAGGCGGAGCGGCAGAGAAGCGAAATTAAATGCCACCTGCGGCCAGGCCGCAGTGAAGCCTCGAAATGTGGAACGGACCACAGAAGGCACCGAAACCTCAAGCTTAAATTACTACAATGCATTTATTGCACTCACTTGACGTCGGATTATGGGCCAACTCATTTCCCAAACATCCTCGATTATCTTTGTTTCGAAATCTCTAAGCTAATAAGGAATATGAGTAAAAAGTTTGCTTCCAAAACTAATTATGATTTAATCGAACATTATCGCATAATCAAATGCATAGTACTAAACTTTCACTAGAGCGTATAAAAGTTTATTGAAAGGCTTAAACTTTGGTGCTGGAGTGATGCGTCTATAATACTTTTAAAACTAAAAATCGAGAATGAAATTGTCTAAAAAAAGTTAAGTTTTTCATTCAAAAGTAATTAACAATAAATGCGACCTTCAGTTGGTAATTCATTTTACCAGTTTCATTTAGACCCTCCAGATATATTTGCAACATCTCATTTTTGCTTGCCACCTGAATTCAGAATGAATGAATGGCTGGCTGTGTCGCTAAACTGATTCCGATATTCAAACTGACATTTGGGGCGCTTTTCGAGAGAGTATCTGTCCGCTTTAATTAAAATATAACTGCTGCATGCCGTAGCTGTCAAAGGCATAATTGGCCCGCAACCAACGGGATTGATATAAATGAACGAGGCGTATGCTTAAATATTCTAGTGGCCCACGTGCTATGTGCCCCGTCTATATACTCGACACATGTACATATGTATGTATGTGTATATGCATCGCAAAGTCCAAGAGCATTGTATTCCAACTGAGTTCGAGTAAGCCATAACTTTTAAGTGTCGCATTGCTTCACTCTCGGCCTTTGGACTTTGCAACTGCAAGCTGCAAGCTGCAAACTCGAACTCGAACTCGAACTATACTAACCCAATCCAATATTGTGCCCCAATATCCATCCAAGCAGCATCTATATCTACCTCTTGCTTTCCATCTCTTGCAGTTATTGGCATGCCACGCCCCCGCCCCCGCCAGGCGTAGCAAAAGGGGCTGGAACAGGAGCAGGAACAGGAGCAGGAGCAGGAACCGGAAGAAGAAGCGTAAATAAATATGATAAAGCTTAAGAATATATAATAAAGGAGCGAGCGGCAGAGGAGGGAAAGTTTAAATGAAATAACGCAATATAAAAACATAAATAACTAAGGGAAGTGCCGAGCAAGAAGGAGGAGCAGCGCACCGAGGAGCCCAAAAAAGTAGGCAACAAAAGCTGAGGCTGCGGAGCAGTTGAGCAGTTGAAAATCTGCGCAGGCTGGCTGGCGGTGAGACATCCATTTGGCCCCCCCAAGAGCAGGGAAGAGCTAGCCCAGGATAAGCAGCGCTAGCAGAAGGAGCAGGAGGAGTGGCGGAGCGGAGGAGGAGGAGAGGAGGAGCGGAGCAACAGCAGCCGGACAAGAGAGAATAGAGCTCAATTACGCCGCCAAACTGTCGTGTCAGCAACAACGTGAAATGTGCAATTCCTGGCTGGTGCTCATAATTGCGCTCTCCGTTGTCGTCTGCCTGTGGAACTCGCAACAAACCGAAACATCCAAATCATGCCCAGCCGAGTGCATCTGCTTGTCCCAGACTCAAGTAAGCTTAACAATCTACTTGTCCACTTGTCTACTTGTCCACCCAGCTCCACCCAGTGGCGGCAGTACCCGGTTTGCAGTGGGCAGTGGGGCAGCCCCGCACAGTGGACTCGCTTATTCAACAGGATATTATAGCATCCGTAGATACTCGTAGCATTAGGTACACAAACATAAATGTTCTGCAGGAACACGGGTGATAACCAATCGAATGGCCCCTGCGTTGAATGCAGAAAATGGATGTTGTGGCTACTTTGCAGCACATGGGCACACCACCACCAAACAGATTTCCCGTCCGATCCATATAAGTATTATGTTTTCCGAGCTCAGTCATTACCAATTACCTAATTACCCAGAACCACACACACAGATGCATGCATGTGATAACGAAATGACTGATTCAATAATATGGAGGACGACTTGGTCTAATGAAATCCAAGGGTTAGTTTGGGGTTTTGGGCCAGGAACAAACAGTTTCAAGATTTCCGTTAATATTTAATGACTTTAATGATATGACATAATGATATTTAATGAATTTAAACATTCAGAACATATTCCGGAAGTCGGTGTATAGACTAATAACAAAAGTTATAAGTGCGATCTGAGTAACAGATTAATGTAGAACATGCATTGAGATACAAGTTTGATCTGATCTATCAAGAAGTTTAACCTGGCAATTTTAGTTGTATCATTTTGATGTCTTAAAAAGGCAGTATATCCATTAAGTTTCCAGTTGAGTAACGTATAACTTCATATGAACCAATGGATTCGAGTGCAACCGTCGGGGTCACCACAGCTAGACATTAAGATTTCCATTTCAAGTTGTAGAACAGTTCCACAGTGCGGTGGAGTTGTATGCAGAACCATCATAATCGGGAGCTCCAGAAGTGCCAGTGGTCAGGAGAGGAGGGGCCGAAGACAGGAGAATGGAGAAGGCAGAAGGCAGAAGGAGCTGGCGCTTCGGGAGGATCCCTGGGGAACTGGTGGTCAGGCAATGGCCACAGCTGCTCGACGGCCTCTTCGGCGCAGTGATGAGCAGAGAGAATTAATCGAAAATGCAGGGAAATGGTTATTTTCCTTTTGTTTCTGCGTCTGTTTCCGTCTGCCACGCCCCCATCCCGGCCAGCCGCAGCCGCCCCCGCATGTTTGTGTGTGGGGCCGTATTCAATGGTGTCCCGCGAGAGTTTTGGAGCACGCTTAATGCGCATCCTTATTACCAGAGGGAACGTCGGCATCGTCATTTCTACCAAATTGAGAACTTAAGTGATTTCATTATTCCGGATTATAGACAATGCAATGATTTACTCAGCTCTCGTTCTCCACTTATCTCTGCTCTCCGCTCTCCACATTTCTTGGTTGGATTTCATTCTGTTTCTGGGAATTGTGAGCCTGGCTGGGGGCCTGTATCCTTTCGCTACGCTTAACTGTAACTGCATTGAAGAGGCGAAATTAGTTCAGCCCCTCCTCTCTCCCACCCACCAAACCAAAAAAAAAAAAGGCACCAAAAGTGCAGCACACTTTTTGGGGTCACCCATTCTTCTGCTCCTCCGCCATCCGCCACTTGTTCCTCCACCGACTACAGTGGCAGTTAAAGTTCAGCGAACAAGCGACTTTTTAACCGAGTCGCTTGAATTCGCGACTGTGAATGCATAGAAACGAAATTTCATTAAACGGCACAGAGCAGAACATAACAGAACAGAACAGAACAGAACAGAACAGAACAGAACTGAACAGAACAGAACTGAACAGAACAGAACTGAACAGCACGCAGCGAAGCTGAGGCAAAAATAACAATCCTGTGGGGGGCGGAGGGATTGTTCTGGGCGAAAGGGAAAGGACCGTCCTGCCAGGGAAAGAAACTTTTAATTCGTTCATTTAAAAAGGTGAAGCGTATGAAAATTGTGCAAATGTTACGCAAGAAGTGCAGCCAAGGTTGGGCGAAAAACCAGGTGAGCAAAAGGAAATTCGCAAGCGGGGGCTTGGGGCGTGTCTTGTCTTCCCATTGTGGGCGGTGGAAATGGGGCTGGGCGGAGGGCGGGGTCAAGAGGGACGTGACAGGCGATGGACAGTTATGCACAGTTACTTGGCGACCGGAAAGGGAACCTGTGGACTCTGGACCAATGGATACACTCGAAAAAAGGAGACAAGACAACTTGCATTTCAAATTATTATTACTGTACTTACACAATCTTGGCTTAATGGATTTTCAAGAGCAATTATATAAGCTATGGCATTTGATTTTATATTAGAGAGTATTTTGGAATGCCATGCACATGCGATGGTAAACTCAGAGTGACCAACTGATTTTGCCACAAATGTCAAATGTTTATTTGGAAGCACAAAGTGGAGTTTCCCTTTACATCATTAAAACCTTGTCTAATTCCGTTTCTCGAAGTGCAAGCCAAGAAAATTCGTGGCAGGGAAACGCACACATCAGCACATAAAAGACATAAAAAATGAAGGCACAAAGCGAAATGGCCAAGGACGAAGACGAGGATGAGTAGAAGGGCGAAGAAGACCAGGAGCGAAGGATGTGCAAAAAACAATGCTAGACAAGGGTCTCGCCAGTAACCACGAACTCGCTCCGCCGCCAAAAACAAGAATTCGATTTAATTTTATTTTCAGCAATAAAGCCACAAATTCAATTTTCGCGCCACGCATCAAACAAAGTCGCGCTTCCCGGTCCTGCCTCGTCCTGCGTCCTTCGTCCTTGTGCTTTGACTTCCGACCACGCCATCTGGAGACCCTCCTCCGATGCGGCGTCTGATCTGATTGCCCAACGGCTGTTAGTTGCCACGGAGATGGAGTCGGAGTCCACGGCGGTATCAATGGCGCCCACGGGAAAAGCGGGCGGGGAAATGTCATAAGGCAGGAAAACACAAACTGATTAAGAGCGAGAACCTTTGATGAGTCGATGAGTCCGCTGACAAAGCTAACTTTCCGGCCCGGGGTCTCCATTTCCATCGTCCCACCTCCGTCCCCATCTTGAATAAAAGTAACATCAAAAGGTGACCCGGACAATGTGACAGGAGAGCTGGGTGTGGGCAAATTTTGACGATTTGGCGGAGAAGTTATCTAATCAAAGGAAGGCCACCACTTAACTAACTGGGAAGCGAGTGACGATCACATCGTCGCATTTCCATTTCATAAAATCAAATTTTGTAATAGGAAAAATTCGTTATTTACCTGAACATTTAATTTCGTAGGAGTAATAATTCATTATTTTCAAATTTAATGTTACACCATAAAAGGTTCTTATGCGAAAAAGTTCATTAGCTGCAACATACAATGTAAGAATAACAAAAATTTTTATTTTAAAGTAAATATTCAGACAAACTAAATGAAACTACATTGGATTGATTTCATTTGCATATATATATTTTGTTTTGTGCTCAGTTTAAGCCTGAATGTATCCCTATATCTTTAGTAATTTATTTCTGTGGACAGCAGTCCACGTAGTGACGAATCACTTCAGGACAGCGTGCTATGACTCGAATACGAGTGACCGAAAGTTATCTCATTCGGTACAAAGCAAACTAAAATCATGAGTTCCAGATATTATTATTTTATTTTTGTTAAGAGTTAAATAATTTTTTGTCACAAAAGCTAAAATCACAGCTTTTGTATATTGAAGGTGCCATCGTCACTGATGTTTTTCACTTGTTACCTTGTATACAAGGTATATGCATGAGAGCATATGTTTATTTGCCTATTCAAGCCACCACTTAAGAGACCCAATCTCATCCACAGGTGCTGTGTAACACCGGCGGCCTCGAGCAGATCCCGCTGCGCCAGCTGCCGGCGACGGTGGAGAACCTGGCGCTGACCAAGAACAACTTCCCGATCATCAAGCCGGACTCGTTCGCCGGGCTGCGGGCGCTGAAGAAGCTCTCGCTGGACGGGAACAACATCACGCGGATCAAGCAGTTCGCCTTCCGCGGACTGCCGCGCCTCAAGGAGCTCTCGATCCAGTACACGCCGCTGCAGATGGTGGCCCAGTTCGCGTTCGCCGGGCTGCAGAACCTGTCGACCATCCTGCTGAGCCACAACCAGATCCAGCGGATCGAGGGCAACGCCTTCGCGGGCACCTCGAACATCAAGCTGATCCTGCTGACCAACAATCCGTTGATCCGCATCGACAGCTCGGCCTTCTCCAGCCTGACCAACGTGGGCCACCTGATCCTGCCCTCGGGCATCCGCAGCATCGAGCAGGACGCCTTCTTCGGCATGGACACGGTGGGTCTGCTCAAGCTGGCCTACATGGACCTCAAGGAGGTGGCGCCCTTCACCTTCCGCGGCCTGTCGAATGTCCTGCTGCTCACGTTGCAGGAGTCGGATCTCGGGGTGATTTGTGCGGACGCCTTCACCGGACTCACCCAGGTGGAGACGCTGCAGATCCTGAACAACAAGATCGACTCGATCGAGGAGCTGAACTTCACCAGCACGGCGGCCATAAAGCACCTCAAGTTCTTTGGAAACCACGTGCTAGAGACTCCCGATCCCAACTCAATCATCGTCGACGGCGTGGAGCACCTGCAGCTGGTGAGCAACCACTTCCCCTGCGGCTGCCACATTCACACCCTGCTCGACGGCCCGCTGGCCGAGGGCGCCCACAACCTGACCGACTTTCTGCAGAAGAACTACTGCATCTCGCCGCTGGAGGTCAACGGTCGGGTGATGAGCGAGCTGGACATCGACTCCATCGGCCGCTGTTCCGACCAGCTGACCAAGGGTAATCTGGGCAGCTCAGCGGCCTCGCTGGCCCTCGGAATCAACTCGATGCTGCTTATCGCGGTCGCCAGTTGTGCGGAGTGGCGTCACGTCCGGCTGCTGGCCAACCGGCTGGCCCAGCTCCTAGGTCACGTGGCCTGGCGACGGCGCCGGAAAAGGCGAAAGGGCAATTAGGCGGAGGTGTCCTACACAGAATACCGGAGGTATGTATCCTCACATTTCCGACACAAAAGAAACAATATCATTTAAATAGTTATTTTTAATGGTCCTTCGAGCCGGATCAGGTTAGCTGTTGTTAAGCTGACCTTTGATATCATATGTAGATAGGTTGTAAGTCAAACAACACCTGCTCAGGTTCAGTTTAAGTCGCAGAATCCCCGAGGACCACAAAATCCTGCTTCGTATACCCCTTATTTCACCCTTTTGGCCAACCGGCAAATGGAAAACGGTTTCAATAGCCTCTCATCTTTAAATGCAATCGCAAACATGGCCAACAGAGTGTTTAGTCATCGTCATAAGTATTCCACGCAGCCCCATCCAATCCAATCCGCTGGTCCCCCCAAAACCAATTGAACTGCTTGAAAACCCGTGCCGTGCTGCAGTGCAGCCAACATCAGCTCTCGGATACAGTTTCATTGTGGGGCGCTTTAAGAGGAGTGTGCTGCAGGGTGGTTTGCCGGGTTAGCATACAAAACGAAAACGGAAATTACAAATTCTATTCACTCGCCCGACTGTGGCACTCTAATTCGTAGCCGTAGCTGGAGCTGGAGCTGGAACCCTAGCCCCACTCCAAAAGTGCCTAGCCCAGTGTGGAGAGTGGATCGTAGAGCGTGGAACGTGGAGGGAGCGGTCCCAGCCCCAAGGCCACCCAATCGCCTAACCCATTTAGCCTTGCAGCCGGACAGGCGGACAGACGGAGAAACTTTGATGGAGACGTTGGGTCCTTAGGAGCGAGGCCAGGCCATTCTTCAGCCGCTTATCGCAAAGGATTTAGATTTATCTAACTTGATTATGAGGCCGGACAGGGCTTCTTTGCGCCCTCGCCTTGCCCCCCGCGCAGGAAGCCAATGAAAAGGGGAAAGGCATTCGGATCCCGGCCGGCCTAAAACAAATGCCCAGAGAAATCATTGAAGGAAATTAAAACTTTGTTTACTTTTAAGTCCTTCCTCGTCTGAGGAGGAACAGGAGGCAAAACCAGAATCAGAATCAGCAGCAGCTTCGCCCTGAGAAGCGGGGCCAAAAAGTTCAACAAGAAAAAAGGACATTTTTTGTGTGCACTTGCGTTCTGTTTGCATTTGCATGGCCCTCCTTGCTGGCCACATTAGATGGCCTATTCACTTAATCAGTTTTTTTGGCTAATTGAAGGATAGAACGTCTGTCCTGTCCTGTCCTGGCCAGAGTGACCAGCCAGCCCGGCGGGCAGGATGCGCCAATTTGAGTCCACTTAAAGACTTAAAGCCACTCCAGACCGTTTGGCAAGGCGACACGGACGTGCGATGGTCGCCAATGTGGCCGGCTTAACACGTTCCCTTTTTGTCCTGCTGCCACGCCCAGTTGGGCCCATGGCACACGGCCCGTGGGCTGCAGGCCGCCGCCCCACTGGATGCCTACTTGGTGGGTTGGCCATGTTGTAGGCGCACTTTGCTCTTTGGCGCTTTGGCACTCGTCCGCAGATCGTTAACTTAATTGTTCCGCTTGAAATCCGAAAACTGCCAACGCTATTGTTGCGACTGATAGTCGTGAATGGCCGCGACCACGCCCCCCACGGCAAACGCCTATGGCACAAACCGAAACAGGAAGAGCGTGAGAATGAGCATGAGCAGGAGGACGAGGACGAGGGCGAGAAACAGGAACAGGAATGCAATAAAATTGGCGTGACTAACTCAGCTCTGGGAGCGATGCGAGCATTGCAGATGAGCTCAGCCCGAGGCTGAGAAGCGGATGAGCGTGTGGTGGTGGAGCTCGGAGGAGAGTTTTGGGGACATGGTCCCCGATCCACGGTCCGTGGTCCATGGCTCACTCCCTCACGGTGGCAGCCACAGAAGGGCGCAAGTCGTGCGTGCCTCGGCCAACGTTGACGCTGTCATGCAATCAGCAAATAGGCGACCGCAGCAAAAGTCGCGTAATTAACGCGGGGCCAACATGGAGGACTAGGTAGGTGGCCACGCCGCCGGATTTCCCATTTGCCATTCAGAAGCTTAAATTGGAGTCCCGAAACGGCGTTGCCCCGCAGCAGTAGCTGTCTAGCCTGCCGCACATCCATCCATCCATCCATCCACCCATCTATCTATCTATATACCCATCTATCCGTATCCCTGCGCAGCTGTGATAAATGTTCAGCCAAGGTCCGGAGCAAGGCAAACATGGGAAAGTGAAGGGTGATAAATAAAATCATCGACGACGAGCTGTAAAAACGTGCAGCGAAAAGTGAAATGCAATTGAGAGTTGCAAATTGAAAGGACTAGATTAGAGGTTGAGGTATTTTTGCGATGGCGCCCAAACAGGAATCTGGAGATTATTCCCAGTAAGTGTGCCCAGCTAGCCCGATAGCCAAATAGCCGCGGGTTAACTTGCTTTATTGTCGTGGAAGCCATGCCCAACTAGGTCGTAACATCCATCGCAGAACCCATGCATAATAATCCTTTTGCTTCGTCTTCTCTATCTCAGACACCCAAATACTTGGTGTCCCATCGCCGGTTCCATTCGAATCAACTGGATTGCTTACTCATCATATGCAAAACGCGGATGGAAGGACAACATCCACAATTCACCCAGCGCCCACCGTCCATCGTTGCAACCCTTCCAAAATCCCTGGCAAATTACCAGCAACATAAATTAGAGCACGGCCACAAAGGATATAAGACTCTGGTCGAGTGCGCTTGAAATATGACAACGGCCAGTGGCGGGTTAAGCGTTGTCCATTTGCGTGTCATAGGGCATTTTTATACATACATTTGCCTGGTCGAGAATTTATTGGGTTAATACAAAATTTAATCAGCCTATATTCCGATTCCTCCTGCCTCCCGCCGCAGGTCCTTTTTCCATCTCCCTTCCCTCGTATTATCAGACTCGAGTCCACCATAAATAACTGAAAGTAAGGTCCGCAGCCGAAGTCTGGGTCCAAGGTCGGGGTCGCCTTGCTCGGCAGTTGGCGGAAGGTGGCCAACAGCTGGCGGCGAAAAAGGATTGGCATTGGTCCTTACACTTCATTTAAAGTCAAGAAGTCGCACATAAATTTCCATGCACATAATTAAACGACCAAATGACAAAGCAAAATCGTTAAGTCGAGGTCGAAACGAGGCGGCAATGGGCGGGGGGCGGGCAGGAAACGGCAAGGCTGAAAATGCGGGTCGGGTGAACTGGTTGGGCCGTCGTGAAAGTGAGTCAAACGACCTCGGGTTAAACACAAGCCCAATAAAATATGCAGCCAGATGACCCCAAACTAAGCACCCCGCACCAACAGCTGCTAGTCTCGTGTGCGTGTGTTTATCTAATAACAAAAATTATGAAAATCTATGTGGGTGTCCTGTCAATTAACGTAGCCTGCAATGGCCCCAAACACACGGGGCGTATGAGCAATGCGGGCCAAGGGAGTATTTTTAGGAAGGGAGTATGGAACGGAAGGGCTGGGTGGATAGGTCAATGACGTGACCAGGCGGAGACTCACCGATTTGTTGGAGGCATAATCGCCGGAGGACACAAGATGATGGTTAAACGATTTTGCTGCGGTGAGTCAGCAAAAGTTGATCGCTTGTGATCCCAGAGAATTCGTTTTAATGTGCAGGACTTCAATGGAACTATTGCTTATTAAAAGATATTACAGATAGATATTACAGATAGATATTACAGATAGATATTACAGATAGATATTACAGATAGATATTACAGATAGATATTACAGATAGATATTACAGATAGATATTACAGATAGATATTACAGATAGATATTACAGATAGATATTACAGATAGATATTACAGATAGATATTACAGATAGATATTACAGATAGATATTACAGATAGATATTACAGATAGATATTACAGATAGATATTACAGATAGATATTACAGATAGATATTACAGATAGATATTACAGATAGATATTACAGATAGATATTACAGATAGATATTACAGATAGATATTACAGATAGATATTACAGATAGATATTACAGATAGATATTACAGATAGATATTACAGATAGATATTACAGATAGATATTACAGATAGATATTACAGATAGATATTACAGATAGATATTACAGATAGATATTACAGATAGATATTACAGATAGATATTACAGATAGATATTACAGATAGATATTACAGATAGATATTACAGATAGATATTACAGATAGATATTACAGATAGATATTACAGATAGATATTACAGATAGATATTACAGATAGATATTACAGATAGATATTACAGATAGATATTACAGATAGATATTACAGATAAATATTACAGATAGATATTACAGATAGATATTACAGATAGATATTACAGATAGATATTACAGATAGATATTACAGATAGATATTACAGATAGATATTACAGATAGATATTACAGATAGATATTACAGATAGATATTACAGATAGATATTACAGATAGATATTACAGATAGATATTACAGATAGATATTACAGATAGATATTACAGATAGATATTACAGATAGATATTACAGATAGATATTACAGATAGATATTACAGATAAATATTACAGATAGATATTACAGATAGATATTACAGATAGATATTACAGATAGATATTACAGATAGATATTACAGATAGATATTACAGATAGATATTACAGATAGATATTCCAGATAGATATTACAGATAGATATTACAGATAGATATTACAGATAGATATCAGAGATAGATATTACAGATAGATATTACAGATAGGTATTACAGATAGATATTACAGCTAGATATTACAGATAGATATTACAGATAGATATTACAGATAGATATTACAGATAGATATTACAGATAGATATTACAGATAGATATTACAGATAGATATTACAGATAGATATTACAGATAGATATTACAGATAGATATTACAGATAGATATTACAGATAGATATTACAGATAGATATTACAGATAGATATTACAGATAGATATTACAGATAGATATTACAGATAGATATTACAGATAGATATTACAGATAGATATTACAGATAGATATTACAGATAGATATTACAGATAGATATTACAGATAGATATTACAGATAGATATTACAGATAGATATTACAGATAGATATTACAGAAAGATATTACAGATAGATATTACAGATAGATATTACAGATAGATATTACAGATAGATATTACAGATAGATATTACAGATAGATATTACGATAATATTACAGATAGATATTACAGATAGATATTACAGATAGATATTACAGATAGATATTACAGATAGATATTACAGATAGATATTACAGATAGATATTACAGATAGATATTACAGATAGATATTACAGATAGATATTACAGATAAATATTACAGATAGATATTACAGATAAATATTACAGATAGATATTACAGATAGATATTACAGATAGATATTACAGATAGATATTACAGATAGATATTACAGATACAGATAGGTATTACATAAGGGTACAAAAGGAGGACGATATAGAATACCAGTCAGATACAAAATTTCATATGGCATACAAAGTGTTGCATTAATTATTAGACAACCAAATTAAGGCTAAAATGTTGAAATCGACTCAACTAATCAATTCGGCTAATTTCTGGCCAGGCAGGTGGGTTAGAAACTCCAAGAGGAGTCCCTCGAAGAACGCCTGCACCTTCTGCCCCATCGCCGCCTGCCAGTCTCGATAACTCACAGTTCACGCGAAAATGGGCGCATAAGGTGGCACTTAGGGAGTTCGGGGGTTAAGGGGGGCTAAAGGGGGTTAAGGGCCCAAGGAGCAAAGGAGCAAAGGAACAACTTCATCAACGCGATTTTGGCGGCTAACTGAGACTGAGACCGAGATTGCGACTGACACACAGTCGAGGCCGAGGCAAAAATGCTTAAGTAAGCTTAGTGAGTTGAGCCCACACCCCACACCCCACACCCGCCGCCCGTCACTCCACGCCCACTCCGCTTAACCCGAAAGCAGCCAGGACTCGACTCCCTTTTAACCCATAAAGCATTTCCACACATGTGCGCCCTTTTGTATGCTACATTGAAACTCAATAAGGGAGCAGGGCAGAAGGTAATGGTAATGGTAACATGGGCCAGGCTCAACAATTTAAAAGTTAAAAACTTTGCCGCTGCCTTTAAAGCCTTTAAGTATTTTAATTATGTAGGATTTGAGTTCCAGCTACCAGGTCCCAGCTCCCAGCTCCCAGCACCAAGTTCCCTGTTGAGCTCATGGCCCAAAGCCCTGCAGAATTTGTAGATGTCAGCGGAGTAGGAGCAACGAGTCCTGGGGCAGCTGACTGCCAACTAATTGAAAAATCGCCTATGCCCGAGGCTCGACTTGTCTCAGTTGCCAAAACTTTTCTGCTGTCCGGGTGTGAGTTGTTAGATGCGAGCTGTTAGATGCGAGATGCGAGATTCGAGATGCGTGAATCGAGATGCGACCTGATGTGACACATGCAAATCACATGAGCCAGGGTCTAGGGTCGCCTAAGTGCTTTGGCTGTCGGTTATTTTGGTTGTGTCGGTGCGAATCTGGTTCAAATTTCTAAATCCGTCCCGATCATCTCACTCGGAATCCAACAGCAGACAGAGATCATCATCATCATCATCCTGGTGGCCCCAAATCGGAGCACAAGTTCTGGCCCACACACATCCACATCCATATCCACACTCACATTTACATTCACATTCACATCCACATCCACATCAACAACATCTTCATGCACTTGAGTCGGCAATATAAATCAAATCAAAAGCACAAACAAGCCGCGAGTGTGTACACAATTCAAGTAAACTCCTGAGAGAGATTGCCATGCCCGAAAATCCAAGGCAGAGGTCGATGCGGAGGGCAAGGGATTCACACTCGGATCCAGATTCGGATCCAGATTCGGATCCAGATTCGGATTCAGTCCAGAGACAGGCATTCAACTGGGACATAAATCAAGGCGCCGGCAACTTTGCACTGCACTTGCACTTGCTCGACCAGACCGGCTCAGGCCTTCCAGGACAGCCAGGACAGCCGGGACAGCCAGGACATTCGGGATAGAGTCAGGCATCAGACAGGGCCAGGACATCCCGCGACTCCAGAGGCGGGGTACATCATCACATACCAATGCACCAATGTCAGGGGAGACGGACGCACACAGATATATCCGCTCATATAGATATAGACACACGATATACGATATACGATATATACGATAGATAGGCATGTAAGTGCACTCGAATGTTGCTTGTTGCGATGATGACATCGTCATCATCCTGTCCTCCCCGCCCCTACTGTCATCGTCCTCGCACTCGTCCTTGCTGAGAGTAGGAAAATGCTGTGTTGAACATCAATCTGCTTGAGCTATGACAACGAAGCGTTTTATTGTTGTAAACACACAGGCAAACAGAGAGTGTGTGTATCTGTGTGTGTGTGTGTGCATGCATGGGGGTGAGCTCCCGACACACACACACATGCATACATATAAAAATGGCGAGTGTCCTGTGAAGAGCTCAACTAGTTGGGACCCTGTGAACTGCCAATTCAACGAGCTAAACGGGCTGCTTCTCAAGTTTTTCGACTGAGCAGTTTGTTTATTACTTGACAAGTTGCGTTTCAAATCAGTTTAAAGTGGAAAGTCTAAAGTCGAAACTTGAAGGCTTCCAAAAGTCAGAGTTCCGCGCTCTGGGGGTCCTGAAGAAACTTCGTCCAACTTGAGATTTCACTCGAGGGGCAACTCGACTGGTAAACTTTTCGTAATCTTTTCAAGATCTCTTGGCGCTCGGTTTCATGTTCGGCTGGCTGAGATACATACATATATTACGTTTTCCCTCTATTCAAGTGGAAAATTGAGCACTGATCATCCTAACCTCACTCTCTTACTTACTTTCTTCCAGAGAACTGCAGACTTCAGCTCGAGATCCTGGAGGCAGAAGTCGCTTCCCCTGAACTCCCGATGATTCCGATCGCCGACTCCGCCAGGGTATCTGTCATCCATTATACACCATATACATGTATGTAGTATGTGGTGTTTATGTAGCTGCAACGTAGAGTAAAAAGCTGCAGATTGCCAAATGTAAAACTCTGCAGTTTTGCTATCATCATGCGAAATCTAGGAGTCTGATGCCGTTGATGTCGCTCCAACTTCCCTTCTTGCCATTTGCCATTTGCCATTTACCCCGTTCGCCGTTCCCCGTTCCCCGTTCGCCATCCTGCCCCAAAAAAATGCTGAACCCTAGGCTAATCCTGCGACCAGGATACTGCATCCTGCATATCCTGGGCCCGAGGGCCCAACTACGTATGTTTGTTAGTTGTTTACGTTTGTGTTGCCATTTCGTTCTGTTTGCGTTAAATGCGAAACGCGAAATGCTAAATCCACAATGCAAAATGCCGAATGCAGTTGCAGCGTGCAGCATGCAGCATGCAGCATGCAGCATGCAGTATGCAGAATGCGGACTGCGGATTGAACACTAAATTATTATATCAAAATTCGAGTCAAATGTGTGTAAATCATAAAGTGAACGCATATGGACGACGGCATAGACAAAATCCGATGTAAGCGTATTTAAGCATATGTATTTGTATTTGTATTTGTATTTGAATTTGTACTTGAATTTGTATATGTGAAAGTTAAATATATATAAACCTAGCTGTATGTGCGGATGTACGCAATTTTTTTTTATCATAGTTGATAGTTCATAAATAACTGGGATATTTATTGGCCAATTAATAAAGATGCAACCTATACAAACATCTATATATATAGATATATATATATATATATCTATAAATAAACAGCGGCAGAGGCGCAATCTGCACTACCTAGCCAGATGGATAAAGTAAATGCATAGATGTGTGCATAGCGAGTCTAGTCAATTAATGCCATTGTATCTTGTATCTTTGTATCTACGATAGCTATCTAGAAACCAAGCAAACAAGCAAACAAACAAACATGCAAACAAGCATTTGTACTTATTTTATAAATCGAGTGAAACTATACGAGTCCGCTATATACGGAGCACACACTATTATTATATGGATAAATATGTGATAAAACGTTTGCAATGCCACAAACTCACAGATCTGGGAAGTGGGCGTTACAGGTGGCCCAGACAGGTGCATAGCCATGGTCATCCGTCCCGCCCACTTTGCCCGCACTGCAGGCTGTACATATCAACAGGTTACAGGTGGACAACTCTTATCAATTACTAACTCGCTTATCTGAAGTGTGAACCGGTGCAATGTACATTTTATATAGCGCCGCCCAGACTAACCCAACTATATCTATAAGTCAGCCTCCGAAACGCAATTCGATCTAACAGAAAATTAAATGTAAATTGAGTCGATTTGTCCAAACAGTTGGCCGCAAATCAAATAAAACAAAACAACCGATTTGTTCCAGCAAATGGGAAATGTTTCCAAGCAAATTGTTTTCTAGGTGTATGAGTACATGGTATTTGTGTTGGCCAGCCCATGTTTGTGTGTGTGTAAGGCGTGTATGTGTGTGTGTGTGATTGCGTATCCTTTTTTAAGGCCCAGGAGAATTGTTATTCCAATTAGACGTGTTAACGAGCGAGAAGAATCACACAAAACACGTGCAATATAGTTCAACACTTAGATATATATGTATACATATACATTCATACATACTAACGAATAGATATCCAACATTTTTTTGTCTCCCATAATATGAGAAACATTTCCTTGTCAAACCCCAGCTGCTATAAGAATCTAAATTCAATACCAAACTTATAATACAACTAGTGAAAAGGAACCCTAGAAACTATCGATTGTTAATACTGCGATAACGTCTTCGATTAACTGTAAAATAGCATAATTGTGTGACCTATATACATATAAGTAAGTTCCCATTCCCATCATTATCATATGTCTAACCTAAAGGGAGAGAGCCATCGAGCCATCATAGCAAACATTGCATTATTATACCCCATGAATAATGTTAACTGTAGGCTAAATATGAGATATACAGGTGCATAACGGTAACGGTAACGATATCGATAACGATAATGGGATACCAAGCTACAAAGAAAACTTCAAAGAGCGAACTAAACCCTATGAAAAATTGATAATCTATAATAATAATAATAATAATAATCAAACCTACTATCGACGGAGAAGCCAAATAAAAAGAATGAGCAAAACAAAAATAAAACAAACATAATAAATTCAAAAGCCAAGCCAAAGGATTATTTATTTCCGGCGGAGTTGTTGTTGGAGGTGGGTAGACAATAAATGCGGCCACTGTGCGCTGTAAGTGGGCGTGGCCAACGGGCCAATGGGCTGCGGATAAGGGTTGCCAGGGTGCAATAAATCAAGCATTGGCGCATCACAGATGCTCCTCACCGCCGCACTGGCCGCGGCTTAAAGTCCCCCATCCCAGATGTCCTTGATCCCCCCTCCCGCCCCATCCTCCCTTTTCCCGGTGCCTTTGTCTTTCGCAACATCTTTCTCTGCCGCCGCGACTCCTTCATTTCATGTTGCTTGTTACGCTTTGCTAGTTTTTTATTTATATGATGCGAAAGCCTTAAATGCGTCACCAGCAGCAGCAGCAGCACAAATACCAGGACAAAGCTGAGCGGGGGGACCGAGGAAAGGAGGACTCCCGGCGCGAGGATACACAGCAATTTCAGCAACAATAATAAATATCTCGAGTCAACCGCAGCCACAGCAAAATGCAAAAAAAAACAACAGCAAAAATACAAAACGAACAAAATAAGGCACAAAATGTAAAACAGAAAACAAAAATGGCCACAAAAATAAGGCAGCAGCCGCACAAACACAAACGCCGCCTTTTTTCGTCCCCCCGAAAAAAAAGGACAAATGTATGCATAAGTCGCCAACGCAGTGTCTGCAGAAATGATTTCAGCCAGTACTTGCCGCATTTTGGGGGCCAGCACAGTGCCGCAAAGTCGGGGAACCCCTATCTCTGCAACTAAATTGCTCGACTAACACACACCCTGGAGTCAAAAGTCAAGAGCCATCGGTGGTGTGCAATCCTTAAAAGCTTCTCTTGTATTTTCATTTCAATCAGCTGTACGAACAACACTTTTAACAATACCCCTCACATTCGCATATTACAGGGTATCGCCCTCATAGAAACTTGAGCGGTTTTTCCAGTATTCAGTATTTAGCTATAGCTTGACAAACTTTAAAGGAAGTTCAATAGAATTCTTATTTGAAATTAAAATACCTTTTACTGTTCCATTGAAATCATTGCCTTAATTACACAGTTTTACCAAAAATGTATTTTCTTTTCTTTAATTATGACATAAAATTGCAAATATATCACGTTTCTTTTCATGTTACAAGTAAATGAAATGTAAGCTTCATCCTATTTTTCAAGTTTCCCGAAAATAAGTTCCTTTGTAGCAAAGTTAAAACTATATAATCTTAACTTTTTTACCACTTTTCTGCCAACTGAGGGAGAAGAAAACCTATCTGATGAATGTCCCGCTCGCATAAATATCGCACCGCGCAGCCTGATGGCACTCTTTTGGCCAATTACTTTCGGCGCCACCTGTTTCACACTCACACACACTCTCGCACACTCACACACACACATGCAGATGCAGATGCACAGTTAGTCCTTCGGCTTGGGCTGCTCCTGTGCGCGAAATATGAGCGGCATTAAAAATTAGTCCAAAGTACTGCTAAGTGCGGAAGCAGCCGCGGCAAACTATCAACGACAACTACTGTGCCAGGACGAAGGACGAAGGCCGAGGGGTCAGCCGAGCTGGTTGGTACCCTGGCTCGCAGGATAATCGAATGGATGGGCCTGGGAAAGATAGAAAGTAACAACAATTCAGTTATGTGCACGCCCATGTTATATTGTGACTTGATAAAGTCAAGGCAAACATAATTTAAAGGAGCATTTGAATTTTAATTTCAACCTCCCCCAAGAAAGGCCAAACTATGCTACCCCGACTACCCTGTACGCCAGTGAATGTGTGTGTGTGTGTGCATATGAACTGCAACAATGCGGCGCACACATACCAATGCAAAAGGGCGCATATTTTCAGTGTAGTTAGCAGTTGTGTGTGCCCTTCCGCCCACCAGCCCCGCCCACAATTTTGTGCGTGGTCACTAGAGATCGCACATTGTTAGGACCTTCTTTTCATCCAATTCCATCTGTATGTAATAATATACAATACAATGCATAGATTTCGAATATCCATTGATATTAAGTGTGTTCACGCATAGAACATTGTTTATTAAGATTATTTTGAAGCAAGATAAGTACCAACTTATCACCATAATAATTGTATAATTAATAGTTAAGGTTTAACTAAAGTAGGGCACTTTAAATACATTTTATACATCGAACAGTTTCCTTTAAGTTCCCATGAAAAAATCATCTCTGTTGGTTGGCTGCTCCTCTTTCGCTCCGCGGACTTTACCAGTTTTGTTGGTCGAAAATTTTAATGCCACATTTAGCGCTGGCGACAATGCCCCATACACCACACCACCCACTCGGGCGGGGGGTTGGCAGGGGGGTTTGGGGGCAGCCCCACGAAACGAGCGGGGCTTAAAGCGCCCGAAAGTATGCACTGCTTTTGGCTATTTTTTTGTTTTTTTCCCGTGATTTTTATATGGTGTGTAGGATGGCAACAATCGACATTGGCATATGCCACACGAATATGAGCAGTTGCATATTCACTTTGGTGGGGGGAGGGGGGCTTAGAGGCGGGTGGAGGTGCAGTCCATTGGCCAGAGAACGAACATAATTGGCAAGTTGTATCCATTGGTAATGGTTGCCGTGGACGAGTAGGGGAAACAGGAGCAGCAGGAGCAGGAGGACCAGGACGAAAAGGAAGAGGAGCAGTAGTGCGCTGGTTGGGATGGCCAGCGAGTCTGCAAATGGAAAATACAAAACGAAAATCGCTTAAACTGTGCAAACCAATAAATTTAAAGCAGCTTAAGCGATGAACACGAAACAAAACAGAGCAAAACAAAAACAGTCTGGCAAAAGTCCGAGTGGGTGGCAAAAGGCGTGGGTGGTGTGTGTGTGTGCGAGTGTGCGAGTGTGAGTGTGTGTGTGACTGCACACAAAAAGCTACTTTGGACGCGTTTGTGTTGGTGTGCTGGTTTCGAGTCCTCAAAAAATCATTGAAATTAAATGCAAATCAGCCGACAAAAAGGATAAACACATACATACATGCACATATGTATGTAGCCAGGTATGCGGGGAAGGCAGGGGCTTTGGTCCTCGAAAGGAGCAGGGTTTGCCCAGTGGATCGGTGGGCGGTGGGCGGTGGGCGGTGGGCGGTGATTCGGCATTCGGGTGTCGGGTGTCACTTGAGCTGCCTGTTATTTCTATGGCCAGCTGGCTGTTTAGTTTGGCCGGTCATGCATCATCGTCATCAGCAGCATCATCATCATCATCATCATCATCGTTATCGTCATTCGCAAATGCACATACATAGGTAAACACATTCGAAACAGCACTCACCTTATGTACTGCTGCAATACACGAAAACTTATTCGGTTGGATTTCAACTTACTCCATTCTTGCAACGCAAATCGAACTATTATTGCTATCTTTATCATCTTTCATACACATTTTAATGCCCCAATTTAACAGTTAGTTTAAATCCATACCTAAACAAAGGGTAATCAAATGTTACACTCGGAAAAATACATAAGTATTTGCAAGCTTTACCACTCCTTTGAGGTGTCCTTTTGTATTTTTGTCCGTACAACAATTTTGAGTGCGGGTGCCACTCAGCCACCCACATCGCGGGTACTTACAAACACCCAGTCAAAATGTGCAAAATCACTAAGGAACTAAGGCAAGCACTAAGGCACCCGAATCAATACGCCACTCATAACGGAGGATAGAGAAGACCAACAATCAGAAAAAGGCAAGTGCCTAAAATAATAAATTTAATTTAAATAATAAAAAAAAGCAGAAAAACAATATAAATTGAATAATGTTAATTGAGTATACAAATTTTTAAATAAAAAAATGACCTGTGGCCGATCGTTGCTTTTGCGTCGCTCACCCAAAATGTTGTTGCGCAGTAGGCACCCGGGTGTTTTTTTTTTTTGGCTCGTACCACAAAACACCAGGATATTTTTTATTGCCGCAAGTAGAGTGTCAAAAAACACCCGGTTGCCTAGATACCCAGTGTTTAGCGGGTGCACTTAGAGTGCCAGTGGCTTGCTGCAGTTCTGTGGTCCGTACGCCTGTCTGTCCGTACGTCCATCTGTCCGTCCGTATTAACGTCGTGTCAGCAGAAAATACAAAAGCAAGAAAGTGGAGATTGAGTAATCGTAAACGCCGACACTCAAAAAAATTGTTTGTTTTTTTACTTTATTGCTAGACTTGTCGATTTCCTTCGCCCATTAACGCAAAGTACAGGGTATCTGATAGTCGAAGAACTCTAGTTTCTTGAATGTAAAGTTTGGCACTACAGAAATGTGCTTCAGTGGTTTTGGATTGCAACAGAAATTTTGGTCCATAAAGTACTCCATTTCCAGGTAATGTTTCACATTGTTTTGCATTCAAAGGCTTCGAATGAAAACTAGTCTATAAGTTTAATCAAATTTTATTTTTATTATAATTATGAAACCATGGCAGCCCTGCAGTTACTTAAAAAAGATATGCAGAATTAGCAGCCTTCACTAGCTGAAATTCAAGCTACTCAAGTAATGATTATTTGGTTGGGCATGTTGTCTCAAGTGTAATTTGATTAGGGGCCAATTAGTCAAATCGGAGCCGTTCCAAATTAGTTTAAGAGCGGCCTATTTCTCTTTGTGTATGCGGCACATGATCGATGTGTGCGTCGCGCATACATATGTATGTACATTGTACACATGTATGTAGCTACATATGTGCAATGCTTTGGCCACCCAGGCGCCCAACACCACCCACACCCGCCCCCTTTCACTGTTTTCACTTGCTGCACAAACACAACAAACACCAATTGAACTGCAATTGCATGCAATGCATTTTGCATTTTGGATGCCCCAGACAAACACTCAGCGAAGTGGCGAAAGGTGGTGAGGGGTGCGGGGAGCGAGTATATCGCACGGCAGCGCCATCTGCTGGCCATGAAATGATCCTTAAAAGACCACAAAACGATTTTATTCAATTAAAATGTCAAAAACGGTGTTTGTTTTCGTTATTTAATGCTATAAATATTTACACTTTTATCTATGCCGCTGCCGTTTTTCACCCCAGAGCATTGTTGAGTGCATAAAGAGTCAGTCGGTGCATGAATGAGTAAAAAAGGTTAAAGTTATTCGTTCTATACATATATACATACATATTCATCGATGAATATTTTTACATATGTACATACGTTTCAACGGCTTGAAATGGTTGGGAATCACAAGTGCAGCGAACAATCAGAAATGCCATTTATGACCGAAGATTGCGTGCATTTTTTAAAGCGAACTTTAAGAGCTCTTAAAGAGCTGGCTTTATATAAAAATATATTTAAGTATAGTTTATAGTTTATAGTTTATAGTATATACATCCATATAGTTGCCCCAAGCTTAGGCTCAAAATTCAAGACAACAAAATGACTTAGAAAACACAGAACTTTAAGCCGCATTTCGACACCCAAATCTCGTTAACTTTTATGCTTTCGAAGCAAGATATTATTGGCTAGAATGCAGAACCTTTGTGCAACTACAATATTGTTGTTTAGTGAAAAAAGCAAATGAATATTATTTGCTTAAAGCTATTCTGCAGAAATTAAAAAGGAGTTTCAAGTTTCCGTTTCCCTTTGGAGTGTGCGTTAGTCGGTCAACAAGTTTCCAATTCATCAGATTGTTTTTAGTTACAGGGCCATAAACATTGCTTACACAATAATTATTATGATTATCATATTGAAAGGGGCGACGAGGACGAGGACGAGTCCTTGGAGGTGGCATTTCGGAGGATGTTAGGCATAGCCGATAATTTGCTGTTGCTGCCAGTCGAATATTTTTGGCTTATTGCAAATTTTGGGCACGTACAACTCGTAAAGACTATTTACGATTCTAATAAAAAGTGTGCCCCAGTCCGCTCTCCACCCACTGGCCGTGTCATCCCTTTTGAAGGAGTAACAAAAGTGGAAGTCCTGCGGAAGGTCCTTACAATAACGAGCCCTTTCGGTGTCTTTGTGTGGGTGTGTGTGTGTGTGTGCGCATGGAAATTGTTGAATTTGCTGCTAATTAAATTGCCGGCGCTGCTTGAAATTTGCATTCGCTTTTAATAAACTTCTACGGCAGCGAAATGGAATGGCCATTGGCCGTGGGTGGCCACGACTGGGTATCCTGCCAGCGAGGATACCCCTTATTAGGGGCCAATATCCCTGACATGGCACTGACAAAGGCATTTTAGGTCCTTCTCACGGCATAAAATCTGATCGGAGGATTCCGCGGGCCCGTTAGCAATGCCCGGGATTCCCACGCAGATGACTCCGACGATTCTGGGATGCCCGGCTTCCTCGGTTCCTGGATTCCCGGATCCACAGATTCCTGGATTCCTGAATCTCTACTCGCCACCGATGGCATCCCACAATTCGTTTTATATTTGCCATTCGATTGTTTTTTATTTGCCGGTATTGCTTTCTTGCGATGCTCGCTTTTTCGACCTGTTCACCACGTCTTTTTCTGCACTGGTTGCATTTTTAAAACTCACTCTCGTCATCGCGCCACTTTCCTGGGCCATTCTGGGCATTCTGGCACTGGCCAAATGAAAGGACTATACATATAAACTACACGTATAAACTATACGTTTAAACTATGCATATAAACTATACATATAATGGGGTATAATATAGCATATGGCATCAATTTCATGCTTTTTTTTCTATTGTTTTGTGGAAAACCCCAATGCGTTGTAATATGTCGTGCTTTTAAGAATCGAATACCTGATCTACTTAAAATTATTGTTTAGAATCCCAATATTACATTTATATGGTTCACTGCTATGAGTTGCATACAATCATTACTTTCGATAGTATCGACAGTCTTATCGATCCTTTCAGATGTCGTTTAATATCATCGATAGTACTGAATTCATTAATTTGCTTGTTAGCTGTGTCCATTAATTATATTTCAATTAACACTGTAGTAGCCCAAATATCACTGTGCTTTAATAATTTATATTTACAAGTTTTGGCTACATTTGTAAATAAATTAAAATAAAGTCTGCTATTGCATCCTTGTGACTTTCTAATTTCGATTTCAAATTAAAATTAAAATGATGGCTTTCGTGGATACCCATGTACTTACTACTGAAGGGTATGCCCCAGCCGCAATGATCCTTGTGTCGCTACCATCACTGCTGACGTGCTCCGCTCAGTTGCATTGATTGCCACCTGTCAGCCACCTGCAACAATGCTCCTGGCTGCTCCTGCTGCCTCATGGCTTCTGTGTCCTGGTCGCCGCTGGTGGCTGTCTCTCGCTTTAAATCAATACAACAAATTTCGCGGGTCGCCATTGACTGTTTGTGCCCCCCCTCCATACCTTGCCACTTGGCCATTCCTCCGCAGGTCCTTGCTGGGTCCATCTTGCATCCCTCGCAGCCGTGGGCCATCTGATCCTTGTGCCGTTTAAAATGTTCTGAGTAATTAACACGCGGCGTGTGTAACCCCAAATGGTCATACCATCAGTGGGCGGTTGGGGCAGATCGGGAATGATTGGGGTTGGGTGGGCAGCTGGGGGCGTGGCAGGGGATTCTCGCAGTGGGACTGTGAAAATGTGCAATGTAAGCGCAGCAATATGGAGCACAGGGACCCACGCACATGGCCAAAAAGTTGCACGCCCCATCGATGTGCGTGTGTGTGTGTGTGCAACTTTTATTTATTGATTTAATACTTTTTCAATTTACTGAAAATGGCCAAAGAGTTTCCGATATGCAGCTGTGTGTGTGTGCCATAACTACCTCACAGTGGCAGCGAACTAATTCTGGACCGATGGATCCCCCGATTCCCGCGGCTGACAGCTGCTCCCCCACGGAATACGGAGAATCATCGATGTCCTGGCCATGGCCATTACGGACTTTGTTCACCGATTAACGCGGCACGGTCACCTGTGGGATGGCCAGAACTGGTTAGCTCGAGGAAATGGCTTTAAAAGCAGTGCAGCGAAAACAGAGCGGGATAAATTCATATTCTTATTCAGGACTTTTACTACTACTACCACTTTTACTATTACTATACTATACTATACTATAGACTAACGTCTACTATGACAGGCATAATCCATTCAATTGATTTTAATTTATTTATTTAATTAAGTTGTTGACACGTTAGGAGTAGTTATATCAATATATATACAGTATCTTTTAGATTACTTTAGTTTGTATATTAATGTTTTCCATTCTTGCAACGTTTCAGGGTCATTTGAGTATTGTTTAAGCAATTTTACAACTTTTAAGCCAGACACATTGGTGACCACTTCCGATGGAAGCTCAACTTGTGGATTTAAGAACGCTAGACCGACCAGTCCCAAAACGCAGCGATGCCAGTGAATTAACAGCAGTATTCCCAGATCCCAGATCGCAGGTCCTGTGTCCTGCATCCGGCGTCCTTGTCGCCTGTCGCTGTAATCGCTGTCAGCTGCTTTAACCTTGTCCGCCCAGGGGGTGGGGCAGATGTGCGATGGGCGGTGGGCGGTGGGCGGTGCAGCCGGACATGGCTCTTAATTCACAATTTAATATCACAGCGGAGTAGCGCGCCAAAAACTATGAAAACGAGGTGGAAACTTTGCGCCATATGGGATTTGGATTCGGATTCGAATTCGGGCTGAAACTTTAGATCGCAGATCTGGATGCCTTATAATTAGCACTGACAGAGCGAATTGTGCGGGTCAGTCGGGTTGAAAAACACCTTCATGGCCCACTGGCTCGCTGACCACGCCTCCACCTAGCCCGACTTGGGGGCGCCAGGATTCGGATGCGGAAGTGGAGGTGGAAATGGATGTGCCGGTGGCCAGTGGCTTTAACCGACGTTCAAGCGTGACGCCTGCACGTCCTTGCCCTTGTCCTTCGAGTTGGAGTTGGTCCGGAAAATTCGCGTAAAAGGCGGCTACAAAAACAGCGGGCAAGTAACTGAAAATGGTAAACATTCAATGAAGCGAAATTGATTTGATTCAATTTGAAAGTTGAAAGCGCTCTCGCTCTGTCTCCGTCTCTTTTGCGCGGCGATAACAACGGCGGCAATAAAAACAATTCAAAAAAAAAAGAATAATAAAAAAAAAGTAGGGGCATACGCAGCTGAATGAAAAAAGAATGAAAGCCGAACTGAAATTTGATTAATTCAACAAAAAATAAATACCGGACTCGCGGTCGGCCAATTGTTTACGCAGTGATTGGCTCGCATTGTGCTGCAAATTGAAGATGCATCTTGCAGATGCGCCTGCATCCATTGGTGGCCCATGTCCGGCGGAAGTGAAAGTGAGGGCGGAGTACCAGCTTCCCCACAGCGAAAGTTTATCTATATACAATTTAAGCTTAAGTGCAGGAAGCGCTGTTTCGCGCCAGCTTACACCTTTTTACGAGCGGCTTATTTGCCCACTTATCTCTTGATCAAACCAACTTGAGGTATTACTTATAATTATGTAATCACTATTATTTTTATAACATTTCTTAACATTTCGAAGCTATGCAGAAAGTACAAAACTGCAAGTAAAGTCGTGAAATCTTTAGAGAGAGCAAAACTCTAGTAGGAAAGTCACTCTAGTTGGTTCATAGCTTTATTATCTGTCAATATTTTCAATATTGTTATTTATATCTTCATTAAATCTTTCTTTGGTAAAATGGTACATTAATGGTACATTAAATGGTACATTAAGGTGCCAACTTATTGATTTCGCCCAGTGTAGCATACAAGACACTGCCACCGTTTCTAATTGCCTTCGGCTGAATCCTTTTGAGCCAAGTGGCAGGTCCTGGCAGGACACAAAGGCAGTGCCCGGCACCCACGCACAGTGGAGTAAGTGGCATTAGCGGATGATGGGGCCTCAATCGGGAAATCGGGGAATTGGGAAATTGGGATATCGGGGAATGGTGCGCGCAGGCAGAAGGACAATGAGACACCTTTGAATAGCCGAACGAAGGCTCAATGGAAATGGCCAGGTCGCATGTAGATATGTATATGTGCTCCCCATTCGCTGTCAACGGCATCTTCACATGGCAGGGACATCGCTAAAAAGGGGCTTCCCAAATGAACTAGCCGATATATGTATATTTTCGGAGCGACTTCGGTTCGAGGAGCCAAGGATTAAGCTGTCTGAAATTCGATTTTAGCAAGCATATGAATGCAATCCACAAGGCACTTCTTCACCGTGGAATCTGAGGCAGTAAATTTCGAAAACGGCTCTTTTAAGAGCGACTTCTTTCGATAAATTCGGGACTACGCCGCTGTGGAAATCGCGAGTGTGTGCCTGCAAGCGTGTGGCTTTGCATGAGTTTGTTGGCCGTATTTCACTTGACCATTATTCCGTGTTCTCAGCAGATGCAGGCAATTTGAGTGGGCGGTAGGCGGGTAGGCGGGGCGGCACAATGGCTTAGGGGGCGTGACAGGGAGGGGTTTTCAGGTGGCGTTAACATAAATCAAAGCTCGGAGCTCAAAAGCGAGCGACAGGCGCAGCGACAGAACCAGAAGCACACAAACAATCACAAAGCGACAGGAAAAAGGACATCCACACACACACACACACATACAGACAAAACGATGCTGCATCCTTGTGAAGTGGACCCAAAGGGGTGGCGGAGGAGGCTGGTGGGTTGAGGTGTGGTGTTGTCAGTGGGCGCGGCAACGGAAATGCCACCTGACAGACATCCACCTGCATTTCGGCACGTGCAATTGAAAAGCCAAGAAGACGAGCGGCCCCCAAGAACGCCACGAACGGAGTTGTCACAGTGCTCTCTGCCGACTTTGAGCGAAATTAGACAGAGCATAACCAGAAGCGTCACCGCCAGGACATCGGCACATCGGGACGTTGGGACAGCCGGCAAAGGGATGCGGAGGGATCCTCCGGCGGCGGTGGAGCGGGGATGACTCGCGTCATTGCCAGTCATATCCTGCGGGGATAAGCGCACTTTATGCAAAACGCACAACTTTTTTGCTTCTCACTATCGCGTCACACTTTGCACACTAGGCGAATTGCTTTCATCATTAGTTATGAAACGGTATTCCAAGCTTAAATTTGAAGATAAACATTGAGCTTTACAATTTCGTTCTTGAAAAAGCATATATGCAGAAAACGTTGGGCGCCATAAAAATCAAAAATACCAAATGCTTTCATCGAAACAGTTTCCCAAACTTGAATTTAAAGATAAATATTCAAATACACAATGTTTTTATCGGAAAAGTATAAAAGTTAAAATCGGTGGGGAAAACACAAAGTAAAATAATTTTAAAACAAAATCAAGATGTTTTCAGAATCACAAAATTTTTGAGTAGCTAACTTACGCATTTGTATTTATTGTTGCCTACCTTTAGACAGCTTGTGTAGATGTTATTAAGCAAATGTCAGTCAAAATGTTGTGCCAGCTTTATTTCTTACAGTGCATATCTTTGTCGTGCCTTGGCGGGCGAGAAAAGCGCAAACAGCCCGTGATTCAGCTCGAACTTCAGCTTTTAGGTTCCCGGGATTGGGCTCTGGATTGGGCTTGGGGTTGTCCTTGTTATGTCGCCAGCACTGCTACGAAGATGATGGCATTCAGCAGAGATTTGCCACCGGAACGACAGTTGCGGAGGGGCGTGGTGAGGGCTGAAGACGGAAGGGGTGAAAGTAGGAGTAAAAGGCACAAAGGCGATATGGGAAACAACGGTAAGAGCGATGGGAATTGATTGAATAGTGGAGAGGCTCCGGAAAGCCAAAGGACGCAAGGACACAAGCGCTCAAGTACCTCACTAAAGAATTAAGATATACGATCGGGCCAACATGCTCCACATCCGTCCGCCCCTTAACGAGCTCCCCCAGCTCCCAGCCTTCGGCGATTTGATTATGCTAATGAAATAACAAGCCTATAATACTGAAAAGAAGTCGAGAACATCGGCAAATGGGTAATGGAAGTGCAAAAAATAAAACTATGCCAATGTCAATGCCAATTCCCATTCCCATTCACACGCACGCACATCCCCGGAATGCTGGTATCCTGGGAAAGGAGGTGTAAAGCGGAAAGGCTTCACATATTTGAGCCGTAAAAGGGGCTGCCCTAAATGGAAATGAGAAAGCCAAATTGGGCCGGGGGACTGGGGAGTTGGAATTAAATCAGGAAACATTAGTGCTGTTCAATGGTCAGGTGTTCTGCGTACAGTATTACGGTTCAATTTTAAATTGAATTAATTTCATAGAACATCTTGGGTAAGTTAAACAGTGTTCGAAAGTTGAATGTGCGGGAGTTTATTTTAAGTAATACTAAAAGCTTCCATTTTTGTAATTATCAGATTGACACTACATTTTTAATTTTCAAAACTAACAATTCTATGGCTTCAAAAATTACTTTTATTATTAATAAAATTGTTCTATTTAAATATTTTTTTGCAGGCCCATATTTTAACTAATATGGAGTCCTGCTTTTATCATTTAGCCTTATAACAACTGTTTATTGCTATTTTCATTTTACAAACCTACTTTTTACAAATCTTTTTTACAAATCGAAAGGTAATTGGAAATATTATTTTTAAAACGTGCATTTGTGTGTTCGAAATCGCTTAGTGAAGTGTAGACAGTTCCGAGTACCGAAACTCATGACTGCTTGTTTTTTGAAGTGTACCAATATAAATACGGAGCCTTCCGCCTCACTTATGGGACACTCGAAATGCTCTGCAGGATTCTGTTGTCCTTCCGAGCACTCTTTCCCCAATGCCCCACTCTCCACTCCTTGTTGCCGGCATTATTCCGCCTTGCGCTTCTTTTCACGCGTTTCTTTTGGCCTTTTTGCATATTTATTGTATAGTTTTGTAGTCTTATCAAGTTAGCTAGTTAAAAGTCAAGATGCCACCAAGTGGCGGGTGGCAAGTGGTGGGTAGGGGGGCGGTGCGATTGCGGGAGGCGGAATCACCTGCTGCAGGTGGATGAGCACGTGCACGGCGCCATGTCGGCAGCTGCCATCGTTCCTTCCACTCCGCCGGATCTCCATTGCCCCCAGCCCCTGCCAATGCCCCTGCCCCACCGGGGTTTTATTAGCTACGTGAGGCGGTCACAAAGGGTGGAAGTGGAAAGTGGGCGTTTGGTGGTAGGATGTTGGAGGTGGAAAGTGGAAAGTGGAAGAGGTCATCTGGCGATGGAGGTGGCGTGGAGTCTTGAGAACTTGCTAGGCGCTGGCGATAAGATGAGCGTGCTAAAGTTTTATTGGCGCATATTTAAGCTATTAAAAAATTCATGCATAAAATGACACACACACACTTACAGACGCACCCACACACACACACACACGCGCAGCTCGAGGATGAACCAAATTAAAAAGAAAAACTCGCAGTGCCAGGATGGCCAGAAAATAGAGAGTAAAAAGTGTAAAGTTCCAGCTTAAGTGTGCTCCGAATGACTGCGGATATCCGCACTGCCGGTAAATGTCTGCAAAGAAACTTCCCGTGCGGATATTCAAGCTGTGCCGACTAGACGGGTACTAATTATAAACAAAAAGAACGCAAAAACTAAGGTTGCATAACGGAAAAGTTATGTGCAGGCCCGTTTTAGATTTCACTTTCAGAACATTTTGGCACAGTTTCCAAAGAAGCACAAGATATTTATCGCAAAAATTTTATAGATAAACTTGGTCTGATTTAACAGCAGTTTGCTTCAAGTTCTTAAGAAATATTTTTTATATTCAAGGTATATTTTAGATGACTGCCGCGGAAGTCCGCAATGTAGGCGAGTGTGTAAAAAGCGCGGATGTTCCGCGGATAATCAAAACTTCACACGTTTTACGACGACTAGGTAAGATTCGCATTTTTGACTGTGCAATGCGGATATCCGCACAACGGCTAAATTTGCGTAAGCGCGGACATTCCGCGGATATGCAAGCAGTACAAGCAAGCAGTATTTTCAATATAGACCAGTAAGATTATACTACGAATATGTATTTTGTACATACATATGTACATATATGGTCACTTAAGTTAAGATATTTCAAGTAATGCAATTGTATTGGCTCAATTTGAAGTTTTTTTATCCGTTTTCTTGCGCTTCCAGTGTGCATAACTGCACCTAGTGTTGGCTATGAAAATTGAACGCAGCCCCAACTACGTGTTCTGTCCAACAACGATTTTCGTATGCTAATAATCCCACGCAGAGTGCGTCTGCCGAGCGAGCGGATAGTTTGCGGATTGCACTTAAACGGAGTCGTCCAGAGTATCAATCCTTTCCCTAAAAACCGGAAAATAACTTCAGATGGCAACGGGAGATGGCGGCGCAAGGGTGCAAGGGCGAGGCAGGGCAATAAGCAAAACATTTTATGTTAAATACCGCATCGTTATCTCCACGGCGAGATGGGTTGGGTTGGGTTGCAAAAGGTCCTGCCTTTTCCGGAGTCCTTTGGCGAACTGCTGAAGTGGCGGAGTCGAGCTGTCCGGTCCGGTGGCCCACGGCGCCTGAAATGCTGCAACACATTTCGCTGGAGTCCCTAACCCGGCGCAATAATAACTATAATAATCAACATGCGGCCACTGGCATCCTCACACCCACACACCCACACCCACACCCAAACACACACACACACACACACACTTGCACACACTCACGTATACTGTTGTTGCATGTTCCTCATTTCGTTTTCTTAATTTTATACATACGCTTATTTTCATTTTGCTGCCTTTTTGTTTGCTTTTCCTGTGCTGCGGCTTATTCTGCCAGCCACCCACCCACCGCCCCCTCCACGCAGCTTTGTATTTATTGCGAGAAACCCCCCATTGCAACGCCCACCCCCGCTGCCCGCCCTGTTCGCCACCAGTCTGGCATCTTTTTAGTATTCATTAAACTGCATAATTATACAATAAGTGCAATGGCTCCGCACCGACTTTGCAGCGTCCTTCCTCCGCCCAGGACCACCCACCGCCCACCGCCCACAAGCTCTATCACCAAACCGCACGCACTGCGCCCGGCCACGCCCCCAGCCCCCGCCCGACCGAGTACATATACATACACATATGTAGGTGCAGTATATACAGCTTTGATGTGGCCTGTGTGCACACGCCACACATGTGAGTGTGTGCGAAAGGATCTAATCGAATGCAAGGGATAATATGCATGTACATACATACCCATACATACGCATATAGTATGCTATAGAAAACAGGAAACTTAATCGCAATGAGCTCAACATAAGCTGAACCAAATAAAATGGGTCTCGAAATGCAAATAATTTGTATTTTACAAAATTCAACACATGCCAAAAGCATCATAAATGCTATCTATGAACTTTTGAATTCAAAACCATTATTGTATTTACTATTAGTATTAATATCACTCGTAGTGTGAAATGCTATACTAGATTTGATCGGAAGCATGAAACAGGTGGAATGACCCTATAAATTATATATTCTTGATTAGGATCACTTGCCGAGTGGATCTGTCCGTCTGTCCGTTTGTCAGGTTGTCCCTCTGTCCGTTTGTCCGTTTGCCCGTCTGTCCGTTTGTCAGGTTGTCCGTTTGACCGTTTATCAGGTTGTCCGTTTGTCCGTCTGTCCGTTTGTCAGGTTGTCCGTTTGTCCGTCTGTCCGTTTGTCAGGTTGTCCGTTTGTCCGTCTGTCCGTTTGTCCGTTTGTCCGTTTGCCCGTTTGTCAAGTTGTCCGTTTGTCCGTTCGTCCGTCTGTCCGCTTGTCCGTTTGTCAGGTTGTCCGTTTGTCCGTCCGTATAAACGTCGTCCGTTCTCGGAAATGATAAAAGCTAAAAACTTGAGATTTAGCATGCAAATTCTAATTATGTGAATAGTCCAATAATTCATACACCTTTTTAAGTAACAAACATTGGATCGGAAATACAAAAATTGTCTTAATTTGCATCACTAATGTACTCTATATCAAACTTGAAGTGAGTATTCACATCGGCATGGCTGTGCCTTCGCAACTTTACGGAATCCGCAATGCCGTGCAGCTCTTTTTCCGAGTAGAGGCTAATTTATTTAATATCCCTTGACCTCCCGGAAATGCCAAAACGGGAATTGACCGAGCTGGAAGCTGGGCCAAATGGAGAACGGACTGGGTCATGGGATTATTAAGCAGGATTATGAATAGATAGGCTCATTCATTCGGACCGTTCACGCTCTGGCCGCTCATTGTTTTTATGTTTTGGCAAACTTTTGCCAATTTCAAATGGAGAAGGGGAAGCGAAATATGTCCGGCCACCTGAACTAGTCCAGTTGAGTCCAACTCGCTTCGGCACATAAACAAATCCCTTAAACGTTTTAAATGCCGGAGCCCAGCTGCATCTGACCACGCCCCCCGCCCTCGTCCTTGTTGAACCACCACAAACGTAACGGGAACCAAACGAAAAAAAAAAAACACCGAATAGACAAAACAAAGGGAACAGCATTGGCTGTTCGCAGTGGTCAGGCGAACTATTCATACACTATCCGATGGGTTCGGAACTTCAATCGTTTCATCGATTACAAGCGATCGATAACGATATCCTCGAAAAAGGATATGGACTGCTCACATTGGTTGCCTATGTTTTTGTATTGATGGTGAATAGTATTAAAATAAGAGAATAATTTAAATTTAAAATACCCTTTCGGTCTAATATAGAATCTTGCTTCTTTTAGTAATTTTATATGATTCCATGTGCATTTTGAACTAATTGAAACGAGTTCTTGCTAGTCAAACGTCTCCACTTAGGCGGACGACCCCGACCTAAAGAATAGGGTATGGCGTAGGAAAAAGTGGACATTGGACGCACTTGGAGCATGTGTCCGCACCATTTCATGCTCGAAAATAGTTTTGGCCAACGATTGGGCAAGGCGTCGGCGCTGGCTGCCAGGAGGAGTCCGAGCTAATCGGACAGGATATGAGACAGGACCAAGACCCCGGGACCAACCAAGCATCGCCCTCTGGTGCATCGTAAAAAATAAGCAGCAGCAAATTGTATTTTTATGAGCTGAAACTGTTTTGGGGCCACATTTCAATGTCGATAAAAACAACGACGGTCCTCTAGTCGTGGCAAACAGGGGAGGGGGGAGGTGCGGATGGGGCAAAAGGGCGGGGTGGCTGGGGGCGTGACCGGACAGAGGGTTCAAAGAAGGCCAAGGAGTGTGGACAGCATGTGTGACCACTGGCAAGCTAACAGGCCGACTACCAAATACCCATTACTCCCTGCCTCGCATGGTAGCAAAACTCCAGAGTTGCCAAATCTGGTGATAAAAATTATGTACTAAAAATAATATAATAAATATAAATAGGTAAATAATAATAATAAATAAATAGGTGTGCTCACTTAGATTATTAATTAACCAAGTAGTGCAAGTTCTCAGAAATGCACTCAGCACGAATACAACATACCCTATTTGTCCCCAGACGGCATGTATAAATACTGAAACAAAAACTTACAGCAAATTACAAATAACGAGCCAAAACCGGAGACCAGCGCCGAACGGGCGGTCAAACGGAATGGATTGTGGGGGATTGGGGAATTGGCGGAGTGGCGGGGAGTGGTTCGGTTTGGACTAATAGAAAATCGTGTGGGAAATTCCACAGGCAGCCTGGCCTCGAAAAACTAGCTCGGGAAACAGGAGACGTGCCCTGTCAGATGGCCATTCATTAGAGCTAATTAAACGTGATCAGAACCAGAGCCGGACTCCAAACCGGGCCTTATCCATATCCGTGTACGGTCAACTGGAGCCCGATGCAGTCGGTGCAAATGTGGTGAATGACACACCTGCCAGGATATATGTATAATGGCTCATGTGGAGGAACAAATGGTGTACGCATGATACTTGAAACACGAATATTAATGATTACGAACCTGCGTATTTTCTCTAGCTGTAAAACTGTACGAATATTGTGACTTTAACCGGGGGTTATTTGAAAGACTGTGAGAATACTGTGACTTTAACCGGAGGTTAGTTGTAAAACTGTGAGAACACTGTGACCTTAACCGGAGGTTAGTTGTATGACTGTGAGAATACTGTGACTTTAACCGAAGGTTAGTTGTAAGACTGTAAGAATAATTTGACTTTAACCGGAAGTTAGTTGTAAGACTGTAAGAATAATGTGACTTTAAACGAAGGTTAGTCGTAAGACTGTGAGAATACTGTGACTTTAACCGTAGGTTAGTTCTACAACTGTGAGAATACTGTGACTTTAACCGAAGGTTAGTTCTAAAACTGTGATAATATTGTGACTTTAGGTTAGTTGTAGAACTGTGAAAACACTGTGACCTTAATCGGAGGTTAGTTGTATGACTGTGAGAATACTGTGACTTTAACCGGTGGTTAATTGTAAGACTTTGAGAATACTGTGACTTTAACCGAAGGTTAGTTGTAAAACTGTGAGAATACTGTGACTTTAACCGGAGGTTAGACTGCAGACACGAACGAAACGGAAATTGTAAAAAAAATCATACTATGAATAATACTGGACTTTTAACCTGAGGATTGCTGTATTGCTAATATTCAAGGATGTTCAAATGCACATGCACAGTTTCCCACAATAAATATTAAACAATTTGAAGGGGTTAAGTGCTTAGGAAGCAATCGTCACAAACTGGCCCTACTTAACCTCTGGTCACTTGAAATGACTTGGGCGACTCGGCAGATCCCACCTTAACCCCTAACCCATTGTCCTGGGCGACGTAGCCATTTTATTTGGATGAGCTGCTCGAGCTGTGCTCCTTCGTCGGCAATATCATATCGAATATGTTCATCATGCGCCTCCGTTTGATTGCTACGGGGATTCTGATAATAATTAAAGGCTCAAGGCAGCCAGCCCCACTTGCTGGTGCCTCCCATGTCCACCACTCGTCTCCTCCTCCTCCTCCTCCGACTCTGGGCACGCCCAGTAAATAAATATAATTAGCTAGGAGATGGAAGAGCTCCAATGCTCCAATGCTCCAGAGCTATAGAGCTTCGGAGCTCCACAGATGGAGACTCCCCATCGCATGTGCTCTGTGCGGCACGCAAAATGAGATGACACTAAATCAAAGTTATTCAACTCACGTCGTTAAGTCATTAATCGAACAATGCACGGCAGGAACATGTGGGCACACACACAACACACACGACACACACACGCACACACACTCGTGACATATGCTGATATCGTGGCCTTTAATTTAACTTGGCCTTAGCCTTTGTCTTGGCCAACGACATCGTATTGACGACCATGTTGGCACATAATAACGGACAGGGCCCCAAAGACGACGAAGATGACGATGGTGATGATGATGGAAATGGAAATGGAAATGACGATAGAGATGGGGATGGGGGTGGGGATGGTGATGGCGATGGTGATGTGGCCTTTGAGGTGAGCAATGTCAACGCGGGACCCGTCGCAGTGAATGGTCGCGCCCAGGAACTTGGACTTTTCGACTGTACAATGCATTATTAAACGCATAAATTGCAAGTCAAGTGGCAGGGAAACCCGAAAACGGACACAGCCAGGTCCCAGGACGAAGGGGGCATCCTTTTCCGCTCCAAGTGACGACGGTCGCTGAGTGGTCGCGCATTTCAAGTGCATTTGACAAGTCGCCCCGGCGGAGGACATTTCGCAGGTGGACAGGACAGGCGACCGCACATCTCTTTGGAACTGCTTATGGTCCATTGGCCAGGAAAACACTTGAAGCTTAAAGTAATTGGGTGTTTCTAGGGTATATGTACATGCATAAGTGCATCTTACTAGTGCAACGATAAGTTACGATGAAATAGAAACGCGAATTCTTCAGCACTTATCGAATATATCGAATATAACATTCAAACAGCAAAGCGCATCGGACAAAAGAAATTGTTTGATATTTAGCAATCACTTTAATTAGTAAAATTAAGAGCATAGAGATAACAAGCAAACTATGAAAGCGAATTCTTTGGCATTTAGTGGAGCCTACAAATATCGAATGACTTTTAAATCCCCGTTTAGGCTTGGGCAAACAAACTAGCAACTTTGGGCGGAATTGATTAAATTCAAATAGTTTAGCAAGCTCTTTAAACATTTTTGGCTTGCGAAAGTGATTTAATAATGAGTTGCGCCATTGTGAAAATAAATGCTGCTATTCAGAGTAAAATGTTGTGACACGCCATGTTTTTTCTGGCATTACAAATTTCCATTTGTTTATCTTTGTCATCTATCATTAAATCAAAATCTCTAATTAAAGGCTTTAATGCTGCCAGACGCGTTCTTGAAATATGTTGCGTATAAATAATTTCAAATATACATATATACTCGTATACTCGCATAGTGAAATGCAATGGCACTTGATTTCTTTATTAGATATCGATTTAAAAAACTAATTGAAACTCATAATTTCGAGAGTAAATAAAAGGCGAGCGATACAATCGAATAAATAAAATAATGAAAATTGCTTCAGATAATAAACACCCATCAAATGAATACAGGCTGATAATTAAAAGCTTCCATCTATAAATATGTGCCGACCAAACAGTTTGACCTGCGATGATGATGCGACTAAATCAAAAAACCCCTTCTCTCTGGCAAAACAACGGCAATTATGGAAATGAACACGAGCCGCGTTAATTTATTATTCGCAAAATCGTAGCCAACTTTAACAAAGTTTAACTAAATTGGCCATCAAATAATCGAGATGGGCCGAAAACCAGCTGCTTTGGCTTTGCCATATTTATGCAGAAAAGTAAACCGCCATCGACCATTCGCCATTCGCCATTCGCCATTCACCATACAGCAGTCGCCGCACCCAGGAGTTACATCCATGCTGGTGAAAATGGTCATGGGATTGGGATTGGGATTGGCATAGGTATCGGAATGGGCATGGGTTTTGGTAGTGCGAGTGGGCCAGTGTCGAATGGAAAGTGGCAACTGGCGAATCGGCCGGTAATAGGATTATGCTTGGGCTCCATCAAAGCCAAAACAACCGCAACCACGCATAATTGTTAAATTTATTTATTTAAGCACGAAATGCGTGGCCATAGCCATGGCCCAACGTAATGCTCGCGCTGAAAAGCGCCGCCATCCATCCTTTTCGGCCATCCATCCTGCCATCCTGCCATGCTGCCATCCTGCAGGACATGCCGCCCCCAGAAGTGGCAACAGAAACGCCCACTATTTGCCAGCGGCTGTACGGCAAACGTTTTTCGGTTTTTGTGGTCAATGAAAAATCGCTTTAAATAATGCATTTCATTTAAATAAATATTTAAAAAGCTGTCAGCGAACTTTTATGGGCTCGCCCAGTTGGAGCTCGCACGCAGTTCGAGTTGTTCGAGTGCCGCCAGCTGAATGGGGTGACTCTATCAGGATCAGCACCTGGCTGCGATTGATTGGTGTCGGTTAACGGTTTACGCCCCATTGTGCTCCACACTGACCTAATGGCGGCGAAGGGCATCCCCAGCTCCAGCATTCTGCATTTTTGATGGTCCCGTAGAATTCACCCTACACACGTGACACATTTAAGTGACTTAACATGCCAGTGTTGCAAAGATATTCAAGATGACAGTTGTTCGGCAAAACTCCCGTAATACGTTGACATTTGTCATTAACTTTCATCTATTAAAAAGCAGTCATCCTTTTCAAAAATCAATCAAGAAATTCGAATCTTACCGCCTTAAATTAAAGCATTCAAGTGAATTTTAAACATTTTTTAAATGTAAATATAATATTCCTAATAAATAAGCCTAATACCAGGCATTACTAGCCAGATTTAGGATGTGTTTACTTCGGTTTCTATTTTCCATTTTGGGACTAGCCCAAAAATCGGACATCCTAAAACAGTTTTCCAAAGGTATCTTAACAGCCATTCAGTTGCCTCAGTTAAGAAAAAGGTTACAAGTAGATACAATTAGTAATGCTCAAGTTTTGGAAGTGGCAGTGGAAATTGTCATAGTTGAAATCCGCTGTATTTTCGATTACATAAGTGCTGAGTGTGTGTTTTCATCTCAACTTCTGTGGTAATTAACCTGGTGTTCTTCTCTGCTAATTGTTAATTCCCCAGAGTACAGCAAGGCATGTATAACTAATTCCTAAACTGTATTTATTAATTTGCCCAAGGCGGAGAGCCAAATCGACTGGCCAGTCCAAATTGGCCAACTGTGTGACTTCTTCATCGGGTTTCAGTCCGCTGCCAATGCTGCGAATCATATTTCATTGTCATTCTCGTTTTATTGCCAAACAATCAGTGGACCGAGGGGATGCAGGATGCCAGGATGCTGGGATGCCGGGATGCCGGGGACTGCGACTGGGCAATTGGCAGACACGAGAAATTATAATTACAATTTGGCACCATATAACGAGTATACGGCCAGGACTAATTAGTCTCCTGAGCGTGTTGCCTGATTCCCGATTTCTGATTATTGTAAATCTCTGGTCACGCACAAACGAAACAATTCATAAATTTAATTTTTGTGCCAGAGTTGTGGCGGGAATAGGTGGCAGGATGGCAGGATGGCAGGTTGGCAGGATAACAGGATGGATGGATGAATCGATGGGGTCCGGAACTGAACTGTACCGAAACAGAAACAGAAGCAGAAACTGAAGCTGGAACTGGAACTTGGACTCCAAGCCAGTGGACACGTCGCAGCCAGCGAATTCCCACAATAAACATTTGCACCGGCAAATGATGATAATGTTGATGACGATGTATTTGCCAGACCCACCAAGCACCACCCACCCACCGGCCCCCACTCCTGATTATGATGATGGCTATGCTGATGATGATGATGCCGATGATGATGATGCTAACGATGACGGGGACTGCGATGTGGGTAATGACGCTGATGACGACACACCGCTGGGAATTATTTGTATATGCAGTCATGTAGCATCGATTAATCATTTTATTATTATTGCCATTCGCCGGCGCTCCCACAGCTCGTGATCATCATACATACGAGCTCTGAAAAGTCGACTCCTAGATGGAATTCCAAATGCTGTTCATAATCGCACCGGGGCAACGCCGCCCCATCGATGGGTGCCCAAATCCGGCAGAGATGTCCATTAATACGGCCATCCCATTCAATAGTTGGTTGTGAATGGGAAACGGAATGCCTATTATCTTGGCACTAGGGTCTTTGCCATAATAATCCCTAATATACATTTAATATCAGCAATGCATTTGGAAAGATAATAACACAATAATACTCGTACATAATACAATGCAATTCAATTCAATTAACTGCGAAAGGATGTGACCAACTCGAAAAGCAAACTCTAGTCGGATTAAATTAGCTCATAATTGTATTATATTAATTACATCAGATTTCAATGCTACAAAGTATGTATTTTTTTTTATTTTGCATTCTTATCTTCTTATCTTATCGGTTAATTTTTATCTTAATTGGCAAAAGAGCCCTACAATTTTATATGCAATTTTAAAACATATTTAATGTTGCTTTTCACAGCAAGTAACTATTTAAAACGATTAGAAGCACAACAAAAGTTACAAAATACTAGATAATAAAACTAAACCTTATAGTATGTAAAATATTTAATTGAATGTGACTTTAATCCAACATAACTAGCCTATTATATAGCTAAATGCCAGGCGAACTTTCGATGTGTGACATTCGAAATTCAACGGTTTTCATAATTAATCGAACTCTGAGCAACCCTGATCCACTCAGTCGAATTGTCAAGCAAAAGTCAGGACAGCCGAACAAATTCGAACCCAGGCAATCCATAACTCTTGAGACCAAAAGCCAAGCCCTAACGTTATCCCACACTTGCCACTGGAGTCCCGGAAAGATGTATGCCGCCATGAAGCCGCTGTCAAACTATCTGCGCCTGAAGACCGTGCGCATATATGACCCGATATTCACGCTGCACTCCAAGTGCACCATCGTGATCCTGCTGACCTGCACCTTCCTGCTATCCGCGAAACAGTACTTCGGCGAGCCGATCCTGTGCCTCAGCTCCGAGCGGCAAGCGGATTACGTGCAGTCCTACTGCTGGACCATGGGCACCTACATCCTGCCGGCGGAGGACGAGTGGGATGGCGCCAGAAGCTGGGAATACGCCCTCTACGCACCCGCCTCCGGCGCCGCCGACGATGTCAACGTGAGCAGCCTGCGCGCGCTGGTGGCCCAAAATGAGCAGTACGCCCGGCTCATATCGATCGCCGAAGGCGTCGGGCCGGAGACGCGTGGCGTGACCAAGCGGATGTACCTGCGCTACTATCAGTGGGTCTTCATGATCCTGCTCTTTCAGTCGCTGCTCTTCTACTTCCCCTCGTTCCTGTGGAAGGTGTGGGAGGGCCAGCGCATGGAGCAGCTGTGCTGCGAGGTCGGCGACGCGCTCATCGTGGAGGCCACCTACCGCACCCGCCTCCAGATGCTCACCAGATACTTCCGCGCCCAGTTCGCCCCCATCCACTGGTGCTACTCGATCAAGTACTCATTCTGTGAGCTGCTCAATGTGTTCATCAGCGTGAGTTAAACCCCATTGAAATGCCAAAAGCAGGTGTGACCAGGTGTGTAACTGATCCTCCGCCCTCGCTGCAGATCCTCAACTTCTGGCTTATGGACGTGGTGTTCAATGGGTTCTGGTACAAGTACATCCACGCCCTGGCCGCCATACCCGTGTACGACTGGAACCTCTGGAACCTGATGACGTCGCGCGTCTTTCCCAAGGTGGCCAAGTGCGAGATGTTCGTGTATGGGCCCAGTGGCACCCCGAATGTCATGGACATCCTGTGCGTGCTGCCGCTGAACATCCTGAACGAGAAGATCTTCGCCGTGCTGTACGTATGGTTCCTGTTCATCGCCCTGCTGGCCACGGTGAACATCGTCTATCGCCTGCTGGTCATCTGCTGCCCGGAGCTGCGCCTCCAGCTGTTGCGCACCCACCTGAAGGGCATGCCCAAGGCGCATGTGCGGGAAGTCCTGGCCAGCGCAGGATACGGCGACTGGTTCGTGCTTATGTGCGTGAGCATCAACGTCAATCCCTCCTTGTTTCGGGAGCTCCTCGAGCAGCTCTACGCCAAGCTAAATCAGGCGCGCTGCACGGATCCCGTATTCGCGGAACAGCCTTCCCAGCAACTGCCGCAGCTGCCGCATCTGCAGGCCAAGCTAGAGAGGTGTCCCAGTCGCAACTGCAGCCTGTTGATTGATCCCACGGCCGATCGTCACTCAATTTGCACGGTGAGCAGCCAACGAGTGATGGCGGTGCCCACGGCCCCGACCATCAACATAATGGCGCCCAACGACGAGATCATCAGCATGGATATCTACTACAACGAGAGCCACGCATAGGTCCACAATGGTTGCCAGTCCACTTTCTGCGGTTTGTTAGCACTTCAATTAAATGAGCTTTAGCACAAGTGATTCTCAATTAACCAGATATAATCGCCACACACCAGTACTTTTTTTGTATACATACACATACATGTGCATATGTACATACATATGAGAATTAAGAAATATATGGATTGGTAGGGTATATACACTTTGACTTGCTATTTCGATTTGATTGTCTTTCTTGAAGGATGAACTTACATGCATGCGCATACATATGTACATAGTTTCAAAACACATTACTCCTAAAATCGCGCCCGTATCATTCGCTTTGCAGAACTTTCCCTCGGGGAGCTTTATCAGTTTTGCAAATAAGTGAATTGCATCAAAATGCAAATAAAATGCACTAATCAAAATGACAGCGGGCGGCCGGCGGGGTAAATACCAAATACCAGCAGGCATAACAAAAACTTTAACAAACTTACAAAAGTTAAACAAGCCGACTACAAGATGCCATAGTGGCGGGGGTGGTGGGGCAGGGCGAGAACGGCGTTCGCTCTCGCTGAGAGATGATGACGATGATTGCGAAACTCTTCTCTTCCGCTGGTTAAGCTTTTGTCTGTCTGCCAACAGGTAAAACTAACAACAACAATTTGAGAGAGGGCAGGCAGCGGGAGTCAGTGCTGCCCGGTGTCGTTTCCGAAAAGTAGCCAATAGTTCTTGTACTTTCTGATTTAACAAAGCCGTTTCTTTCTTTCGAATTAAGTAATGACTTTATTCAGTTAATAGGCTACAAAATAGCTGAATATACTATCTGCAACAGGAATCATTTCCAACAATGTCGGCTACAGACAAGTCTGGCTGTAAAGCAGCTTAACTGGCTGCACTCGCAGGAGCAGGAGCAGCAAGAGGAAGAGCAAGAAGAGGCGACGACAACGCAAATGGCGGCAATTACATGCAGCTACAATAACACAACAACAGTAGGGGAGGACGGCGGGGTTGGGGGGAGAGAAGGACAGTGAGAGAGTCAACATCACTTTGTCTGAGGCGGCCGAAGAGCGACAGAGACGGCGGAGAGGTGGGTAAAAGCGCAAAATAAACAAAGTTAATTTTAATTAAAAACCGCAGGAAACCGAAAAAACAACAAAATGCTAAATAAAATGGGCGTGAACGGAGTGACTCAGCGAAGCCGATGACGATAACGATGACGTCGAAGGAGTGAGTGAGCGGGCAGGATGTCTTGCATATGCAACTGCGATAAAGAGAGATAGCGAAGGAGAGGGATCAGTGTTGTCAGCTGTTTTAAAGCGGAAACTGTGGTGAAAGTCTAGTGAGTACGATTATTGCTCCCAAAATAGGACAGAACTATTTTTGGTAGCCAAATTTTACCTAATTCAAGGAGCACACGCACTAGTTATTTAAAGAATACGTTTATATGCGTAATTACGCAACTATGCGTATGCGTAATAAGAAAACGTCACATTAATTTTGTAGCATACATTTCGGGGCTTGTGCGTTTTGAGCAAACTACCTCTTTTGCCCCACATTTAACAATTAAAGTTCATGTCTAAACTTAAGTTTCGTTAAATAATACATAATTGAAATCTATCTGGAAAGTGGGCAGATCTGACAGCTCTGAACGGAATAGACAGACGGGCAGAGAAAACATGCCGCCAGCTGAAATGTAGGCTGAAAATGAAACTGAAGCATAACATATTCCTTCGCTGCTCACAACCCCACCACCCTTCCACCCTACCACCCACCGCCCACGGGATCCGGCGCCACCAATGGATAACTGTAACTGTAACAAAGACACATGTAAACAATTCCGTTTGTCTTCGACGCTGTTTCTGCCTAGTTTTAATTATACCGAGCAAAAACTTTGCCCGCACTTTGCAACACCACTCTAATACACCCAACACCTCCAAACACCAACCGCCCACAATCAACCACCCTCCCCCCCCCCCACACACCCTTTCTCGGCACGAAAGTTTAAAGTGAGCAACGGTAAACGATTTTTAGCTAACCACAATCCCCAATCCACATGGAAATTACTCAGCCTGCAAGCTTCTTTTGCATTTTAACGGAAAATCTTTGAAGAGATTTTGAAGGAAAAGCGGCTAGAAGAGCGATTGAGATGCCAAAAATGAAGTAGGGTAAATGCGAAAATTATCTATAAGTATAATAAATTACATATATCATGGAATAATTATGTAAATAATGCATTGCGACTTTAACAATATTAATAATAATAATATATAAAAATATAAATATTATTCCTTTATAACATAGTAGTATAAGTATGAATAACATAAAAACATTATATTTTATTTATTTATTTATTATCAACTTGTGCTACAATCGATATATACCATAATGTAGTTTAGGAACGAAGCTTAAAGTGATTCACCTATAAATAAGCACTCTGCACATTTGTATTTTTAGGACATATTTTTTAAATATTCGCATACACTGAAACTAACTCAATATTAACATTTCCATGTTGTTTTCGGCAGAATATATGATCTAATGTGATTGTTGTTAACCCCCCAGCTGGTCAAAGTCTTACTAACTAAGTTTGCGTACTAAAGTTAGTCGGACCATTTAAACCAGGAGAATAGAAACCGATTCCATAATCTTCCCATGTGCATCACTACAATTTGATTTGCTTGTTAATGGGCTGCCATCCTTTTGCCAGAATAGATTAGCCTGCTAGCAGAGCAGCAACTTCCATCCAAACCAGACGAACCATCCGAACCGTCACCTTGGTAACCCCAAAGTGGTTTTCAATGGCGAAGGACGACAAAGAAGATTTCAAATAAATTAACAAGTTAATTGAGTTTCGTGTTTAGGCAGCGAGCGAAAGTGATCCCGACCAGACGGGACCAGGAACCCGATACTCCATGCCCCATACCCCAAACCGATTCCCGAATCCCCAGACCGAGCCTTATGGCCAATAGTCGGTGGGTGTCGCCAGGTGACAGCCTCGCCCCCGCAATTGTGGTCGAAATATATTGACACTGCCAGCAGAAAGCCCAAACTTTATAAAGGGGCATCGAAAAAGGTGACAAATAATGGAATTTATTTGGATATCAACAGAGTAGCTTAAAGTAGGGAAGTTTGGAAAACCTTGTCCAGAAGCACTTTTGAAAATTCAAGACTCAAGCTGCAAGTATTTAGAATTCCATTTGGAAAAGATTCGGAGTGTTTTTTCGAAACCAGCAAAATCGTGATCCTCAAGCAATTAAAATATGCAAATTTTGCCACTTAAGAAAATTAGAACGTTCTGGTTAAGAATATTTGTTTTCAGCACATTAAGCACTTAATATTTATTTATATTTAACAACAACGGAATTGGTATAACTCATTTTTAAGACAATGAGCCAGTTGTAAATAATTAAATGGAAAACTGACTAAGCTATTTATTAATCTAGACAAACACTTTTATTCAAATGTGCCACCTTATTTAACTTATATTATTACTAAAATAAAGCTATTATTAAAATCAGTGGAAATCGATCAAAAATATTAATTTCAAAAAGAGTGAAAAAGAATTAAGTTAAACTAAAGTCAACACTAATCGATCAAATATCATTAAAAAATAGAGGGCTAAAGTGTTTACACTATAAAAAGTAATCGGTGGAAAATGCTTATTATTTCAAAAAAAAAAGTGTGAACAAGATGGTGAATTAAGTGATTTTAGTAATTCATATGCCCATCCAGAGGTCGCCTTTCGCTCGGCGGCAGCTGCGTCCTTCTGCCCGTCCTCTGCCGGCGGCGAGTGTCCTTGCTGGTGACGAATGTCCTTGCTGATGGTGCTGGTCGGCGAGTGGGAGTGCGTTGCGGTTTGTCAGGTGCGTTAAACCGTGCGGTTCGCGCTGCGGTCGCCGCCGGTTATTAACAATTAACAATTAATGCTAAATCAATAAGCAAACACAATGGCAGGCATAAAGCGACAATGTCATTTATATGCTAATTAGCTGAGGCCAGGCGGCTCAAGCAGCTCGCCTAACCAAGTTGATTCCGGCCAGGTCGGCGAATTAATTAAACTTTTTCGACCGCCCGCGAAATTGGCGAAAAGCCCGCCGCCGCAGCCCAAAAGCCTAGTGCCGAAAATGCAATCATCCCAGTTCGAGGAGTGGCCCGTCCTGGTTTTTGGGCCCATTTCTGGGCACTGGTCACCTGGCAGTGGGTGCCGCATCCGCATCCGCATCCTACCGTCCATGTGCAACAAAATCATTTTTCAATTACATTTTCGGGTTTCGTGTGCGGTTCTGGCTTTGGTCCCTTAAAAAGGCGACCACGACCACAGGCCAGGTGGGATGGTGGGTGGCTACTTTTGCACCAAAAAGTGGCAGAAGGACAAGTGCCACGTGGGCGGCAGTCGCATTCGCATTCGCGCCCCCGATTGTTGCATATTGAAAATTTGCTGCAAAATTGATTTCACGGCATTTCTGTGGATGCGAAATGCAAAGCATTTTGAATGACCATTGATCACACCGGAGCGGAAATACAGGTGAAGGGGAAAGGGTTGCAATTGCTTTGGCATTTGGAAAACTATGCATTCCGTCAACGTTTCACTACTGTCTGATGTTTTATATATGGCTAGCTATACTCTCAAAATGCCACGAAAATGATTAACAAATGTAATTACTGATCCTGATACGTTCAATTGTTTATAATATGAACTCATATGGTGGCTTGTTTGCGTAGAATCCCCTCAAATTAGATCTGTTTTTGGTAGTGACTGTAATTTGATTTTGCAGCTGTGCAGATTGACGGCCGAATCTTAAACAAGAATCCAAAATCGGGTGTGTTGACTTAATCAGTTTTTGCTCGGAAAACGCATGAATATTGCCAACCACTGGACCGCATCAAATAGCGCGTCCAAAGCGCAAAATGCGATCGGATTGCATTGCTCTGCTGCACACTGGCAAAAAACAGTGACTCCGACCAGTATTGCATAACGCACTAAGGTGATCAAACTTGGCAATGATTGCAAGATTTAGATGCTTGGATTGGCAATCAGTGAAATCGTAAGACAACCTAAAATAAAGTGGATACATATTTCTTTCGCACTGTGCATAATTATCCATTAGTTGGTGTAATTACTCCTTATAATAACTTAATTATTTGATTTAAAAATCGAACAAAAAAACATAAGCTTCTAAGCATTTTAAGAGGCTTTGAGAAGGTTTACCACATTCTTCTCCAAGTTGCCCCAAAATGCAAAGTTCATGTTCCTCACATTTGACAAAAGTATCTTTGTATCTTTGGCCCACAACTCGCTACCCAAATCCCAGTGTGCGTGGCCCAAACGCTCGACCAGAAACAGCTGTAAACAGTGCTGATGCAATTGCATTTCCGCCCCCAGACTTCAACGCCATCATCGGATTCCCAGGACGGGTTCCCCCCCCCCACTGCATCCACGCCCACACCCACACGCACATCCACGTCCATTGCCGTGGCCATCATCCGTACCGTTTTAATCAATTATAATTGCTACCATTTTTGATTAGTTGGCACCTGCCTCAATCATCTGCAGCGTCCGAAATGGTCGGAATCGTTTTGGTCAACCGTGCACACAGCAACGGATGTTGGTTTTCGTTGGGCCGCTCGGTTCCGAATCGGATTCCATGAAAATCCGTTGCCCGAGCGGCGGGACTGGGTGTCTTGGTGATGCTTATGGTGGATGGGTGTCGAATATACCGACACGGATTTCGGGGGACGAGGGGGAGCGGCTGGCAAACATTTTACGTAATTGCGCACATATTTAAATTGCGTTCCATATTGCACAATACATCAAATTATGGCCCAAAGTAAAGTAAATCTGACACACGGACACGGATACGGACACGGACGGACAGGCAAACGGACGGACAGACAAGCGGACGGAAGGACCGAGGACCTAAGGCCAGTTAATAAGTAAGCCGGAGCATTTATCCGGGCTGCCCGTGTTCGTTTTCCATTCGGTCCTTGGTCTTTGTCTCTCGCATGCATTTTCCATGAGATTTTTCGGGCGAAATATTCAGCACGGAGCATGCGAGCTGCACTGTAATTTATTTAGATTGTCTTGGCAAATATTTATGCACGTCGTTCCATTGACTTATAAATCAATTGCAGTCACCGGGGGAGGAGAACCCTTCTCGCTCCACGCAACTGGCCCTAATTAATAAAGACAAATTTCCCGGGAGCGATTTGGTTGCTGGCATTCTGGGAGGGAACTAGCCAACTAGCCAACTATCCGCCTATTCTGCACAGTTCAAAGGTAATCGCCCGACCTGACTGCCCCATCTGGATTAGTCTTGAAGCGCCGCTCCTCGCATTACGGCAAAGTGTCCTTGAGTTTCGGCCGCCATCCCGGCCGCATTCCACATCCTTGGCCATGGCTGGTTAGGTTTGCAACTGATTTGATTCCATCTTGGCCAATTTTCCCAGCTGGGCGTGCTGCCACGCCTACAGCTAAGCGCTCCATGACAAAGAGAACGGCTTAGAAACACTCCTGCCGCCGCGCGCTCCGCAAAAAGGACTTATTGACACACACAGACGGGGTCGCAAATCTAGCACTACGAGATTTGAGAATCGGAAAATTATACTAAATGCTATATTCAAATTTCCTAGCAAATGTTAGTATTTTGGGCATACTTTTGATTAAATACGTTACTCTTGATTACTAAAAATGCTTAGAACTAAGGTAAAAGATGGTTCATTCATTCAAAAACAGAAGCTTAGCTTAATAATACATAAAGCATTTCACTTTACAGTCCCTGTTTTATAGCACAATTACCAAAAAAACAGGGAAAATTTCATAAAACTTATCAAATTAGATTTTATTTTACACTTTATAATAGATTTTACAATTATACTGGCATCGATAAACTAATTCAAATACAACAAATTATTTGATTTCTTTTAAATTTCTTAATCTTATTAATTGCTGTATTTTTGCCAAATGCTGTTTCGAGTGTAGCTACTCCATTAATTATGTTTTCCGTATGTTTGATCGGTGGCTTAGTGTGATGACCTCAGTTGTGGACGATAGTATTGCGGCGTTGTGTGTGTACACAAAAAATATTTCACAGGCAATTTCACAGCCCCACACACACATGCACACACCCACACACCAACACATACCACCACACACCAACACACGCCCACACAAGCGTCTTCGCCTTGGTCCTGTGGTCCTGCGACATTCACTATTGTGCATACACAAGCTGCAATAAAAAATTCAGCCCACGTCCCGAGCACTTATTGATACGTGAGCATAGATGACACACAATCCCGCACACACAATGGATAAGCAGCGCATACATATGCAAAAGGTCCTTTTCGCAGTTGAAGGCGCCCAAGGATATCGCCGCAGGCGAACAGAAGAGAACAGAACAAAAGGACAGAGCAGAAGGCGTGCCAGCCACAGGGACAATAAGTGACCATGAAAAATGGACAGGAGTCGCGACATCGATTGCGAAGGCGACTCGATCAATGTCGGGCAGATGAATCAATTTGTGGCCGGCGAATCACAGGGTATCGCACCAACTGAGAGTCCGGATAAAAGCAGCCAGGATATCTGCAAATTGTCTTTAAAGTGAAAGTATTCGATGAATGCTGACTGAATAAATGTGTACAGCCAAGTTTCTACCATGCCTCTACAGAGATTTATAATTATCGCACAGAGTAAACGTCACTTAATCCCAACTTTCTTGGTCCTATGTCTTCCAAGATTCCTACGGACAGATGGATAGACAGGCGGACAAGCGGACATGGCCAAATCGATTCCACTGGCCGATTCGATGTGGTCTTGTCCGTCCGTTGTGCTGATGAAACTCATTTTTGTACCTGATACAAGACCTTCAAGGATTCTATGATTCTACCCTTTACTGTACAATATGAGTCACTTCGCTACTCATATTCTTTTGATTAACAACTTTTCTGCTTTATTTTTAACGTATCTTTTTAATCAATATAATAATCAAAATAAAATGGAAAATAAAAAACAATGCGTACTTAAATTTTCATCACTTCTAGTATTTTCACTTCGGAATAAAATTCAATGTTAACAATCAGATACCCTTTATTCAGCTAGTGGGAATGCGAACGTGAAATTTCATAATTTTTCTGGGATTTCGAAATATATTGGGGAATAAAATAAGAAATGAATTTAATAAAAATTCCAAATTGTGGGCGTAAGCAGTTGGGCATGGCAAAAGAAAAGAAACAACTGCGTCTATTTCTCTAGAATCTGTATGCTTAATCTGAACCTTCTAGCTTTTATAGTTCCTTAGATCTCGACAGATAGACGGACATGGCCAGTTCGTCTCTTGATCCTGATCACGAATATATTTTATATGGTCGGAAACGCTTCCTTCTGCCTGTTACATACTTTTTAACGAATCTAGTATACCCTTTTACTTTGCGAGTAACGGGTATAAAAAGAAAATGCAAAAGAGAAAATGCTCTAATTAACGCTCCATTTCAGGGATGGTCATAATATATTTATGCGTCAACACTTATACCACTTATGATAATACATTGTTATTTTGAGAATAGGTTAACAGAAACCGCAAATACTATATGTTCTGCGAATATACCCGTGCTTCTAGTATATCGAGGAATAAATTCATGAAGCGAATGAATAAATTCCTTCTCTTGTCCCTGTCCTGGGCAATCCTCCTTTCCATGGCCTTTATATGCTCCTCGAGGCGCTGGAATTCTTCCTCGGAATCTGAGGACTGCGAACCCTCCTCCGATCCACTTGGCTGCTCGGGATCCCCTGTCGTCAAGACCTCGTCGTGTCCAGTTGCCTCTGCTTCCGCGTCCAAATTCTCTGCCATTTCTGAATTAGGTTGTGCTCTGGAGCTTGTTTCTCAGTCAAGTAGTGAAACGCAAGTGAACTAAATATTCCGGCGGAACGAAATATTATGACAATCGAAAGCATAGCCAACTTGATCAAAAATAATTTGAATTTTAAAGTGTTTCCTTTTATATCGGAACAGCTATAATCTAGCACAAAATGGCATATATCAGTTAAGAGTCAAAATTTTATTTCTAGCTTGGACAGTAATCCTGATCACCCTTCTTTTGAAGGGTCTGAACCAGTCTCTTCTCCATAATAACAAGCGGCAGGATAACAAAATCAACCAATTTGGATGTAAAATAAGGCAAAAAATATTAACATGTTAACATGTTAACAGTAAGACCATAATGTTACCATAGTGCATTGATAATTCAATTCAATTGACTTTTGTAATAGTGTATACCCACTCCGAATTCGGAAGTAAAAAGAAAATGCAAAAGAAAAAATGTGCTAATTAAAGCTCCATATCCGGGATGCTTATGATATATTTATGCGTCGACAATTACACCATTTGATAATACATTGGTATGTTGGGAATAGGTGAACAGAAGTCGCATATACTATAAATGATGTACTTCTGCTATGATTGCAGCAAAGAGGCGATTGAACAGCACATTCAATTCCTCCTCCCGGGCCATCTCCCTATTCAGGCGCTCTAGTTTCTCTAGGAGGGGCTGGAACTTCGCAGGCATCTTCTGGGTAGACACATTTATCGTATTCAAAGAAACTTCAATTATCGAAGAAGAAGCCCCTAAGGACTACGAACCCACCTTCGATCCACTCGGTTGCTCAGGATCCTCTGTCAACTCGTCGTTTCCAAATGGCCTTGCTTCCGCGTCCGAATTCTCTGACATTTCTGAATTAGGTTGTGCTCTGGAGCTTGTTTCTCAGTCAAGTAGTGAAACGAAAGTGAACTAAATATTCCGGCGAAACGAAATATTATGACAATCGAAAGCATAGCCAACTTGATCAAAAATATTTTGAATTTTAAAATGTTTCCTTTTAATTTAGCAAAGCTTAAATATACAACGTGTGGAGTGTTGACGTTAAGATTAAACGTTCTATTCGTATCGCAAACTAAGTGATCCTAAAAACCATTCTCTTCTTACACAATCATATTAGAATAAATACAAATCTTCAGAAGAAAGCAAAAACAAATTCTGCACAGAAGCCGTTACAAAAGTAGACCAAACCAAACGTTTTACCATTCGTGATTATACAAGGAAGAATGTTATAGTCAAGTTCCCCGACTATCAGATACCCGTTACTCAGCTAGTGTGAATGCGAAATTTCATAACTTTTCAGGAATATCGATAGATACTGGGAAATAAATTTTGCATATCGATAAAAAAATTTAAGCCTAATAAAATTATCAACAAATTTTTTAAAAGTGTGGGCGTTTGTGGGCATTTGAGTGGGTGTGCCAACATGGGTCAACAAACTTTCGCTGCATTTATGTATGTCTCTGGATATCTCTGGATCTGCATAATTAATCTCGATATTCTAGCTTCTAAAGCTTCCGAGATATCGGTGTTCATACGAACGGACAGACAGATCCTGATCAAGAATATATATACTTTGTATAGTTACATACTTTTCAACAAATCTAGTATACCCTCTTACTCTACGAGTGATGGGTATAATTATAAAAAGGTACACAATTTTATTTCGAAACTGTGGGATTGCAAATTTTTTAAGAACATCGCCGAAGTGCATTGCTTAAAGCATACTGTTGTGCAAGCATTCAAGTGATTTCAAATCACTAGAGACTCCCATGGCCATAAAGGGGAAACATGGGGCCAGCACACACAGAGTGGAGCATTTCGGTAAGGCCACTTTGCGACATTTTAATTTAAATGCTAATCAGTTGCCAATAGACAAAAAGAGCGAACCTATCCCACCTCGAGTGCAGTTCATGTTCCACGAGCCGGCTGCACAATGTGTGCCTGGGTGTGTGCAAAAATTGCAACTCATTTGGAAGTGGGTGGCCCGGCTGGCTGGGTTGGATGGGCTGGATAACCTGGATGGGCACAACAGCAACAGCGCTGCAATTTGTATTTAAAATGTCGGCCATTGTGGATTAGCTGAGACAGAGGAGCACCCAGCTCCCAGCCACCAACATTCGACACCCAGCAGCACGTCAAACACGAGGCACTCGGAGAAAAACATAGTTAATCATATTAAGTAAGTAACTAAAATAAAATGAAGAAGGTTTGGATAAAAGGGAAACTGCTTTTGGGAATTTTCTAATAACATTATTTTGTTGCTTATGGTTATATCTTTTTGATTCGTTTCCTTATGTATTATATTATATATGCTAGTAAGTTACTTGATAAAGTGTGTGCATTATCAAACAACTTAAAATTCAAAGGAAATTCGATCAGTGAGCTTTCCTTCAGTAAAGTGTACATGAACAGAGGAAACGCGTGTTTTTCCCAGTGTTCCTAGTCACCTGAAGCCCTCTGTTGTCGCTGTTTGGGCGCCGTGTCGTCATTATCATCTGCATTTGCATTTTCGGCCTGCTCACCGACGGCTTGTTGGGTAAATATTGCCATTTTATGCAGCGTCCACGAGATGCCATCGAAGGAGCCGGCACTTTGGCTATAAAAACAAATTGGACGGGGTCGGTGGCGCAAGGCCGCGACAACTGGTTAAACAGAAGGATGGCAAAAGGATGTCACCGGAAATTGAGTTAATTTTGGTGGATTCAAATTTGAATCTAGTCGATAACGATTGGCACAAATCGAATGCCCTCGACCAGAAGCTGATTGCTGCAGCACGTCAGTGCTGCCGCTTAATTAGCTAGAGAATAGCTATTCTGCTACTACAAATGCTATATATGTTGCTGTGTTATTTAAATCAACAATCATTGTATATGTGATGCATAAAAGTGATATTGCACGCTAATTGGCAGTTAGTTCTTCAGACAATCATGTTTAACTACTATTGGCGCTACGTAATGATGTAGCGAAGCAAATAGCCAAAAGTAGTAACACACGGCTATAAAAAAGCTTATTTGACAGCACAACATCTGATTGTTGTTGAGTTCGTTTTTGTTTTTGTTTTTCGTTTTCGTTTCAGTTTAGTTTACGCGCCCCTGTTTATTTGCGAGCCATCGCTCATTCCGCCCGCATCGCCAGCCCCGCCCTCTGCGCTCCGCAGCCCCCACCAATGGACGTCCGGATGAAGTGCACCAGCGAGGAGCCAGTGTCTCCGGAGCAGAAGATCCCGGCGAGCAGCCAGCGCCTGCTGCAGTTCACCAACTGCCGCCTGGTACGCGACCACCGGATCATCCACGAAGATCTGTGGGTTCGCGACGGTCGGATCGTGAACCCGGAGCCTGTGTTCTTCGACGAGCGGACCAAGGCCCATTGTCGCATCGACTGCGGAGGCGCCATCATCGCGCCCGGCTACATCGACCTCCAGATCAATGGTGAGCCCTGAGAAGCGCGCGCGCGCCCATCTCCCCGCTGCACTGACATCATGTCTCTAGGCTCTCAAGTGAAAGAACCCATATGGAATCCACTTTGTGTGCAGTAGATAAAGATAATTTAGGTTTAGGATCTACACATTTCGTTTTGGTGCTCTGCAGATTGCAGAAATCGCATTCCTTAGCTTTGATTTCCCAAGATAACAACTTAATCGTTATAGATAAAAATCTCTGTCAAATTTATAGTTCCACGATCAAAAATTGAAACTTGTAAGAGGAACAGCAGCTAGTTGTGGTCGTTGAACCCGCTCCCACTTCCACATTCATCATGTTTCCCATTAGAATAACATGTTGCTGGGCTCAATTCCGCGCCACTTGGCCTGCAATCCCACTAATTGGCACTTTCGCCGCGCTCCAATCAGCCGCCAAGGTCATCCGTTCTGTTTACCCGTTGACAAACGGCAAGCCGCAATATGGAGCACTCGTAATCGGAGCGAGTTAATCTTATCGTGACTTCGCAGGCCCCAAGCTGCTGAGCTCGACCGCAAGTGGGCTACAGTGGGCACTTGCAGCGAAGGTTCGCTGTGGTCAAACTGAGTCGCGATAAGCGACCTACCTCTTTGTCTTCGGGAGACAAAGAGGTAGGCTGTCAGGAACATAATCCAATCTAAGATGGCTGAATAACCCGAGTCCACATTCTCCACAGGTGGCTATGGCGTGGACTTCTCCTACGACACGGAGACCATCGAGGAGGGCGTGGCCACGGTGGCACGCGGCCTGGTCAAGAGCGGGGTCACCTCCTTCTGTCCCACGCTGGTGACCTCGCCCAGCGACAGCTACCACACCATCCTGCCGCGCATTCCCGCTGAGGTTCCCAAGGGCGCCGGCATACTGGGCATCCATGCGGAGGGTCCGTTTATCAATCCGCAGAAGAAGGGCGCGCATCCGGAGCACTGCATACAGACCATTGATAAGGTGGGGGACCAGTTCTCATTGCTGACATCCTGATATCCAACATCTGCAGCGAGATCATTCAAATGTTACCTTTCGTTTGCCTCGCTTGAAGGGACTCAGCACGCTGAAGGAGACGTACGGCTCGCTGGAACGCATCAAGATCATCACCCTGGCGCCGGAGAAGGTCACCGATCCGGAGGTGATTGGCCAGCTGGTGGAGCGAGGCATCACCGTGGCCCTGGGCCACTCGATGGCCTCGCTGAGCGACGGAGAGAGGGCCGTGCAGCAGGGCGCCACGCTGATCACGCACCTGTTCAACGCCATGCTGCCGTTCCACCACCGCGATCCCGGCCTGGTGGGACTGCTGGCCTCGGACGCAGTGCCGCACGGTAGGACCGTGTACTTCGGCATCATCTCGGACGGAGTGCACACGCACCCGGCGGCACTGAGGATCGCCTACCGCACGCATCCGCAGGGCCTGATCCTGGTGACGGACGCCATATCGGCGCTGGGCCTCGAGGAGGGTGTCCACCACATCGGACAGCTGCCGCTGCAGGTTAAGCAGGGCAAGGCGTTCATCGCAGGCACAGAGACGCTGTGCGGCAGCATCGCCCCGATGGACGAGTGCGTGCGGATCTTCCAGAAGGCGACCGGTGAGTGCGAGATCCCCGCTAGAATTCGCATTAAGTACTCCGTTTTGCAGACTGCTCCGTGGTCTATGCCATCGAGGCGGCCACCTTGCATCCAGCACAGTGCCTGAAGATCGAGAAGCAGAAGGGCACCCTGGACTTTGGCTCGGACGCGGACTTCGTTCTCCTGGACGACCAGCTCCGGGTGCTATCCACCTGGATCGCGGGCGTGTGTGTTCACAGGACTGTCAAGTAGCGCATCGAATGCGCGACTGTTGCAATTGTTTTTATTTACCTGATGCAGGATGTATTCTACACCGAAGATTCTCCAAATAAACTGTTAAACTTATACATTCCAATTGAAGGAGCTTCGGATTTCTGTGCAGCCAAGGATTAAGGATGACACTTTGCCATTCGAAATAACGAGCCACTGGTTTATATGACATGGTTTAGGTTGTTCTTTATATTTTAATCGGTAAATCATTTGGTGTGGACAACTAAACTAAATCCATATACAGTTACAAATAATAGGTTTACACGACAAAAAAAAATGTAGAATAATATTACAAGGAGACGGGAGGCGAGCGCTAGGTGGTGCGTTCGGTTTGGGGCGCTCCTCCCTTGCGGATGCGTATGCGAATGCGAATGCTACAGTGATGGCGTGCACCGTCCTTACATACAAGCATGGAGATATACACGCGCGCACACCCACGCCCCCTTAAGTGTACACAGATACATGTATATATATATATAAATTGGGTGTGCGGGCGCGAATGCACATAAAAACGATGCGATATAGTAGTTTCATATATATATATATAGATATATATATATATGCATAGGCAATAATCAGAAAACGATTGCGGAACACCTCGATCTCGAAACTCCCTATGGAACTGCAACTCTGGCCGAGGATCTGGCTTGATAGCTTCAGTGGCCAGGGCGCAGAGCAGGGCGTCCAGACCCCCCGCCCGCCCCGTCGAACTCCTCCATCCTGGCTTGGCTTGGCGTCGACATAGAAAGCGAAAGCAAGCTAGGTATGTTTAGGCTATATACTATCCGATGTATTATATGTATAGGTGTTATTTATATCTAGGCTGAAACGCAAAACAAAAACGAAACACTAAGTGGGGCGGCTGGGGAGTGCGAGTGGTGGCGAACGAGCGAGCGAACGAATGACTGAGTACGGGAATCGTAAGACTATATGTGTATCAAAAGTACGTTACAAAAGTTGCTTATGTCTGCGTCTGCGTCTGCGACTTCGCTATCATTATCGTTTCGTGTGGCTGGACAGTGGCTGGAGCTGATCCTCGTTGTCCGATCCACGATATGCCGATCCTTGCGTCCAAGTTGCTAGCTAACGTGGCCCATGCCCCGCCTGACCATTGCCCGACCACCATCCATCGTTCGGAGTTTTGTAAAGTTGCTTCCAAATGTTCGTATTACAATATCTGTTGCTTGTTGTTAAACTTTAGGTAGGTTGTTTCTGTTGCTTGTTCCATTTGCGTATCCTCGTAATAAGTAAGTTTCCTACGTGCGAATGACCCCGGCTCTATTGCTTTGTTATCCTTCGTCCGTGCGGAGCGGTTTCAGAAACCGATCCCCACTGCTTTCGGTTCGGTTCGGTTCGATTCGTTTCGTTCCATTCCAATCCAATCTAGTCCAGTTCAATCCAATCCAATCCCATCCGTCCTTCGCCGCCTTCCCCACGCACAGCTGAGCACAAACCGGGCCAAACCACGCCCCGTTCGCCTGGAACGCCGCTTTTTACGCGCAGCACTTGCTGTAGCCCGGCGCCTTCTCCTGGTTCCGGCGATCGATGATCACGCGCTCCTGGTTCTCCGCCGACTCGCGTCCCGATGTCTTGTCCAGAATGGCCTCGGCCAGCTCGCAGAAGGCCCGCTCGATGTTTATGTTCGACTTGGCGGATGTTTCCATAAACCGAATGCCATGTTCACGGGCAATCTGAAAAACGTGGGCAGAGATGGGAAAGGGGAGCAAGTTATTGGCTTTGTAAACAAATTGATCAAACAGACGTGGAGCGTGTGCGATCATTGAGTAACAATCATAATAAATAACCAGAATAGTTCTAACATAAATTGTATGCCTCCGCAAATTTTCCCTTGCTTTCATTATCACGGACATGCTATAGCACCTAAATAGTTTCGTCTTGAATGTGAGATATATTCGCTGTGTTCCAATTCAAAACGATAAGTTTTTTTTAACAAATTGAAGCAATTGGAAACTATTAAGGGACATGGAATTCGCTTGCGACAAACAGGTGGCTTTGAAACCTAAACAGACTAATAATATATGTATGATCGACTTCCGAACTACGACTATATTTGCTAATCTCAGGCACTGATTGCTGTTGTGGGGGGACTCCATGGATGTGGGATGCTCACCGCTTCGCCGCGCTCCTTGTTGACCACCCGCTTGTCCGTCATGTCGCACTTGTTGCCCAGGATCATCTTCTCCACATCCTCGTTGGCGTGCTAAAGGAAGAAAGAAGATTTCAGACTTTAAAAGAAGGTCATTACTCGCAGGGGGGCACACCTACCTCGTCTATATTCCGTAACCATTTGACTATGTTCTCGAAACTCTTCTCGTTCGTTATGTCATAGACCAGCATTATGCCCATGGCGCCTCGATAGTACGAGGTGGTTATCGTGTGGAACCGCTCCTGGCCGGCGGTGTCCCATATTTGCAGCTTGATCTTCTTGCCGCGCAGCTCGACTGTTTTGATTTTGAAGTCGATGCCTGGGAAAAACGGTTGAACGAGAAAGCAAATGTAGCGCGGAAAAACAAACGCAATTGGAGCCGAATGACGTCACGGCGGTGTTATCGATTACATTGGAATGGGAATTGAACAAAATAAAGCAGTTCGACCGTGATATCACGATGATTCATTACATTAGACGTACATATATGGAGCATTCATTCCAACCAAATGATCGCACGTCTGTGTTACGTGTTGCGAACATGCAGTTGCTTAGTACGAAAAGTTCAAGTTCAGGGAGTTACATAGCCCACACAAATGGCATATTTTGCTCACTTCTCCTCCGCTTTCCTCTCCGCAGGCGATCGAATCAAGCAGTGCACACGCCAGTCGATAAGGCAGTGCCACGCCCAGTCACACACCCACACACACGTATATATATCCTGGCTGTGCAGCTGACATGTGCGCGTGTGTGTGTGTGCGGTGCGGGTGGACAGATGCAAGTATGTGCGTACGGTCCCGTTACTCACCTATGGTCGATATGAACGTGGACGTGAATGCATCATCCGAGAACCGGAACAATATGCACGTCTTGCCCACTCCTGAATCGCCGATCAGCAACAGTTTGAAGAGCAAATCGTAGGTTTTCTTTGCCATTTCCAAAACGCAACGGAACGCTCGCAGAACAAAGCACAAACACACGCGACACTCTCACACGCACGCACACACACACACACACACACACAAACGCACGGGCGCAGGTGACAAGCGATATTATTATTATTGAAGCGCCCGCCCTTTTTCGCGCTTTCTCTCGGTTATGGCCGCTTAAGCAATGATCCTGAATCTCGAGCTAGCTCTTTTTACTCCGCGTGGTTTAAATGCGCCGAATTAATTAATATTTTCGCTTGAAATTGTTGCTATTAGAACTAGAGCTGGAACATGAATCGATTTCTGTTCGATATCATTCATGCTCTCAGCAGTGTGGCAACTTCGATGGTTTTATTACAACTATCGTCTGTTATGGAGTCACAGTTTTTAAATAACAGCTAAATAACTAATTAAAGTTTTGAGATGTATAGCTCACTCTTGATATTACCTTAAATGTATTATTTATTTAAGTATTTTAGCCAGTAAGCTCATAACATCACTTTTAATTATTACGCCATTTGGCAGCCCTCTGCTATCGGTAAGACGGCCAATCGATAGGTAACATCGCATTCAATTATCGCTATCGTAACAGAATAACAATTTCGCAAAATCCCAAACCAATTCGCAAAAAGGTGGATTATTCACACAAATCAGAGCGAACAACGTTTGGATTACAGTGAGCCCAATCCCAGCCAATCCACCGCAGGCAATGGACATCGACTGGCAAAACGGCCTCACCGAGCTGAAGGATCGGGGCCAGTACCTGCTGCACTCGGAGAAGTGGGCCGACTGCCGCTTTCTGGTGGGTTCCTCGCCCACCCAGCGGCTTATTGCCGGCCACAAGCTGCTGCTGGCCATGGCTTCGCCGGTGTTCGAGCGGATGTTCTACGGCAACCTGCCCGATAAGACGGACCCCATCGTCATTCCGGACGTGCAGCCGGAGGCGTTCGAGGCGATGCTGGAGTACATCTACACGGACCGCATCACCATTGGGTCCTTCGACAAGGCCTGCGAGCTGTGCTACGTGGCCAAGAAGTACATGCTGCCCCACGTGGTCACGCGCTGCACCCACTTCCTTTGGGCTGATCTTAGTCCGAAAAACGCGTGCCGGGCGTACGAGTTCGCAAAGCTGTTCGATGAGCCGCGCCTCATGCAGAGCAGCATGGATCTGATCGCGGCCAACACGCGCGAGGTGCTTTCCGATCCCAGCTTCCTGGACATCGAGGTCTCCACCCTGATGGCCATTCTTGACCAGAATCGCCTGAACATCGACTCCGAGCTGGATTTGTTCAACTGCCTGCTGAAGTTTGCCAGTGAGCGGGGCATCCTGAACGAGTCCGGCCAGGAAGAGGCTGCCGGCGGAGGTCAGGTGCTGACCAAGGAATCGCCCGACAATGCTGCCGGCCATGTGCTCGTCGAAGAGATCAAGATGGAGCCCGATGTGGCGGCCATGGTGCAGCACATGCACCAGGACGACGAGGCTGACAGCTTCGAAACGGACGCTGGGATGGCTTCCACTTCCTCTGCGGCTGCCGTGGCTGCAGCTGCGCCCACGGCTGCCTCCCCGCCGCTGGACGTGGCTTCCGGCTCCGACGACCTGGTAATCATCGACAGCGACGCTTCGGCCGATGCCGCCGCCAACATGATTAACATCATGGACGCCCAGCGCACCATTCTCGATGGCGCCATGCTCAGGCAGGCGGTCAAGAAGATTCGCTTTCTTACCATGACGCCGCAGCAGTTCGCCGAGGGACCGGCCCGTTCCAAGCTGCTGCAGCAGCACGAGGCCCTCTCCATCCTGATTAAGATCTCCAGTCCCTCGCTCAACGATTGTCACATGCCCGAAGGGTTCTGCGTGTCGCGGAGCACGCGCAACTTCTACGAGTCGGGCCACCGACACGCCCAGCGAGAATTGTCGTCCTCGTATCGCACTGGAGCCGCTCCCTCGGGCGTCTGTTTCCCGGGACCGGGTCCGGCAGTCCGCAGTGGAGGCCCCTCCGGCGGCGGTATGATGATGGGCAATGCGCCCCGTTTCGGATCTGTGGGCACGGGATTCAGCTTCGCAGGCGAGGAATTGGTCATGCGCCCGCCGGAACCAGTGGGCGTTCCACCAGATGCCGCACCGGCGCCAGCACCACTGCGCTGCTTTGGCGAGGGCTACGAGAGCGGAGCGCCAGTCCCAGCGCCCGCCAATGATGATGATGGCGGCGATCGGGGCGCACCGGCGCCCGCTGGCGGCGCTGCAGCTGGGGGAGCTGGATCCGCAGCTGGGAACTCGCACAACGACATGGTGCGCGCGTACTGTATGCGCTCCCTTACCCGCCAATTTGACTTCCGCAACACCAGCGTCACGGATGCGGGCGTGACGTTCCAGGTGGACACCAACATCTGGATCCTGGGCGTCCAAGTGCCCACGCGCGTGCTGTGCGGCGAGCTGATGACTTCTGCCGGCTTTACGGAGCGGTACACCGAGGTGCTGTACGCCCACATCCAGGACATGCACGGCTCTCGCATCACATACACGCACTGCACGGCACGCGTGCGCTACGACTCGCTGCTGGACATCACGTTCGATCGACCGGTGTACATATACCGGAACCAGATCTACAAGATCTACGTGGTGTTCAACAAGACCGGCTGGTATCCCATGTACTCCTGTGTGCCCGATGCCAACTGCAATCGCGTGAAGTTCATGTTCAACGTGGGCAACCCCACGGAATCGGTTCGCGACGGTCTGATCTACGCCATCATCTTCTCCACGCCGCAGGACCACGGCCGTCACCTGGTCGACTGAATGCGGAGCAATATGAGTTCGTTAGTTTAGCTCCTTCCTTGTATTTCCGATGTGATAGTCTTCGTTTGGCGTCCTTGGCCATGGAAGTTATTTGATCTGTTCGCTGATTTCTTCCCTTCTCAAATTTACCAGATGGGAACCAATTGTGCATAGTTTCTACATCACTTACCATTTGTATGGATTGTTTGTGTTCCTTATCTGTTTTGGATCGCCTAGCACATCCGTTTTCTGGTCAGCGATGGCTATGTGTGTGCACGTTTATTGCCAAGTTCGATTTATTCTGAAACGCTGTAGCCAATTATGCATTTTTTGTTTTTTGCGCGCTTGATTTTAGCCGCCAAATGATAAGGATTTTCCGAACGTCCCTCTCAACGAACACCACTTAAATGTTTTTCTTCCAAACGTAATATTTTTGAGCTTAGGTTTTGTAGAGCAACAAGCAAATATTTTAAGATTTACACAAGACTAAATTGGTATATTTCAATTTAATAAAACATATTCAATATATTTCCTAATGCCGTCGCGTGTGTCCTTCTTCATTTTCAAGTTCTGGGGCTTAAGAACCCTCCAAACCGAATCCCCACCAAGAATGGCTAATGTACAATAAATAAAATTAACTTTATTGCGATTCATATACAAAAGAGACCAAACAACAAAACAAGTTAATAATACGGAAAGAAGAGCAGGATACAGACGGTTTGGTTAGAAAGCAAGAAGGTTAACAAGCTACTGGGCTGGGACGTTTTTTACAGTGCAGCGAAGGTGCGGAGACGGAGGGACGAAAGTAGTTGGTTAGTCGGAGCCTACAGTGCGCACTCGAAGCAGCGAACCAGCGAAAACCAAAACCAGGGGCGCTGCAAAACAACATAACTCCAAGTTTGCAAGTACACATGTATGTACACATCTCCTTTAATTCGAACGTTCACATTATCGAGTTTGCACTGCAGTTTGTTTGTTCGTGGGCGTGTACGGATCGCTCGGCGATCCCTACTTGCCGTAGTTGGCACAGCTGCCGCTGGCGTACTCCGGCTCCTCGCAGGTCAGCGTGTGCTCGTCGAAGACCTTGTCCTCGCCGCAGCTGATCAGGCGCGGATGGCCCTCCACGCAGGTGATCAGGCGGTGGCAGTCGCCGGCGACGGGGAAGCGGGGGAAGGGCCAGAAGCGGGCGGCCACCGAGTTGGGGTCCACCTTGGTGGGGCACTTGAAGCCAACGACCGCTGCAATGGTTGGAGTTATATAAAATATCTACGTGAATACATCTAAATAGTCGGGAAACAAACCCTCGGGATTGCAGTGCTCCAGCAGCTGATCCGGCCAGTTGCAGCCGTGGATCCTCTCGTCGTAGGCCAGCCCGGCGTCGCAGTCCTGCTCGTGGGGCTCACCGTGGGCGCACTTGATGTAGGTGGTGGAGCAGTCCTTGGAGACCGCGTACAGACCGAACTGGTACTCGCAGGCCGGCGTGGAAATGGGAGTGGCTAGCGGGCGAGACAGAATAACCGCTTTAGTTGGGGAATCCGGCTCGATGGACCAGCTGCTACTCACGATCCCACTGGCGGCCCTTGCAGTCCACCGCCCAGTTGTAGTTGCAGTGGTTGTGCACCGCGCCCTTGCCGTCGAAGAGCAGTCCGTTCTCGCAGGTCTCCAGGGTCAGGGTGCCGTTGGTGCAGAGGAAGAACTGGTCGCAGTTCTCCGTGTGGGCGTACGCCTGCACGCCGTACTTCTCGGGGCACTCCGGGGATCCCACGGCCAGGGCATGTCCTGCAAATCGGACAGATGGCAATTGATAGTGGGGGTCAAAGAACTATTTTTTTGATGTTTGTAATCAAGGAAGGTAATATGCATCACCTGTTTCCCTATCCTAGAATTCATCAAATTACATTATCTTGTTTTTTTCAGTGTAGAAGTGCTATAGGCATATGCAAACGGAGCGATCGATTGTTTGAATCAGTGTGTTGACCACTGTTCCCACCATTGTCAAACCCGAATCGCACTGGCGTCCACTTCCTTCCTGTCCGCCAGTCGGTCTCCTCCTCCTCCCCCACCGCCTCCGCCTTTCCACCTGCCCAACTGGTTTTGTTGCAAGTGCAAGTGACGCCACAATCGCGACCACGACACTTTCGCGCATCTTCGCACCGCGTCTAGCGATTCGAATCGCTTCGGAAATGGAAATGGAGTTGTGGAGATGGAGCTTGGGAGCTGGTGTGATGTAAGCCGTAAGATCGGGCAACAGGTTGATGGTTGACTGTTGACTGTCGGTGGCTAATGGGCAATGGTTAATGGCTAGTGGCTGACTTTTCTCGAAGTCGCCGACCGAAAACCAAAGGCAAACACACGCAGCTAAATTTAAATCTATGAGGATTTCCGGTATTTAAGTCAATGAGTTATGGACTAAATGTCATCGCTGCCTGATTCTTTTGTTCCTTATCGCAGAGGTTCAACTTGGTTCAATCTGATATCAGCTTGCTTTGGAAACTTTAAGTACTCCATTGAGCACAATGACCACCATGCTGTTCAACTAGCAGAGATTTGTAGGACCATGGAAGGTGCTGCTTAGGATCATGGTGGTGAAGGAAGTGTTGGTTGTTGGGACATAAGCGACATTGATGGCTTTTCGAAAAGGCCAACGTGGTTGGCGATTAATTAGCTATATCTATGGCCATAATCCGATGCGATCCGATGTGATCTATGCACCCACCTTTCTCATGGGCCGGTTGGAAACTGGTTGCCTTGGTTAACCCAGAACTAGATCGTATAATGCGAACGATATCGTACCTAATTGTCAACTGGTTTGACGGGCCCAAGTTCTACTTTTGTCGGGGTTTGGCATTTGTTTCACTTAGTTCATTAGCTTGCCGGATCGACTGGCCGATTTAAGATGTCTTACGTCTGCAGTCTATAGTCTATATGGTATTATATGATCTGATACACATGTACATAGCACCAAGATCTCTGGCAGTGAGTCAGCGGTGGAAACAAAAGCAAAAGTGATCGGCCGCCTGATCTGCATGCCAAATCAGCTATGGTTATATGGCTATAGGGTGCGGGTAGTAGATGGTGGCTAAGTGGAGCAGCAGCCTTCGGCTCGAGAAACCAGTAATTAAAATACATTAAGACTGGAGCTCAATGCGATTCGTTTCGATTCTAGAGGCGAGAACAAAAGAGCAGACCGTTAGATTCGAAGGGGCACTGCGATATAGACGTTCGTCCATAAATTATATATATCGCATTTGGACACTCCACGCGATTGCAGTGGAATTTTTGAAAGTAAAAGCTCCGTTTTCGAGGCGCAAACACGCGAGTAATTGAAAGGTTGTGCTAATTGTGAGCCAATCGTTTGATCGGATCGCTCTGCCCAAGGCCCTGGAGCTATAATGTAGTTGGACACTTACCACAGGCAAGCCAGGCCAGGATCAGGACGCTGCACACTTGGAATCGCTGCATGTTCGGTGCCTGGCATTTGGAAACACATACAAATATGTTATAAACAAATTATTAAGGCGGAAATGCATGGGGTGTTAAGTGGAAAAGCACAAGCAAAGCACACACACGCACCGTAAAAAAATATATATTCAAATGCGCGCAAAAAGTGGAATGGAGAAACTGGAAACTTCCGCTCCAAGATTGTACGTTTTAACGGTTACGCGTTCCAAACTCAACTGAAAAGATTTGTACCGCGCTCCAAGAAGAAGAAGAAGAAGCGGCCGAGCTGCGACTGCGCAGCGTTGACTCGCCAGCAAAGCCAAAAAGTCAAAAATGAAACAAAACACAAAAAAAAAAACATGAAAAAGGCACAAATACAGTAGAAACCGAACAAAACCGAAACCAAACCGAATCGAAAACAAAAAACCCCACAAACGACACCACAGTTTTGCAAAACTTAAGTTTTTCACTTCTTTTTTTTCAATCCCGCTTTGCCTTTGATTTTTTTTGGGGGCGGCAAAGGTGGGCGGTGGGCGGTGGGTGGTGCTGTGTGTTGTCACAGCTGCCATTGTTGTTGCATTGTTGCTGGCTGGTGTTTAATGCAAAACGGGATTTGGGATCGCCAGTGCTGCCAATCCACCCAGTTTCCAGCCAGTGGAAATAGCCCCACAATAGCCGCAATTTGAGAAATATATATTTGATCTGAGGGCAAATCGCTTGCTTTTCCCAATACCAAACCATATACCATATATATTTATATCGATCGAATATATCTTACCAACTTGAGAGCCTATAACAGCCGCAATTTAAGGAATTTATTTTCGATCTGAGGACTTACAGTTCGGTTTTCGAAATACCAAACCACATGCCAAGTTTCATATCAATCGTATTTCAGTGCAGAAATCTCCAGTGCTTCCAAATCTCCTATAATGGTGTAAAATTCTATATTAGCTAGTTTTTAGCTAGTTTCCTAGCTAGTTCGTGGCCATTTGCTGGCTTGAAAAAAACACGCCAGGGCGGAAATCGAGCATCTCTGGCAACATGTGTGATTGAAAGTAAAAGGCAAAGCTCGCGCAGACCATAAGCTTCATTCATGATTGGACCCCGTTTGCCGATTGCCGTTACATTGTTAACTATTGCAAAACTCTTGCTTTTGCTTTGCTTTGCTCGTGCTGCGGCGATTGCATAAGCACTCTTGCCTGCTTTCTGTGTTCATTTACATGTGTAAATGTGCGGTCCGCTTGGCCACTCGGCCAATTAACGACTCTTTGCAAGCGATGGAGGGACAAAGGGCTACGATGGATAATGGATGCACCGATCCCGCCCGTCCACGGCGATTATCCGATATTGCGTGTGGAGTGAAAGGTTTGATGGATTGGTCAATCGCCGCTATCCCCCTATCCCCCTATCCCCCCTGCTATTTCCCCACGAGATGCACACTAATTTTGTATAGATTCGAAATACATAGTTTTTTAATTCGAGAAAGATCGGAGAATGTGGAGTGAGGTTAGGTGTCATGGGTTTACAGTTGGTTGCATGATTACTTAAATAAGGTACGTGAAAGTTTCTTATCGTTTGGATTTTGCAGGCAAGTCAAGATGTTTATTAATAAATAATATAGCATAGTCTAAAAGAGTATTTATACATCGAAATACAAGGAAGTATTTATGAGAAAGATAGAATGTATAGAAAAGATTTAGATTTAAGACTTGAGGTAGAAGTGAAGTACAAGATTACAGGATTGAAATGCTTATAAAAGAGCATTTTAGGAATAATAAACTTTAGCTTAACAGTTACAAACTGTATTGTTTTGAAATATGAAATTTTTAGGGTAAAAAGGAAGAAGGATATAGAATGGATAAGATTCGAGGTTGAAACTTTTAGAAGAAGAGAAGTTTGTAAAGAGGGTTTCCTTTTAAACAGGAAATTGTTTTAGGAATATCATAAGAAGTAAAGTAGAGAAAACAAAGAAAAAACCAAAAGAAAATTGAAATTTCAGGCGAAGATCGCATAGAATAGCTGAAACAGTATATGGAGTAGTAGTAGTCTTAGGATTGGGAAGATAGATTAGATTGACAGGAGTGGTTTATAAAAAATTCAGTTTATTCTTTTTGTTTAATAATAAGGCGAAAGTCTGAAAGCGGGAAATATATACACAACAATTTGGTGGCGTTCGGTTGGGCACAGAAATGGAGATTGGGTAGTTGGAAAAGTAGCTAGAAGTAGGTGAAGAACAGTCAGAAATAGATAGATAGATAGATAGATAGATAGATAGCTAAGAAATAGATGGTCGGAGTATTGAAGTTTAACTGCTACACATACGCTCTATAGGAAATGGGCTAGAACTACTAAATTTAAGTGACTAAGACGCGAATCTGTGTGTTTCGATTTGATTTGATTGATAGTTTCTCTCAGTGTGCTTGTGTGTGTGCATGAGTGTGAGTGTGGATGCGATGAGGAGGAGGAGAAGCGACCGGAAGTGGCTTAGTCCTTCTTGTCGTCCACATCCTTGTACCAGTCCTCGCAGCCGGGCACATTCTCGGGAGCATCGCACATCTCGGTGGCATCGTTGTAGACCTCGCCCAGCTGGCAGCCCAGATCCCTGGGATCCTCGCCGTTCAGGCACACGTAGAACTTCTGGCAGTCGGTGGGATGCGGGTACTTGGGGTGGGTCACCACCTGGCCGCGGTCGTCGGTCTTCGGCTGATCCTTGGGGCACACGAAGCCGGTCTCGGAGGTTCCTGAAAGCACACACCACATGCCAGACCATTAGCCCACTCCGCCGCACTGCGACTCAATCGGTCCACTTACTCTGCTCCGGATTGCAGCCCTCGCGCTTGGCGGTATCCGGCCACACGCAGGTGCCCGAGTACTCGTCGAAGTGCAGGCCCACGGTGCACTTGGTCTCCAGGGCGTCGCCCTCGATGCAGTTGTAGAAGATGTTGCACACGGCGGGATCGGGATGCGCGAAGAAGCCGTTCTTGCGCGGGCAGTACTTGCTGGACTTGGGCTCCTCTGTGAAGGGAAACCGAACAGGGTTAGTTCCTCCGTCTAGCAAGGAGCTGCATAACTGCAATGAGCTATCATCTGAAGTGGCAATGCCAAAAGACGTGGGCCTACTCTTGGAAAGCTCATTGTAATGGTGTATTTGCTTCAAATATAGAGATGTCCAAAAGTATGCTACGTTTTTGGCAAAAGGCTCCTTATTCTTTACCAACTCATCTCTTCAACTGATGCGCTCATTAGCAAGTTAATAATGATGCAACCAGTTTAGCTTTGCCTTGACATAGTTTCGGAAACAACTTACGGAGCTCAGTGCGGTCCTCGCAGTCCACATTGAAGGGCTGGTCGCACTTGTTGAACTTGCGGTTGAGGGGATCAAAGACCAGGCCATCGGGACAGAGCTTCGCCTTGGCCACTCCGTCGTCGCAGACGTAGAACTTGTCGCACTGCACCTCGTCGGCGAACTGGCCATTGGGCTTCGGGCACTCGAAGTTGGCGGCGGACACGGCTGCTGGTGGTGCGGGGCGGGAAACAGAGGAGAGAAACAAGCACTTCAGTCAACTGGTTTTCCCACTTTCACTTTCCTGGCGACCCCCAGTCGCACTCGAAAGTGTAACAGATCGAACGCCATTCGATTGCCGCTGGCAATTCCGCGTTCGCGGTTTCCTGGTTGCCACCACTCAGTGCGGTGGCCCAAGAAATGATCAGTGGTTTTCCATTGGAACAGGTTGCTAGCGATGGATAACTTTGACCGGAAACCCACTATGATATAGGGTGGTAGTACTACTTACTCAACCCATCTGAAATCTCTCACTTGGGCGCCTAAAAGTGTGCTACAAAAATGTATAAAGTGCGAAAATCACTGCATACTTTTATACATCTTTGCATCTTTGCATACAAACGAAATTCGGAACTGAAACTTCAGATTTCCTCAACACACCGGTAAGTGATTTCAAATGTCGAAATTTAAATGTCAGAGCAAGCTTCATGCAAGCTGGGCATGATGCCCAGATTACGACGTTCGCTCCGGGTTCAATGCACTTCTCTGGCGGCCGAGAAGAGCCGTTCTCCACTTGGCCAGCAAGCTGCAAGAGTTGGTTGCATAACCAGCGGCCCAGACAGCCAGACAGCATCTTGGGCTTGGCCAGCATTCCAGTTTTTCCAGACGGAAAACGGCCCTCCATCTCGTAGATCCGCAATCGCGACCAGATTCAACATTTGAGGCTGGGCCCAGTCTGGCTAAGTCGGCTAAATGTCATTAGCCACTTATGACACTTAGCTGGCCAGAAACTCTCGATATGCGGAACACACAGCGACAGACCGAGGTAGTCTTGATTTCGGTGTCAGTGTCAAAGTAATTAGCAACAATTTGCGACTCTGACTGGCTGGATGGGCTGGGCACCACCACCGATCCACTCTGAACGATCCACATTGTTCCCACGGATCCATGATCCATCGATTCACACTCACTTGTCGCCACACACAGGGTCACAGCAATGGCACATAAAAACAACTTCATTTTGGACTCGGGATTGGAGAACAAAAAAAAAAAACAGCAGAGCAACCAACGATCCTGGCAACTGGGTACTTGAGCAACTAATCGCGACTCAAGCGCTGCGATGGTTAAACTAAACTAACAACGGAACGCCAAAGAGGCGCACTTTTCAAGACTTTTTACCGGCTCTGCTCGACGTCGCCGTCGACGACGCCGTCGGCTGCGGCAGAGTGATGCCAATGGGCGGGGCCACTACCGCCCCCGCCACTGCCACTGCCACTACCACCACTACCACCACTACCACCACCACCACCACCACCACTACTACTTCCACACGAAACCGAGCCAGGCCAAACGAGATGGGAATGGGATTGGGAATGGGGATGGAGCCGGGGCTCCAAAGGCGACGAAGAAAGGCGAGCCGGAGATGTAATGGCAAAAAAACAAGAAAGTCCAGGGGCGAGGACCGGAAAACCGCTGGCGAGATGCCCTAGCTTAGTGTTGAAAGCGCCACCTGTATCAGATGATTTGGAGATTGCATCGGAAACTTGGAAGAATTAGGAAATGATTCGATGTATTTATAAGCGAACTCTTGAGGATACTCAATGGCAATGTTATTTATTTATTTACTTTATTTATAATGTTATTTATCGTATCTAAAATTTAAATGCCACGTATTCTTCAAAGCTCTTGATCTGCAGAGCCATCTAGCGGTCATTTGTGCAGGTAGAACAGATGTTAAATGGATTTCCATTAGCGTTTCAATAAATAAAAAATAAAAGTAGATGCTAAAAACGGGTTGTTCTTAAGCATATAGGGTAATAAATAGTTGAGACCGTGCAAAAATAAAAAATCGCAGCTTGTAAGCTGCACATTTCCGGGTATTGACCGTCAAAAAGCCAAATGCAATGGAGCGGCCGATGGATGCGATTCGAGTAGGGTATTCGTTCCCTGCGATCAGTGTGTCGATGTGGCCAAAAAAGCCACACACACACACACACACACACCGAAATGAACATAAACAAATTCATATGCGTCAACCGTGCCCGAGTTCAGGTGGCTCGAATTGAGTTGATGGTCCGCATGCAAATGGCTTACACCGATCGATAAATGGCCAGCACACAAATGACCATAACAAATGAAGCCAAGCAGGTACAATCCATTTGGTGAAAAGTTGAAGTGGAAGACCGTCCTTTCGTCCAAAGTGCCAGCCAAAAGTTGAGGCTTCAAGGCTGCAGAGGACACGCCATGGGCGTAGTTTCGATCTGGATCGGTCTTTTTGAAATTATACTATATAGACATTGCATATATGCATATTTTAAGTCTTGGTAATGAGTAACACACCCAATTGGTCTTGAACGCCACTCCCGCAAATCGAAAATGTAGCAAAATAAGGTGAGATAATATATACGATATATGCATAATTAAAATAAGAGCCCATTATCATTTAGAAATATTAAAACATGATGAAATTAACAAGAGCAAGTGAAAATGTATAAATGTATCTCACAAATTGATAGGTACATGTATATCTATTAGAAACATGCAGATCGGATGGGAATCCAATGAAATGCCCGATACAATATAGGAATTCCAGTTTTGGGAACTGGTCTACTGAGGATTTGGGGGCGAGATGTAGCCATTTCCGAGGCGCTACGCCCATGAGATGGAAAACTGTGTCATCCCGATGCTTCCAGCGGCCGAGCGGCGGAGCATGCCGGTAATATATGCACATAATATATGCATAAATATGCTGAGCGGCCACGCAATGACCCAAAAGCCGCTGTCCTTGGGAGTAGGAAAGAAATAAAAAATAATGAAAATAAAATCAGAGATCCGAGATCGGAGATCGGAGATCGGAGATGCGGCCAAACCAGACGGGCTGCGAAACTAGTTTAGGTTGGCGGCGCGTAGTGGCTAATTAACAATACACTTTTACTCTCGCCCGATTCCAAGTGGAGAACCCAGGTGGAGGTGGTTCTTGGTAGCCGTCTAAATCTGAAATTCAATTGGCAAATTAATTTGTAAACTAATCGCGCTGGCATCTCGACTGGTTTGGATATCAAGTATCCGCTCATCGGTTGGCCAACTCCCGCCCATGTGCAAGATCTGTCGGCCTGGAGCAAAAAGTTGAGCAGCCGGAGATTTGGCAATTCAAGGTTTTCGCTGCAGCATGGTGGGGATCATCGGAGCGATTCCAGTTCGAGTCCGGTTTATCAATGCGGTTACGAAACGAGCCACTATCCACTCGCTCACTTCAGTTTTTGGGTCGTCCAATGCCTGGCATTTAAATGCAGATGTGCAGATGCGCCAAATCGCAACGAAATAAGATCCCCAAAGAGTTTCATGGGCGCATTTACCCCATGAGAACCGCTTCCTTGGATTCGGTATCTTGCAGATACTTTCGGTCAGATACATTCAGTTGCGACCGAAGGCACGTACTACTGCTGGACTCGGTGGTGCAGCAACAGCTGGCATTGGTGGCACCAATTGTGGCACACATCGCCCAAGTGCGCTTTCTATTTCCACGGCGGGTTCTGGTGATTTCACTGGCCCAAAGACGCGCATTGAATGTAATTGTCGCTTGTAAGGGGCAATTGAAACACGACATGGTTGCACCTACACACTTTCAGAACCCTGAAAGTATCTTGTAAATTCAGTTAGTTTTGAGTCACCAGGGGAATTTCAGCGGTATTTCTTAATCAATTTTTACATTTCGTAGTACTTCATACTCCGCTTTTCTATCAAACAAATTCAATAAGTTGTAGGCATTAGCCGAATTTTAGACCTAAAAGGATTATTAAATTATTAATACCATCATTAGGGTTTTATTATCATTATTCCAATTTACCTACAGATACCTATCTTGGATCTATAAATTAAAAGTTATTTCATAGTTAGATTATGAGAATACAGGTGCATAACTGTAAACCACCTATTACATAACAATTTTAAAATAAAGCATATAACTCCGTATTAACATATTTTTTACCTATTATTAATTATATGGTAATATACTTATATATTAAGCATGATTCTAAGCATGATTTCTAAATAATATAATATATAATAAATAAATATAAATATTAATATATATAAATTATGTTGCAGTGTAGGCGAAATGTAACTGTAACTAACAGCGTGCTGTTAAGCGCAGCAGTGCTGCCAGACCGCTGCGCTAGACCATGGGAGTAGTGGAACTATCGCTGTCACGACAGCTGTTCACAACTATCGTCGTACAGCAGTAAAAGCTTGTTCTTGTGTTTAAATCCGTGTTAATTGAGAATTGGGAATTCCGCTAGGGATCCTAGTCTTCCACACCCTTTGGGCATCTTTATAAACCAGCCGCGCCCATTATCTCCTTCGTGTGCCAATAACTGTGCGAAGTAACTGGCCGTGGGCGATGTTCCATCTCTAGTTAGTCAAAACATTAAAGTCAGTCGCATTTTTACATTGTTGAAAAATGATGATTTAAGTACTTAAAAAGCAGCCGAACATCGAGTAAAGACAGTCAAGAGGTGGGTTTTTGTGCATTTCATGGAAAAATCACCAGAGCAGTGAGAGCAGGGATTTGAAAAACGCAGCCAGGGCGAAAAGACGTCACAGTCCAATCGCTGGATTATTGATTTTTTTTTTTTGGCCGAGCAAAGGAAAGTAAAGTGACGGCCACTCACTCATTAAGTTACCGGGGAATGAGCTCCACTTGGCGATAGGAGACCATATGCGTTGGCTGCGCTACGCCAAGCGAGCGGTGGAGAACCACACAGCGCACCCACTTTCATTGCTTCTGGCCAGCAGTTGGTGACATCATCAGAGCTACCAATATTGGCGACCATTAATCATGCTTTCCCCTTGCAGAGAACTTGGCCCGCCAGAGATCGAGAGTCCCGTACCGAAAGCCCACACGAACAGCAAATCGCAGCAGCTAATCCCCCCGAGAAATGGATCGCAAGGCTGAGCTGGAACGCAAGAAGGCCAAGTTGGCCGCCCTGCGCGAGGAGAAGGATCGCCGGCGGCGCGAGAAGGAGATCAAGGACATGGAGGAGGCGGCTGGTCGCATCGGCGGCGGAGCAGGCATCGACAAGGATCAGCGCAAGTGGGTTTGCCATACGCTGCTCCTCGGAGCTGACTCAGCACCGCCATCATCCGACTTTCGTTCGCCTCTTTCAGGGATCTCGACGAAATGCTGTCATCGCTGGGCGTGGCCCCCGTCTCCGAGGTCCTTTCCTCACTCTCCTCCGTCAACTCGATGACATCGGACAACTCCAACACACAGACCCCCGACGCCAGCCTCCAAGCCACCGTCAATGGCCAGAGGTGAGCTAGTTTATATCAAAGCCTTGTGGGTAGAATTGCCATCTTAAGCAGAAGTATATTAGGCATATTATACAGATGTAGGCATTTCTATAGGCATAGAGATTTGATTCCCCAAATTAAATAAGTAAACAACTGTAGAATATGTAGAATCCTGGTTAGGAAGCGTGGCAATCCAGACACAATTTTTAAGATTCAATTTTAGCACTAGCCGTTTTAAGAATTGTTGAGGCTTAGTATTGCACAAATTGGACAATGGGCTTTTTACGATCAATGTATCCTTATTTGAGGTACTATTACTATTGCTATTTAACCCATTCCTAACTAATACCGATTTCTTATGTACACCCTCACCAGCGGCGGAAAGAAACAGCCCCTCAACCTGAGCGTCTACAATGTGCAGGCTACGAACATTCCACCAAAAGAGACGCTGGTCTACACGAAGCAGACCCAGACGACCAGTACCGGAGGCGGAAACGGCGATGGTGCGTATTGCCCCCGGGGCGGGGATCTGGTTGGGCTCTACTGTAACCACTATCCATAGTTTGACTCCATCTTTCGCTACTGTCGCCGTTCTTATTCTTGGTCTCGTTGTTAACTGTGTTTGGCTTCCCTGCGCTCCTGTTTCCCCGACTCCGTCTCCGTCCGCCGGAGGAGCAGTGCATCTCTCGCCCTCACACTCTCTCTCTCTGTCCATGTCTGTGCTCCCAACTGTCCCTTTCTGTCTGGTGCTAGTTTACACCGCTGCATGCTGACCCTGTTTCCGCGCTTTGTTCCCCATCAAGTGCCTCCAACTCCCGTCCCTCCCGTCAGAGAAAGAACAAAGATCCAAACAGAAACCACAATCCATAGTGAAATAAAATAACAAATACAGTTCTTTCTTGCCACTCCTCGCCTCTGTCAGGATATATGGAGGACTGGTGGCGTCCACGCAAAGGTACTAATCTTAATTTTAAGCAAACTCCACACCTAATCACACATCAGCACACGAATATTGTTGTGACAAAACGAAGCGGCTTACACATGTGAATACACGAGTGGCTCCATGTGAACCGCCCACACGACTTAGTCTAAATTAGCTCCAAGGCTCTGCAGGCAGAAGGATGTCAGCATCGTACATGCGCAGACAATTCGGCGGACTATCTACTGGACTGCTTGAATTTAGACAGCTTCCTTTTTGCCTCGGCCCAATTTGGTTGCAATGCCCAAGAAACGCAGTTGCTGGTCGATTGATCATCTTATGGCAGCTTTCTCCTGATTTGGCCTATCCGCATTATTGGTTTTTGCTTCCTTCTATCTATTCCATCATTTGTTTTTGTTAGTTTATTGTATATAATTTAGGAACTAGATACTTTTATATATACTTTTATGCAATTCAGCACACTCTCTAAACGCTTCGATCCGAACTTATTAAAAATATCGTTCCTGTCCACCCCTATGAAGTCTAAACTTTAATTTGATATAGGTTGTTTGTGTAGCGTTGCAGTACTACGCAATGTGTTATGTTTACCCCCTCTTTAAACACTCCTTTTTACAATTATTACTTTAATTTTTGTCGCGTTTTTGTAAAGGTTGTTGGTAGCACCGAGCATTACACCAATTGGCCTTGTTTCGCTTCATTTACGCCGCAGTCTCGACTCATTTCCGCATGGCCATCGCTGCCCAGCATCAATCTGTCCATCCACATGCATATCCATATCCACATCCACATCCACATCCATCCATGTCCACATCCGAACCCATAGATCATTAGAGTGTACACCGTTCGAGCGCATTTAATAATTTGTCTATTTACTTTCTCTTTCTTCCCTCTTAACTGTTTTTGGCACGCACGCAAAAAAAACTGCAGCTCATGCTACGGATTATTATGGTGAGTAGTCCCCGTTGTATGCGTAATTCCGTACTTAGAACTTTTCAGCCTCCGTAGCGGTCTGTGTGCCACCCGTAAGAAGCGTATCGTATCTATCTATACCCGTAGCCGTATATATTACCATTACCTTGAATCTAAACCTCTCTATGCCGAACTTATCTATATACTCGCATTATGTATTTGTGTAGTTTGCTCTATCTCTATCCACAACACGATCTTTGCTCCTCCTTAGAGTTTTTCTGACTTGCTTAGTGTACGCTTGATATCGTAATCCTATCCTAGAATATACATACATCTATGTCTATGCCCTATGTCCTAGCCTCTCGTGGTTGCTTCTTCGATCTTTGTTTCCGATTTGGTCGTTTGATTTGCATCCCAACCGGGATTGTATACAAATATTTATTACATTTTATATGATTTACATGACATTTGTTTCAATTAGCTCGATAACTAGCTGAAAAAAGATTCGTATCAGTTCGTATCAGATCTTATAGACCTTGTGTAAAAATCGTTCATATTGAATGGAAAATGAAAAGCAAATTTGTAATCTCCACCCAATTTTTAAGTTCTTTATTCGTTTAAGTACTTTTCGTAATCGCTTTAAGTTGAGTTTTAACATGATTTTTTTTTGTAATTTGTTGTCTTAATTTATGTATGACCCATCATAAGTATTGACGGTTCTTCTGAAACATGCGTGCCAAAGGTATAATTTAGATTTTTTGTACTTTTTAGCATAACCGATCTATTACTTAAATATTTGAATTCGATTTCTTTTCCCCAGAGTATTTTTAAGTCTATGCTACTGTCTAAGAATCAAATGCATAACCCAAACATACACACGTATAAAAGAACCTCCATCTGTAAGCACGAATAGCCTTTATCTTAATATCGTTTGTATGATTGCGTATCAGATATATTAGCTAAACATCCTAAGCTGTATTATAAACACTTTCTCCTCCCCTCGCTACCTTTTGTGTTCCATCATATGAGCCAGGCTTGTGTGCTAATAGTACTTATACATATACCCTACTTAATCATATTTTACATAGTCGTGTGATAATTTCGCCAAGCAACAAGTGTTGAGCACACTGAAAACCAACATTTTTCACTTCTTACCGTATGCATTTTGTTTAAACATTGACTATCGATCGATTTGTCGATTTAAATGGGCGGTATGCTAAAGCCAAAGTCATGTTTTTTTTTTCGTTTTGATTTGAAGAATCACAAACTACCAAATACCAGCAATGTTTGTACAATATATTTATTTCTTTATATTTCTTCAAGATGAATACAATCTTAATCCGGGTTTAGAGTGGGAGGATGAATTCACAGGTAGGTACAGGCCAGCCGCCCGAACCAAAATATTAAACAGTGACGGAATCGACATGAAGCAAAATAGGAACGTTCCAATTCTCACTTTGCCAGCGAAACGAAATCAGAATTTAGAGCAAAATCCCAGAAAAGTCAGCGCGTTTAAATCGGTCCTGCGAGGTGTCAGTGTTGGAAAGCGAATTAAAAAGCAGACACACACGCGCCCCCACAAAAGTGTAAAAAACGGACCAATGCCCTTTCTCGCTCTATCTCCCTCTCTCTCTCTCTATTTATCTTTCCGACTCTTTCGCTCCTTCATCTCTGCTTGTGTACATCCTACATTTGCATGACTGGTGATGCTCCTGCATTGCCCGCCCCTCATTGTGTGTCGTGTTGCTAATCCCAGTCATTCATCCTGAAACCCGAGTTAACAATGTCCTAACCACTAACAAAAACTTATCGCACAAGAAAACAACGAAAACGCAGCAGCGACAGGAAGCTAGGCTTGCTCCATTTCACTCACTCTCATGCAAACTCGGCAGCGAGCGACTTCCTGCCTGTCTCTCTCGCTCTCTCAGCTATTGATCCCGATAACCGATACCCTCTTCAATTACAGCACTGTTACAGAATCGAAATCGATCAATCGGCCGTTAGCTTAACCTTGTTTAATATATGTGTAATATATTTCTAGCATAAAACTAAATAATTTTAAGTGCAAGCAATTATAAATTGGGTGGAGAAAAATGCAAAAACGATGTACAATAGCGATAACGTTGATTCAATCGAAACAGAACCAGAGCTAAACCGCAGTAGGAAAAATGTAAATTTTTGATTTCAGTAATTGGCTTTGTATATTAACCAGGTGAAAAACAAAACCGAGAACCGAAAACCGAAAACCAAACACCACACCAAGCGCACACACTCGCACACTCACCTGTCCATGCCCTAACACTGTATATATCGATAACCAACTGCAGTCTGATATATGCACCTGTGTGAGTGCCTTTAACAGTGTTTAACAGTTTATTAACAGCCATGCACCTGCCGCCACATCTTCCCTTTCTTTCTCTCTCTCTCTCTCTCTCCCTCCCTCTCACTCACTCACTTTCTCTGCCTCCGTCTATCCCTTTCCCCCGATGTGATGCACGCACGCACACAGCCACACTCGAAAGAAGACGAGAACAGGCGAGAGGAACCAATGTGCTGCACTGCTCCTTCTCTCCCTCTCCCTCTCTCTCGCTTTCCCCCTCACACTTAGAGCTTCATATAGCACCCCTGCCACCAAAATCATGACACTTTCCCATCCAGTCTCCAAATCCGAAACCCACAATCCCGCCTCAAGGAGCCCCACAAACAAAGCCAAATGTCTCAGACAATTGCAGTTCCTAGCCAAGCAAACGAAGACGAAGAAGAACGCGTAATGATAACTCAATCTAAACTGAAATTCAAATAAGTTCAAAACCAAATCGAATCAGATCGAATCAATCAGAGCCGAAAGTAGAATTGTTCCTGTTCTGTCGATTGTCATGTTCCTCTAGCTGTGTTAGTTTTATACCTTAAACAGTGCTTGCATTTGATGCCCAAGGAGACGACGAAGAGAGCTCACTGCAGAACCTGGGCAACGGATTCACCTCCAAGCTGCCCCCGGGCTATCTCACCCACGGCCTGCCCACCGTCAAGGACGTCGCCCCGGCCATCACGCCCCTGGAGATCAAGAAGGAGACCGAAGTGAAGAAGGAGGGTGAGTTAATGCTAGCCAACTATTTTATTATATTTAAGGTTTTGTTATGTTTTCCTTCTCTCCATCTTTCCCACAGTCAACGAGCTGTCCGAGGAGCAGAAGCAGATGATCATACTGTCGGAGAACTTCCAGCGGTTCGTGGTGCGCGCCGGCCGCGTCATCGAACGGGCCCTCTCGGAGAATGTGGACATATACACGGACTACATCGGCGGCGGCGACAGCGAGGAGGCGAACGACGAGCGATCGCACGCGCGGCTCTCGCTGAACCGCGTCTTCTACGACGAGCGCTGGTCGAAGAACCGCTGCATCACCAGTATGGACTGGTCCACCCACTTCCCCGAGCTGGTGGTGGGCTCGTACCACAACAACGAGGAGAGTCCCAACGAGCCGGACGGCGTGGTGATGGTGTGGAACACCAAGTTCAAGAAGAGCACGCCCGAGGACGTCTTCCACTGCCAGAGCGCGGTGATGTCCACCTGCTTTGCCAAGTTCAATCCCAACCTGATCCTCGGCGGCACCTATTCGGGCCAGATTGTGCTGTGGGACAATCGCGTGCAGAAGCGCACGCCCATCCAGCGCACGCCCCTCAGTGCCGCGGCGCACACGCATCCCGTCTACTGCCTCCAGATGGTGGGCACCCAGAACGCGCACAACGTCATCTCCATATCCTCGGATGGCAAGCTGTGCTCCTGGTCGCTGGACATGCTGTCGCAACCACAGGACACGCTCGAGCTGCAGCAGCGCCAGTCGAAGGCCATTGCCATTACATCGATGGCCTTCCCGGCCAACGAGATCAACAGCCTGGTGATGGGCAGCGAGGACGGCTACGTCTACTCCGCCTCGCGCCACGGCCTGCGCTCCGGGGTCAACGAGGTGTACGAGCGCCATCTTGGCCCTATCACTGGCATATCCACGCACTACAACCAGCTGTCGCCGGACTTTGGCCACCTCTTCCTAACCTCGTCCATTGACTGGACCATCAAGCTCTGGTCGCTAAAGGTACGCAGTTCAGGTTGCCAGCTCGCTGTCCTCTCCGGAATGAATTTAAATATACCGCACCTCTTTCAGGACACAAAGCCGCTGTACTCCTTTGAGGACAACTCCGACTACGTGATGGACGTCGCCTGGTCGCCCGTGCATCCCGCACTCTTCGCCGCCGTCGACGGCAGCGGCCGCCTGGACCTGTGGAACCTC